>NC_137150.1:107934668-109148077 GCF_951394435.1 Stenella coeruleoalba | reverse complement strand
ATGTGTTAAATTTCACCAAAATCGTATTATGGTATAATCACTTTAATACAAAAGGCTTTCAAGTCCTAATGTTTTTCATTATACTAAATACATGTTTTTATGATTGATAGCTAGTTAGAATATCAAGCATATTCTGATATATCCTGTAGCTATCATACCTGAGTTACTTTATGTAGTCGCAGCCACCTCTTTCCACCCTGAGTATGGAAAATTGTATGGGTTCGTAGATGATCATAGAATATGTTTTCTAAATTTTTAGTGTGATATTAATAGATAGTCCATGATAGAACAGACTATAATTGATAAGTTTAAGAAATGTTGGTTTGAAAATTTCAATAACTTTATGTATTTCAGGATTTCTCAGAAAATTTACTATCTTAATGAGAATTGTAACAAAATATTAATGGAAAATAATCAGCTAAGAGGGTAGTTGGGATGATCAGGAAATAAGATGCTTGAACAGGTAGAAAGTGGTGCTTAATAGGAATTTAAAAGTGTTGTAGCACAAGGTGAGGCTGGAGAAATACGTAGAAATCCAACTATGTAGGCTTTGTAGGATATGTTAAAGTTTTGTTATTCTAAGAGAAATGTAAAGGCTTTAAAAGATTTCAGACAGAGAAGTAAATAAACTGGGTGCAGCACTGTAGAATGGATTTAGGTGTGGAAGAAAGAAAAGGAGGAAAGTACAAGTCAAGAGATGGTACCAGTATTTGAGATGAGGTAAAAGATCTTTCGACTAGAGTGTGCAGAGACACAAATATGTCCAAAGAAATTTTATTAATTGATCTATATATCTGTTAAAAAATTATTTATTACCAACTGTGAAAATAGAGCTGTTCTAGTCAGGAGCTATACCAGTGAACAAGACAGAAAAGAACCCTGTTTTCTTAGAGCTGATATTCTACTGGCTCCAGAAAGATAAAAACACAAGTAAACAAACAAGTTGAATAAGTAATATAGTTTTACATGATAATAATGACTGCAGAAAAAAATCAAATACAAGACTATTTGGAAAAAAATAAATTAGAATACATAGAACTGAAAATAAAACCAAAATGGACAAAATAGTATTGACAATAATACATAGAGAGAAAAAGAAATTAAAAAAAAAAATACATGGAAGAGAAGTTGAGAGAAAAGGAGGAAATTTATGATGATAAATGTCAGAAAACTAATCACCTTTTGTTAGGTATTGATTATAAGTGACATAGTGATGCCTTCTGGAATACTGGAATTTTTCCATATCATGGATGTACACAGAAATGTTTGTATCAAGCAACATTCTTAGAATTTGCTCAATTTACTGTGTATTAGCTACACCTAAAAAAGTAAAAACCAAACAAAAAAGAGAATTAAAAGAAAAATTGAATAATATGTCTAATTAGAGCAGGAAGTGAATAGATGAGAAGCAAAGAGAAAATAACTGGAAATTTTCCAATGATGGCTTTGTTTAACATTTATTTTGAAAATAATAGAGTCATGAAGAAAGAAGAGCCTCTATAGGATTAAATTTACTGGGCAAGAAGGTAGTTTGAATTTTGCTTATGTTAGCTAATTATTTTAAGGATATCTTCAATACCTCTGTAGCTCCATACTGAATGTTCATGTTATATAGTGTGAGTGATAATCTGTAACATACGAGCCTCATGCTACATTTAGCATATTAGATATTAAAGAGTGAAAATTATTCTAGTCATTAATTTAAAGAAAAGATCTAAAAAAGAAGCAACAGAGGTATTACTAGAAAGTATTTTAGGATTTGGAATGTAAAGGGAATGAACACTACAGCTCTACTACTACTTTTAAAGTAATTGGTGCCATTTAGAATAATCAGAATCATGATTCTTTATATTTTTATAAGACCATGTGAGAGGTATAAGAACATCTTCTTTAACTTGTAGATTAAAGATGCTAATTGAATATATGCTTATTAAAACAAAAAAGTCTTAATAAGCTTCCAGAGTTAGACTTTCAACCCTTACCCATTATTTCCTTTATTCATCCTTTATTTTCATGCCTCCATAGTTTTCCTGTGTTATCCAGTTGTATATTCAACAGTGACTATTGGAAAAGTCATCTCATCTTTAAGCAAAGTACAACATATAATACTATACTACTCCTATATATAATGCACAGCATTTTGCACAATTTGCATTATGAAGATGCCTATAACTGCTCCTTAACAATTTGATTATCTCTTTACTCATGAGCAAAAATATTACTGAAAACTCTTTCACAAGTTCTCCAGGAGATGCTGAAGTACAATTTCATATGCAAGATGTATATTAAGAAACTGCACCAGTGAAGGGCAAGAAGGGGGATAAAAAGAGGTTAAGTCATGATGTAAGATCTATGTAGTTTTAGCCAACTCAGCAGAGAACACTGAAATGAGTAACACTCATCAGAATGTCTTACATCAGGTAGAAATGGCTGAGATTTTTATATCCCTATCTCACCAAAGACCAGAGCTCAAAGTTGTCAGGGTGGGAAGCACAAAGCTTCCAAGTGAGTATTGGAGATATTTGTAAGTGGAGCTATTCTGGTTTGCACTTTTTATTAACAGACCCATATATTCTTTCTTTGGAGGACACAGTACAGCAAAACGTCTCCCAGTTTTCTGAATGCTACATGCTGGAGGATGGCAAAACATCTTCATAGACCTGACACTTTGGTTATGTCTACACTGGGACATGATAATGTTCTAACAGGGAAAGCTTCTGGGTGATGGTGTATGAGATACAATAAGTGGTCCCACACCCCACCTATTAAATGGGTCTCCTGGTCTGACATGATCTTATGTGGCACTTCATTTTGAGAGAGCAAACACTTCCACAGGCTCTCATATTGTAGTGCTGACTGGGCTCTGCATCAGAGAAGGTCAACACATGGATGGAATATGTGACAATCTCTATGAGAAAAAACAGCTGTCACTCCATGATGGAAGAGTCCAAATATAGGCAATTTAAACAATGTAGCTGTTGGTCTCTTTAAGGGATTGTGCCATAACAGGGGCTCAGCACTATTCGTTATTGCTGGCAGGTTGTTATCAGTAGTAGATCGTTCACTTTTGAAAAATATGGATTCATGTTATCAGACATGGTAGCCTCCATCTCTGTCACAGTGGCCACTTCATTCATGTATGCATTATAATGGACTGGGTTGACCAGTGACAGAGCAGATTTTATTAATGGCCTAAATCATTTCACCTTTTCTATGAAGGATGCTTCCTAGTGGGCATTAGAAGGATAATGCAATCTATTCACTTTTTGTACCCACTCATATATGTCCATACTCATGATTTCATCCCAGTCTTTCTTGTCTCCCAATCCTTAGGAGAATTCTCCTTTGCTAATTCTCTTTATGTTCACCCCTAAGCAGAATGCAACTTATGTCTATTTCAGTTAGTGCTCACATTTGTAAAATAAGCTTGTTTCTTCTTTTTACTTCAACTGGTCATGTGGGATTCTTCCATAAAACCATAGGCTGATACTGAGGAACGATGCTGGTGCAAAAGTGGTTGATGCCATAATGCTTATGACTGCTGGTCCAGCTTATGACTTTTTTATGCCTTTACCACTTTATCTTTCAATAGATTATTGCTGGGACATGACTTAGTAGGTCTGTTGGGATCCAGCTCATGATGGCAGCTCCAGCCATCTGGTCATTTAGTGTCCCATGGTCAAGTCTTCTGTACCTATTGGGGTCTAGAGGCATGCCAAGAGTTGTTTCCCACAAAGCACATAATTCTCTGGTGGAGAATTTATGGCCTTCCTTTCAGAAATTCAGGACCTGTGTCATCAGGCTTCTAATGTTCTTGCCACAAAATCTCCATGCAATCTTTACCCCTACTGATACCACCAACTTCATAAGATCTGCCAGACGACATGGTCACAGTGGCAGGAATGTTTGCACCACACCTTGGAGCTATTCCAGAGCCCTTTCCTTCTTTAGGTTCTACCTGAAACTGGAATTTTTTTTTCTTATTTTATTTTATTTTATTTATTTTTTTAACATCTTTATTGGAGCATAATTGCTTTACACTGGTGTGTTAGTTTCTGCTTTATAACAAATTTAGTCAGTTATACATATATATATGTCCCTATATCTCTTCCCTCTTGCATCTCCCTCCCTCCACCCTCCCTATCCCACCCCTCTAGGTGGTCACAAAGCACTGAGCTGATCTCCCTGTGCTATGCAGCTGCGTCCCACTAGCTATCTATTTTACGTTTGGTAGTGTATATATGTCCATGCCACTCTCTCACTTTGTGCCAGCTTACCCTTCCCCCTCCCTGTATCCTCAAGTCCATTCTCTAGTAGGTCTGCATCTTTATTCCCATCTTGCCCCTAGGTTCTTCATGACCACTTTTTTTTTTTTTTAGATTCCATATATATGCATTAGCATACGGTATTTGTTTTTCTCTTTCTGACTTACTTCACTCCGTATGACAGTCTCTAGGTCCATCCACCTCACTACAAATAACCCAGTTTCATTTCTTTTTATGGCTGAGTAATATTCCATTGTATATATGTGCCACATCTTCTTTATCCATTCATCTGTCCATGGACACTTAGGTTGCTTCCATGTCCTGGCTACTGTAAATAGAGCTGCCATGAACATTGTGGTACATGACTCTTTTTGAATTATGGTTTTCTCAGGGTATATGCCCAGTAGTGGGATTGCTGGGTCATATGGTAGTTCTATTTGTAGTTTTCTAAGGAACCTCCATACTGTTCTCCACAGTGGCTGTATCAATTTACATTCCCACCAGCAGTGCAAGAGTGTTCCCTTTTCTCCACACCCTCTCCAGCATTTATTGTTTCTAGATTTTTTGATGATGGCCATTCTGACTGGTGTGAGATGACATCTCATTGTAGTTTTGATTTGCATTTCTCTAATGATTAATGATGTTGAGCATTCTTTCATGTGTCTGTTGGCAATCTATATATCTTCTTTGGAGAAATGTCTATTTAGGTCTTCTGCCCATTTTTGGGTTGTTTGTTTTTTTGATATTGAGCTGCATGAGCTGCTTGTAAATTTTGGAAATTAATCCTTTGTCAGTTGCTTCATTTGCAAATATTTTCTCCCATTCTGAGGGTTGTCTTTTCATCTTGTTTATGGTTTCCTTTGCTATGCAAAAGTTTTTAAGTTTCATTAGGTCCCATTTGTTTATTTTTGTTTTTATTTCCATTTCTCTAGGAGGTAGGTCAAAAAGAATCTTGCTGTGATTTATGTCATAGAGTGGTCTGCCTATGTGAAACTGGAAGTCTTTTGATTACCTGGTAAATATCCAGAGCATATTCCTAGGTATGAACTTTGCTATCTCTAGTACCAGAAGTGGTCCATCAGAAACTGTGCTTCCCTCTTTGTGATAGGAAGTACAAGGTACAATAATTTGTCTTTTGTTTCAGAGATTATGGCTTGGCATGCCACTAGACCCTTACAGATTTTATGAATATGACAGATCCTTGAGTATTCACAAGATTAATCTCCTGGTCTCTGGAGTGCATGTGTCTTACCAAGATCTCAAGTCTGTCCAATTCGTGCTCGGCCTACCCAACCAATACAGTGTTATCAGTATAAGATCAGTTTGATATTCTGCAAGATATTGAGACAGTCCAGGTCACTTTGTACTATATTATGACAGAGGCCAGGACAGAAAATTAACACAGCCTTAGGAAGAAAATGAAAAATGTTTACTGTCATCTGCTTCACATGAGTGCTACAGTATCTAATTCTCCTTTCTTATAATGATAGAAAAGAGTTCAGTTGCCAAATCAATGGCTAATATGATGTGTCTGAGGAGTCTTAATATGCTCTAGCAAAAATATCACATATAGCATGTTGGCTGTAGTCAGGGATACAACTTTGTTGAGCTTGAAATAGTCTATAATCATTCTCCAGGGTCCATCTTGCTTTTGCAGGGATCACACTTGTGAATTAAATGAAGAATTGACAGATACCACCACTCCTGAATCCTTTGGCTCTCTAAGGGTAGCACTAGTTTTTGCCAAAGTCTTTGGCCAGAATGAGATGCTTTTATTTATTTACTATCTTGGCGGGTTGTGTATGATTTCAAAGACTTCTTCTTGACTTTACTCATTATGATAGCCTACAGCCATAGCCCTGTAGGGCTATGATAGCCCTACAGACTAAGAGCTCAATATAGGAACTGTGCCAATTATATACTTGGGGATCAGGGAAATGACTACCAGGTGTCTCTGTAAAATGAGGGTGTATACTGCCAGTCAGACTTTGGTCAGGACTACCTTTATTGTCCCAGCCCTATGTACTCGCACTCCAAAGGTGCTATGATAATGTCAAGTTTCTGGTTATGAATGTCCTCTAAGATCCAGTATCCATCAGCCTTCACAATGTCTGAGTATTCTTCTTTGCTCAGTGTACAGTTAGTACCTGTGTAAATGACCATAGATAATTTGGGGGAAATTACTGGAAGATCCATTATCTTGTACACTTGCCATATTGTTGTAGGATCTTTCCTCCTGAGTACCTAGCCACATCTTCAGTTGATGGATTCCACAGTAGTCAAATGGCTCAGTTGTAGAAACCAGACAAGGAATCATAACTTTTTATTGAGGATACAGCCTCAGCTATCCAGTCATTCATCCTTGATTTTTTCCTGCTAAGTATTATCCTTATCAGCTGTCCATTTAGTTTGCCTCAAGGGACACTATATTTTATTAGACATCTCAATAACTCTCTGTAGGTCAGAACTTTTTGGTGGCCACTTAGACTTTGCAGGTTGTTGCAATAATTGTGACCCCTCTCCTGGACTTCTGGAAGTTAAATACCTCTATTGTTTCTGGGTTCTACAATCCCCATTCTTCCTTTAAGCTACATTCTATAACAGTCTCTAATTCAATTTTTTGGGTGTTTTAGAACTGAAGAGTTTCCTGGGATGCAGGAAAAAAAAGAGCTATACTTTTCAGCATGCCTCATTACTCAAAGTTTTTCATCCCATTCTTTAGTGTTCGCCATGACAATTCTGGCATTTCAATTCACTCAGTGAAATTTAGCATCACTTTTTCCATACATCTAGGAGGTACCCTAGTAATGAATTAACACCATTTCTTGGGGTCTTTACCATGACATTAAATATTTTCTCTTGGGAGAGTGCCCCCAAATCAAAAAAATATTTTCTATCCAGTTTTATGGTTGGCATTCTCGTCCTTTGCCCTCTCACTAGAGGAGGTAAGCTTCCTTGTGTGTAAAGAGGACTCTGGCTTTTAGTCCTGGCTTTTAGTTGCCTGTCACACACTCTCTGTTCTTCATTGTCTTTTAATAGAGCACCAGGGGTGCCTAGCAATAGTCATTCAATCCCTTATCCTTATAGCCACTATATCGTCAATACATTTTTAATGTCTAATATCATGTAGGCTAGTGTAGTCTATTCCACAAGAATAGCTTTACAGTTCATTACTGGTGAAAGTTTTAACAATTGGACTGCCACACTGTGCCAGTGGTTGCCTGTGCTTCATCTGTCACCAGTCATAGGGTTCTTACTGCCAACCAGGTGGTGAATCATCCAACTCTAAAACCTCATCTTATCATCTGCTTTCTTGGACTGCTCCCAGTGAAACTATTACAAGTTGCATTCTCTGACAGCAGATGCTAAGATGGAGTTTAAAGTGTAAGATGGTTATTTGGGATCAACACCCATTGAAGGAAGAGGAAAGAAACATTATTGGGCAGAGGAAGAAGTTGTTTCAGTTCTGCCCCCACCCCGCAATTCTTGATCCATCTGACTAGGGGGCCATTAGATTGTCCTACATCAAACCAAGATGTTTGGACCCTTAAGTCACTCTTCTCAATCACAAAATATGGGTTGCTCTGGGTGATGAGATCTCTGCAGCTGAGGTAGTCCCAGGAGGATCTCATAGATGAAGAGTATGTGCTTATTGCTCTCCTCAACTGTATAGCTAGTCCTTTCTTGAAAGGAGATCCAGAGGTGCAGCTCTGTGTCTAATACAACCTCATTCTCTGATGTCATGCTATCAGGGAACACACATCTAAAAAATCATTTCTTTGCCCTATTGTTACTTGTACCTATATTCTGAATAAGAATAGTTTTAGGAGTTAAATGCATCTGATCATTTTAATAGTGACTGTAATTATACATAAAATTGACACTCTCATCATAGAAAAATTAATGATATACATAAACTACATGTAAAAAAAGGGTATTGAATGAAAGCTTGGTCCTACGTGTACTGGATCATAATAAAAGCATAGGTGATTTAGGATAGAGTTCAGCTGCCTATATTGAATACCTGACAAAAAAGGCAAACAGCGGTAAAAATGGGAAATCAGGTTTGTCTGTCTCATGTTACAAGTAGTTGGAAGGTAGGTATTACAGGTCTGGAATAGCTGCTCAAAGTCCCAGCCTCCTTTTATCTTTCTTCTTCACTCTTCTTAGCCTGTGTCTTTTATCCCCATGGTTATAAAATGGTAGCTATGCTACAGCCAGGATATTCTGTATCCAACACAAAGGGAAAAGGGTAAATGGTAAGGATGGTTGATGACTCTTTTATCAGGAGAAAAAAAAAATAGTCTTCCCAGAAGGCTTACTCAGGAGATTTATGCTTAGATCTTGCTGTTTAGAATCATGTTACGTGGCCACCACTACCTGCAAGGATGCCTGTAGGTGTAGTTTTCTACCTGAGCACATTGGTACCCAAAACTACGTCAAGATTCTTTTGTTAAAGAAGAGCAGGATGCAACCTGCAGTGTTTGCCCCAGGACATGTCTAAGTATTTAAATGGCTAACCACTGACTCTTAACACTATTAATATTGTGGAAACACTTCACAGAGAAATTTAGTATTTTTAGCATTACTTATGCACACTACATTCAGCTTCTTTTATTTATAGATTGAGCCCATTTTTAACAAATCATTTTGCCCTGAAACTATCTTACAGGTAGTTAATAAAATAAAAGCACATATACCTGATATAGTCCTTCCAAATTTAAAGTCATTCTCCCAAGATAAACAAAGAAAGGAAATGAACTTTTTTGCAGTTATCTATCAGAAAAGCCTGTTAACCTTTTAGTCCAGATGCTGTTGAAATGTGCTTTAAAATCTCCCCTTCCTTTCAGCATGTATCAATAATAAATGAATTATTTTTAAGAAAGAAAGCAGGTATGACAAGACCGCATGCCAAAATAATTTAAACATCCTAATGGATTAGCAATAAAATAGAAACTCAACAAGGTAGAGCTAATGCCTGAGTCTTGAGGGAGAAAAGAGTGGCCAGGAGGTCATTTTCTGTGACATAATTGGGAACTAAAATGTTCCACTTGAGATTATAGTGACCAAAGTCTATTTTACCATGTGGAACTGGAAACTAGAGCCTGTATCTTCTGTCCCTGTAAAATGGATGAAAAATTTCTGACAGCAATCATTGCTTGGGACTGCAATTCCTATCTAGCTGTCTTCCTAGGGTGTCAAGATGCAGGCAGAATCTCAAAGCCAGAAGTTTAGTCAAATTACCTGCTAACTTTGCTGTCATCTGTAATATCCCCAATAGGACTATTGGGTCGGGGCCCTGAGCCTTTCTGCTTCCACACTGGGGAATCCCACAGATAACATGAAGATGACAAGAAAACCACTAGACAGATAGATGAGTGCCAGAGTTTCTCCAGAACCCCAGCCCCTCTTACAGTCATTCTCTAAATTGCTTGGAACTTTCCCTGTCTACCTTTTTCCCTCTTCAGTGGCTTGAATCCTGTTTTGAAAAATACTGATCTTAGAAACTCTAATAACCTAATCAAAGCAATTTACTTTCTTAGAAATACTTTGTTTCTTTAAAAAGATTTTAATGTTAATGTGTCACTTCTGCGACTATTTTAAAAATATATGTAGTATTAGACTATTCCTTCTACTAGCTATATCATTTATCAAATTAATATCACCTAAGTATGTTAAAAATAGATGGCTTTCTTACTTACCACTGAGAGGCATGACTGGTTCAATGTGAGAAAAGAAAGCAATAAACTAGGCAGGATTTCAACATCATCTGAGCTAGCAGAGGCAATAAATGTGCTGTAGAAAGCAAAATGTCTGATTAGGCTGAGACAGAGACTAATCTTTGACAGAAATGGAACTCTCCAAACATTATCTTCTTAAGGATCCAGACTGGAAGTTCCAGAGTCATCTTTCTCTGACTTTCCTAAAAACACTACTTATGCTGGAAAAAAAAAAAAATCACTTTCTGTGAAAGAAAACTACACGATTTCCTAATACAAATACCACCATTTTCCAACGAGGCCTTACTTATTTAGCCCTGCACTTTTTTGTATTTTCAATAAATCTGAGTTCATATTGATACTTCCTCTAATTTGCAATCCTATGAAACAAATAATGCCAAAAGTTTAATGAATTATTTTTGGTCAGACAAGCAAATGCCCCTGTGATTTGGGGAGAAGAGAACAAAGTTCACTTTTACTCTGACTGCCAAAATGGACTAGTTAAAAGCAGTAATTATTTGCTTTGTCTTCATAGCTTTTGCAGTCATAACAGAATAAGAGATAAGGCTATAATCTACTTATTTTATTTTTGCATACATAAGCAAAGATTTAAGTTTTTCCTAAGAAAATTGAGAATTGTAGATAATCATGTGTGCATGTGGACACACACACACTAAATGTTAAGCATGTAGCCATTTTTGGTGGATCCAATATCCCAATCCTATTCTTTTCAGGGGCAGAGATAGTGATTGTGAAACACTTCACTAGATACCAGGTTTAGATTTGATCTGAGATTAAATAGATTTTACCCTCATTTATCTGACAGAATTGCAATGTGTTCCATGGACAATTTGGTATAGAAAATTTGGGTTACAATAAAAACTGTAATAAACTTTTCATTTTATTCTTGGTAGGTGCAGCACTGGACTCTGTAAAGTTTACTTCTGGCATTCTCCTTTCTCCGTATCAATTTCTCTCTCTTTTTCTCTGAGACTACTTGCCCTTTGCCTATACTATGCCAGACTCTTCTATCAGTCCCCCCAACTCATCCAAATTATATTTTATTGCTTTCTAAAAGAGGTCATAAACTGTTGGCTCCAAGCTTTGTACAGCCCTTAGATGTTTTGCCTGGTGCTTGAACTATAGAAACACACACACACATCAGCAGCCAATACCAATACTTAAATCTAGATTTACAGCTTTTCTTAGAAGCAATTAGCAACTTTGGGTCTGTTAACTCTGCCTTTCCACATGACAGCGATTGTTGAGCACCGACTAGAAGCTGCCCCTCTAGAAAGGTCATGTGTCCCCCAGTTCACAGAGGCTCCTCTCGACTCTTTTGCATTATACTTGAATTTAGGCTGTTTCTCTAATTTATATTAACAGCACAGCCCCTGTGAACTTTGTGACCCTGTGACCCCTATTATATAACTTTCTCTCTCAACTGTCAACTAAGCCCAATTAACATGTTTATTGATAAGACACTTATCTCCCACTGGTACATATTAATAAGAAATACTTGAAAGCCTACAGCACTTCAACCTTTCAAAATCTTTATAAAAAAGAAAAGTGGTTAAAAGGAACATCTGTTTATAGAAGTTGTTATTTCCAGACAAATTCTTTCCTAAAACTTCTTAATCATGGGATGACAATCCTCGTTTCACCATTTGGTCGCATAATACTCTTACCCCACCTTTTTGAAATTTTATGTCTCTATCTGTAAGTATAAAATAATTGGATGCTAAGATCTCCTTTCCCTACATGATTACCTCTATTTCCATCATGATTCCTTCTATCTATCCCTTACTCTCTCTTCATTTTAAAACTAAGATTTATTTTTTTTTCTTTGGAAGGATATATTCTAGCTTCACTCTTAGAGCTTTCTGTATTCCCAAGATTTTCATGCATACCTGTGTTATAGCTATTATCACATTGAGTTATAATACTTTGGTTCACATGTAATGGGGATGAATTTTACTCTGTGATGTGCAGCAGTAAGATGCATTTCATTTATTTGGTTATTTAAATGTGGTCTTTAAACCAGATCATCTGTTCCAGGGCTGCAACTTCCTGTCCACAGGGATCTACAACTTCCTGTCCACAGGGATCTACAACTTTAATTACTAAAGAGAGAAAGAAATTTTGGGAGATGATTTGAGGAAATAGCAGGATTGAGTATAATACTTTTACCATAGTGTGTATTTTAGCCAACGTATAAGTTTAAGCAAAAGAGATTGAGATTGTATGTATTAAAGAACAAGTAAGGTAAATTATCATGCACTTAATATGACTCTGCCATCACATAATAAGATGTGGACGGTATATTAATTGTCATTTTTGTTTTAGAAAGAACACCTGAGGGCATGAGACAACCTATTTCTTAGAAACATTTATATATAACACATATAATAAAGCCACTTTAAGCTTTAACAGTATGAAGGAGCACACACAGATGCACACACACATAAAATGAATGTACTGAACACGAGTGCCCCTGAAAATCCTACATTGGAAATAAGGTATGTATGAACACAGAAGGCACAGGAAGCATTGTAATCTAATGTTATACAGCAACAAAATCTAATACAATTTGAGACTTCATACGTAGAGCAATCATAAGAGAGAGTAGGAAGGTAATAGTTCCTCTTTACTAAATTCTAGTA
Source organism: Stenella coeruleoalba (assembly GCF_951394435.1). Taxonomy (NCBI): domain Eukaryota; kingdom Metazoa; phylum Chordata; class Mammalia; order Artiodactyla; family Delphinidae; genus Stenella; species Stenella coeruleoalba. The sequence continues at coordinate 109,135,429 of NC_137150.1, read as the reverse complement.
AAAGCATTGGGAATACATTGCACATTCAATCCTGGGGACCTCTGGACTGGAAAAAAAGAAATTCATAAGCTAGAATTGGTGAGAGAAGAGGTACTGAAGGTTGGATGTTAGAAGGATTTAGACATTTTGGGAAAATAAGAAAATAATTTATAACATCAAATTGACCCAAATCACCTGGAGTAGGTGAAATTTTCTTGTTACATGGAGAGTGTAGTCACAGAGGACACTGAAGAAATTACTACAGCAGTACTTCCCAAAGGTTACCTTGAAAACAAATTCTCTAGGAATCTGAATGGATTTGGAAAAGCAATTCAGTCTTAAAATTTTTCTCCCCAATGATCTTTCCTATCACTTCTCACTCTTCATTTTTTATTTAAAATTTTTGTACTGTCCAGGGCTTTATCCTTTCTTTTTGTTAGAAACTGTAAGTTACTTCATACAGTAATTTATTCAAGTTTTGTTCTTCTTCTTATTATTACCCTTATTATTATTATTAACAATGGAAAGATTGACAGTGTTTTAAATGTTAGGAAAGTTAAAGATGCATACATTCTTAATTTGCAGATGAATTTGCTAATCTGATTATACAACTAAAATATAAACAATATTTGTAATGACATATTGCATTTGTACGCATTTAATTGTGCTTTAGGGAAAACTAGACTATAAAAATACATTACAAAATGGCGGGATGCAGTTCCCTAATACTTTAGTATTTCCATATCCTAAAATAAATGCATTAAGCCATTGGCATCATTTTCACAGCTACAGCTCTCTGACTGCAGTGTTTGTACCGTACTTAAATTTCCTTCTTCTCTTTCTTAAATCTTAAAAAAAAAAATTATTAGAATAACACATACATTGAATGGGTCATTATCAGGGTATTTTGTAAAGTGCTTAAAAATACTTAAAAATTTTCAATTATTTCCCTCATGCTGTTTGCATTTAACACTTGGAGCACTTGTTTTATTTTTGCACGCTTAATGAGTTCTTGATCATGTCCCTTCTGCAAGAAGTAAGCCTGCTCAACAGGGACTTGCCCTAGTGAGGATCTTTGATATTTCTGTGAGATGGATTTTCTTGCATTCCAAACTACTGACAGAGCAGTGTGTGCTGCATGTCTCTCCCCTATAAGGCTCCCTCCTCCTCCTCCCCATTTCTTTTACAGCTTACTCTTTGAAAGAAGTCATTCAAAAATGTTACTTCCTTCCTTGGACCTTTAGAGCTAAGAGTTGTTTCCATTGTGCCTCTTGTGACTGATGTGAGAGAAGTATAAGAAACTGAATCGCAGTCTTTCAAGAGCAGAAGGATTTGCCTGTCACAAGAGAGCTAAATGGTAACCCTCAAGTCCTCTTACTGAGCAATTGTGTTTCTGCTCAATAAGTAGGTAAAGGCTTTTTAAACTGAATTTTCTTCGTAATAACTTATTTTCTTTTAAGTCAGTTCATTTTTATCAAAAAGTCTTCAACCATATATCTTAAGGTTGTTACCCAATATATAATTATGTTATTTATACCAGTTGTAAAATTGATAAATACAGGGGTTTGCAATTGGGATGAGTGAAGACAGTTAGTATTAATGAATCACCTCTCAGTAAATTCTTGTAATTGATTTCACAGAGGTGTTTCAATCAATTGGAGGCACACATGTAGAAATGCTTTACTTTTTCTCATAGCTGTTAATAGCTATACAATGTCAAATTCCCTTTGCTGGTAGGAAACAAGTGCCCTTGATAAAATTTCAGTTTGATTCTCTTTTTGAAAGGTAACTTAGATCTGAAATTTAGTGCAATCAATTAGATTTCAATCTAATTTTGATCTTTTAAATAATCCCTCTTACTCCAGCATAGCTCTGGACTGAAGGTATGCAGTTGTTCATTCTCTTTCAATTCCTTGCATTCTCCCAGAGTTTTCTCCTGTCTACTGGTGAGAGGAGGGGGGAAAGTAAAAGAAGGTTTCTTATACCAGAACCGTTTGTGAGTAGGTTATCTTCCATGTCAGTAATAAATGCTATTTACTTTGTGAGTAATTACAAAGCTGTGAAGACAAGGTTGCTGAATTCTGGTATTGGTCCCAGTGGTGACATAGTATATGGCTCAGTCCATGGCTGGATGTGGTGTCAGGAGGTCTTAGCAGGTCTTGCCTGTGAGCATCTCCCTAGGCCTTGGAGGTTCTTTTAGAGATATGACTGCATTATCTTACTGTTTTCCGCATGGTGACATCACACCACATTACTCAGAAAGGCTCAACCCCTACAGATTCTGTAGTCCCTGATCTTAACCATCTTCCAAGTTTCTAACTCAGAGCACAGCCAGCAAATGTAGAATCCATTTTGTTTTCCTCTCAATGCCTCAATTACTTCTCTTCAAGACAAGAGAATCAGAACTGATATTTTTCCTCTCTCTGCCTCCTTACAGCACACAGTCTTTTGTCTACAGTGTCCTTTTCCTATACTAGGACAGATCAACCCATGCTGCACATAAACATACATCCAACAGGAGTGAGATGTTGATCCTAGCTTTTGAAAGACAAACACAAATTTCAGAAGTTTTTCTTACCGGTCTACTTCCTTAGGTTTGGAAGGGAGTACCTGTGGAGTACCATCTCCAGTTTCTTTAGGGAAGTGAGAAAATTGGGTAAACTTCTTTCACAGACATTATGCTTTCCCCAAAGTCAACTCTCCACCTTAGGAATCTTTGCTAAGTGGCACAACCCTATCAAGAGATCTACTAGACCTGCCCAAACTGAGCAGCTTCCTAAACAGGAGGTTTAGATGTACAGCAAGATTTCTGAATCATTCATGAGTTGGTGTGCATTCACAAATATCTAGCCTAAAGCATTTATAACCTTACATAATTATATTATCATTTAAAAATTATATTATTATAATTAATAATTAGCAGGAACAATCAGGTAATATAGGTCAGGCGTAGGCAACATATAGTTCTTGTATTTTCAAAAGGAACATGAGATAATTCTGGGAAAAATATGCCTTTACACCTTGATTTTTTCTTTTCCTTTCTACTTTTATTTGTGCTTCATCTCTTGCTTTCTTCATTCAATACACTCTCTTTTAACTTTTTTATTCTGTTTTTGTTTTCTGAGCCTTCATAGTCCTGCTTTTTCTTCCTGCCATTTGATATTGCTCTGCAAAAATGGATTCAGGTCAGATGTTTATGTCTTTTTCAATATCACCTCCCTTAATGATATTGAAAGATTTTTTGGAACAATATGATTTAAAAATCATTACAGAGCCTAAGAAAGTGAGCACTAATTCTAAGGCCAACTGTAATGTAAGATTTTTATACATGTTTCTATGCTGCTAATAATGTGAGCATTTTTCAACTCAGTGATATTATCAAGACTACTTCTCCTGATATCTGGGCTGCATGACATAGCAGTCAGAGGGGAAAGTCACACAGAGTAATAAAAATGTACATCAGCCCTCAACTTCAGTGCAGTAGAAAACTCCCATCATCTTGCTATTTTCTAGACGTGCACAGTGATATTAGAGTTATGAAACCCTTTATTAGAACCTCAGTCTTGAGAATTTTTTCTTAAAGCTTTGGCAGTGTGTGTGGCTTTTTGTAAACATCTTAATTTTAGGAAATTTGGCAGAATGTTTAATTACCAGAAAGAGATCATGTTATTAATCAAATTTGAATTGCTACCATTAACAAATAAATGATTGTAGGCAAATTGAGGATTTAATTACTTCTCTCAGACACAACATTCTGTTTGCTTCCTCTTTTGAAATTGTCCCCAAATGAAGATTGTGCAATAACATCTTGAAGGAAGTACTGATAAACCTCATTTAATTTGTTTCCATCCCTTTTAAGATTCTACTCCTATTAAGGAATGCCTTGTTGATAAGAAAGCAGTTCAGTATTATGACAGATTCAATCTGCCCAAACGACTGACTTTCAGCTTGGCGCCAGTGAAAGATTATTGCCTCAGATGATATTTATTTTGCTTGCTCTCATATAGTTTATACTCCATAGTTGAGTCAAACTGTTAAAAGAATAAAATGGTTGGAGAACTCTGAGAAACCTTATTAATTTTGTAATGGTGTTGAAAGCTTACCAAAGGTTTTTGTTTCCTAAAGCTACTGCTTTGAGCAAATCAGAGGGGATTTCTTTTTAACTGCTGAAAAGGGACAGGGCTTTCTCTGGTTTGCTATGTATAAAATGACAAGTGTGAAGCCTCCGAATGTCTTGTGGAAGCTTCTCTGACTATGTCAGTTGTGATTTTTGAGATACACACACACATATAGGTATACACACATATGTATGTATATATATATATATATATATATATATATATAATGTTTATGCATATGAATATACAACAGTACAAATATGAATGAACAGGAAGTATAAATAAACCAATTGAGGGCAATTGTGTTTATGACTGTGATGAACACATACCTATCCTTAGCTATCATTAAAAGTTACAGAAATTCCACAAAATTGTTGTTTATGAAAAAAAAATTATGCATTTTAGGAGTAAATATAGGGGGCAATAGCAAGTGAATTCCAACTGGTAAAGGAGTAGCAATATTAATAAAGAATACATATTGTCTTGAATACCTGTAATTAATGCATAATGAAAACTTCCCTATTTATTTTGTGTTTTCACACATTACTTCCAGTCCCACCTCTTTGGTCAAAGGGACTGGCTGTTGTCATCAGGCTCTGGGTACTAAGAATAGGTTAAAGTCATGAAAATCCATGGACTTCCTCAGATCTATCAATAGTTTTTTTGTATATATTTTATTTCTGTTTAGAATTGACCCTTGTGAAAATAAGATGATAAAGGTAGTTTTATTTGGTCCACTCTTTTGTTTTCCTCTCAATGCCTCAAGGCTTTCACTGCTCCAAGTCTTCTCAGTTTATTCATCCTGTCCACAAATACTTATTGAGTGTTTCTTATGAGCCAGACACTCAGCTAAGTGCTAGTATACTTCTAATTAAAAAAAAAAAAATTTAAAGTAAAACTTCTTGCCTTTTCTGGGGGAAGGGGGTTGGACCCCGTATTTAATCAATTCCTACCTATAACATTTACATCCACTTAAGATAAAGGGATTAGTTTGCTGCTAATTTCTAATAAAATAATTTATTATTATAATGATTTTAATATAGTATCTTTATATCTTTTGATGAAAGTTTGCTAGAGATACAGTATTCTTTAATTTCTAAAGTAAGTGCTACATGGTATGTATGCATTTATGTGTACATAGCTATAAGTATTAAATAGGATCCATATCATCTTAAAAGTATTAATTTTGGGAGGGTCCAGAAGTTTAAAAAATTGCTTCAATTAATTAAAAAAAAATTAAACAGAGATTTCAAATATAAGTATTTCTATTCCAGAAACCTATAGCTTTCTTTTTTTCTTTCTCCAAAAAGTAAATACAAGGCAATGTTCCCTGTAGAATTTTTTTCTGGGATTCTCTAACTTCAGGAGCCTTTTGGAGTTCCATTTGCATTTATCCATCAACTGTAGTCTCCTCTGTTCTTCTATTTGTGCATCTTTCTCATAGTTAGGATCGACAAAACCATACTATAAAAATATGTTATTCTCATTTTACTAAACTTTTGGTGGAAAATAAGGTGATATATTTAACCACCAAATAAATTATGACGTGTAATATACAATATTTATTTAAATTAGTCTCTTTGTCACATTGTTTATAGTGTACTTTCCTTTTAAATATAGAACTCTACAATCTCTTATGTAGTTTCTCAATAACCAAGTGTCAATATTCCAGAATTTCAGATGTACTTTTCCTTTTATTTTATGCGAGAATTATTTTTCAGGGAACTAGCTGATTCTCTGATTACTGAAAAAACTAATAATTTGAAACAAAGCTCCAACTTTAAAATGTTAAATATAAACAAAGAAGGAAATGAAATATAGAAGGAAATAAACAAGAAAAGTAAATAATATAAAAATAAAGAAGGAAAATAAAAGCTTGAAGAATGGCCCTACAATTTTCCAAGTGCCTCAGTCATGATTATGCTATTTCACAGAAGCACCATATGGAAGAGAGGCAGGCAATCTCTACTGCCGATCCACACCTTATTCCAATGATAGTTAGGGTGGAATTAGGATATGGTTTAGGAATAAATAACAAAGTTTCACGTTTGACCAGAATTCCAAATGAAGGCTTGCTGTCATGGGATCCTCTAATGCCCACGGAATGTAGAAAATAAACATGTAGGATTTAATTTATGAAAGAAGAATTTGAACATATTATAAAACAGGTTCTGAATAACAGTGTTTGTTTGAAATCAAGGAAACAGCACACAAAGCAAACCATGATAAGCAGATCTTGAAATTAAAAAAAAATTCTAAAATTATATTAGCAATTTTTATTTGACAAGAAACCTGCATAAGGTGAGTAATTTGAAAATTATGTGAACAACTTCCCTGGTGGTGCAGTGGTTAAGAATCCATCTGCCAATGCAGGGGACACAGGTTTGAGCCCTGGTCCAGGAAGATACCACAAGCCGAGCACCACAATTACTGAGCCTGTGCTCTAGAGCCCACGAGCCACAACTACTGAGCCCATGCACCACAACTACTGAAGTCCACGTGCCTAGAGCCCATGCTCCACAACAAGAGAAGCTACCACAATGAGAAGCCTGTGCACCACAAGAGTAGCCCCCGCTTGCCACAACTAGAGAAAGCCCACACACAGCAATGAAGACCCAATGCAGCCAAAATAATAATAAAGATTTTTGAAGGAAAATAATGTGGTTAAAATTATGGCAAAGTCATTAGTTTAGAAATCGTTGAGATTATTTCCCTATTCTTTTTGGGAATTATGGAAATAATAATAAGGATGTTTGCTTTATACACAAGACATAATAGAACTTCTGACTCAGCCCACTCTGTTTTGTCAACAGTCTAGAACAAGAGTCACATATGGGCATGAAATAAAAATAAAAGAGAAGAGGGAAGAAGAGTGGTAAGAGAGGCACTAAGAATACCCGTAGGTGGGGAGAGCTACAAAAAAATCTAAGAGTATGATTCCTTGCAGTCTCTGTAACAGCTACCTGGGAAGTGACAGAGAAGAGTAAAATACTTTATAAAAATAGATAATAATACACAATGATAACTATGTATAAAGGAATAAATAATAAATACATCCATTATGTATAAAGGATGCATGTCCAACACTCTAAATAACTTACCTTGTGAATTATTTATTCGGTTAATTATTCAACAAATATTAAATGAATACTTACTATGGACCACACCTTATTCTAGGCACTTCAAGAAGGACAGAGAGCAAAATAAACCAAAATATATGTTTTTATGGACCTCACATTCTAGAGGGAGGACTGACAAGGAAAAAGTTAGTTAAGGAAAATATATAGTAATTTATATAGCATATAGAAGTAGTATCTATGGTAAAAATTTATATAGAGTTACTATATACAGCAAATATATAGTAATATAGATGGTGAGAGGTGTTAAGTAGAAACATAAAGTAGGGAAAGGGAATGGGGATCCAAATTTAGTATGGTGTTTCCAGAAGGTATCACTAAGAAGGTGCATTTTGAATAAAGATCTAGGGACAGTGAGGGACTGCAATATTCCATTGTGTGTTTGTGTGTGTGTGTGTGTGTGTGTATCACTTCTTCTTTATCCAGTCATCTGATGCACACTTAGGTTGCTTCCATATCTGGGTAATTGTAAATAATGCTGCTATGAACATTGGGGTGCATGTGGCTTTTAAATTAGTGTTTTTGTTTTTTTCAGATATATACCCAGGAGTGGAATTGCTGAGTCATAAGGCAGTTCTAATTTTAGTTTTTTGTGACATCTCCATACTGTTTTCCATAGTGGCTGCACCAATTTACGTACCCACCAACAGTGTTCAAGGGTTCATTTTTCTCCACATCCTCACCAATATTTGTTTTTTGTGTTCTTTTTCATGACAGCCATTCTGACAGGGCTGAGGTGATATCTCATTGTGGTTTTGATTTACAATTCCCTGATGATTAGCAACATCGAACATCTTTTCATATGCCTATTGACCATCTACATTTCCTCTTTTAAATAATGTCTGTTTAGGTCTTCTGCCCATTCTTTAAATCAGGATTTTTTAAATATATATATATTAAGGCATATGAGCTATTTGCATATTTTTGAAATTAATCCTCTGTTGGTAGGCTCTTTTGCAAATATTTTCTCCCAGTCTGAAGGTTGTCTTTTCATCTTATTTATGGTTTTCTTTGCTGTGCGAAAACTCTTAAGTTTAATTAGGTCCCATTTGTTTATTTATTTATTTTTATTTCCAGTACTCTGAGAGATGTATACAAAAAAAATATTGCAGCAATTTATTTCAAAGAGTGTTCTACGTATGATTTCCTTTAGGAGTTTTATACTATCCAGTCTTACATTTAAGTCTTTAATTTATTTTGAGTTTATTTTTTTATAAGGTGTTAGAGACTGTTCTAATTTTATTCTTTTGCATGTAGTTTTCCCACCACCACTTATTGAAAAAACTGTCTTTTCTCCATTGTATATTCTTGTCTCCTTTGTCATAGATTAATTAATTGACCATAAGTGCCTGAGTTTATTTCTGGGCTTTCTATTCTTTTCCATTGATCTATGTGTCTGTTTTTTTTGCCGGAACTATACTGTTTTGATGACCATAGTTTTGTAGTATAGTCTAAATTCAGTAAGTGTGATTCATACAGCTCTGTTCTTCTTTGTTTTGGCTATTAAGGGTCTTTTGTGTCTCCATACAAATTTTAACATTATTTATTCTAGTTTTGTGAAAAATGCTATCAGTATTTTGATAGGGATTACATTGAATCTGTAGATTTGCCTTGGTTAGTTTGGTCATTTTAACAATATTAATTCTTCCAATCCAAGAACATGGTATATCTTTCCATCTGTTTGTATTGTCTTCAACTTCTTTCATCAGTGTCTTATAGTTTTCTGAGTACAGGATCTTAGGCAGGTTTATTCCTAACTAGCTTATTCTTTTTGATGTGATTATAAATTAGATTGATTCCTTAATTTCTCTTTCTGATATTTCATTGTTAGTGTACAGAAATGCAGTGTATTTCCATATATTAATAATGTTATGATTGCCTGGCATTAGGACCTACATGAAATCCATGATAATGGATATAAGCGCATATAAACAAAGGCAAGTCAGCACCGTATCACAATTTTTTGCTATAGCCATGTTCAGATGTGTGAACACACTTATGATAGAAGTACAGTTAGATTTAACTAGGACTGTGGTTTAGTCAAAATAAAAGTAATACAGGGATCAGAGATCTAAATTCCATTTCTCTGGCTTCAAAGTCCTTTTGCCTAATTTTTCTACTAGATTCTTCCCATAGCAACCATATACATTCCAAGAAGAGAAGCAAAATGATGTTCTAAAATCTTAGAAGATGTAAAAATATCTAGATGCCAGAAATTCAAAAATTAATTATAACCAGGTTTTTACTGTTTGGTTAGGTTCATGGCATTGCATAGATAAATATTTTACAAGTCCCTTTCAGTATGGTTAGACAGAAGTAGATAAATATTTTAAAGGGACTCTCATCTACCAAATTGTTCAGCATATGAGAAAACATTTTAACAATGTTTTCTTCAGAAATACTGTCAAAATTGTGTTAATAGTAGAAAAAAGATCACTTGTAATAAATTTGATATATTCTGAAAAAGACTGTTCTTAAGGTTACTATTGATCACATATGTGACCAACAGAATGCCCAGTGAAAAATCATTAAGATATTTTAGGTTCAGTTTTACAAATTCTGTTTGTTTCAAATAAATTATAGTGTTTGATATAGCTGTTGCTTGTGTGCCTAAAACTGATCCAAAATATTCAAATTTTAGTTGATGTGAAAACAAAAATGTATTTTTACCTCAAATGTTAGAAGTCAGCCTGAAACTTATTATAAAAAATGAAAATTTAGCAGTTAAATTTGACTACTCACATTGCTACACTCTTATATTCCAGATGCTGTTTTCAGTTCTCACTTGAAGTGCACAAAACTCTGAAATAGAAGATAAAATTATTCCCATTTTACAGATTAAAGGATAGAAAGTTTTAATAACAAAGTCATACACATGGTAGAAATTCATGTGCAAATGTCATCTATCTACATAATTATTCCTTACTTTGTACAAAATATTGCAAATGTCATTTGAGAAATCAGAGTGTAGTCACTGGGAATTTTGACATTTGCTATTTAGAAGAATATTCTATTTTAATCCAGTGGAAAACTATTTAATTTAGGAAAGTCCAGATCATGGTCCAACAGAGAGGGTGGGGGGAAAAGGAGGAACATTTCTGTAGAGTTCCTTTATAACATTGACATTTTGAACATTAATGACAAAATATTTCCCTGAAAGCCAAAGTTCTTAAAAGGACCTCTGTGAACACCCCCACTCCCTTTACCTCACTGCTTTTTCTGTTCACATGAATCCAGAATGATCTGTTTTTCCTTAGACATGAAAGGCAGATTTATTCTCAGGACCTTTGGACTTGATATTCTATCTGCTTTTCTTTTCATGATTTTTCCTCATTTTCTTCAACCTTTACTTAAATGTTACCTTCTCAATACTACCCAACTTGATCACCTGAATTTAAGTCACAAAATTCCCCCTGTGGAACTATTGTTCCCTTTGACCATACTCTGTTTTTTCCCACAGAGCATTTAATACCTACTAACATAATATACAAACTACTTATTTATTATATTTATTAGTGGTATTTTTTTTAATCTGCTATGTAACCTACTCCCAAGATTTTAAACTACATGAAAGCAAGGAATTTTTTCCTGTTTTTATTACTCATGCATGCCAAATGCCAAAAATAGTCTCTAGCATATAGTGAATGTTCAATAAATATTTATTGAATATACAGCAGAACAGTGTCCATGTGACAGTCTGGAAACTTGAAGTGGTTTAAACTGGTAGAATATTTGAGCTTGAGTATCAGGATTGGAGAGAGATCACTCTTAAATGCTGCAAAGGCCATTCTGACTCCATATGTCAAATATAAGGAATACATTTATCTTAAATAAATAAGAGAAAAATCCAGTTTCACATTAAACTATGAAAAATGTATATCAAATGACAAATATTAATAGCAGTGTTACTCAGAGATGTAAAACTGCCACATGAACATATAATAACCTCAGTTTGTGTGGCAATGGTCAGAGAGAAATATTTAAACTTTGAATGCCTTTCCCTATAAGAAAGAATACCCTAATGATAATTAACTGTCTGGCCTCTTACAGAAGTGTTAAAAAAATAGAAAATTTTTCTCCTTGGAGTCCTTGCAAAGAGCTAAGTGTATTCATGTTAAAATAAGTCTATTATATCCCTGCAGGACTCAACTTAATTGTAATAACAAGCTCTATATGATTCTATGATAGAAAAAAACCCTTGGCTCCCTGTTAGGCAAAAAGACAAATACATAGACAAAGAAAGCTCCCCTTCATACAGATTCTCTGTCTCTGTCACTGTCTTTCTGTCTCTGTCTCCTTTCTCTTGCACTTTTTCTATTATAAATTAGAAATAAAGTTTAAATCACTTAGAAGATTATTTTTTATACCCAAGAAGCCAAGCAGGAGTATAATCTATTCTGAAATTCATGAGAAAATCCTTTAAAATGTCAGACAACAGTTAAAACATTCTATGATTAAGGCATATTTTAATTTTCTTAATGTCAAAACTCTCCTGTGGGAGAAGCTTATGCACACTCATTTGATATTCACATGAGCTGATATTAAAATGGAACCACACTCTTAAAAGTATCAATATCAGGGATTGAGAATATTTTTAAAAAGCCTGACCTTCAGAAAAGACAGTGCAGAATAAGATGAATCAGAAATGAAATCATTTTGAAACAATATATTTATTCATTTAAAAATAAAACAATATATTTTTAAGAGGAGCTGGGCGAAGGTAGATAAAATTTTTCTCATGCATACTACTCATTGAGCACATTTGCATTCAATAATAGCGACAGACCTGGGATAGGTATAAATGAGGGTTGAATAAGATGATCTTAAGTCTAAGATGCTTCTAGCCTTTTAAATAAAGCATGGGGGACAATGAAAGATTTGAGCGACTGCTTCCTGATCATAGGTAGTGACCAAATCATTGACGGCATTCAATATTTTATAAATATTTCTTAAGAACATTCATAAGAATGTGCCAAATTCTAAACAGTAGAGTAGTTCTTCCTTCATTAAGCATAGGTTTGACCAGTGCATTTTTTGTAGGGTCACTGTGCTATGACTGTGAATACAGAAGGGAAGAGCCTGCCCTCAGGGGGTTGCAATGTCATGAAAAAGACAATAAAAATATAAATCAAAATTTAATGTCATGTAGCAAGCAGTGCTATGAAGGAAAAAAGAAAGAAGAATATGGGGGTAAAATATGACAAGGAGTCAATCAGGAGAGTTCTCTCAGAAGAGACATTGGAGCAGTGGGAGCATTGACCCAAGAAGATGGAGACACAGCAGGTAAATATATAGAGAAGAGCATTTGTGGAAGAGGGCATAGAAAGGTCAGCAACATTGAGTTGGAGAGATGCTTTGCCTATTTGTGGAAAAGTAGAAGCCCAGTGTGACTGGAGCAGAGGGAAAAAGCAGGAGAGTGGTAGGTGCGAGGTCAGTCCAAGAGACATATTTCCATGTCAGGAGGAACATTGTAAGCCACTGGCAAGGGTTTTAGATATTATACTACTTGTAAATAAGAAAAAAAAAGAGCTGTTAGAAGGCTTTGAGTAGGGCAATACAGGAGTTATGTAACCCAAGTCACACTTCAAAAAGGAGTGCAAGGAGTGCACCCTCTTCTATAGTTTATATTCTAATAGCTTTGACTATGAAGAAATGCATTTTACTTTGGGTTTGGTAAGAGCAGCAACCAGCAGCAAGCTGTATATTATCTCCTATTCTACCACGGACTTGCCAGGTGCCAAATCTTGCTATATGAAATAGAAGAAGTCATGGTTGGTCAGGGAAATCTCAGTGTCTTTTGTAAATTCTGTTTTTACTTAGGAGAAGCTTTTTTTTTTTTTTTTTTTTTTTTTTTTTGTGGTACGCAGGCCTCTTACTGTTGTGGCCTCTCCCATTGTGGAGCACAGGCTCTGGACGCACAGGCTCAGCAGCCATGGCTCACGGGCCTAGCTGCTCCGCGGCATGTGGGATCTTCCCGGACCAGGGCACGAACCCGTGTCCCTTGCATCGGCAGGTGGACTCTCAACCACTGTGCCACCAGGGAAGCCCAGGAAAAGCTTTTGACCATGGCCTGCTTAAGCAGGGCAATAGAAACCCAAAGACAATACATTCTGCTTGAAAAGTTGTGAAAAAGAGAATAGTGAAGATCCTACATATTGGAATATTATCAACATAATTATCAGAATGTTCAAATGGAGGATATAAAAATATAACAAGGAGATAAAAAGCAAAAAAAAAAAAAAAATCTGTCTCAGGAAACTGTAGCAACACACTCATTTTAGTGTATGAATAACAACTTTTAGAATCCCCTAACTCACTTCATAGGCTAATAGGAAATAGACTTTAGTTATACATAAAATTGAAATTCAGGTAATTTTTATTTACTTATGAGAATGCACAGAAAGACTAGAAGTTCTGGATTATTTTGTAGAGCAACAGGAGATATTTAACTGCTATAGACCCTAAACTGAAAAACACAATTCAAGTCCAAGAAATTCGGAATAATATCTTGACATTTGAATGGATATATTATTTTAACGTTTTGCGACTACCATACAAAATTAGGTAATGAGGATATTATTAATACTTAAATGCAACTTCAGATGAAAGCACATTTTTTCATGTAAAATTAAAGACAGTGATTTTGTTGAATCTTCACTTAATGTATGTGACATTTATTTATTGTTTTACTTGCAATCATTTGCCTTCTGTGTTAAAATCTTGATTTTCCCTTAAAATAACACCAAAAATGTTGAACTGAAAATAAATATGCTTAATCAGATCTTGGATCATACATATTCAAAATCATATTATGTTTATTTGTCTGATGTTATTCGGATACACAAGTACTATTTTTTTTGGCTCTTAAAATGCAAAATAAACTCAGAACTTGAACAAAAGTTTAGTCACAAGTATTCCTATTTTGTTAAATGTAGCCCTTAACTTTTCCATAGCATAGTTTTTTTGTTACTAATTTTACTGCATTAGAAAAACATTTAACATATTTGAGAAGGATACTCAGAAAGATTTTTCTAACTGTATATTCATCTCATATATGTGGATATATGGTGAATCATAATTTATATAGCCAATTGTTAGACATCAAACTAGGCATTATGTATTATATTTGCTCTTTAATTTGCAGCAATCCCCCCTTATCTGAAGTTTTGTTTTCCACAGTTTCGGTTGCCAATGGTCAACTAAGGTCTGATAATGTTAAATGAAAAATTCCAGAAATAATTCAAAAGTTTTAAATTGCTGGTTGTTCCGAGCAACACTTATCTTTACATATATTTTCCTTCCAGAGATATCTTCTTTTTTTTGCTTCTGCTTCTGTATTATATCCATTCTACAACTTTAAGTATTTTCTATGCATTATTGACTTTTTTAAAAAAATAAATTTATTTATTTATTTTTGGCTACATTGGGTCTTCGTTGCTGTGCGCAGGCTTTCTCTAATTGCAGCGAGTGGGGGCTACTCTTCCTTGTGGTGCATGGGCTTCTCATTGCAGTGGCTTCTCTTGTTGTGGAGCATGGGCTCTAGGCACGCGGGCTTCAGTAGTTGTGGCACATGGGCTCAGTAGCTTGGCTTGCGGGCTCCAGAGTGCAGGCTCAGTAGTTGTGGCACACGGGCTTAGTTGCTCCACGGCATGTGGGATCTTCCCGGACTGGGGCTTGAACCCGTGTCCCCTGCATTGGTAGGCAGATTCTTAACCACTGCACCATCTGGGAAGCTTCATTATTGACTTTCAAATTTTAAATTTCAGCCTGTTTGCTCCTCTAAGCTCCAGACTTTTGGCCATACTACTTGTTTGTTATATCCACTTAGATGTTTCATGGGCATGTCAAATTTACTAAGTCAGAATATTTGACTTCACCCAACTACACAAAATGTTTCTCATCTAGTCTTCCTTCTCTCAGGACTCAAGATGGAAACTTAGAAGTCTTTTTTTTTTTTTTTTTTTTTTTTTTTTTTGCGGTACACAGGCCTCTCACTGTTGTGGCCTCTCCCGCTGCGGCGCACAGGCTCCGGACGCGCAGGCTCAGCGGCCATGGCTCACGGGCCCAGCCGCTCCGCGGCATGTGGGATCCTCCCAAACCGGGACACGAACCCGCGTCCCCTGCATTGGCAGGCGGACCCTCAACCACTGCGCCACCAGGGAAGCCCCCAGAAGTCTTTTTTGATGCTTCTATATCCTTCATCTTAGCCAAAATATCAGCAGGTTCTGTTGGCTATTTGCCAGTATATCTTGAACCTATGCGTGCTTTATATTTTTACTATCACCAATTTTATCCATGAGCATCATCCGTCATCTCCATCACCATGATATACCTCTAACTGATTCAGTTTTCATTCATGTTCTTGCCTCCCTATTAAAGGAAACCAGAATATGTCGCCCCAAAATATACCTCTTTGACATAAAAAACATTTTGAGCTGAAGGCAACTAAGCAGCAATTAACACAGAAAAAGCTTCCCCTTTTCTGCTTTTCTTTTATTGGCCCAGATGCTTGTCAGACCAGAGAAGTCATCAAAGGAATCTGCAAGGAAACAAACCTTGCTAACCTAACCCTTATCTTCCTAGTTAAGTAAGATAAGGACCAACTAGCCCTAGTTAGACTACCTACAGTCCAAACTGCTGTGTCTTGTCAATTCTTCACAAGTCTATTATTTCTTTGTCTAAAAAGTGTAAAAGCTTCCTGATCTGATCACTTCTTTGGGTCATCATTCTCTTATGAAGGCTCCCATGTACATGTAAAACTTTAATAAAATTTGTTTGCTTTTCTCCTGTTAATCTGCCTTTGTCAGTTTAATTTTCAGATCCAGCTGAGGACCCTAAGAAGGTTGAGGAAAACTTTTTTTCTCTCCCACACTGTAAATTATTTTCTATATAGTAGTGAGAATGTTCTTTTAACTGTTAACACTGCATATTTAAGGTGTACAGTTTGGTGTTCTGACATGGAATCATCCACGAAACCATCACCAAAATCAAGATAACAAACATATCCATTTGTAAGAGTTCCATTTGTAAGTTCTTTTTCCTGTTCTGCCCCTCTCCCCTTATTGCTCTACCCCTAGTCAACTACTGATCTATTTTCTGTCTCTCTATGGATTATAAATTGAATCATAAGTAGAATAATATGCAGAGTTAGTATGTACTCTGACTTCTTTCACAAACATAATTATTTGAAGAATTCTCCACGTTGGTGCATAGATCAATAGTTAAGGATTTTTAAAGGAACATTGTATCACTTTTCTGTTGAAAGACTTTCATTATTTTCTTGTTTGAAGTGGATATTTTCTGTGTTTCCAATTTATTTTTGAACACATGCTGTACATAGAGTTTCCCATAAGTTGTATTTTTTTTTCCTATTGCTGCTGTAACACATTAACACAAATGTAGTGGCTAAAAGCACTTTTTATCTCTTGCTGTTTTAGAGGTCAGAGATCTAAAATGAATCCACAGGGCTGCATTTCTACTGGGAGCTCTAGGAGGGAATCTATTTCCTTGCCTTTTCTAGTTTCTGGAATATCCCTGTATGCTTTGACTTACAGCTCCTTCCTCCATTTTCAAAGGGAGCAATATAGCATCTTCTCTCCCTTCTGAATTCTCCTCCCATTCTTATCGTTCTCTCTCTTTCTCTCTCTCTTTCTGACTCACAACTATAAAAGTCCCTTTTTTTCCCCATGTAACCTAACCTAACATATACACAGATCCAGGAATTAGAATATGGATATCTTTATAGGCCATTATTCAGTCTAATACATGAGTCCTTTAACATTAAGGTAAAATTAAAATGCATTTGTGCAGGTTTCCTTATGGCTAGAGTGTAGGCATTTATTCTAAGTTCCACCAATTAGAATCATTCATGCAAAATTACAATTTGAAAAGAAGAGCATGAAGAGGAAGTGGGGGTATATTTATCTTTTGTCACATATGGTGGGACAGGTTTCTAAATGCCCAAGGGTAGAGTGGTGTAACTTCTAGACCCCAGTCCTGAAGAACCTAAGCAGGCACTTCCTCATATATAGAAATAGAACTGCTGGTGTCGAAAGGTGGCAGTGGTAAACATTTTGTTAAAGTAAATCCATATGTTGTAATTTGGCATTGTTTTCCTAGAGTGTTCTTTGTTCTACACAGTTATTCTGTAAGTTATCTAGAAACTTACAATTTACTATTTCTCTGAGTAAATTACTAAGAAATTAGTATTGTAATATAGACTTTTTTTTGACTAAAACCTCTTTCTGATATGGAAGTTCATAGTTAAAGTGGTTTTCTAAGGAAAGATCCTAAAGAAAATAAGAATATGGAATATAGAATTGATTATTAGGTCCGAGGGCAGTGAGATATTGGCTACAATTAAAGAATTGGGCTTTTGTCAGCCCACAGAATGAAGTGGTGCATCAGTTAATTAAAGTATTTCCAAGTTTATCTGGAAAGAAGTGTCCATTGAATGAAAAGTTTTGGGAGCAGAATGATCAGTATGAGGAGCATTAAGACATGGAGTTGTCTGTATAACTTAAAGATTGAGAATTATGACCTCAAAATCCAAAATCTTAACCAAAGGACCTGCCAGAGAATAGAGAATTTCTATGATTAGTGTAAAAGAATCTCAACTAAAATTGAGAAGGTGAGATGGTCAAAAGTCAACCTGAAAATGTTCTATGTTTTACTTTTTAATTAGACGATTATTTGAATTCACTCACCAAATCTTGTATATGAAAGAGAAGACATTAGTAGGAAAAGAGTGGGGCTCTCTGTTTTGTAATGGGAATATGGGAGTGTACAGTTCATTCAGAGAACACTAAGCCCCTAAATTCCCTTGGTTCTCCTCTGCCAGCAAAAGCAGTGCCTCTTTCCTTGTTCATGATACTGATTCTCCATTGTCTAATGACCCTGTCATGACATCTCATATTATAGTTATTCTGCTTGAAAAGCCACTCCTCACTTCTTACCCCAATGCCTTTATTGACCTCATAACTAGAGATGATTGTCTACATGACCCAGGAGGCCAATTACCAGGTCAAATCTTTGAGGAAAAAGGTTTACACATAGAAAGAATGATGAGATTTTACAACAATCAGAAAATATGCACCTATGAATGGATTCTGAAGACCAGAGAAAAATTAATAATTTAATTTTAATTCCAGCTAAATTTATCCATTTACCAGACATTCTAGAGCCAATGTTTAAACTCAAGCAACTGCAACTCTCAAGTTTTCTTTCTTGTTCTTTCTTTTTCTCTGCTCACTATGTTGAATTAAGCATAGACTCTTTGGTGACCTATGAAAAACAAAATTGATATTATCACACATTTTGTGACATAATGTAGATGAAGAAATGCTAAGATCCAAGGAGCCAGGAATGTTGAATGGATTTATTTTATGCAATCTGTCCAACCACTCACTAATCCAAACTATTCTGAGTGGAGGCTCGGATGACCCTTTATCAAGGTATTGAGAAGATTTCATTGGGTTAAGAGCTAGCATCTCTGAAAATACCATAATCCTTTTTTACAGTAGGCTAAGAAAGCTGATGTGAGACTTTGTCACTGATATGGGCTCACATTGATAAAACAAAGCAATCTTTACATGGTTCTATAGTAGTTAGCAAGGCAGCAGTGTTAATAGACACATACAATTTTTTCTACCATTTCTGTCTGAAATTTTAACATCACTAACTCTATGTTAAACATCATAAGAAGTATTAAAACAATGCTTCAGAAAAGTGTATATGTATTCTCTGCCCTTATATTGTCTATATTCTAAGACAAGAAATCCAAAGACATTGTAATTAACCAAATCTACCATATTAAAAATAATTACTTCATAATAATGTGCACATTTCTTTGCTCTAACATTGATCTGTGCATTCTTAGTAGAACACTATCACAGTACTGTGAACATAATTTTCATCAAAATGTGACATATATCACACACTAATAATCTGTGCTTATACTTAAACAACATTTACTATCACTTTGGGGAGGGATTGTAAAGAGAAAAATATAGATTTAAGAAAAGATTTTTAAGACACAGGCACCAAGTATAAAGTTGAAAAGGGTAATAATAAAAGACAGGTATTTTGTGGCTTGAAAATAACAAGAACATGCTTGAAATGAGTTTATCTGGGGAAATAATACCAGGAGAAAAGAGTAGGGGACCATGAGAATGAAGGGTGCAAGTAGGGAAAACCAAAGATACGTGAAAGAGCTGGTCACTGCTGAGGTCAATGGTTTCATTCCCATTCAGACCTTCCAAAGAGACTTGGCATAAACTTCAAAATTGTCTACACAAGAAACAGATGTATCTATAAATCTCTATCCCTTTTACTCAGGGGATGCTGATGGGTGTTAATTCCCTTGTACTATCAGGTTTGCTTATACAGAAGGGCTGAGCTGGTTTCCCTAGGTACTCAGGAGGGCCACTTTCCAAGAAAGATGTTGGTCTCTGCTCTTGTTTCAATTTAGACTTCCCAACATTTGAATTCCCACGATTGTATGCTTCAGGGTGGCAGTCTGGTAGCAAAGGGCATTGATTTCTGTTTTTGCTTCAGTCTCAGGAATGCTCTTAAAATTATGCAATATTCATTCAGCTGATTTTTCTTGAGTGAAAAATTAATCTAGATGCCATTAGAGTAAAATATACTTAGAAATGCATTTCAGTATGAATATAAAACTGGTAATTAGAGAACCTTGCATATAAAAAAGAAAACTCTTCACCTGAAATAACCCACTGCCTGCTGTTCATTTGCATATCCTCAGTTTAACAGTTAGATTCAGGCAGTCAGAATATGTTAATAGCTGCACCCATTTCATATCCTAATACAGGAAATCCAAAAGCTCAATGATAGGCCATATATGTGCTTTACAGAGAATTTCTGAAATTACTTGGCAAAGGAAAAATATTTCTTGCAGCTCTGCACAAGTTCTCAGAAAGCCCTTTCAGACACTCTAGAGAGCGGTCCATCAGCACCAGTTTTAAATTGCAGAAATGGCATATTTCTACCACAGGCATGATGTAATCTGAATTTTAATCACCTCCTTTCTTACCATGTCTAATCCTTCTCTATCTGTTCTCAAACAGCCAATCAATTTAGCTCTACCTTATAAAGAAATCTGTTACATAAGTTCTGTTCTGATATAGGAGAGAAATTCTGTGGCAGCTAATGAAATGTTCTTGGTTCAAATTAGGAAGTAGAAATTTAAAACTTAGTTAAGTAACCTCATATGACTCTGTTATGATACTAAATCTCTGTTTAATCTCATACTTCAGAGTGCCTAAGCATTACTCAAGGCATTGTTCAAAATGAAGATCTCTAATGCCTACACCTGGAAATGTAAACTTAATCAGTCAGATGTGGTCTGTTTCAATGTTTTAACAATCACACAGGTGATTCTTATACCATTTCAAGAAATTTTACTTTAGACTGTTTGACAAAAAACACATGAATTGTGCAGTATATGTCAATGGTATACAGGAGTTATTAACATATACCTATAATAAAATCTAAATTAAATATTTTCATATATTTCAATGACTACCTTCTCCCTAGTTCCCAAATATATATATTTTTGGCTATATATATATATAGCCAACATTAGAACATAATAACTGCAGTTGTAAATTGGAACACTACATCCAGGTACAATGCAAGAAAGTGTTAGCAGAAGCTGCCAAATGCTTAACACCTGCCTGGTTACTTGGGGTAGTATATCATGAAGTCAATGTAAGAAATTTCTCAGCGGAACAGAGGGGAATAATGTCAATTAGTTAAGATCAGCTTTGTAGACCACTCGGGGATAATTATCCTAAAGTGTGAAAACTTAGTACATGTTTTCATGTTATATAATATTTTAAATATAATTAATGCCAACTCTGTTTTGTGTTTCATGTTTTATTTGCTTATTAATTTCTGCATTTGCCATTCCTAGACCTAGAAAGTACTCAGTCAATGTTTGTCATTGAATGGATACTTGCTCATAAGTATATTTTTGGAAACTACAATATTTACCTGATGTACTCAGACCAAATGGTATCTCTCTTTACTTCCTTTTTTTGTATGTCATAACCATTTGTATTAGAATCCAATTTTGATGGGGCTGGTGGCAGCTTTTCAAACTGAAGAGCCCTGCTCTGTGAGATAGTTTTAACACCTCTTTTCTTGAGCGATATTTTGGAAAACTTCCCAGTTCTACCTTGAAAACGGGTGGGACTGGGAAAATATGCGTCTGTCAACAGGGCTCTATTACTACTTCAGTTTCTTTCAAGTAGTCCGCTGGCACATTTACTTTCCCTTCTTCACTATTCAAGATCCAAGCATCAGGCTGTTGCCTGATGAACTGCTCCCTGTCAGTGTAAGCAGCCGTCTGGACAGAATACAGGTATCTCAGCCACCTACTCTGTGGAGAAGCACACTGCAACATTCCTTGTAAGAGGAATAATTAGTAGAGATCACTTGAAAGGGTCATAAGCTTCCCATTGTGTCCAAATCCCTAGTTTAAAGTCAAGTTCACTTTTTTAAAGAGTGCTTCACCTTTGTCTGATTGAATTTGGTTTCATGATTGGAAACATAAACCTGGCACATAATGACCAGTATGCCAGATATACAGAAATCACTATTAGACTGAGCAGTTTGATTCAGAGGGCTAATGGGCTACATTTTACTCATCGGCCTTTCACCATGAGTTCAATGAACCACTCATGGTGATAGGAATAATAATATAACCACTCATGTGATAGGAAACTTCCCAAATTAAGGACATTTCATTCTTTAGTGTATTAATATAAGTTAAATAAAAACACATTTGTTATTATTTTCATCATATTCATTTATTAAAAATAAAATAAAAATATATTTCACATTGATAGCCTAAAAATAATTAGAAGTACCACTTCAGAGACTGTTTTATAGTTTTTTGTAACTATTTTTAGTCTTTGATCTACTTTTTATGTTCCTTGCTTCCTATTCATTACATATTTATTTTATTGTATACATTGCATGAAGATAAAAACTAAATTAAGAATTAAAACAAATTTTAGTATGGACTTCTTACCGATTTTGCTTTCTTGAAAAGGCAGTATTTAACAGGTAACAAAGGATTCACTTTTGAGAAAGCTCATTCAAAAAAACACATTTTTTAATATCTAATCAGTTTCCAAATATACACTGACAAATTTAGAAAAGTATTATAAAAATGGAAGCCATAACATTGCATGTTTCCAAAAGTGATTTATAAAATTCTTCACTTTTGTCACAGTGAAACCATTCTGTTTTTTTCTTTTGATTTATACGTTACGTAACTTAAAGAAACTATAATAATGTTGATTTGCTATAAGTTCTACCTGTTAAAGTTTTCAATAACTTCTAGACAAATGGTCAAATCTACAAAATTATTTTTCAGCTTCAATTCAAATTAATTGAAAGAATTGCCCTGAAATATTCCAACATAATAAGCTGGAATAAAGTAGAAAAGGAAATATAATTTTTAAAAGAACACAGCTATTTCAATTGATATTAAGAAATAATATCATTTTACCAGTCAACACTTTCATAATGCAGAGATATAAAAGAAGCTTCTTATCTGTAAGGAGGCAGATGATCCTGAATTAATTTTTGTATGCCACTGGGAAATTGGTCTTTAGGTGAAATAAAATTTATCATACATGGTATAAGGCAGAAATATTACAAAGAACCCCTGTGTTATTTATTGGGCTCATAAGAAAAGAGCTGGAAAAGGCAGGGATCACTCTCTTAATTAAGTATTCTTGTTGATCAGTTATTTTTATCCTATCAAAGATGTCAGTGTACTCAATTTTTAATAATATTTTAATAAATTATATTTAAGTAAAAATTAAAGAATTCAGAAAATAAGTAAAAGGTTTAGGAAGATTAACATCTATTGAATAAAATACATAAAATATTAGAACTACTCAAATTAGAAACTATTCTACAACTAATTCTAATATGCTCAGCATTGTCCTAGAACGAACATAGTATCCCCTACTCAATAATTTATAATCTAGCTGAAGAGAAAGGATAAGAAAATTAAAAATGCGTTAAAATTGTGTATTCAAGTAACTTCATTTTTGCTACAGGGGTAATACTGTGTTAATATTATATACTACCATATATTAGTATACTACTACTCAGTGAAGGGTAAGACCTCTAAGTAAAAGTCTACTCAGTGAAGAGTAGGAGTGCTAAGTAATGGCTTCATGAAGGAAATGGACTCTGTAGGATGGTTAGGATTAGAATAAAGAGAAGAAGCAAGGGTATCTCAGAGATAGAGTGAAAGTATGTGTGAAAAACTTAGTATGATTATAGAGATAAGGAAACTGATATGATTAAATGTATCTAACTTGTTTCTTTATTCTAAGGCTTATTTTACATATAAGATATGAAATCATCTGAGAAGAGAGCCAGTACATATAGATTCTGAGAACTGAGAAAACAAAGATGTTTTTACCCAGAGTATTCCAGAAGTGAGACGGTGACTTCTTCACTTTGTTTCATAAAACATTGGTCTGAAATGAGCTTGGAATGTTGCCAGATTTGTTATAAGAATTCCTATGATTAGTATAAAAAGACACCAGTAGTCTGAAATTGCTGTCATCTTTACCCCCTGAACGTACAACCCAATTTTCAATGTCCTTTTCTTCCATCCAAAGTCAGAATTAAAAGACAAAATTATAAACATTAAAAGGAATATCTTTGGGGCTTCCCTGGTGGCACAGTGGTTGAGAGTCTGCCTGCCGATGCAGGGGACACGGGTTCGTGCCCCGGTCCGGGAAGATCCCACATGCCACAGAGCGGCTGGGCCCATGAGCCATGGCTGCTGAGCCTGCACGTCCGGAGCCTGTGCTCCACAACGGGAGAGGCCACAACAGTGAGAGGCCCATGTACCGCAAAAAAAAAAAAAAGGAATATCTTCTGTTTCCTTCTTCCAATCCATTTTTATCCAGTAGATTATATTCTTACACTTCCAAATTTAAAGATATTCCTGCTTCCATATATTAACATTGTAAATGAAATAAAAGATTCTCTTATTTTATGTAGACAATTTTCTTCTTACTGCTTTATCGCCATAATTTTTTCTATTTTTCCTATTTCAAAGTGTTAAAAAGTTATTTTTCTCAAAATGTTATTTTATGTTATTGAGAGTTCATAAATGTTGAGAATCAAGTAGAAGAGTGGTAAATGAAGGAAAAAAGTGAACCAGATTTTTCCTCTTTTCAGTTCATTTTAATAAGACGCCAGAACGATTTGCTAGCAAACAAGCAGTTCTTAAATATAGCAATCAAAATTAGAAGAATTTGAGAAATTGTTGACAAAAGAAGACAGTGACAAAGAGGAGTGAAAAAGATAAATGGAGAAATTTTAGTTGAAATAATCTTGTTTTATAATCTTCTAATGCTTAGGTTAAACACATTGCATTAATTTTGTCTGTTTTGATCAAATACACAGCAATATTCTAAAACTGAAACAAAGAGAGATAGTAAAATATCCCTCATTAAAAGATATCTGTTAGCAACTACTCTGTTTCTCTGTTTAACAAAAGGAAAAGAAAAATTCTCAGATTTCTAAAACTGGAAGAAATCTGAGAGGTTACCTGGTCAATCTTGAGTGATAGATAAAGAATATGAAGCCTAGAGTGTTTGTAACTTTTGAAGAACATACAAGTACTGCAAAGCTTAAATTTTTAAAAAATAATATGATTATATCCTATATATCTATATCTATAGATAGATATATCCTCCACCCATCCATCTGTCTAACAGATCTATATTTCCTTTCTAATACTCTTTCTAATATACCCAAACAATTTTATCCAAAACAATGTAGCTAATGTTATATATATTATCATACACACACACACACACACACACAGAAGAAGAAGAATTAGAAAATTTAGAAGAATTAGAAGAAGAAGGAGGAGGAAGAGGTGGAGGGGATGGGAGGGGGAGGAGGAAAGGAAGGAGGAAGGAAAGGAGGAAAGAAGGAAGGAAAAATTAAAGTTTAAAAAATCCTTTAAGGTCTTTAAGGACATGTGAGAGATCATCTACTATGTTTGCATAGTATGAATAATTTTTTGAAATCTCATGTCCATTGAAAATTTTTAATATAGAAGGTATGGGGAGGGGGCAATTCTTCATTGCATTTCTACATATCTCGCGATAACTTTTGCCCTAGAATATCTTTTTAAGGATGTTTATATTAGCATTCATCCCGTTTTCTTTGCATCACTCCCCCATGTGACTTAGGAAGTAAGGGGGACCAATGCGAACATAAAACTTAAGCCATTTGTTGTGCTGTAGGTAATAAAGTCCTTTGTCTCTGACCCAGAAATCTCATGTCCTCTACCATCATCTCTGACACTGTGACAGAGTAACTTGTTAGATTGCAAGTTTGGTAAAATCTCAAAGGCGTCAGTTTCTGACTGAGGGCTCTTTCTCTTTTGGGGAAGGTTTCAATGAGGATCTTGTGGACATGCAATGGGGATAGTAGGTAAGCTGTCAATTGTCCTTTTTAATGAAAAGAAACTGTGATTAATTTACTCTATAGTACAGTGTAGCCAAATAACTCTATAGTAAAAATGTATCACATCACAAACTCTTGCTCAAAAATAAAGCATATCTGTAATGAACATATTCTACACTTTACCCTGGTTCTGGGTAAGCTTGGTTTTTGTTATTCTGGGTATAGGGCAGAGCTTCAGCCTCCAGGTTTGTCAATCTGTGCCCGTTCATTAGCACTAAAACTGATCTAGAATTTAGCATCTAGCTGAGAGTAATTGGTAGCTGGTTTGATTGAATCTGCTGTCACTCATGTACCTGCTTTTTACAGCAAGACTGCAGATGTTAGAATATTATTTGTCAAGCACACAGTGAGTTAGAGAATCTGGAGATGCTATTTTTCCATGCCACAAAAATTAGAGAGGATATGCTGAAAAGGTAATATACTGTACAGCTGGGTCAATCTTCCAAGCCAAAATGGAATGTCAAAGTGTCAGTTGTGATAATTATAAGATACATTATGGTTAAAAGGACTTCCATCTGGAGCTCTGGCAGAAGAATTATGCCTTGAGAAATTATGCCTTGAGAGATATAACTCAAAGGGTTGATGGCACTTGGTACTGAGTAACCCCTGAACACATTCAATTGGCTACATAGCAGAATTCAGATTGATGGTCACTGACCAACTTTGGCACTCTGCTGAGATATTGCTGCAATAGGCATATCTTAATTGACTGTTAAAAATAACATAGGGCCTTCCATATGATGTTTATAACTAAGAAAGTTTAAAACTTAGGATATATGGGCTTCCCTGGTGGCGCAGTGGTTGAGAGTCCGCCTGCCGATGCAGGGGACACGGGTTCGTGCCCCGGTCTGGGAAGATCCCACATGCCGCGGAGAGGCTGGGCCTGTGAGCCATGGTCGCTGAGCCTGCGCGTCCGGAGCCTGTGCTCCGCAACGGGAGAGGCCAGAGCAGTGAGAGGCCCGAGTACCGCAAAAAAAAAAAAAAACGAAAAAAACAAAAACCCAAAAAACAAAAACTTAGGATATGACTTTTTAATTTAATACTTAACTTAGTCCTAAACAACTTCTCTTTCTACTCCCTTAATTAGAATCATCCATGTTTTCTTTCCAAAAAACAAGGATTACATTCATGTTGAAATAACCTCAAACAATTGTAGTATTTCTTTCAAATAAAACATTCATGTTTTTATATTGAACTAACACTGATGTGAGCTTTAGGTGATCTTGCCTACCCCCTAATAACAATATAATAGTACTAAAATTTGTACTGAGAGTTTGTGAAAATGTTCAAATATTTAGTGTGTAACTTCACTCAATCCATAGTATTTGCTATACACATACTATTTCCAAAATATTTTCTTGGAGGTAATACAAAAGGAAGAAACTTTAAGGATGCTGATATTAAAATGCTTGCAGATAAATTAGGGATACATAATATATGTGTTTGAAAGGAAGCAATTAAATTCATTTAGAGAATTAGTAATTCAGGGGTATATATATTATTTAAAATCATAATATTCAATATATACTGAATATTGTCTGCAACAGTTTTTTGAGAAGTGCATGGAGTGAAATAATCAAAATATAAATTTTAAAATCGTAAGAATAGTCATGACTTTCTTTTCTGAATACTACTGTGACATGATTTTCCTGTATGGAAGGCTTAATTTTAGATATAATTTTAATATGTAAAAATATTATATTAAATGCTGACCTGTACATAGAATTTTAGAAGCCACTGGACTTAACCATTGCACCAACATGACTGTGATTCACTGAAGAGGAATTTTTTGTTTTTTTTTACATTAATCCCTACTCTTCTCACTAAAAACTTTAGAGAAAGTCAGTATGCTCTGGGCCTTTTTAATCTTACAGAAAAGTATAAATCATGTATATAGTTTACTGCATCTCTTTTCTTTCTGAGTACTGAGTATATATTTTATCCAAATCTACCTATTTCAAATAGCTTATATAAAGTCTTGCTAAAGTTAAAAGATAAACTCCAATCTACTAGATCTTATTGCAAGTAGTTAAAATATTTTTTCAGTGAAAAAATTTATTGAAATATAATTGACAAATAAAGTTATAAGATATTTAAAGTGTACATCATGATAATTTGATATACCTAGTGAAAAAGAATTTCCCATCTAGTTAATACATCCATCACCTCACATTTCTCACATATTTATCTACTTTTTTTTTTTTTTTGGTGAGAACATTTAAGTTCTACTCCCTTAGCAAATTTCAATTGTATAATACAGTGTTATCAACTATAGTCATCATGTTATACATAAGATCTGAAGACCTGATTCATTTTATAGTTGAAAGTTTATATCCTTTTACCAACCTCTCCCTAATTCCCCCACCCCCAGCCCTTGGCGACTAATTTTCTACTCTCTGTTGCTATGTTTTACTTTTTTCAGATTCCATGTGTAAGTAATATCATGCAGTACTTGTCTTTCTCTGTCTGGCTTATTTTACTTAACATAATGCCCTCAAGATCCATCCAGGTTGTCACAAATGGCAAGATTTCCTTCTTTCCCACTGCTGAATAATATGCTATCGAATGTATGTGTCTCACATCTTCTTTGTCCTTTCATCCATTGAGAGACATTTAGTTTGTTTCCATACCTTGGCTATTATGGATAATGCTGCAATGAACATGAGTCCAGACACATCTTCAAGATAATGATTTTGTTTCCTTTGGCTATATACCCAGAAGAGGGATTGATGAATCATATGATAGTTCTATCTGTAATTTTTTTGAGGAATCTCCATATGGGTGTTTTATGTTTATAATGGCTACACAAATTTACATTCCTATCAACAGTGCACAAATTTCTTTTCTCTGTATTCTTGACAACACTTGAAATCTCTTGTCTTTTTGATGATAGTCTTCCAACAGGTGTGAGATATGGTTTGATTTGCATAAAATCTCATTTAATAAGCTAATATTTATGACATTTTCTTTCTAGATATTTACATTTTCTTCTCTATTCATCTTTACTTGAATTAGAGATTGGGATTTGATTTTTGCTGATTGTGCCATCTTGCTTTTCTCTTTTCTTTTTAGTTTTGAAAATTGTATTCCATTTGGAGAAAGTGGAATATCCACTGACAGATGAAAATTACATAAAGTGCATCAAGAGATTGCCATATTATCTAACAGTTCTTAAGCATCTTTATTATTCACTGCTTTCTTTAAATATATACTGTCTCCTCAGCAGATACTTTTATTTCTCAGGCATCTTTCCCCTAGCCTTTATTTTAAATTCTCACTTTTTTTTGAATTTAGCTTTCTTTGCTGATTTTCTAAAGCTTTTAAGAAATGCTGGCAATATGGAAATGAGATCTGACACAGGGGTGTTGAGATCTCCTGATACTCAGAGAGATACAAAATAGATAAGACCGTGAAACAAAATGTCCATCTGGGTATTGGCAGTTGTAGTGCAAATTTTATTGCAGTTAAAATAGTTTAGCCTCTAAGTACAAAGACGATTTTGTGGTTCATGCAGCTGTTCCAACAGATTGTCTTCTCCAGTGAAGTACAAGAAGAGATAAGAAGTAGATATTTGTAAGTGACATCTGAATTTAATTATTTCTTAATTAAGAAAAAGTTGTTCTGGGCTTCCCTGGTGGCACAGTGGTTGAGAGTCTGCCTGCCAATGCAGGGGACATGGGTTCGTGCCCCGGTCTGGGAAGATTCCACATGCCGCGGGAGCGTCTGGGCCCGTGAGCCATGGCCGCTGAGCCTGCGCGTCCGGAGCCTGTGCTCCGCAACGGGAGAGACCACAACAGTGAGAGGCCCGTGTACTGCAAAAAAAAAAAAAAAAAAAAAAATGTGTTCCATGATACCAAAGCACAATGCAAGAAAATAGAATCAAATGGCTAAAGAGATTTTTTTTTAAAGCAATACAATATGAAGCAAAATGTAGAAAGTACATATCAGTGAAGATAAAGAGCAATAAGAGATTTAAGGAGAGACCTGACAGAAGATAAGTTATATCAGGTGCAAAACTTGTCATTTTGTTTTATTGCTTTTCTGACATTAATTATAAATGACAGGTGACCTGTCAGCTAAATACAGTGTGTTCATAGAGACTGAGAAAGTTTTAGATCCTCTAGCAGCTCGCCTGGGAACAAAGCACAAAATTTCAAGTTAATTTTAGCAAGACTACATTATAAATAGTGGTGTTAGCACTAATCAGTTATTCAAAACATTTTTTAAACATTTGCTAATTAATCCTTGCACTGTTGATAAATAATGCTTTCGTTTACCAAGGCACAGAAAAAAACAACTCTCGTAATATGAAATCTCCAAAGTTTCTAAGTTTTAGGAAATTAAAAGCTTATCTTTTTCATTCTCACATCTTCATATGTGAGAAAAGCACATAAACTTGGATTTCAAAAATATACTTTCACATATACACAATGGAATATTACTCAGCCATAAAAAGAAAAGAAATTGAGTTATTGGTAGTGAGGTGGATTGACCTAGAGTCTGTCATACAGAGTGAAGTAAGTCAGAAAGAGAAAAACAAATACCGTAGCTAACACATATATATAGAATCTAAAAAAAAAAAAAATGGTTCTGATGAACCTAGGGACAGGACAGGAATAAAGATGCAGATGTAGAGAATGGACTTGAGGACACGGGGAGGGGGAAGGGTAAGCTTGGTTGAAGTGAGGGAGTAGCATTGACATATATGCACTACAAAATGTAAAATAGATAGCTAGTGGGAAGGAGTTACATAGCACAGGGGGATCAGCTCGGTTCTTTGTCACAAAGAACCTAGAGGGGTGGGATAGGAAGTGTGGGAGGGAGATGCAAGAGGGAGGGGATATGGGGATATATGTATACATATAGCTGATTCACTTTGTTATATAGCAGAAACTAACACAACATTGTAAAACAATTATACTCCAATAAAGATGTTAAAAATATATACTTTCACAATAAATAATTAGATAGTATTTTCATCACAAAGGAATTATTCATAAGACCTAGTATTGGCATAGGGAGCAAAACCTGTAGCTCATAATCTTTCAACTACGACCTCTTCACCTCCTGGCCTTCCCAAGTCCAAATTAGATTGCTTCTTACTTCTGCAATTTATTAATACCCTGATCATTCCCTCCCTATAATTTATATAAATTTGTAATTTTGTTTCTATTTGAGATTATTTGATTATTTTATGTCTTCCCTATTAGAAAGCACAACACATGAAACTAAGAACCATGTTTATTTTGTTCAGCACATAGTAGGTACTCAATAAATATTTATTAAAGAAATGGGTTATCTAGAGACATATGAAGTTATTATACTTTATACAAAGTGAGATTCCTGTGTGTTCTAAAACAGAAAATATACTTTTATTAATGTGCTTACACCTTTGAAATGTTTAAGTAAATATGCATATACATGTTAGAATCAATGTGAGTAGAAAAGTGCAGAATAATTTTAAAATATTTTTAAAGCCTTCCTCCATCTCTAAAACAGACCATTTCACCCAAACTAAATACATTATTTTGTTCCTTCTTGCTCAGCTGTGGAAGAAGGTGTTGAATTTTGAAAAGAAACACAAGAGATCGTAGGGGAGTAACAATAGCTACCACTTATTGCACCCTTATTAAATATCAGTACATTCTCATAACGGCAAACATATAAAGTAGATATTATTAGTATGCCTATTTTACATATTAAGAGAGTTAGGTAGCTAATCAGAGTTATAAAGATGAAGATGTCTGTTTTTGCTAGGGAATGTATCTTCTAGCAAAACATTGCTGAAGGTCCTTTTTTTTATTGTAACAAATCATCCTGGTAGGATGAAGAGTCCCATCTTTACTGACAGTAGATGGCCAAAAGATATAAGGAGAACTAGCAGCTCTATTTCAGACCAGTAGGAAGAGAAATGATGGTCAATACTGTCCAGGAGTTCAAGCAGCAGATCATTCTAGCTCTTTTTCACAGTAGCCATGATAGTAAAATCTCAAACAAGTTTTATGCAATAAGGTCAGTATTGCTATAGACATGTGTAATCAGGATCAAAGTTCATTCAATACCTATAGCAAATGGTTGAAGAAAAATAAAAAGCTATACAAGAATGGATCATAGTTATGCTCTTCTAGCACTTCAGCCTAATCTCCAAAAGGCAGTACTATATAATTTTGTATATAACTAGTGTCTTGTGGGCTTTACCTCTCAGTGAGGACAAATATTCCATATTTGTAGGAATGTTTGCATCATAAGCAATACTCCCAACACCTATACATGTACTAGCAGGAAATACCACCCCTACCCATCCCCAAAGGTATCTGCAAGTATAACTTGAATATTCACTAGACTCCATCACTTGTTGGGTCCTATTCAAGATCAATTTCCCACTAAAATGTCAGATTTTAATTCCAATTTTTATAAAGACCTTCCGATTAATCTCTTGACCATGTAACCTATGGGCTTCTGCAAGATTACAGCCAAACTTCTCTGCTCTTAATCTCTGCCATCCCCAACCTCTGCAGTAGATATTTGAAAAGCCTAGTATCACAGTTCATTCATTTCTCTCAGAGATTTGCTTCCCCCACTCTTTGTTGGGGCAAGGGAGCTTCTAAACATAGTATGACGGTAAGCAGATTTTCCTTGAGAACAAAGCAGTGATGGCTAACATCAAATGCTTGCCTGTTAGACAGTGGTTCAACATATACTGGCATAGTTAAAAAAAATCACAAAACATTCAAATAATGCCAAAAAGACTGAAATATAAATGAAATATAAATCTGATTATGCTGTTCAACTACTGAGGAAGTTAATTGTGTTTGGAACATGAATAAGAACTACTCAGGGAGAAATCTTTCTTTAGAAGCACATGAGATAAAATGCTGAGATGGCTGACAGAAACAAAACACCTATATTGGGGGGTTACTTTAAAAATGATCCTTAGATTTAAATATTAGAGCAGATGGACACAGAAGGATGTTGAAACTTAGAGATTCCTTACAATATAAAGACAAAAATCCTTTCCTGATTTTTTTAAAAAAAGAAAACAGTCTAAATTATCTGGCTTCATTTTGTACTTTTATCCTATACGTGGAGGAAAAAGTATAAACTGCCAAACTATAGTGTTTTTTTTAAGTAATAGTGAATAATTCAGAAAAAGAATAAGGAAAGATGTTACAATTTTCATAGAGAAGGACAAGGTGAATTCAGTAAATTATTATTCTCTAGCAAAATTCTAGAAATGTTTATTACATAGAGGTTATGTGACAATTGAGAGACATGGAAAGAATGAGATATAGAAAAGAAATAGGAAAACTATAAGTGATCATATGCTTTCTCAAAAGAAGCCATGCAACTTTTTATCTCTTTTTTTATTGTTCAAAACATTATCAGATTCTTAGTTCAAGAGAAAGTTTTAGATATAGGACAACTGTTTCAAAAATCTTCATGTTTTGGGGTATATTATGTATACTGTACATATTCATGAATAGTTAAGTATACTTGTAACTTGTTAAAAGGCTTTTAAAAAAGGAATGTTTTCAAGGATGAACATTAATCTGAAAGGAGATCTCTAGGTACATGTCTGTGAGCTATCATGACGAATATATTCAATGTCTTGAATTTTTAAAAAATAGAAAGCATGCTTAGCAAATTTTCATATTTCTTTTTTTATTCAACAAACATTTTTTACTTTATTAAATTACTAGGTCAAAGATGAATAAGACATAGTTCCTACCCTTGAGAAAATCACAGTCTAGTAGGGAAGACAGACATAAATAACTACCATAAAATGTGAAAAGTGCTATAATGGATGCATATGTCAGTGATTCAAAGGGAAATCTAATGCATTGAATGACAGGGTGATGTACTGATTACAAGATCAATATGAGTCGACAGTGTGATGGCTGCCAAAAAATTAAACAAAAACCCTAGCCTGGATTTGTATATGTTTAGGACTCAAAATGAAGAAGAAAATCATTTTATAATACAGTTTAAAAATTTGACCATATCTGGACCGTTTCTCACTTTTGGCTATTACATTTTAAAAATAACTCTAGGACCATTCTAGAAATGGGATCCAGGATAAAGATTTATGACATCATGACACTGAAATATTTGGAAAATAATGAGACCGTTTAATGTGGAAAAACTAATGTGGTGATTACATGGGTACATGAGTGCAATCTTCAAATATTTGAAGAGTTGACACATTAAAAAAAATATCCAGAGAGTTTGGAAGTGTAGAGTTAAGATGCTTTGAAACATTGCAGGAAGGAAATTTCTGTTATAACACATAAAGCTGCTTTCTAATAGCTAGAACTATTCAGAAGTTGAAGGAACTTCTCTTAAACTTGCTCTTTTTGACTGTCCTCATCTTAGAGATGGCAAGTGAACTACCAGAATTGTTGCAGTGTAGATTTTTGCACAGGGTGTGTGCGTGAACTGGGTGACTTCATGTTATTTCTAAAGCTCATCTTTCTCAGTTTTTCTTTCACAAACACACACACACACACACACACACACACACACACAACAAATATGCATTCTTTCAGTCTCTCTCATAGATCTTCCCACTATTCAAATACACACTTAAACATGCACACACACACACACGTTATATGTGCCTCTGTAAATAGAAAAGACAAATATTTGAATTCTTTGGAGCAATCTTTATTTGAAATGGGGTGAGGGAAAACCCATTACTGATAGAGTATGTCAACAAAGACACATTATCCAGTGATTATATATGACAGTAAGTATATGCAGAAAAGATTATTTTAATGAACTGCTTAATCCTTGAAACTGAAACTATTTTTAAGCAGAGAAATATATAAGGACCTTTAGATCAGTAGCTTATAACATTAGTATCTAGTTGTCTTACTACAGGCTTGGCCTTCATTTTTTACCTGGTTCTTACATATAGGCTTTTGCAAAGATCCCCAATGCCAGACCCATTCCTTGCCCTCTGATTTCTATGTGCAAACCTATTTTTCATTTCCTTGTTTATTTGTTTTCAGACTTTCATCTGCATCCTTACCTTTGAGTTCTGCTTAGTTCCCCACTATTTCTATAAACCCATCACACCTGCCTTCCAAACTGTATCTCCCAAGTACTTAGTTCCTTCATTGTTAGTCTGTTGATGATGGTTGCATCCCACTTGCTTTGTTGCTGGGTTTCCCTGGAATCAATTCCCTGGTTTTATATCTTTGTGTTGACTTCTGAACAGATCTCCCTGAGACTCTTGAACCATTTTTGAAAGTTAGACTTCCCTTTCAAGTCTCTATTGTTGGCCTCCTATTACAAACTGAGCTACAACTACAATATTATTGTTTATAATGGAAACAGTCTTGTCCTTACAAAAGTTGAAGACCCATCATGTATCAGATATCAAGCTAATTCTTTGAGAAATATTTTGTCATTTGCTTCTCATAGTACTACCATCTGAGCTGGATTTTAATACCTCTATTTTAAAGAGATAATGACTAAGTCTCCAAATAAAATTTCTGTCAATGTCTCACTCTTTTTTTTCAGTATTCAAGGTAGAAATTGAACCCAAGTTATATATTTTAAAGTGAAGTAATTTGTAAGCAAGTTAAAATAGAAACATTCCTCCTAAATTTCAGAGCTTAGATTTCCATCATAGGCCAAAAAAAATAATTTCAGAGATAAGCACAATAAGAAAAATTAATATAGTAGTACAAACATAAAAATGGAATGGACAATGTAATATAAGATCTAATATAACAGAAAGAATCTATAAGGGCAAAAAATAGACTGGGGTTTAGATAATAAAATATATATAATTACAAAAGATGAGAAAATGAAAGAACTTTAGCAGATAGGAAGGAATATTACATCTAAATCAAAATTATTATAAGATCACTTATAATCTTGCTTTTTCAGTTATCACTAAGCTCTCCATATTGCTTATTATGTATTTTTACATCAATTTTCCAAGTAAATATGTTAATATTATTTTAATTGTAAATAACATGTGCCAAAATGTGAAACTAGCTGAGATTAAGTAGGGCTAAAGAAGCAAAATTCTTTCTAGGACAGAAAATGATTTTCATCCACTAACAAAAGAATTGTTTTGCTATTTTCTATAGTACCTGGGGTTCAGACTCCTGTGCCTACTGAATCTACAGCATTAGAATACTCAGTCAAAATATTAGTTTGTTCTAGCCTAATTTAGTTTCTTTCTTTCTTTCTTTCTTTCTTTCTTTCTTTTTTTTTTTTTTGGCAGTGGGGGCTGCATGTCTCTGGCCTTCATTTCTTTCATTTATGTATTTATTTATTTGGTTACCCTGGGTCTTAGTTGTGGCTCCAGGGCTCCTTAG
Organism: Stenella coeruleoalba; assembly: GCF_951394435.1. Classification (NCBI taxonomy): domain Eukaryota; kingdom Metazoa; phylum Chordata; class Mammalia; order Artiodactyla; family Delphinidae; genus Stenella; species Stenella coeruleoalba. The sequence goes on along the minus strand of NC_137150.1, from coordinate 109,099,321 downwards.
TTGTGGCTTGCCACCTCCTTACTTGTGGCACATGGCCTCCTTAGTTGTGGTATGTGAACTCTTAATTGAGGATGCACGTGGGATCTAGTTACCTGACCATGGATCAAACCCAGGCCCCCTGTGTTGGGAGCATGGAGTCTTATCCACTAATTTAGTTTCAATTTTTGATTTTTTTTGAAGTTTTAATAAAAAGAGACAATTCTCTTTAAAGTAGTACTTATTACAGAGATGATTTTATTTTTTAAAGAGGCAAGGGATATTAGTCAGTTTTTATTAAGTAAGCCTATGGTAACAATCCCTAAATTTCAGTGTCAAACATTTAACAAATATTTGCAACTCACTCATGTGACATGTTGGCTGTATGTTGGCTACAGCTTTGTAGCTCTGATTCACTTATCCTTTAACTTGGGATTCAAGCTAAGGATATAGCTTTTACCTTGTTTTTGTGGCAGGGAAAAGAAAAATGAATAAGCCATATAATGGCTCTTAAATCTACTGATTGGATATGGCATACTTTACTTATACTTTCTCTTTTCCAGTGGGCAGAAAATCAAATTACATGACCACGATGCAGGGGAGTACATTAGTTACATGGAGGTGGGAATGGCTAGGAATATATAGTCTCTTTTGTGGTAAGGAAGTATATAACTGTAAACAATAATACAATCTACTGTCTATTGCTTTCGTACATTCACTTCCTCTGAATACAAAACACATTTACACATATTCAGGGGAGACAGTAAAATTTTCACCCCATCAAGACTCAGATTAAAAGTCTAGGATTTCATGATAATCTACACATCAGGTCTGGATGTGGCTCCTCTCGATCCACATACCTAAGAACTCAAGTATGAGAATATAGAATGGCCCAAAAAGGTCAACTAGCTGCAATAAATACTATGATTTATTTCATAAAAAGGTAGACGATAGTCAAATATCCATAGCAAATCTAAAATACTGCTGGGAAGGTGTTTTGAGGACCTTCTCTCAGTGGTATAAAATATTGTTTTATAATGCCCATATTTTACTCCCTGTGATTAGGTCTTGGCTTTGCCCTCTGGAAGGTTCTTTTTTTATTCCATTACCTTCTTTGGCCAGATCTGAAGAAGACATTGAAGATTATGCAATCCTTAGGTCTGAGTGTCTTTCACAGCTAGCTCTCTGTCCATAACGATTGATGTATCACACAAACTTTGCCTTCATCACCAAAAAGAATGCTAATGAAATACAGCATATAGGCAAGGGGGTAGTAATGGTGCCTACCACTCACTGGCCATGATTTCAAATTACCTCTGGGCAGAAGTCACAAAGCTGAGATCAAGACGTAGGCAGAGCAGTCATTAGTAGACACATTTAAATTCCCAGACCACAATCAATGACCTATTAAAGAAGAACAGACCCTGAAAGAAAAGTCCTACAAGAGACATTCTTTATAATATCCATTTTAGAAGATGTTGTGGATTACAAAAGAAACAATGATTTATTACAGATCAGAAGCCTGTGAGAGTCAGGTTTTCTACCATTTTCAATCAAAGGAGTACTAAATGAGGTAAAATTTCCCCCATTCTATGTACTTATATTAGTTATGTGAAAATTACATTATTTATCAATATATAAAGAGTCATTCTTTAAATTAAGGATATATTTCTTATTTTATTAGAAATATTTTTTACTTGAAACTTGGTGAATCAATTTTAATATTTATGATTAATGTGTAAAAAGTACCTAGTGGTAGGTAAAGGGATATTGACAAATATTTCTACTTCCCTCCATTGGTCACATGGTAATGTGGTAGATTGCAATAATGGCTGACATTTTTCATCCCTCCATGTATCTGCAACCTTTTTTTTTTTTTTTAACATCTTTATTGGGGTATAATTGCTTTACAATGGTGTGTTAGTTTCTGCTTTATAACAAAGTGAATCAGCTATACATATACATATGTTCCCATATCTCCTCCCTCTTGCATCGCCCTCCCTCTCACCCTCCCTATCCCACCCCTCCAGCCGGTCACAAAGTACCGAGCTGATCTCCCTGTGCTATGCGGCTGCCTCCCACCAGCTATCTACCTTACGTTTGGTATTGTATACATGTCCATGCCTCTCTCTCGCTTTGTCACAGCTCACCCTTCCCCCTCCCCATATCCTCAAGTCCGTTCTCTAGTAGGTCTGTGTCTTTATTACTGTCTTACCCCTAGGTTCTTCATGACATTTTTTTTTCTTAAATTCCATATATATGTGTCAGCATAAGGTATTTGTCTTTCTCTTTCTGACTTGCTTCACTCTGTATGACAGACTCTAGGTCTATCCACCTCATTACAAATAGCTCAATTTCATTTCTTTTTATGGCGAGTAATATTCCATTGTATATAAGTGCCACATCTTCTTTATCCATTCATCCGTTGATGGGCACTTAGGTTGTTTCCATCTCTGGGCTATTGTAAATAGAGCTGCAATGAACATTTTTGTACATGACTCTTTTTGAATTATGGTTTTCTCAGGGTATATGCCCAGTAGTGGGATTGCTGGGTCATATGGTAGTTCTATTTGTAGTTTTTTAAGGAACCTCCATACTGTTCTCCATAGTGGCTGTAACAATTCACATTCCCACCATCAGTGCAAGAGTGTTCCCTTTTCTCCACACCCTCTCCAGCATTTATTGTTTCTAGATTTTTTGATCATGGCCATTCTGACTGGTATGAGATGATATCTCATTGTAGTTTTGATTTGCATTTCTCTAATGATTAATGATGTTGAGCACTCTTTCATATGTTTGTTGCCAGTCTGTATACCTTCTTTGGAGAAATGTCTATTTAGGTCTTGTGCCCATTTTTGGATTGGGTTGTTTGTTTTTTTTTGTTATTGAGCTGCATGAGCTGCTTGTAAATTTTGGAAATTAATCCTTTGTCAGTTGCTTTATTTGCAAATATTTTCTCTCATTCTGAGGGTTGTATTTTGGTCTTGTTTATGGTTTCCTTTGCTGTGCAACAGCTTTGAAGTTTCATTAGGTCCCATTTCTTTATTTTTGTTTTTATTTCCACTTCTCTAGGAGGTGGGTCAAAAAGGATCTTGCTGTGATTTATGTCATAGAGTGTTCTGCCTATGTTTTCCTCTAAGAGTTTGATGGTTTCTGGCCTTATATTTAGGTCTTTAATCCATTTTGAGCTTATTTTAGTGTATGGTGTTAGGGAGTGATCTAATCTCATACTTTTACATGTACCAGCACCAATTTGTGAAGAGGCTGTCCTTTCTCCACTGTACATCCCTGCCTCCTTTATAAAAGATAACATGACCATATGTGCATGGGTTTATCTCAGGGCTTTCTATCTTGTTCCATTGATCTATCTTTCTGTTTTTGTGCCAATACCATACTGTTTTGATTACTGTAGCTTTGTAGTATAGTCTGAAGTCAGGGAGCCTGATTCCTCCATCTCCGTTTTTCATTCTCAAGATTACTTTGGCTATTCGTGGTCTTTTGTGTTTCCATACAAATTGTGAAAAATTTTTTTTCTAGTTCTGTGAAAAATGCCAGTGGTAGTTTGATAGGGATTGCACTGAATCTGTAGATTGCTTTGGGTAGTAGTTATTTTCACAATGTTGATTCTTCCAATCCAAGAACATGGTATATCTCTCCATCTTTTTTTATAATCTTTAATTTCTTTCATCAGTGTCTTGTAATTCTCTGCATACAGGTCTTTTGTCTCCTTAGTTAGGTTTATTCCTTTTTGTTGCAATGGTAAATGGAAGTGTTTTCTTCATTTCACTTTCAGATTTTTCATCATTAGTGTATAGGAATGATAGAGATTTCTGTGCATTAATTTTGTATCCTACAACTTTACCAAATTCATTGATTAGCTCTAGTAGTTTTCTGGTAGCATCTTTAGGATTCTCTACGTATAGTATCATGTCATCTGCAAACAGTGACAGCTCTACTTCTTCTTTTCCAATTTGGATTGCTTTTATTTCCTTTTCTTCTCTGGTTGCTGTGGCTAAAACTTCCAAAACTATGTTGAATAAGCGTGGTGAGAGTGGGCAACCTTGTCTTCTTACTGATCTTAGTGGAAATGCTTTCAGTTTTTCACCATTGAGGATGAAATGTGGGTTTGTCATATATGGCCTTTATTATGTTGAGGAGAGTTCGCTCTATGCCTACTTTCTTCAGGGTTTTTATCATAAATGGGTGTTGAATTTTGTCAAAAGCTTTCTCTGCATCTATTGAGATGATCATATAGTTTTTCTCCTTCAATTTGTTAATATGGTTTATCACATTGATAGATTTGTGTATACTGAAGAATCCTTGCACTCCTGGAATAAACCCCACTTGATCATGGTGTATGATCCTTTTAATGTGCTGTTGGATTCTGTTTGCTAGTATCTTGTTGAGGATTTTTGCATCTATGTTCATCAGTGATATTGGCCTGTAGTTTTCTTTCTTTGTGACATCCTTGTCTGGTTTTAGTATCAAGGTGATGGTGGCCTCGTAGAATGAATTTTGGAGTGTTACTCCCTCTGCTATATTTTGGAAGAGTTTGAGAAGGATAGGTGTTAGCTCTTCTCTAAATGTTTGATAGAATTCGCCTGTGAAGCCATCTGGTCCTGGGCTTTTGTTTGTTGGAAGATTTTTAATCACAGTTTCAATTTCAGTGCTTGTGATTGGTCTGTTCATATTTTCTATTTCTTCCTGATTCAGTCTTGACAGGTTGTGCATTTCTAAGAATTTGTCCATTTCTTCCAGGTTGTCCATTTTATTGGCATAGAGTTGCTTGTAGTAATCTCTCATTATCTTTTGTATTTCTGCAGTGTCAGTTGTTATTCTCCTTTTTCATTTCTAATTCTATTGATTTGAGTCTTCCCCCTTTTTTTCTTGATGAGTCTGGCTAATGGTTTATCTATTTTGTTTATCTTCTCAAAGAACCAGCTTTTAGTTTTATTGATCTTTGCTATTGTTTCCTTCATTTCTTTTTCATTTATTTCTGATCTGATTTTTATGATTTCTTTCCTTCTGCTAACTTCGGGTTTTTTTTTTTTCTTCTTCTTTCTCTAATTGCTTTAGGTGCAAGGTTAGGTTGTTTATTTGAGATGTTTCCTGTTTCTTAAGGTGGGCTTGTATTGCTAAAACCTTCCCTCTTAGAACTGCTTTTGCTGATTCCCATAGGTTTTGGGTCATCGTGTCTCCATTGTCATTTGTTTTTAGGTATTTTTTGATTTCCTCTTTGATTTCTTCAGTGATCACTTCATTATTAAGTAGTGTATTGTTTAGCCTCCATGTGTTTGTATTTTTTACAGATCTTTTCCTGTAATTGATATCTAGTCTCATAGCATTGTGGTTGGAAAAGATACTTGATACAATTTCAATTTTCTTAAATTTACCAAGGCTTGATTTGTGACCCAAGATATGATTTATCCTGGAGAATGTTCCATGAGCACTTGAGAAAAATGTGTATTCTGTTGTTTTTGGATGGAGTGTCCTATAAATATCAATTAAGTCCATCTTGTCTAATGTATCATTTAAAGCTTGTGTTTCCTTATTTCTTTTCATTTTGGATGATCTGTCCATTGGTGAAAGTGGGGTGTTAAAGTCCCCTACTATGAATGTGTTACTGTTGATTTCCCCTTTATGGCTGTTAGTATTTGCCTTATGTATTGAGGTGCTCCTATGTTGGGTGCATATTTACAATTGTTATATCTTCTTCTTGGATCTATCCCTTGATCATTATGTAGTGTCCTTCTTTGTCTCTTGTAATAGTCTTTATTTTCAAGTCTATTTTCTCTGATATGGGAATTGCTACTCTAGCTTTTTTTTTGGTTTCCATTTGCATGGAATATCTTTTTCCATCCCTTTACTTTCAGTCTGTATGTGTCTCTAGGTCTGAAGTGGGTCTCTTGTAGACAGCATATATATGTGTCTTGTTTTTGTATCCGTTCAGCCAATCTATGTCTTTTGGTGGGAGCATTTAGTCCATTTTCATTTAAGGTAATTATCAATATGTCTGTTCCTATTCCCATTTTCTAAATTGTTTTGGGCTCATTATTGTAGGTCTTTTCCTTCTCTTGTGTTTCTTGCCTAGAGAAGATCCTTTAGCATTTGTTGTAAAGCTGGTTTGGTGGTGCTGAACTCTCTCAGCTTTTACTTGTCTGTAAAGATTTTAATTTCTCCATCAAATCTGAATAAGATCCTTGCTGGGTAGAGTAATCTTGGTTGCAGGTTTTTCTCCTTCATCACTTTAAATATGTCCTGCCACTCCCTTCTGGCTTGCAGAGTTTCTGCTGAAAGATCAGCTACTAACCTTATGGGGATTTCCTTGTGTATTTGTTGTTTTTCCCTTGCTGTTTTCAATATGCTTTCTTTTTATTTATTTTGACAGTTTGATTAATATGTGTCTTGGCATATTTCTCCTTGGATTTATCCTGTATGGGACTCTCTGTGCTTTCTGGACTTGATTAACTCTTTCCTTTTCCATATTAGGGAAGTTTTCAACTATAATCTCTTCAAATATTTTCTCAGTCCCTTTCTTTTCCTCTTTTTCTTCTGGAACCCCTATAATTCGAATGTTGGTGCATTTAATGTTGTCCCAGAGGTCTCTGAGACTGTCCTCAGTTCTTTTCATTCGTTTTTCTTTATTCTGCTCTGCTGTAGTTATTTCCACTATTTTATCTTCCAGGTCACTTATCTGTTCTTCTGCCTCAGTTATTCTGCTATTGATCCCGTCTAGAGTATTTTTCATTTCATTTATTGTGCTGTTCATCATTGTTTGTTTCATCTTTAGTTCTTCCACGTCCTTGTTAAATGTTTCTTGCATTTTGTCTATTCTATTTCCAAGATTTTGGATCATCTTTACTATCATTATTCTGAATTCTTTTTCAGGTAGACTGCCTATTTCCTCTTCATTTATTAGGTCTGGTGGGTTTTTATCCTGCTCCTTCATCTGTGGTGTGTTTTTCTGTCTTCTCATTTTGCTTATCTTACTGTGTTTGGGGTCTCCTTTTTGCAGGCTGCAGGTTCGTAGTTCCCGTTGTTTTTGGTGTCTGTCCCCAGTGGCTAAGGTTGGTTCAGTGGGTTGTGTAGGCTTCCTGGTGGAGCAGACTAGTGCCTGTGTTCTGGTGGATGAGGCTGGATCTTGTCTCTCTGTTGGGCAGGTCCACATCTGGTGGTGTGTTTTGGGGTGTCTGTGGACTTATTATGATTTTAGACAGCCTCTCTGCTAATGGGTGGGGCTGTGTTCCTGTTTTGCTAGTTGTTTGGCATAGGGTGTCCAGCACTATAGCTTGCTGGTCATTGAGTGAAGCTGGGTGCTGGCGTTTAGATGGAGATCTCTGGGAGATTTTCGCCATTTGATATTATGTGGAGTTGGGAGGTCTCTTGTTGACCAGTGTCCTGAAGTTGGCTATCCCACCTCAGAGGCACAGCACTGACTCCTGGCTGGAGCACCAAGAGGAGCACACGGCTCAGAATAAAAGGGAGAAAAAGTAGAGAGAAAGAATTAGTAGTAATAGGAAGAAAGAAAGAAAGAAAGAAAGAAAGAAAGAAAGAAAGAAAGAAAGGAAGGAAGGAAGGAGAAAAGAAGGAAAGAAAGAAAGAAGGGAGGGAGGGAGGGATAGTGGGAGGAAGGAAGGAAAAAAGAAAGAAAAGGAGGTAAAGTAAAATAAAATAAAGTAAAATATAATAAAGTTATTAAATTAAAAAAATAATTATTAAGAAAAAAATTTTTTAAACAAATGGACGGAGAGAAACTTAGGACAAATGGTGGAAGCAAAGCTATACAGACAAAATCTCACACAGAAGCATACACATACACACTCACAAAAAAGAGGAAAAGGGGAAAAAAATCCTAAATCTTGCTCTCAAAGTCCACTTCCTCAATTTGGGATGATTCGTTGTCTATTCAGGTATTCCACAGATGCAGGGTACATCAAGTTGATTGTGGAGCTTTAATCCGCTGCTTCTGAGGCTGCTGGGAGAGATTTCCCTTTCTCTTCTTTGTTTCACAGCTCCCAGGGGCTCAGCTTTGGATTTGGCCCCGCCTCTGTGTTTAGGTCGCTGGAGGGCGTCTGTTTTTCGCTCAGACAGGACGGGGTTAAAGAAGCCGCTGATTCGGGGGCTCTGGCTCAGTGAGGCCGGGGGGGAGGGAGGGGCACAGAGTGCGGGGCGAGCCTGCGGCGGCAGAGGCCGGCGTGACGTTGCACCAGCCTGAGGATCGCCATGGGTTCTCTCGGAGAAGTTGTCCCTGGATCCCGGGAACCTGGCAGTGGCGGGCTGCACAGTCTCCCGTAAGGGGTTGTGGATAGTGCCCTGTGCTCACACACAGGCTTCTTGGTGGCGGCAGCAGCAGCCTTATCGTCTAATGCCCGTCTCTGGGGTCTGCACTTTTAGCCGCGGCTCGCGCCCGTCTCTGTAGCTCCTTTAAGCAGCGCTCTTAATCCCCTCTCCTAGCACACCAGGAAACAAAGAGGGAAGAAGAAGTCTTCTTGTCTCTTCAGCAGCTCCAGACCTTTTCCCGCGTATCTGCAACCTTTGCTATGTGATGTCACAGTTTCTCCTACTAAAGGGGCAGAACATATTTTCCTGTCCCTGGATTTGTGTTTAGCTTTGTGAATTGCTTTGGACATTTGAATAAAATGGAAATGCCATTGTGCCAGTTCCAAGTTTAGGTGTTACAAGGACTTCCATATATCTGCTTGCTTTCTTGCACTTCTACCATTATTATGAGCAGAACATGCCTGAACAGGCCTGTGCCTCAGGAAAAAGGAGACAGATATCTGAGTTAGAGCTGAAGTCTGAGGTGTAAGAGCTCAATATAAACAGCAGAGACATCCAGCCAAGCCCAGCCTAAATCAGCCATTACCCAGTAAATCCACAGAAACATAAGCTTATTGTTTGTATCCTCTTCAACCTAGCTGTGGCCATGTGTCTTGCTTTGCCATTGAAGTTTTAGGAACTGATATGCAATTTGCAAATCTCTCTGTGTCATAACAACAGAAGTTATCAGATAACAGCTTATTTTTCTGGAGAAAGAAGGCTCCATCAGTTTGGGTCTGTGAGTGCAGACAAGTTGTAGCAAAACCACCAGAGAATCAAGATAAGCATCAGGTATAAATGAGAAATAAACCATCGTTGTTCTTAGCCCATCGTGACTGGTAAGCTAAGTGTTTTATTTTTCTTTCCAAAATATTTAAAAAGCAGAATTGACAATAATAAAATAATTTGTTATAAAAATACTTGGTCTAACACAGCATTGTAAATCAACTATACTCCAATAAATTTTTAAAAAAATAAAATATTAAAAAATAAAAATACGTGGTCAATTGAAAATGGCATAAAATAAAAATGAGTATGCAGTTTTCTCATGCTCTGATAAAGTATTTCAAATATGATCTCTTAGTTGTATATTTTGAAGGAAAAATAATAGTTTATTTTCTCTAAACAGGTAATTAGAACATTTTAAGGACATGTAAAGAGCTTTATTTTGTTCACAAAATTCTCTCAAATATTGAATTTTTATGCCTTCTTTCTTATAAAATCCAAATCCAGACATTTTCTTATAAGTTTTATGCTATTATGTCCTAAGTCTTATAATTGGAGGATAAAAATAAACCATATTATGATAAACATATGGATGTTTAAAGACAGTTATCCAGAAATAAGAAAAGAACACACACCTACATAAATCAGATTCAAAAATAAGTGCCCTGGTCCAGGAAGATCCCACATACCTTGGAGCGGCTGGGCCTGTGAGCCAAGGCCGCTGAGCCTGTGCATCCAGAGCCTGTGTTCCGCAACGGGAGAGGCCACAGCAGTGAGAGGCCCGCGTACCGCAAAAATAAGCTGCTATCTGATAAATATTTAAAATGTGTCATTTTGTTACAGCAAGCATTTTACATCCATTATCTTATTTATTATTTCAAAAATTCCTTGAGTTAAGTACAGTCATCACCAGCTTTGTCGGGGGGGACCTATACCCTGGGACCTGTGCTTTTCTAGGCTCCATTCTGTCCCTCTTCTGGACAAACCCCTCTCCAAGGGGTAAGGTGTCTGAGAGCTCAGTGATATGTGGTTACCTGTAGCTCATGTTTCCCATCCTAGACTATGTTCTGAGTAAACCTCGACTCTGAAATTGTCTCTCAAAAATGCCCCATGTTCACTTTTAAGGCTTGTGTGAGCCTCTTACTGGTGTCCATTCTCCCAAGTGCTTACTATGGTGTCAGATTTGGGGTGCACATAATGATTAAGGGACAGCTGCTTGAAGCAACTTTGAATGGAGGTTGGAGCTTCTGGCTGAGGTATCCTCACATGTTTTGAAAGAAGCTACATGGTTTGAGACAGAACTAGGTGTCCAAAGGGAAGTGAGATGGGCTGAGGACCAGCTTCCCTGACCTACTACAAATGGCATAGAACACTTGAGAGCCCTCAGAATTTTAAACTGAAAGCTGACCTTGCAAGTTGTGATGAAGATGTACTGTATTTATGATGGTAGAAGGATAAAACATGTTATTTAACAGTTTTTAAATTTGACGTATTACTTTTAAATCAGACATATGGCAATTAGATCCCCATTAGTACTCCTGCCCCATTGTACAAATGAATTGACTGGGGCTTAGGTTAAGCCATTTCTTCAATTTCACATAACTAGTAAAGGACAGAATAGAAACTGTAATGAAAACTCATAGTATTTTAAAGCTCTATGTGTGGTTCATTTTAATTTCACACTTCCTGGAAATGAAATGATGAAGCAAAGCAGCTATAAGTTTTCAGAGTATGAGAAGAGTCAAAAGTTATGTAGTTTTGTCATTAAAAGTATGTATTATATATGTGTACTTGGGACCACAAATATCTTAGCCCAAACATTTTGGTCATTTATCGTTTTTATTGCAACTAATCTGATTTCTCTCAAATTTTTAGTAAAACTGTGTAAATGCTTTAACATTAGTACCTTTAACTTACAAAAGCAACATTGTATCTCCAATGCCTTATACAGTGTCAGACACAGAGTAATTATTCAAAAAATAATATCTCATCTTTCTTAAAAAGATATTAACTCCTTGAAGATATTTGTGTCTGACATAATACTTCTTTATATGAATGAATGAAAGATTAAATGTTCTTAGTACTTACTTTTATAATCTGCTCTGAAATTATTAAAATTCTGTAAGTAAAACAATAAGCCTGAACAAAGATTATAATGATTTCATTATTTTATCAAGAATTGATCATAAATTCGTAAGTTTGGAGTAATTGTATCACCACCTGTGTAATGTGAGAAGAAGAAAACAAAAGTCCTAAACAGAAAAACTGTTTTCAATAAGATAAATATTTTATTTTGTTCATCTATTAAAATGAAATCTTCATCATTCCTTCATTCTACCTTTTAATATTTTTTCAATTTCAGACATATATTAACTTATGATAGTCATGATATAGTTCTCATCAAATGTGACATTTTCTTCAAATATTCCCAGTGTATTTATGAGGCTATCAAATTGTTTTCCTAAAGTTCCACAGATCAAATTCTGATTTCTGATTTTACTTAGGCTTTGTGAAATATTTAACCTGCACAAGATAGGAGTTTTGCATCTATTTTCATACCTTGAAAAGTGTATGTATTCTTAAATGTGAAGCTAAATATAATTTTATTATTCAGCATTATCATCTGATGCTTCACAATCAATTATATATACAAATGCTATTAAGCATTTTAGAGGTCATTTTATTATAATTAAAATGTAAAGGAATACCAAATTGTTATAAAATAGATGGCAGAACAGTTTTGGTTTTATACAAAATAGTTGCCCTATATTGTTTGTCAGTCACTTTTGATCATTGTCAAAAAGGTAAAACAGGTTTCCATTTCACTCAGTCTCAAAGTCTACAGTTTCAGTTATGGCAAATGAAATTTATTTTTTTTCTTATTTTTTTTTTTTTGTATATGGATCTCCTAAGTTATTTTGTGTCATCTTTCTATATACACCTAACTGTACTAAAGTTTCATTCCTTGGGATAGTATTATCACAAAAATCCTTAAAAACAGAATGGGTTTTATCAAATAATGGAAATGTAGGAAATATTCCATCATTTAGCATTCTTTTAAGAGACTGATTTGTAGATAAAGCATATACAATCTCAGAAAAGCTCTGCACTATAAATTATATTTAGTGATTTCCTAATTTCTTTTTTATAAAACACTTTTGGAATATTATTTACATATATTATTTGAAAATTTATTAACTAAATAAGTTATGTTTACAAAGTGTTAATCTAAAAGGATTTCAAAGCTAATTCTAATATCACAGAACCATTTCCGGATACTCTCATAATAGTTTTCAATCAAGTCAAGCTAGTTGTTTTCATCTACCATGTATAATATTTGTTTTGCTATTTCTGGCTCTAGGAACATTTTAACAGTTTTCAAAGTACATTTACATCAATACAGTGTCAAATTTAAGAAATTATTATTATTGCATCTCCGTGTTGGCTAACTGGTTTAGCCAACTCTATTGGAAATTAATCTCAAATTAATGCTGCTTCTGAAACTATATACACTCCCATAGTGTCTTTGAAATGTATTTCTGACATAGCCAACTTATAGAGGATAAGTCTCTATCATCAAGAGAGCTTGATGATATATTTTAAATATGAAATGTTTTCTTTCTCTAAATAGAGCTTTTCTTGTAAACAAAAAACAAACAATGGTTACTTGTAGCTTTTCTGCCCACTGACATACAATTATATCTTTCAGCTATAGCTGCAGAATATCAAAACAACAGCATGCAGAGTGGAAAAGGGAAAAAAAGGTTTCTCACTGTTTCCTTTGAAAATAGAGAGGAGTCATGCGAAGAAAAGTGATAGGGATTGCCCACGAAGTGGATGTGTGTATAATAAAACTAAGAATAGTTAAGATATTTCTAATGGAGACATGGGTCAGTTAATTATAATAAGATCTCAGTGGGTTTGAAGCAAATCAAATAGGTCAGTGTTTCCAACCAGGAGTACAGATGGGGAACTTCTGAGGAACTGCTAAAAAATGTATGTACATAGATCCCACCACAAACCTACTGAATAAACATCTCCTAGAATCCGTGAGGAAAAGATACATGTATTATCATTAAAGAATTATATCTTGAGGAGTGTTACATTTTATGTAGTCACTGACTGTGTCTATTGACTGGGAAATAAAACACCCTATGCACATTATGAACTTGTGCTATCTAAATAACAATGTCTTAAAAATCTCACTATGATATTATAGTTGAAGCTGAGAAACCAATTTAATGTTGATATCCTATATTGTTTTATTTTTTCAGGGAATAAAATAACTTTTCTATACCTCATTTTTCATATGTGTATGACATTGAGACTTTGGACAGAATAGTATTGTGATTTCTGAAACCACCCAAGAAACTGCACTGCATTGACATAGTAGCTTAACAAAGCTCAGCTGCAGTATTTCTCATCTCCAGAGCATAAAAGTCAGTTTGTGTAAAGCAATATTATAGCATTTAAGTCAGTGCACTGTCCCATCATTTTCAAAACTATGCCTAGACAAAAAAACTAAGACAAACTTCACTGATAATTCCTTGTTTGATGATCTCTCCCTTTGACTGTCCCAGAAGTGCATCCTGATATTTTATTAATTTCTCAGACTCATAGAAACATTGACTATGAATTGAAGGCAATCTCAAGAAATTTTCTGACCAAGACCACTGATAAAATAGCTGATATTTATTGAGTGCTTAATGGGTGCCAGGTACTCCTCCCAGCACTTTAAATGGAGAAACTTATCTAATCCTCCTAACCACCCTGTGAAATACCTTTATTATTATATCATATTGTGGAGAAGGAAACTTATTTACAAAGAGTTTAAGTTAAGGTGCCCACAGTCTTCTAGTAGTAAGAGGTAGAGCTGACATTTGAACCCAGGCAGTCTGGCTTGAGAGCTTGTGTTCATAATCGCTATGTAATGCTGAATGTTACTATACATATTTTCCACAGGACTAGAAAAACCCAGGAAAATTAATCACTATACCTAAGGTCGTGTGATGTGAAACTGGTGTTTCCTTTCACTACACGCTTGAAGCTGTAGCACACTGCCTCTCTCATTAATCCTTTATCTCAGGCACTATATCATCCAGGATCTAGACATCCTCACTGCCACCTTGGCTGTGCTGCAGCACTAAAGATTTGTCATTTTCATTCTTGTATGCCTGACATTGAAACATACCTGTCCTGAGTTTCTAGTCCTCAGAGGCACAGCTTCTTTGCCTTCCAAAAAAAATATGACTTTGTGTATACCACTATTATTAAGAAGAGGCAGAAGAACTATTTCTTCATAAAGAAGCAAATACACACTCTAAACACAAACTGCTGGATTTTGTTAGGATGGTTGGTAAAACACACTTAGCAAGAAGATAACTCCTTCAGAGAGTCATCTCTTTATTGTTATTGCTATTCATCTCTTTAGCTCGTGGTGGAGAGAACAGAGTATTTCCTAGTTCTAAGCAACTGGTAATATCTCTTGAGGCCTGGAATAGCAATGTTGTTTACAGATGAATGGTTAAGAAACCAAAGGAAAGTGTGGAGGTATCTCATAACTGTAGAAAAACAGGTTGAATGATGATCTCATTTCAAGGTACTTTTCATCTGGCTTTTTTTGTTTTATGAAAAACTCATGCTATTTAGTCGCTTATTTATTTTATTTTACCATTGCTGCCAACATGAATATTATATTTTAAAACATTCTTCTTGGTTTTAAGTATGTTGATTTAATATAAGGTATCTAGAAAATACATTTTTTTCATTGCTGGTAATGTGGACATTTTTTTCTTTTCAGCCTTTGCTTTGTTTCAATTGAGGTTTACAACTTATAATTTATTAATAACTATTTATTATATATATTTAATTAGCAAACTTTTTTGTGTATGTAGAGTTTAATATTTTTGTAGCCCCAAACAGAATTGTATTTTTCTTGATTCCACATGTAGAAGCTCTCTTCCTCTTCTGAGACTGGATGAATATTTACCTACATCATGTTTTAGTAATTTTTATTTAATTTCTTAACATTTATCTCATAAATCCATCCAGAATTTGTCCTGTTGTATTGTGGCCAATTGCTTTACCTGAGGTTTTTCTCCTCCATTGCACTTCAATGAGAGAAAGAAAACAACTCACAGCTTTTATCTTGTTGCTTTTTTATCCACAGATAGCTTTATTTACAGGAGAACAGTAACTGATTCTGAAGTTTAGATGCAGAAGTATTTCTAATGTATTTATTTGAGACAAAAAACAAAGACAAGTACTTTTATAGTTGAGGAGCTACTTAAATTCTTTATATTTTGAAGTAAGTGGAGGAGAGAGGAAAGTTTGAAAAAATTCTACTTTAATTAAATTCATTGACATACATGTGATTATTTAATATAATTCTAAAATATATAAAGTGAATATTCATTTGGAAGCATGAAGTTTCATACTACTTACGTAAAGTCCTTCTGGCAGAAGACATGGAATTATTCCATTACAGCATATTTAATTTGGTAACTATCACCCTCAAATTATCCAAATGAATCATTTTGTGATCAAATAAGCTTGCCTTCAAATAAAGCTACTCATCCACTCTTTGAAAATAAAGCCAAAATACAGATTGAATACTCCACCTACCTACCTACTATTTTCTAAGTACAAGCTATGTAAACAATAAACACCATTGTGATCTTCTGCTGAGAAAACTTTTATGTTTCTAAATGCTCTCTCTCTTACCCTTCTCCCATCCACATACACTCCCTCACGCTCCAGTCCCTGGCACAGTGCCTGGTCTAGGTTCAAGAAAAATGTTTTATGTTGTTTGTCTTAAGAGAGTATTAACCAATGTTGAAGAGTTGTGGTTCTATCAAAAACATTTTAAAGAAAATAGTTAATAAAAATGAGAGCCATAGCGCAATGCTCCCATCCCCTAAAAATAATCTTTTAGCAATCATAACCACTTATTGTCCAAAAATATAATGGCCCAACATTTTAGGGCTGTCACATTCTTATTGACTGTTTTGATTAAAAAATGTGTTTTAATAAAAATAATTTTCTTCCGCCCAAACACATTTGGAAAGTTAAAATATTTAGGTATACCCTGAGTTAAAGAGATACACTGAATTTTAAAAGTCAGTTTTTTTCCCTTACGTGCATAAATGGTTCACAAAAATTCTTTAGTATTTCTACAAAATTGGAGGCAATTAAGACAATTATCCAGATTAATTCAGGAAAACACATTGCTTTTTTGGAAGAAAATATTTCCTTAGATTTCTGTTATCCAGCTTAACTATCTATATATAAAGTTTCCAGAAAACTGCCTACACCTTTCCTATCTTTCAATATTTATGTAGGTGTTTTATATTTAAAGGCAATTTTATTGTAGTGAAATATGACTATGTTAAGAGAGAAAGTGTGTAAATTCACATTGCTAAGTAACAAGCTTATGCTAATATTTCACACCTCAACCGTGAAAACAAACTACGTTTACATACAATCTAACCAGTTAATTTACAGAAGCATCTCTTTATAATAGAAGAGTTTTCTTTTCTCAAAATATTATTGGGACTTCCCTGGTGGCACAGTAGTTAAGAATACGCCTGCCAATGCAGGGGACATGGGTTCAATCCCTGGTCCGGGAAGATCCCACATGCTGCAGAGCAACTAAGCCTGTGTACTCTACTACTGAGCCTTCGCTCTAGAGTCTGCGCGCCACAACTACTGAAGCCCACATGCTATAGAGCTCATGTGCCACAACTACTGAGCCCACATGCCTGGAGCCTGTGCTCGGCAACAAGTGTCCTCCTGCACATGCTCCAGGAGTGAGTCGGCCGCCACCAGCGGTCAGTTTTTCTTTTCTCAAAATATTATTATCTAGATGATTAATTATAAGATTTTAATATTTGATCTTAATTATCATATATACCAGTAGAATTATCTGTAATTTGGTTGTATTTTAATTTATGGAGGATCAACTTAGATAGACGTAATGAAGCTAAACCCAATGGGATGTATTTGTTAGAGCTTAAGATGAGCTTTAATTAGTGATATTGTACCCAAATAGTACCCATAATATAAATTACTGTGATCAGTCATATTATAATGTAAATATGCACATAAACTTTTACAACAGTTACTTTAGAGGCCGTTTAACTTTTCAGGTTGTAGAGAAATGTTTTTACACCTCTGTTGTTTGATGTTGTTAATGAGAGTTGAATAACAAAAAAGAAAATGAAATTTATAAACACAGTTTATATTACAAGAAAGATCTATAATAAAATTATAATTTCTCAGATTATTACTTTGTTGTTGTCTCTAACTTTACATTAGTTTTAGACAAAATTAAGACTTTCTACCTAAAACGTCTATAATCTCTTAGCAAATAGAAAATACTTCTTTTCAAATATGTGCTGTTATGTGTTTCCTAGCTGGGAGCTCTTTATTTCTAGTTAAACTTTTTGACCTTTACATTCTCATCATGGTGTATATATATATATATATATATATATATATATATATATATATATACAGAGAGAGAGAGAGAGAGAGAGAGAGATTTGTTTTCAATATAAAATTATAATTTTTACTTTTATATTTACTAATGCTAACATTTGTTTTATTTTGGTAAATATATTTTATGGATCCAGTTATTATATTAGACTCTTTTTATCAGTCCCAAACTGAGTAGATTTTAATGTCTTGATCTATATAGATGATTTTTTTTACATTGAACTTATGATTGTAACAATACATTTTGTATATTTTCCTGGCATTTTAATTGATAACATAGTGATTTATTTTACAGGTTAGCAGTGTTACTCTTTTTAAATATTTAAGCTTTCACATACCTTGATGTACCATCCTTAATTTTTGCCTCTGCTTCTTAAATAATTTCTACAACTTGAAAATTGTTCAAAGCTTTTTGTTGTATTATTTATTTTCAGATAAACTGTGCAACAAGTACATGGACATAATCAATTCAGAGAAAATCCATCAGGGACATGGATCATACATGTAAAAACCTGGCTCAACTCTCATGTGTTACCTGGACTCATGCTTGTCCAGTATATCCTGAGATAAAGTATGTTTGAGGAGCAAAACGTATTTTATACATTAATGTTCACTAAAGGATTCTATTTAGAGTGTTGATGATAAGAAAAGTGTACCAGTGACTATTTGATTGTTCCAAAAGATTTCTCCATACACAGTTTTGTTTGTCTTGTTTTTGGATGTATCTCTAATGCATTTAGCATTTCAAGAAAACACTCATACATGAATAACTCTATAGTCCATAGTTACTCATTATGAGAAAAGCTAAATATCTGGAGTTTGACAGAGGAAATCAACCATTAATAGTATACTGCTTAAGAGATATCAACTTTATTTGTTGAATTTTGATCAAACATGATCTGAAAGTGACTATATGAGGTATAATTGTGGATCAATTCTTAATAAGTGTTTTGAACCACCAGTAGTCCATGTAATCTCATTCTTAGTTCACTCTTAATTATTCTTTGGTGATAAGTCCTTATGAAAGTCCCTTCTAAATAAACAAAATCAAATTCTGTAGGGCTGTATCTGGCCACAGAACAGAAATCCGACATTTCAGTGACAATACACATTTTGTTTGAAAATATATAATTCAAATTCCCATGGTTATGAAAATAATTGGAAGAATTAAAGTTGCTCAATCTTTGTAATCCTAAGAAGCACATCCTGATATCCATCATATTCCGACACAGCTTTTGCTTTATGAAGCAACTAATATGAGAATTGATTAGTTCTTACTGTGAGGAGGATAGATAGCATTAGGCAAAGGAAGTTGCTCTAACAAAATAATTGCATAGTTTGTTGAAAAAAAACCTGAAAGATTAATGACTTTTTTAAAGCAGTAGAACTCTCCTTTTATTTATGCTGCCAATAAAAGAACCATAAATCACAATGAAGAGGGGTTTTGTAAAAGGAGTCCTTGTTTAAATCAAAACATTATTTTTCTTTGTTGTTTTAACAGTGCTTTAATTGTAGGAACAAAGTAACATAACTCTACTGTAGATGGTCTTTATAACTCCTCTATTTGCATTCTTTATTATTATTTTTAAAAATCCAGACAAAATTGTACTTTTTTTGGTAATAATCTCACCGATTTATTGGACCAAGGAGTAGTCATTAGCTACATCCATCATCTATTTAAGTAATTCTGTGTCTCTAGAAATGTTCTTTTACAAATACATTTTAATATACCATAATAAATTTCCATTTCAATTTTAAATATCCCTAAATGCAAAGTTCAACTTGTTACTGTTTTAATTCTTTTTTTTAAATAAATTTATTTATTTTGTTTATTTATTTTTGGCTGCATTGGGTCTTCATTGCTGCACACAGGCCTTCTCTAGTTGCGGTGAGCAGGGGATATACTTCCTTGTGGTGCACAGGCTTCTCATTGTGGTGGCTTCTCTTGTAGCAGAGCACAGGCTCTAGGCACATGGGTTTCAGTAGTTGTGGCTCGCAGGCTCAGTAGTTGTGGCTCATGGCTCTAGAGCGCAGGCTCAGTAGCTGTGGCACACGGGCTTAATTGCTCTGGGTCATGTGGGATCTTCCCGGACCAGGGCTCGAACCCGTGTCCCCTGCATTGGCAGGCAGATTCTTAACCACTGTGCCACCAGGGAAGCCCAATTCTTTTTTTATAATAAACTATTCTCTATTTGTTTTGCTTTTGTTTTTTTTATATTATGACTTTTGGTAATTTAATTTCAAGAACTCTTATTTTGAAAAGATAAGGTGCAGTTTAAAAGTAGACACAAAATGTAGTGGCTTTTCAGAAAGTAAGTTTATTGCCATTATTTATAAGAAGTCTAGACTGGGGATTCTAGATTTGAGGCTCCTCGTCTGTGGTGACTTTCCTCCACGTGGTCACACAGGAACCCAGGCTGACAAAGTCTTGGACTTTGTTAAGTTGTGGCTGTTGAGGTCACCAGAGTTATCTCCATGTTCATCTACTGGAAAGGGGAAAGAGCATAGAGAAGATCATATAGGAGGTCCTTAGAGACTAGGTCAGAAAGCAGGAAACATCATTTCCAATTAAGGTGACTATCCCTGATCTCAAAACAGCAGTGAGCAGTGGCTTGAAGAGAGATCTTAGTTCCCTGTCCAGGAATTGAACCTGGGTAGCCTGGTTGAAAACCAGGAGGAATCCTAGCCACTAGACCAGCAAGTCTTAGAAGCTTGAAGCAAAGTTTCCCTGGCTCTTGCCAGGGAAAGAATGTTTCAAGGAGGTAAAAACTCCTAAACAGGTACAAAGTTTATTATTAGAGACACAACACAACATGTGAGAGAGCACACTAAACAGTTTGTTTATTTAAAACAGAAGCAAGGCAGAGATACACACCCAGAGAGAAAGGGTGTGAGCAGAGGTGATTAAATCATTTATATAGGGCAGTTCTTCCGGATCTTTGTTTACCTTTGGACAATTATCTTGTTTCTTTTTCCACACCTGCCCTGCCCTAGGACCCTCCCCAACATGGGCGAGCAACTTTTTTTTTTCCAAGACAGATTCCAGCCCAGCAGCCTATGAGAGGCTTAGCATCACCTATTATAGGGTGGTGCCCTCTCCTTTCTGACCCCCAAGGACCCTTTTTGCACATGTGTAGTTGGGGAGGTCTCCTTGACCTCAAGAATGAGAAATCTGTGATCTCTTTATCTTTTATCTGGCCCTAACTCAGTTTCTCTGGGTCTTTCCTGATTTTAACACTAAAATTCCCATGTCCTGGAAATCCCCTTAGTTATAATCAAAAATGGTTACTCATCTGATCTCCGTTTACATTCCACTGCAGAAAACTTAACCACATGGCTACACCTAAAGGCAAGAAAACTCAGACACACCTAGGTCTGTGGTTAACAGAGGGAAAAGGATTAGAGATTTGTTGGACTGCTGGCAATGTGATCCACCAAGGACTTTGTTTTATTAATCTTTAAGCCAAAGCCTCTAGTTTACTACTTGGCTTAGAGTAGGATGTAAATAAATGTGGATGAAATAAAATTAATGGTATAACTATTTTTTTTAAAAACATCTTTATTGGAGTATAATTGCTTTACAATGGTGTGATAGTTTCTGCTGTATAACAAAGTGAATCAGCTATACATAAACATATATCCCCATATTTCCTGCCTCTTGCATCTCCCTCCCACCCTCCCTATCCCACCCCTCTAGGTGGACAAAAAGCACAGAGCTGATCTCCCTGTGCTATGCAGCTGCTTCCCACTAGCTATCTATTTTACAATTGGTAGTGTATATATGTCCATGCCACTCTCTCACTTCATCTCAGCTTACCCTTCCACATGTCCTCAAGTCCACAGACATGTCTGTGTCTTTATTCCTGTCCTGCCCCTAGGTTCTTCAGAACCATTTTTTTTTTAAATTCCATATATATGTGTTAGCATATGATATTTGTTTTTCTCTTTCTGACTTACTTCACTCTGTATGACAGACTCTTGGTCCTTCCACCTCACTACAAATAACTCAATTTCGTTTCTTTTTATGGCTGAGTAATATGCCATTGTATATATGTGCCACATCTTCTTTATCCATTCATCTGTTGATGGACACTTATGTTGCTTCCATGTCCTGGCTATTGTAAATAGAGCTGCAATGAACATTGTGGTACATGACCCTTTGAATTACGGTTTTCTCAGGGTATACGATCAGTAGTGGGATTGCTGGGTCATATGGTAGTTCTATTTTTAGTTTTTTAAGGAACCTCCATACTGTTCCCCATAGTGGCTGTATCAATTTACATTCCCATCAACAGTGCAAGAGGGTTCCCTTTGCTCCACAATGGTGCAACTATTTTATTTCTCCTTTTAACTTAAAAAAAGGCAAGTCTGAAAAGCTACATGGCTTTTTTTAAAGTATTAAAGTATAGTTGATTTACAACATCATATTAGTTTTAGGTGTCCAGCACAATGGTTCTGAGATATATATATATATATCCTTTTTCAGATTCTTTTCTCTTGGAGATTATTACAAAATATAAAATAGATAGCTAGTGGGAAGCAGCAGCATAGCACAGGGAGATCAGCTCAGGGTTTTGCAATGACCTAGAGGGGTGGGAAGGAGGCTCAAGAGGGAGGAGATATGGGGATATATGTATGCATATGGCTGATTCACTTTGTAGTACGACAGACACTAACACAGCATTGTGAAGCAATTATAACCCAATAAAGATGTATTAAAAAAAGAAGACAAATATAAGACTTGGTACCATAAAACTCCTAGAAGCAAACATAGACAAAATATTTTCTGACATAAATTGTACAAATGTTTTCTTAGTCTCTCAAGGCAAAAGAAATAAAAGCAAAAATAAACAAATGGGACCCAATCCAACTTACAAGCTTTTGCACAGCAAAGAAAACCATAAACAAAATGAAAAGACAACCAACAGAACGGGAGAAAATATTTGCAAATGATGCAACTGACAAGGAGTTAATTTCCAAAATATATAAACAGTTCACAGAGCTCAATATCAAAAAAGCAGACAACCCAATCAAAAAATTGTCAGAAGAAGTAAATAGACATTTCTCCAAAAAAAGACAGAGATGGCCAACAGGCACATAAAAATATTCTCAGCATCACCTAATTATTAGAGAAATACAAATCAAAACTACAACGAGGTGTCACCTCACACTGGTCAGACTGATCATCATCAAAAAGTCTACAAATAATAAATGCTGGAGGAGGCATGGAGAAAGGGGAACCCTTCTACGCTGTTGATGGCAATGTAAATTTGTGCAGCCGCTATGGAGTTTCCTTTAAAAACTAAAAATAGAGCGACCATATGATCCAGCAACCCCACTCCTGGGTATATATCTGGAAAAGATTAAAACTGTAATTTGAAAAGACACATGCACCCCAGTGTTCATAGCCACACTATTTATAATAATCAAAACACGGAAGCAGCCTAAATGTCCATCAATAGATGAACAGATATGTATATATATATATATATATATATATATATATATATATACACATAATGGAATATTACTCAGCCATAAAAAAGAATGAAACAATGCCATTTGCAGCATCATGAATGGACCTAGAGATTATCATACTAAGTGAAATAAGTCAGACAAAGACAAACATTATCTGATATCACTTACATGTGGAATCTAAAAAAATGATACAACTGAACTTATTTACAAAATAGAAATAGACCCACAGACATAGAAAACAAACTCATAGTTACCTAAGGAGAAAATGGGGGAGGAATAAATAAGGAGTTTGGGATTAACAGATACAAGCTACTATATACAAAACAGGTAACCAACAAGGTCCTGCTGTATAGCACAGGGAACTATATTCAATATCTTGTAATAACCTGTAATGAAAAAGAATCTGAAAACGATATATATATGTAACTGAATCACTTTGCTGTACATCTGAAATTAATACATTGTAACTCAACTGTACTTCAATTAAAAAAAATATTGAGTAGTTTCTTGTGCTATACAGTAGGTCCTTGTTGGTTATCTGTTTTATATATGGTAGCTTTTATCTGTTAATCTAAACCACCTAATTTATCCCTCCCCCCCTTTCCCCTTTGGTAACCATAAGTTTGTTTTCTAGATACATGGCTTTTTGTACAAAGCTCTGGTAAAAAAGCCTTTTTTCAAGAAAAAATATTTATCTAATATAATTACTTGATATTATTAATGAAGTCACCTTTCTATTCTTATGCACATTCTTAGTCTCAATCAGCTAGGCTTGTTTTTAACAAAGTAAAAAAATGTCTTTTCCTTACATGGTCTATTCAAAATTATACTTAATCACCTTCTCCTTTTGTGACTTTGAAAACTCACCTAATTTTAGCTGAATGTGTGACACATAATTGGCAGGATGCTGCAGTAAAAAGAACAAGGAGGATTTAGGTCACCTAAGTGTTATCCCTTAGCAGGTAAATGATTTTAAGCATGTCATTTAAACTGTCTGGACTTCAATTTCATTATCCCTCAGATTGAAATATTAATGTCTTTCCAATTTATATCAAAGGGTTATGTTTAAGGTAAAATTGGACAATGTAAACAGAGCACTTATGAATGGTAAAGTGTTATGAGAACATTTGCTCTCCTGAACCATGATGTCTACTTATGGGGCTGTGTAAAGCACCATGCTTGAATTTTAAAGCTATGATGGAATGCAAGTTTCAGACTTCCCTGTTTGTTAGCATTCCCTCCTTATTGTAGATGAAAATAATGAATCCTTATGTTGCTGGAGACTTTGTTATTTCCTAAGAAGAACACCTCAGAATGGAGGAAATAATCTTTTCCAATCTTGGAAAAACATTACTTTTCTGCATACTGACAGAGAAAGTTATGTTGAGATATTTTACAATTTGCCTCCAGACATAATACATGCTTAAACAATTATAAGATGGTGACCAATTGAGGAAAAATGCTCAAAGTGATAGATTTTTCTATGCAAGATAAAATTACCTAGCCTACAGAAAAAGTGTTAAGATAAATATATATATGGATATATAATTAATGATGATAATTTAAACCAAAGAATAGATTTTAGTCAATACATAAGATAAGCATTTTTATGTCTTAGTTCCTTTACATTTGAATTAGACAGAAACACTTTAAGAGTTCTTTGTCCTTTGTGATAATATAAAGGAAATTGAAGAAACAGATAGCATAAGGCTATTAGGAAAGGCGGGGGAAGACTTAGAGCACTGGTTTTTAAACTATGTCTCTTGAGCAATTCAGAATGCCTCAGCTACCAGGCAGAGAATTAAAGGGGAAACAGAGCAGACAGACTCAAGATCTGCCCTTCTATTTCATCCACAGCAAAGTAGCTGCTTTTTTATTTTTTAACATCTTTATTGGAGTATAATTGCTTTACAATTGTGTGTTAGTTTCTGCTGTATAACAAAGTGAATCAACTATACATATACGTATATCCCCATATCCCCTCCCTCTTGCGTCTCCCTCCCACCCTCCCTATCCCACCCCTCTAGGTGGTCACAAAGCACTAAGCTGACCTCCCTGTGCTATGCCACTGATTCCCACTAGCTATCTATTTTACATTTCATAGTGTATGTATGTCCATGCCACTCTCTCACTTCGTCCCAGCTTATCCTTCCCACTCCCCACATCCTCAAGTCCATTCTTTACATCTGCGTCTTTATTCCTGTCCTGCCCCTAGGTTCTTCAAAACGATTATTATTATTATTTTTAGATTCCATATATATGTGTTAGCATACAGTATTTATTTTTCTCTTTCTGACTTACTTCACTCTGTATGACAGTATCTAAGTCCATCCACCTCACTACAGATAACTCCATTTCTTTCTATGGCTGAGTAATATTCCACTTTATATATGTGCCATATCTTCTTTCTCTATTCATCTGTTGATGGATACTTAGGTTGCTTCCATGTCCTGGCTATTGCAAATAGAGCTGCAATGAACATTGTGGTACATGACTCTTTTTGAATTATGGTTTGCTCAGGGTTTATGCCCAGTAGTGGGATTGCTGGGTCATATGGTAGTTCTATTTGTAGTTTTTATTTTTATTTTTTTGTGGTACGCGGACCTCTTACTGTTGTGACCTCTCCCATTGCAGAGCACAGGCTCCGGAAATGCAGACTCAGTGGCCATGGCTCACGGGCCCAGCCGCTCCATGGCATGTGGGATCTTCCTGGACCGGGGCACGAACCTGTGTCCCCTGCATTGGTAGGCGGACTTCAACCACTGTGCCACTAGGGAAGCCCTATTATTAGTTTTTTAAGGAACCTCCATACTGTTCTCCATAGTGGCTGTATCAATTCATATTCCCACCAACAGTGCAAGAGGGTTCACATGTACGACACACTCTCTAGCATTTATTGTTTGTAGATTTTTTGAGGATGGCCATTCTGACAGGTGTGAGGTGACACCTCACTGTAGTTTTGATTTTCATTCTCTAATGATTAGTGATGTTGAGCATCCTTTCATGTATTTGTTGGCAATCTGTATACCTTCTTTGGAGAAATGTCTATTTAGATCTTCTGGTCATTTTTGGATTTTGGTTTTTGCTTATTTGATATTGAACTGCATGAGCTGCTTGTATATTTTGGAGATTAATCCTTTGTCAATGAATCACTTGGAAATATTTTCTCCCATTCTAAGGGTTCTCTTTTTGTATTGTTTATGGTTTCCTTTGGTGTGCAAAAGCTTTTAAGTTGCATGAGGTCCCACTTGTTTATTTTGTTTTTATTTCCATTTCTCTAGGAGGTGGGTCAAAAAGGATCTTGCTTGAATTTATGTCATAGAGTGCTCTGCCTAAGTTTTCCTCTAAGAGTTTGATAGTGTCTGACCTTACATTTAGGTCTTTAATCCATTTTGGGTTTATTTTTGTGTATGGTGTTAGGGAGTGTTCTAATTTCATTATTTTAAATGTAGCTGTCCAGTTTTCCCAGCACCACTTATTGCAGAGGCTGTCTTTTCTCCACTGTATATTCTTGCCTCCTTTATCAAAGATAAGGTGACCATATGTGCGTGGGTTTATCTCTGGGCTTTCTATCCTGTTCCATTGATCTATATTTCTGTTTCTTTTCCAGTACCATACTGTCTTGATTACTGCAGCTTTGTAGTATAGTCTGAAGTTCGGGAGAATGATTCTTCCAGCTCTGTTTTTCTTTCTCAAGATTGCTTTGGCTATTCAGGGTCTTTTGTGTTTCCATACACATTGTGCAATTTTTTGTTCTAGTTCTGTGAAAAATGCCATTGGTAGTTTGCTAAGGATTGCATTTAATCTGTAGATTGCTTTGGGTGGTAGAGTCATTTTCACAATGTTGATTCTTCCAATACAAGAACATCGCATATCTCTCCATTTGTTTGTATCAGCCTTAATTTCTTTCATCAGTGTCTTATAGTTTTCTGCATACAGGTCTTTTGTCTCCTTAGGTAGTTTTATTCCTAGGTATTTTATTCTTTTTGTTGCAATGGTAAATGGGAGTGTTTCCTTAATTTCTCTTTCAGATTTTTCATCATCACTGTAAAGGAATGCAAGAAATTTCTGTGCATTAAATTCTTATCCTTCTAGTTTATGAAATTCATTGATTAGCTCTAGTAGTTTTCTGATAGCATCTTTAGCATTCTCTATGTACAGAATCATGTCATCTGCAAAAAGTGACAGTTTTGCTTCTTCTTTTCCGATTTGGATTGCTTTTATTTCTTTTTCGTCTCTGATTGCTGTGGCTAAAACTTCCAAAATTATATTGAATAATATTGGTGAGAGTGGGCAACCTTGTCTTCTTCCTGATCTTAGTGGAAATGGTTTCAGTTTTTCACCATTGGGAATGATGCTGGCTGTGTGTTTGTCATATATGGCCTCTATTATGTTGAGGTCAGTTCCCTCTATGCCTACTTTCTGGAGAGTTTTTATCGTAAATCAGTGTTGACTTTTGTCGAAAGCTTTTTCTGCGTCTATTGAGATGATCACATGGTTTTTATCCTTCAGTTTGTTAATATGGTGTATCACAGTGATTTATTTGCATATATTGAAGAACCCTTGCATTCCTGGGATAAACCCCACTTGATCATGGTGTATGGTCCTTTTAATGTGCTGTTGAATTCTGTTAAATAGTATTTGGTTGAGAATTTTTACATCTATGTTCATCAGTGATATTGGCCTGTAGTTTTCTTTTTTGGTTGCATCTTTCTCTGGTTTTGCTATCAGGGTGATAGTGGCCTTGTAGAGTGAGTTTTGGAGTGTTCCTCCCTCTGCTATATTTTGCAGGAGTTTGAGAAGTATAGTTGTTAACTCTGCTCTATATGTTTAATAAAATTAGCCTGTGAAGCCATCTGGTCCTGGGCTTTTTGTTGTTGGAAGAATTTTAATCACAATTTTAATTTCAGTGCCTGTGATTGGTCTATTTATATTTTCTATTTCTTCCTTGTTGTTTAGCCTCTATGTGTTTTTATTTTTTACAGGTTTTTTCCTGTAATTGATATCTAGTCTCATAGCATTGTGGTTGCAAAAGATATTTGTTATGATTTCAATTTTCTTAAATTTATCAAGGCTTTCTTTGTGAACCAAGATATGATCTCTCCTGTAGAATGTTCCATAAGCACTTGAGAAGAAAGTGTATTCTGTTGTTTTTGGATGGAGTATCCTATAAATATTAATTAAGTCCATCTTGTATAATGTATCATTTAAAGCTTGTGTTTCCTTATTTATTTTCTTTTTGGATGATCTGTCTATTGGTGAAAGTGAGGTGTTGGAGTCCCCTACTATGATTGTGTTACTGTCAGTTTCCCCTTTTATGGCTGTTGGCATTTGCCTTATGTATTGTGGTGGTCCTATGTTGGGTGCATAAATATTTACAATTGTTATATCTTCTTCTTGGCTTGATCCCTTGATCATTATGTAATGTCCTTCTTTGTCTCTTGTAATAGTCTTTATTTTATTTATTTATCTATTTATTTTTTCCTGTATTTATGTTTATTAAAAACTGCCACAAACAAACAAATCCTGTACAAAAAGCAGCCAGGGCATCGATCACTTTAAAATCATAATCTTGAGAGACACAATTTGCTTAGGACTCCACCGTCTTCTAACTTAGCCATGTAGTCTTCCTCTGCCACGTCTTCTTCTTCTTCGTTACTTTGAAATAGTAGTCTTGAGAGATATTATCTCCTAGGACTCCCTCTTCCTCTGCCTCAGCCACGTCCTCTTCCTCATCCTTGGCCTCTTCCTGTAACAGCTTCCCTTTTCTTAGATTTCACCTTTGGTTCAACATCCATGACAAGTGTATCTAGAGGTAACCTGTCTGGCAGAATAAAATATCAAATGTTATTTCCTCGAATACTCAGTGTTTCCAGCTGTACAGGTTTTTTGTTCTTCAGGGTCATTTTCACAGCTTTAAGATGTATATTCATGGGCTTCCCTGGTGGTGCAGTGTTTGAGAGTCTGCCTGCTGATGCAGGGGACACGGTTTCGTGCCCGGGTCTGGGAAGATCCTACATGCCGCAGAGCGGCTGGTCCCGTGAGCCATGGCTGCTGAGCCTGTGCCCTGCAATGGGAGAGGCCACAACAGTGAGAGGCCTGCGTACCGCAAAAAAAAAAAAAAAGAAAAAAAGAAAAAGATGTGTATTCATGCTAACATCTACACCTGTGATTGTTCCATGGACCTGTGTTCCATTCTTTAATTCAGTGGTTACAGTTACGTGACTCAATTTCATCAAAATTCTCACGAGCTTCATCCTAGTGGTGCCATCACCCTTTTGGTCCAATAGTACGCAAAACCCAACAACCGAGCGCCAACTGGCTATGAATATCAATAGTCTTTATTTTAAAGTCTATTTTTTTCTGATATGAGAATTGCTACTCCAGCTTTCTTTTGATTTCCATTTGCATGGAATATATTTTTCCATCCTCTCACTTTCAGTCTGTATGTGTCCATAGGTCTGAAGTGGGTCTCTTGAAGATAGCAAATATATGGGTCTTGTTTTTCTGTCCATTCAGCCAGTGTATGTCTTTTGGTTGGAGCATTTAATCCATTTACATTTAAGGTAATTATCGATATGTATATGTTCCTATTAATGTTTTCTTAATTGTTTTGGGTTCGTTATTGTAGGTCTTTTCCTTGTCTTGTCGAAATGTATATGTTCCTATTAATGTTTTCTTAATTGTTTTGGGTTTGTTATTGTAGGTCTTTTCCTTGTCTTGTGTTCCTGCCTAGAGAAGTTCCTTTAGCATTTGTTGTAAAACTGGTTTTGTGGTTCTGACTTCTCTTAGCTTTTGCTTCTCTGTAAAGGTTTTAATCTCTCTATCGAATCTGAATTAATTTCTTGCTGGATAGAGTAATCTGGGTTTGTAGGTTTTTCCCTTTTATCACTTTAAATATGACCTGTCACACCCTACTTGCTTGCAGTTTCTGCTGAAAAATCAGCTGTTAAACTGATAGGGATTCCTTGTATGTTATTTGTTGCTTTTCCCTTACTGCTTTTAATATTTTTTCTTTGTAGTTAATTTTTGAAATTTTGATCAGTATGTGTCTTCCCATGTTTCTCCTTGGATTTATCCTGTATGGGACTCTCTGTGCTTCCTGGACTTGATAGACTATTTCCTTTCCCATGTTAGGGAAGTTTTCAACTGTAGTCTCTTCACATATTTTCTCAGTCCCTTTCTTTTTCTCTTCCTCTTCTGGGACCCTTATAATTTGAATGTTTGTGTATTTAATGTTGTCCCTGAGGTCTCTGAGGCAGTCCTAAATTCTTTTCATTCTTTTTTCTTTATTATGCTCTGTTGTAGTTATTTCTGCTATTTTATCCTCCAGGTCACTTACTGTTCTTCTGCCTCAGTTATTCTGCTATTGAATCTTTCAAAGAGTTTTAATTTCATTTATATTGTGTTATTCATCATTGTTTGCTCTTTAGTTCTTCTAGGTCCTTGTTAAACGTTTCTTGTATTTTCTCCATTCTCTTTCCAAGATTTTGGATCATCTTTACTGTTATTACTCTGAATTATTTTTCAGGTAGACTGCCTATTTCCTCTTCATTTGTTTGGTCTGGTGAGATTTTTACCTTGTTCCTTCATCTGCTGCTTATTTCTCTGTATTCTCATTTTGCTTAACTTACTGTGTTTGGGGTCTCCTTCTTCAGGCTTCAGGTTCATAGTTCCCATTGTTTTTGGTGTCTGACCCCTTTGGGCAACGTTGGTTCAGTGGGTTGTGTATGCTTCCTGGTGGAGAGTTCTGTTGCTGTGTTATTGTGAATGAGGATATATCTTGTCTTTCTCGTGGGTAAGCCCACATCTGGTGGTGTGTTTTGGTGTTTCTGTGAACTTATTATGATTTTAGGCAACCTCTCTGGTAATGGGTGGGGTTGTGTTCCTGTCTTGCTAGTTGCTTGGCATGGGGTGTCCAGCACTGGAGCTTTCTTGTCCTTCAGTGGAGCTGGGTCTTAGCTTTGAGACAGAGATCTCTGGGAGAGCTCTTGCTGATTGATATTACATAGGGCTAGGAGGTCTCTGGTGGGCCAGTGTACTGAAATCGGCTCTCCCATCTCAGAGGCTTAGGCCTGACCTCTGGCTGGAGCACCATAACCCTGTCAGCCACATGGCTCAGAAGAAAAGTGAGAAAAAGAAAAAAGAAATAAAGAAAAAATAAAATAAAGTTATTAAAAATTTTTTTAATTGTTAAAGTAAAAAAATAAAAAAAGTATTAAAAAAATAGAAAGAAAGAAGAGAGCAACCAAATCAATAAACAAATCTACCAATGATAATAAGCTCTAAATACTACCTACGATAAACATAAAATCAGAAACTATTTAGATGCAGAAAGCAAACCCCAAGTCTACAGTTGCTCCCAAAGTCCACCACCTCATTTTGGGAAGATTCGTTGTCTATTCAGGTTTACCTCAGATGCAGGGTACATGAAGTTGATTGTGGAGATTTAATCTGCTTGTCTTGAGGCTGCATGGAGAAATTTCCCTTTCTCTTCTTTGTTCACACAGCTGCTGGGGTTCAGCTTTGGATTTGGCCCTGCCTCTGCATGTAGTTCACCCTCTGGCATCTGTTCTTCACCCAGACAGGAGGAGGTTAAAGGAGTGGCTGATTAGGTGGCTCTGGTTCACTCAGGCTGGGGGGAGGGAGGGGTATGGAATTGTGGGATGAGCCTGCGGCAGCAGAGGCCAGTATGACGTTGCAACAGCCTGAGATGTGCCATGTGTTCTCCTTGGGAAGTTGTTCCTAAATCATGGGACCCTGGCTGTGGCAGACTGCACAGGCTCCTGGGAGGGGAGGTGTGGATAGTGACCTATGCTTGTACAGAGGATTCTTGTTGGATGCAGCAGCAGTGTTTGCATTTCATGCCTGTCTCTGGTGCCTGCGCTGACAGTGGTGGCTCACATCTGTCTGTGAAGTTCCTTTAGGTGGTGCTCTGAATCCCCTCTCCTCACGCATCCTGAAACAATGGTCTCTTGACTCTTAGGCAGTTCCAGAGTTTTTCCCGGACTCCCTCCCAGCTAGCTGGGGCACACTAGCCCTCTTCAGGCTCTGTTCACGCATCCAACCCCAGTCCTTTTCTGGGTATCTGACCTCCAAAGCCCGGGTCTCAGCTCCCAGCCCCTGCCTGCCCCAGCCGGTGTGCAGAGAAGTGTCTCAGGCTGGTGAGTGCTGGTCAGCACTGATCCTCTGTGCTGGAATCTCTCCTCTTTTCCTTCTGCACCCCTGTTGTTGTGCTCTATTCTGTGGCTCCGAACCTTCCGCCGTCCCGACCACACCCTGTCTCCACCAGTGAAGGGGCTTCCTACTGTGTGCAAACTTTTCCTCCTTCACAGCTCCGTCCCAGAGGTGAGGTCCCATCTCTATTCTTTTGTCTCTGTTTTTTCTTTTGCCCTACCCAGGTACGTGAGGAGTTTCTTGCCTTTTGGGAAGTCTGAGGTCTTCTGCCAACATTCAGTAGGTATTCTGTAGGAGTTGTTCCACATGTAGATGTATTTCTGATGTATTGTGGGGAGGAAGGTGATCTCTACATCTTACTCCTCCACCATCTTGAAGGTGCCTCCCAACAGTGTTGCTTTTATCTGATGGAGGTATCCTGAGAAGAAAGAGATTCCACTCATTAAATGAAAAGCATTGATTAAAATATATTTTTTTTTAATTTTACTTATTATGAGTATATTCTATATGTTGCAGAAATTAGACCAAGTACCAAGCAAGTATCCTAGAGAGTGGGAAAAGGCATACTGAACTGATGTAGATGATATTATGCTTTCATATTTACCTATAATAAACAAGTGTCTAGGAAATATTCTGAAGTGAAAAAAAAACACAATGTAAACAAAATGCCAACTGTTGGTAATAAAGGTCACAGTGTTGAATATATAATTAGTGGAAGCTGACTCAGGATAAGAGGAGAGCCCTGAAGAAATACATGAAATGAGATGATGTCCTTGTTCATACTTACCATGTGACTTACCGTGGTTACCACCACCTAGAGATGAAGCATCTGCCTGTTAAAGGTGTTAGATGGTTGGATGTATCACTGAAAAGAGTAAGAAATTAAAGAGCTGATATAGCAGGATAAATTTTTGAGTTAATAATATCAGTAATTAACATTGATAGAGTACTTCCTATGATCCAGACACCTTAAAAATGTACATTCAGTATCTCATGCATATATATCAAAATTATTATTCCCATATATCAGAAAGGAGAGTACATTTTAGAGTGTGGGTTACTTTCCAAGGTCACACAAATGGTAAGCTGTAAAGTAAGAATTTGGACCAGTTGGGCCGAAGTTCATAACTTTAATACTCTACTTCCATTTAACATGAGCAATATCAATGTATTCTTCCAAAATAAAAGTATTGTTTTTTATTTGATCTCAGACTTGACATTTAATGTTCCTTTATAGTTTTAAAAAATTAAAATGGACAAAATTTGTCTTTTTTTTTTCTTTTTTTTTTTTACGGTATGCGGGCCTCTCACTGCTGTGGCCTCTCCCGTTGCAGAGCACAGGCTCCGGATGCGCAGGCTCAGCGGCCATGGCTCACGGGCCCAGCCACTCCGCGGCATGTGGGATCTTCCCAGACTGGGGTACAAGCCCATGTCCCCTGCATCGGAAAGCAGACTCTCAACCACTGCGCCACCAGGGAAGCCCCAAATTTGTCATTTTTGATCAATTTTTAGTTGAACATTTGAAGGCAGCACAAGCTCAGTGTTTACTTTCAGGCAGGCCTGGTTGGAATCCCAAATCCATCTTTTACTCCATTCTTACATGTAATACAAGGACAAGAGAACCTACTACATAGGGTGAATTTAAGGGGTAGATGATGTCCTATATAAAAGTGCCTAGTTGAGGGCCTGATCTCTTTGCAATTGTTTGCTCCCTATGATTTCTATTTCATATTCACAGTGTCCTTTGTCATTTATATATATATATCGATGTATATACACAAAAGGCTTATGGAAGTCATATAGAGCTATTGTTTTTTCTTATGTTCTTAAAATACTGAACAATTCAGACTAAGGTTACTTCCAATTGTCTCCTAATGGATAAGATTTTCATATCAGTTGGATGAATGCCATAGATTCTTTTTTCTGTGGTCTGATACTATTTTAAAATATTAATATTTCCATTTGCCTCAGAAATGTTCTGATTACAGACCCTTTTCCCATTTAGGAAGATGAGAGGAAAAAGTGTCCCATGCTCACTGCTCTCTGTTGTCACATCATACTTTGCAGAGAAAAATAAAAGGTAATGCTGGATTTTGACTTT
Source organism: Stenella coeruleoalba (assembly GCF_951394435.1). NCBI lineage: Eukaryota > Metazoa > Chordata > Mammalia > Artiodactyla > Delphinidae > Stenella > Stenella coeruleoalba. The sequence goes on along the minus strand of NC_137150.1, from coordinate 109,065,048 downwards.
CAAAAGGTCTAAACAAAAGGCAAGCTTTTGCTTCCACAGATGAGATCAGATTCTATAAGGTGAAAGCAGAGGGCAAGAATCAGACAGAATTAGATGCTGATGAAGGTCCCCTAGGAAAAGTTCTGGAAATGTTTTTCTCACTCACAGTGAGGTCAAAAAACCCAAACGAAGGAGGAAATCCTCAATTAAATTTTGGAATCCGGACAGAGGAATCCTGAGCATTGCTTATGGACTGATTGAAAGACATTACAATTTTAAATCTATATTGCAGAAAAACATTAAAAATATACTTGTGCAATGAGATTTGTTTCCTTAACTGATAAGGGCTAAGCACATTGATAACAACTTTGGAAGCTGGATAGTGCATACCCACAGTTCACAAAATTGAAACATGTTCTTGACTTAATATTATTTCAGAGAAAATAATCACTTTTTACTTTCTTTTTAGTAAAACATATAACATTCTCAATTCTCAAATTGATGAGCCAATAATAGCATAAAGAAATGATAGCCAATTCTGTGAGTGTGTGTGTGTATATGTATACATATATTATAGATATATAATCATCTATCAGTCTAGATTAGCCACTTCAACCACTAAGACCATACCCTCAAAAATCAGAATAGCATATTTATCTTATTTTATTGATTCTGTTTTTTAAAGTAACCTAACAATAGTAATAGTTAGCCTAGTTATATACATATATATGTTATAACATATCTATATAGATAACATAACTATGTATATCTATATCTATCTACCAATCTATCTATATATCTATCTTGTATATCTTATATATAGGTCCCAGACTCCATCCACTGTTTTAGGGCATCTGGAAGATTGTGTAGGAACTTATATTCTAGAAGACAGTCTTGCATCTTTTACACCACATTTCATTGTGTGTGTGTTTGTGTGCATGTGTGTGTTTATACACATATACACTATGTAGAAAGATAGATAGATAGATAGAGACAGATATACATCACATATAAGTATATAACTGATGTGACTATCATTATAGTTAGGCAATGACAAAAGCAGCCATAAAGTCTGTGTTTAAAAATATAAAAATGCTATTTAATTTAGGCAAAATTTGTTGGTATTTCTAAAGTGTCCCATTTAAACTCTTTTTTTTATCAGATGGTTAAGATATTCATTCATCTGACAATCTAAGGAATATCTATTGCATAAAAGTGCACTGTGCTAGGCAAAGGTATATACAGAGGAAGAATATAAAATACTTTCACCCATGAGAAAAAAAATCCACAAGTATAATCCATCCCACGTAAAGTACTAGGAAGAAAAGCAAACTTTGTGTCAAGGACTTGGATTTTGTTTGGATGCAGACACTATCCAGCAGTGTGACACTGAGTTACTGACCTTCTAGTTCACACATTCTTCACTGGAACAATGGTAAATTATTCTAGATATCATATATCTGGAAAATACTTTCTATTTGTAAAGTTCTTTAATTTTATCTATGAATGAAGGTATACAAAGTTGTCTCTGCTTAAATAATAATTTTTTAAAAAGTTTGATTATTCTCATTAAGATTGTGTTTTGCCACTAAATCAAACATCTAGGTTAATAAAAAGTAAGGGCTTTCCAATTGTCCAAGTCAAATATATATTTTTAACTGAGATATAAAACATAAAAAAAATGTTCCACTTCTATTTCATAATCTAATCAGTGATTTTAAAAGACCTAAAACAGTAGGAAAAGTAAAATTTTAAAGAGATAAGAAATATCATTGGGACTGCATATTTTTACAATTCTAACATGAGAAAAAACTTTAAACACAAACAAATCTTTGCATAATATTTATAACTCAAATAATTTAAGTATATTCATAATTTATTCCAAATTATCAGGCAGGAATATGGGATTTAAAATTAGTCCTACGTCAGTTGCTTACTAGTCAAATTAATTTGGGCAGGCCTGAATTTCCTCATCTGCTTGGGTTTTAACATATAATCTTTTGGGTTCTTAAAATTAATGACTTGTGGTATGACATATGTGGTCCATTTGAAGACCTCTCATATTAACATTTCTGAATTCCCCTCGCTCTTGTCCAGAGGCAGCCATTTTATAATTGCTGTTGCTTGTAATTGCATAAACTAGGGTACTTTTCCCAAATGGATAAATGCACACTCTTATAGTTTCAGTCAACTCATAATTTAAGCATGATTTGAAGAAGTATCATGAAGCCTGACTGTTGTTTGAATACATCTTACAAAAATTTCTGGCCTGATAAAGTATGATCTCCCAAAATTTGCAGAATGAGAGTTACAGCTTGGAAAAAAATTCCTGTTGACAATAGTGAAAAACTTTGTATGAAATCCGTATCTTGATGCACAGAGAATATCTTCTGAAGAAATATAAATTTGATGACTCTAAGTAGAAAAGTGTTTGGAAGGCTAAGATTCAAAAGATATTTTAGGGGTACCCTATCCAGTTTATTTGATATCTATCTATATTAATTATGTTTATTTACATCTATGTCTAAATTTATGTAAATAAAACTAAAATGGCTCTCTTGACAATAAAAAATATTATAAATACTTATAATTACATTCTAATGAAAGCATTATGTTGTTTTAATTATATATTTTTTCTTTTTTAGTAGTATATATAATAATGGTATATTTTACAATTGATAACATTTTTGATTTCATTAAATACAATTGAATTATTTTATAAATTAAGGCAATATATGGAAAAAGCCTAGGAATTATTTATAACAGTATTTTGCTTCAGTAACTTTCAGAAAGAAAAATAATAAGCTATATAATTTTAAGTATGAAGAGGAAGCAGGGTATTTGTGTGAACAAGGTATGTGGGGAGTAGTTGAATGTTATTACATCCAAAAAAAATGATAAAATAATTTATGGGACCAAAATTTTTAAAAATTTGGCTGCACCAACAAGTAGGGAATAAATAGATGTGTTATTGATGGGAATTTCTAAATTTATTATCTCATAAATATAAAAGATATCTCATGTTTCATTCCTTATATTTATTTTTTAAATATACAGAATAATATTAGATTACCACAAGGAGATTGGAGAGATATATAACAAAAATTAAATATAACCTCAATGCTCTCATATACAGAATTATTAACTTACAAAGGACATATTAACATTTGTCATGTATTATGTTATAGGAGCTAGAGTATTGGCAACAAACAAAGTGGAAAATGTTTGTTATTATGAAGCATGTATTCTAAAAGGGTCAAAAAACAAATAAGTAAATGTAAGGTGTATATTAGACAATGACAAGAGCTCTTGTGAAAAAGAAAAAAGAGTAAGGGGAAAGATAACTCTTTGGGAGTTATTGTTTTATGGAAAAGTGCTAATGGAACATTCTCTGGGATAGATCATATCTTGGGTCACAAATCAAGCCATGGTAAATTTAAGAAAATTGAAATAGTATCAAGTGTCTAATCTTACCACAATGATATGAGATTAGATATCAATTACAGGAAAAAATCTGTAAAAAATACAAACACATGGATGCTAAACAATACACTATTAAATAACCAAGAGATCAGTGAAGAAATCGAAGAGGAAATCAAAAAATACCTAGAAACAAATTACAGTGAAAACACAATGACCCAAAACTATGGGATGCAGCAAAAGCAGTTCTAGGAGGAAAGTTTATAGCAATACAATCCTACCTCAAGAAACAAGAAACATCTCAAATAAACAACCATACCTTACACCTAAAGCAATTAGAGAAAGAAGAACAAAAACTCTCCAAACTTAGGAGAAGGAAAGAAATAATAAAGATCAGATCAGAAATAAATGAAAAAGAAATGAAGGAAACAATAACAAAGATTAATAAAACTAAAAGCTGGTTCTTTGAGAAGATAAACAAAATTGACAAACCATTAGCCAGACTCATCAAGAAAAAAAGGGAGAAGACACAAATCAATAGAATTAGAAATGGAAAAGGAGAAGTAACAATTGATACTGCAGAAATACAAAGGTTCATGAGAGATTACTGCAAGCAACTGTATTCCAATAAAATGGACAACCTGAAAGAAATGGACAAATTCTTAGAAAAGCACCACCTTCCGAGACTGGACCAGGAAGAAATAGAAAATATAAACAGACCAATCACAAGCAGTGATATTGAAACTGTGATTAAAAATCTTCTAACAAACAAAAGCCCAGAACCAGATGGCTTCACAGGCAAATTCTATCAAACATTTAGAGAAGAGCTAACACAAAACCTTCTCAAACTCTTCCAAAATATAGCAGAGAGAGGAAAACTCCCAAACTCACTCTACGAGGCCACCATCACCCTGATACCAAAATCAGACAAAGATGCCACAAAAAAAGAAAATGACTGTCCAATATCACTGATGAACATAAATGCAAAACTCCTCAACAAAATACTAGCAAACAGAATCCAACAGCACATTTGAAAGATCATACACCATGCTTAAGTGGGGTTTATCCGAGGAATGCAAGGATTCTTTAATATATGCAAATCAATCAATGTGATACACCATATTAACAAATTGAAGGATAAAAACATAGGATCATCTCAATAGATGCAGAAAAATGTTTTGAAAAATTTCAATATCGATTTATAATAAAAACTCTCCAGAAAGTAGACATAGAGGGAACTTACCTCAACATAATAAAGGCCATATTTGACAAACCCACAGCCAACTTCATTCTCAATGGCGAAAAACTGAAACCATTTCCACTAAGATCAGGAAGAAGACAAGGTTGCCCACTCTCACCAATATAATTCAACATAATTTTGGGAGTTTTAGCCACAGCAATCAGAGAAGAAAAGGAAATAAAAGCAATCCAAATCAGAAAAGAAGAAGTAAAACTGTCACTGTTTGCAGATGACATGATACTATAAATAGAGAATCCTAAAGATGCTACCAGAAAACTACTAGAGCTAATCAATGAATTTGGTAAAATAGCAGGATCCAAAATTAATGCACAGAAATCTCTTGCATTCCTATACACTGATGATGAAAAATTTGAAAGAGAAATTATGGAAACACTCCCATTTACCATTGCAACACAAAGAATAAAATACCTAGGAATAAACTTACCTAAGGAGACAAAAGACCTGTATGTAGAAAACTATAAGACACTGATGAAAGAATTAAAATACAATACAAACAGATGGAGAGATATACCATGTTCTTGCATTGGAAGAATCAACATGGTGAAAATGACTATACTACCCAAAGCAATCTACAGATTCAATGCAACCCCTATCAAACTACCAATGGCATTTTTCACAGAACTAGAACAAAAAATTGTACAATGTGTGTGGAAACACAAAAGACCCCGAATAGCCAAAGCAATCTTGAGAAAGAAAAATGGAGCTGGAGGAACCAGGCTCCCTCACTTCAGACTATACTATAAACCTACAGTAATCAAGACAGTATGGTACTGGCACAAAAACAGAACTATCGATCAATGGAACAGGATAGAAAGCCCAGAGAAAAACCCACACACATATGGTCACCTTATCTTTGATAAAGGAGGCAAGATAAGAGAGTGGTGCTAGGAAAACTGGACAGCTACATGTAAAAGAATGAAATTAGAACACTCCCTAACACCATGCACAAAAGTAAGCTCAAAATGGATTAAAGACCTAAATGTAAGGCCAGACACTATAAAACCCTTAGAGGAAAACAGGCAGAACACTCTATGACATAATCATAGCAAGATCCTTTTTGACCTACCTCCTAGAGAAATGGAAATAAAAACAAAAATAAACAAACAGGACCTAATGAAACTTAAAAGCTTTTACACAGCAAAGGAAACCATAAACAAGATGAAAAGACAACCCTCAGAATGGGAGAAATTATTTGCAAACGAAGCTACTGACAAAGGATTAATCTCCAAAATATACAAGCAGCTCATGCAGCTCAATATCAAAAAAAACAAACAACCCAACCCCAAAATGGGCAGAAGACCTAAATAAACATTTCTCCAAAGAAGATATACAGATTGCCAACAAACACATGAAAGGATGCTCAACATCACTAATCTTTGGAGAAATGCAAATCAAAACTACAATGAGGTATCAACTCATACCAGTCAGAATGGCCATCATCAAAAATTCTACAAACAGTAAATCCTGGAGAGGGTGTGGAGAAAAGGGAACCCTCTTGTACTGTTGGTGGGAACGTAAATTGATACAGCCACAATGGAGAACAGTATGGCGGTTCCTCCAACAACCTAACATAGAACTACCATATGATCCAGCCATCCCACTACTGGCCATATACCCTGAGAAAACCATAATTCAGAAAAGGTCATGTACCACAATATTCACTGAAACTCTATTTACATTAGCCAGGACATGGTAGCAACCTAAGTGTCCATTGACAGGTGAATGGATTAGGAAGATGTGACACATTTATACAATGGAATATTATTCAGCCATATAAAGAGGTGAAGTTGAGTTATTTGTGATGAAGTGGATGGACCCCGAGACTGTCATACAGAGTGAAGTAAGTCAGAAAGAGAAAAGCAAATACCGTATGCTAACACACACATATATATATATGGAATCTAAAAAGAAAAAGAGAAAAAAAAAATTGTTCTGAAGAACCTATGGGCTGGAAAGGAATAGAAGCACAGACATAGAGAAAGGACTTGAGGACACAGGGAAGAGGAATGGTAAGCTAGGATGAAGTGAGAGAGTGGCATGTACATATATGCACTACCAAATATAAAATAGATAGCTAGTGGGAAATACTTGCATAGCACAAGATCAGTCAGTGCTTTGTGTCCACATAGAGGGGTGGATAGGGAGGGAGACGCAAAAGGGAGGAGATGTCGGGATGTATGTATGTGTATAGTTGATTCACTTTGTTATAAAGCAGAAACATACATGCCATTGTAAACCAATTATACTCCAATAAAGATGTTTAAGAAAGAAGGAAAGAGGGGCTTCCCTGTTGGCGCAGTGGTTGAGAGTCCGCCTACCGATACAGGGGACACGAGTTCGTGCCCCGGTCCGGGAAGATACCACATGCCGCGGAGCGGCTGGGCCCGTGAGCCATGGCCACTGGGCCTGCGCGTCCAGAGCCTGTGCTCCTCAATGGGAGAGGCCACAGCAGAGGCCCACGTACCACAAAAAAAGAAAAAAAGAAAGGAAAAAAAGAAAGAAAGGAGGGAGGGAGGGAGGGAGGAAGGAAGGAAGAAAGTAAATTAAAAATAAAGAGCCTGCTGTATAAACATAAATAAATAAAATTAAATTTAAAAAAAGAAAAAAGAAGCAGAGAGGCAACCAAGGAGCCTATGTAAGGTCAAACATCAAAGGTAGAGTTATCTTCTTTATTACAAGAAGTCAATGTAATTTCAAAGCAGGTATGAAATATTTTATTAACATAATATCCTAAAAAGTAGTAAAACATGAACTATGTATAAGTACTACAGAGTAATGAATGAAAAAAGATTTGTCACATAAAAACGTTGCTAATAAAATGTCAGGAATACTGATAGTTTGAGTTAATGAACAAAACTGCTTAGTTTTTGCATGTTTCCAACTGTTTTCCATTTTTAGCTATTCAAGACTGTCCAATTAAAAAATGTGCTGCTTATTTCTTTCTCTTTATCACCTGATATCTACATGATAATCTCTAGCATCTCTCAAATAATGAGATATAATATAAGGGTAAATGAATACATGCATTTACAGCTATTTAAAATTTTCATAAAATTTTGCAGGTAGTTGTTAAAGAAGTTGCCAAACTAGGCCTGTGGGCTAAATCCAATAGGTCTTCTATTTTTGTAAATAAACTCATAATAAAACACAGACAGACCCATTTGTTGTGATATTGCCTGTGGCTACTTTTTGCTATAATCATGAGTTGATTACTTATGACAGAGAGCTTATGACGTGCAGAGTTTCAAATATTTACTCTTGGCCCATTACAGAAAAAGTTGGCCTATTCCTGATCTTGTTTTATTAATTTGATCTTTGCCATTAATTCACAGAAATAAAATTATGTGTAAGTATAATCACTGTGACACACAGAATATTAGAGAGCTCAAAACTTTTTAAAAGTTGTGAAAATAAATGTAGGAATTTCACATTAGGATGTTTGGGGAGTTCTGCTACTAAAACATATCATATAGTTTAAAAAAAATCAAAAACTCATATTCACACCAGAACCAAGACCCATTTTTAAATCAATACATTAACTGCTTCATAGTATTTAGCAGACTCATCCCATGTCCGGATCTAGAAAAACTGAGTGAATAACCACTAATATTATCAAAAGAATTTTTTTCCTAAGAATAAATGTTCATTAAAACCAATGTTTTTGATAGTCACAGGTGTTGTCAGCTATTCTTTCTTTAATTTCGTATTCGTCTCAGTGAAACTGCTGTGCTGCTAACTATTCTTTAGAGTGATGTACCCTGGGAAATCAGAGACAAGAAAATAGTAAGCAGTAATAGTATCACTTAAAATTAAACTGGAAAAATCTATGTATCAGGTAACACAGCTTCCTCCATATCAGAATTTTCATGTCAGTTTTGCCCTAATCCTTACTCACTACCAATATTTCCCATAATTCTCTCCATCTCTCCTTCTCTCTCTTTCTTTCATCCATCCATCCATCCATCTCTCCTCCTTCTACTTCTCTTTTTGTCTCCCTCTTCTATTTCTTTGCTTCTCTATGTTTCTACCTTTTCCTTCTCTTCCTGACACCATCTCTTTCTTCACCTTCTTTCCAATCCTGGAAGTAAATGAACCAGTTTCATAGGGGGCCCAGTGTTCTACAAATAAACGATGACTAAGGAGCAATCATGCTTCAGAGCTTCATCCTCATGATTATGACTCTAAATATGAATTAAACCCTGATCCCAGCCATTTCTCGTATATTAAGATCCCCTCAAAAAACTATAAAAATCATACAAAACATTTAAGTAAGGGAATGGAAAATGATTTACACTGAAACATACCCATAGCCTGGCCACCTCTCTAATCCCATCTACCACCAAATCATACATAGGATATCACAACCTCATCCATTAAGTTCACTCTTACCCTAACCTCTTCCTTGATTCCATAATCTGCACAGCCATAGCCTTTTACAATATTGAATCATATTGCTTAGTATTAATAGTTATAACTTTTGTATGTTTTAATTTGCAATTGTGTATTCATACTTTGATTTTATATTTATGTAGTATATAAGCTCCCTTAAGGTAGGTGTTGTGCTGCTTCTGCTCATTCCTTTATCCCTAGCACCAAGTTTAAACACCCAAATTATTTGTTTTTTTAATTAAAAAATACATTGTAAGATTTTTTAATAGGGGATTCCTCTGGTGGCACAGTGGTTAAGTATCCAATGCAGGGGACATGGGTTTGAGCCCTGGTCCGGGAAGATCCCACATGCCACGGAGCAACTAAGCCCATGTGCCACAGCTACTGAGATTGCACTCTAGAGCCCACGAGCTACAACTACTGAGCCTGCGTGCCAAGACTACTGAAGCCTGTGTACCTAGAGCTCTGCTCCACAACAAGCGAAGCCACTGCAATGAGAAGCCCACACACTGCAACAAAGAGTAGCCCTTGCTCGCGGCAGCTAGAGAAAGCCCATACACAACAAAGAAGACCCAACACAGCCAAAAATAAATAAATAAATAATTTTCAAAAAAGAATTTCTTTTTTTTCTTTGTTTCTTTTTTTTTTTTTTTTTGCGGTACACGGGCCTCTCACTGTTGTGGCCTCTCCCATTGCAGAGCACAGGCTCTGGACATGCAGGCTCAGCAGCCATGTCTCACGGGCCCAGCCACTCTGTGGCATGTGGGATCTTCCCGGACCAGGGCACGGACCTGTGTCCCCTGTATCAGCAGGCGGACTCTCAACCACTGTGCCACCAGAGAAGCCCAAAAAACTTTTAATGGTATAAAGAGTATTACAACATTCCACATGATTGACTATTAGTCCCTTATGGGAGTATAAGAGATGTGAAAGCACAAATGGTAAAATCTGAAAAGGACTGCTTCAGAGTTATATACATAGGGAGTGAGAGAGTGAGGTATTCATCAGAGTCATTAAATAAAAGAGGTGATTGAAAAGATACCCTTTCTATTTCCTCTCATACATGGATGGCATCCAGGTTGGGATAATTCTTTTATCACCTTCTGGAAAATATTCATATATGATAAATTATCTCCCTATCCTCTACTTCAAACTGAGTGTTGCTTAAGATCATAAACCTTATTTGTTTCTGCTTTTTAAAGAAATATGAGCTTGTAGTCTTTCAATCTATTGTTCAGATAAACTTAAGCAAAGGCCACAGCAGTCATCTGGGTAGTTCTCTTTAGGTAGTTTTTCAAGCTGGAACATTCAAGTCAAATACAAATATTTTTCAATCCTGCAGTTTTTTTTTTCTTCCTTGATTTAATTTCCTCATCATTCCACTTCACATTGCCTATGTAAATTAAGCTGTCGTGCTGTAAACCACAGTTCCCCCTTGTCTATCTCCTCAGTAACAGCTTCAAAGTACTAAAAAGCTAAAATAGCTACAAAAGAACAATTAATTTGTGCAAAATCACAGAGGCACTGTAGGTATTAAAAACACTACAGTAAGGCTTTTATCAGCAAGCTAAACTGCACAGCATTAAGCTCAAAACTAATAAGGCTGAATGTGCAGCACAATGATGAGGATGATAAAGGAATTTCAAGGACATGCAGAGAATTGGGGTAACATGATTTAGAAGTGATACAGTTATTTTTTTTGTTTTGTTTTGTTTTGTTGTGTTTTGTTTTCTCAGGGTATATGCCCAGTAGTGGGATTGCTGGGTTATATGGTAGTTCCATTTTTAGTTGTTTTTTTTTACATCTTTTTTGGAGTATAATTGCTTTACGATGGTGTGTTAGTTTCTGCTTTATAACAAAGTGAATCAGTTATACATATACATGTTCCCATATCTCTTCCCTCTTGCATCTCCCTCCCTCCCACCTTCCCTATCCCACCCCTCCAGGTGGTCACAAAGCACCGAGCTGATCTCCCTGTGCTATGCGGCTGCTTCCCACTAGCTATCTATTTTACATTTGGTAGTGTATATGTGTCCATGCCACTCTCTCGCTTTGTCACAGCTTACTCTTCCCCCTCCCCATATCCTCAAGTCCATTCTCTAGTAGGTCTGTGTCTTTATTCCTGTCTTACCCCTAGGTTCTTCATGACATTTTTTTTTCCTTAAATTCCATATATTTGTGTTAGCATACGGTATTTGTCTTTCTCTTTCTGACTTACTTCACTCTGTATGACAGACTCTAGGTCTATCCACCTCATTACAAATAGCTCAATTTCGTTTCTTTTTATGGCTAAGTAATATTCCATTGTATATATGTGCCACATCTCCTTTATCCATTCATCTGATGATGGGCACTTAGGTTGTTTCCATCTCCTGGCTATTGTAAATAGAGATGCAATGAACATTTTGGTACATCACTTTTTTTGAATTATAGTTTTCTCAGGGTATATGCCCAGTAGTGGGATTGCTGGGTCATATGGTAGTTCTATTTGTAGTTTTTTAAGGAACCACCATACTGTTCTCCATAGTGGTTGTACCAATTCACATTCCCACCATCAGTGCAAGGGTGTTCCCTTTTCTCCACACCCTCTCCAGCATTTATTGTTTGTAGATTTTTTGATGATGGCCATTCTGACTGGTGTGAGATGATATCTCATTGTAGTTTTGATTTGCATTTCTCTAATGATTAATGATGTTGAGCATGCAGTTATTTCAAATAAACATCTACAAAAGTACATATGAAAAATGCTGATCTGTTGGAAAAGGCAAGTTTAGACCAGTAAGGAAATTTATTTACATCTATTTTTGGAGAAACTTACATTTTTATGGAAATTACTGTTGGAGATTCTGATAATACACACTGAGATCACTCAATATATACTTGTTGATTGGCAATTGGCTGACAGTTTGATATTTAAAAACTTATCTCTGAACTGTAAAAAAAAAAAACCCAAAAACGATGGCTTATTATATATAAAACTACCTAAAAGGATAACATTAAAACATAATCAAGAGTGACACCACCTCCTGTGTTGAAATAGAAATAGAAACAATTACTTTAATCATCAATTGTTTAATGGCTGCTCTCAGCTCAAATCTGTGTTAGGTGCTATGGGCTGGAAAGGAAGTTAAGCTACTAATTTCTGAATAAATGCATTAAATGCTTCCAGAACTAGATAGAGAAGAATGAATTTCTAATTGTGATGTAAATACAGCGGATGCAACCTGGACCTAAAGGGAGGGACAGTTTTGTGTTATAGAAACTATGGGAATATCTGCCTTTGTTCCTTTGCCACCTGGTAAATCTAGGTTTAAATTCCAAGCACTCCACTAACATACTGTGAGATTTCCTGTGAACTCGTCTTTCTCTTTGAGATTAAGCTTTCTCAACTGGAAAATGGGGAGAATAAAACAGAACTCACAGAGCTGTTATAAAGAAGAAATAAGAAAAATGCTTTAACGTGTAGCACATAGTAGGATTTCAAAAATATATGCTCAGTTTATCTTGAATAAAGTTTTTCCCATAACAGCAAGTATATGCCTACTATGATTACTATAGTTCATAGGATGAAATATATTAGAAATAGAGGTTTTCTTTTTTGTTTCAAATAAGGAATCATTTGGTCTAATGTCTTTAACTTACAAATGCAAACATTGAGATTCAACAGCAGACCTCTGAGATTCCTTTCGAAAATGTACACTGTGTTCAGAGTGCCCTATAAAGAACCAACAAATGTTGCAATGCTTTTTGGAATATTAGGTCCTAGTCACCATTGAAACATAAGAGAATATTACCAGCCTGTTATTTCAGTCTCTCCTTCTTATTCCAATGTCATACTTCAAGAAAATCTGACTTATTACCTAGATTTGCATGCTTTCATTATAATGTGGTCACATGTCAAATATCCATCTGCATATAATGTAATGTATAACAATATAAATAATAGGCTCCCAAGTTTATTTAGACTGACTTGTGTGAAACACAGTGTGGAATTATGAAGAGCGATTTCTTTAGCAGTAGTTCCTCAATATCAGAAAAGAATATTAACAAAGTGCTAGATATCCATACCCAGAGCTTGTAGAAAAACCTGCTGCTTATTGTTTGCAATAACTATATTGTGCTAATTCAATATATATCATAAAAAATTTCAGTGGTGCTCTTCATTGACAAATTTTGATGTGCAATTAGTAAATATTACCAAGCAAATGGAAAAATTAATATAACAGTGACCTTCACTTTCAGACATTATTCTAGATATATAATTTAAGTTTTACTTTAAAAACTTTTCAAACCTGCAAAAAGGTGGGAAAAAAAGTATAAGTATACCTTCACTCACAGTCACACATTTTTTTCTCTTCCTCTCTTTATTTCTCTCTTATTTTTTGCTGAATCATTTCAAACCATTTGCAAACATCTTAAGACTTCACTCTTAAATACTTTAGCATTTAAATTATATACTACTCAAGGGGGGAAGTGGGGAGAGGGATAAATTGGGAGATTTGGATTGACATATACACTACTACATATAAAATAGGTAACTAATAAGAACCTGCTGTATAGCACAGGGGACTCTACTCAATACTCTGTAATGACCTATGTGAGAAAAGAATCTAAAAAAGAATGGATATATGTATAACTGATTCACTTTGCTGCACAGCAGAAACTAAACATTGTGAAGTTAACTATACTCCAATAAAATTAATTTAAAAATTATATGCTATTGAAAATTTATCATTGATTCAATATTATCTAATAAAGAAACCATAGTCAAAATATCTGTTGGAGCTGGTTTTAAATCCACATAGAAAATTTTGCTCTTGTACTTAAGTTTCTCCAAACTTATCAATATCATAGATATATTTGTATTCTTGAAATGCAAAATATTAACACTATGCATTATAAGCTTGTTTAAAACTTCAATTATTATAGCTTATTATGATATTTTCTAAAATGAGAGTTTATGAAGAGAAGTGAATCTTGAACTGAAAATATTATTTTATAACTCTAGGAAGAAGTACCAAAATTTATGATGCCAGAGTGAGTAAACCAGGATAGTATGTTACATAGGCATATATGTCTTTGTAGATATCATTAAATAACTTTGAAATAAAAATGTGAAATTTGTGCTATGAATGTAAAGGAAAAGTCTCTTGTTTTCCCATACAGATATTTTAATAAATAACAATACCCAAAAGCAACTCTTATATTTGCTTTTTCATGCTGCAAAGATGAAATATGTGCATAAGAGTGACCCTTAAAACTTTAGGTAATATTGAAAGTATCATTACAGGATTAAAAATACACAAAATAGATTCCTTTTGTAGATAGCTTGAGTTCTGATGGTAGAGCAGAACGCTAGGCATGAGGGGACTATTTGGAGCACTAATACTTTAGGTATAAATTGTATACCTTTCATCAACTAAGTATGTTAGAGACTTTTACTGTAATATAATACAATATTAAACATCAAACTGTATTAAATATTTTTTCAATTAACAGAAAATTTGATAACACATTTACTAGAATTTTTAAACTCATGTATTCTATCAATAAATATTGAGTGTCTTCTTTGTCCTTGAAGCTGCATGATGGAGAGAGTACAAATATAAGTTAGAAATGTTACCTGTTCACAGACACAAAAATCTCATAAAAAAGACAAAAAACACAAAGGTCAAAATGCATTAAATAGCTAGGACAGAATCTATGCTAGAATAATGTCTTCATTACCGTTGGGAGCAAATGTTTTCAGTTCGTCAGTGTCACAGTCATAGTACAGAAAACAGAAATGGATTACATATTTAATATCAAAAAATCACGATGGAGGCTTCCCTGATGGCGCAGTGGTTGAGAATCTGCCTGCCGATTCAGGGGACACGGGTTCGAGCCCTGGTCTGGGAAGATCCCACATGCCGTGGAGCAACTAGGCCCGTGAGCCACAACTACTGACCCTGTGCGTCTGGAGCCTGTGCTCCGCAACAAGAGAGGTCACGATAGTGAGAGGCCCGCACACCACGATGAAGAGTGGCCCCCACTTGCCGCAAGTGGAGAAAGCCCTCGCACAGAAACGAAGACCCAACACAGCTAAAAATAAATAAATAAATAATAATTAAAAATGAGTATCTGCTTATAAAAAAAAAATTCATGATGCAAAGAATGTCCTAAAAGTGCTAATTTCCCAACAGTCTTCACTTTTCAGATTTAATGTATAATTTCCCACTATATAATGAATTGCAAATACAGTAAAATTGATTTTCTTATCAATGGACAGACATTTAAATCATGGGTATCATGTATTAATTTAATAGTTACTAAACTCTACTATGTTTTAGGTATTTTCTACATGTTGTGGGTAGTGGGGGAGACCTTACTCATTGCACCTGCTTCAAGTAAAAACCCACACATGTCAAGCTTTGATGTGATGGGGATGATGAAGAAGGGTGGTCCTGAGTCTGAGTAAGGTGTTAAGGTGGAACATAGAGATTTTTCTTTTTGTAAATGGACTTAAAGAATTACTTACAAAAGTATAAAGATTGAAAGTGATCCTGTATTCTATCTTCCCTGAAAATTCAGAAGTTTAATAATTTGTGGAAAACAAAGAGGGGACTCCATAAATTCTGATGCTGTGGGAGGGCTAGGTCATTAAAAACTGTTCAGTTTGTCAGATGAATTTTAAAAACCACTGTTATACTGATAATCAAAGCTACGTATTAGTTATATCTGATTCCTCTGTGGCTCTCCTACAATAGCCTGATGATATTAATTTAGTATAAACTGATTTAAAATGGCATAATGAGTCTTTTCATATCAATGTTTTGGTTTGATGCATTACAAAAGGTGAAGGAAAATTGCATGCTTCTAATGCTTCCAATAGTTGCAGGCCAAAAAATACCAAAAAAGATTGGGGTGGAGGGAAACAAACATAATGGAGCAGCTATAGAAAATAGTGAACAAAACATGGGAGAAAATAAACAGTAACCATGCTTTTGAAGCTTCTCAACACAAAATACAAAGATATGAATGGAGGAACATTGTCTCCTTTTTTCCCAGTCATGTGCTGTCATTCCTCCTGGTCTGTTCTCATAGACCATTTACTGGCAGTAATCCTGCACTACATAAAGCCAGCAGTACTGAGCGTAGCAGAAGGCAAAAAAGAGCAGTGGGAGTAATAATAGCACTTCCCCACTGAACCAAGTAAGGGAACAGTAGTGCAGTAGGATAGCATGCCTTTCTGTCTAAGGTAAAATGGGTTTGACAGGAGGGGAGCAAAGGTGGGTTGAATACATTTCTTGGATGGCATAAGCAGAGTTCCTTATTCTGATTACTAGACAATCCCAGAGGAAAATCTAGGTGTTCCTGAGTGTCTTTTTCATGAAACAATTTTTTTTTTTCCTGCTACACATTCATTTTCCAGCTGGTAAGGAAACCAGGGGTACTTTCTTACAGAAACACTTTGAAATGAGTGATGATGTTACAGACAACTTAGTGGATGCATTAAATAACAAAAAGATACTGGTGATAATCACACTGCTCTGGGTCTTAGCATGAGAGTGTTAATCTCTTAGGGCTTGATTGCAATTGCAATTTTTAATTAAAAATTAAAAGAGCTCACACCCATACATTTCTGTGTTGTGTCACTGATCCTCACACAAGACTAAAGAAATGTACATGGATAAGGCGGAAACCAGGTTTTAGAAAGAAAGCCACAGAAGGAAGTAAAATTTTTGAAGAGAAGAAAGAATTTTGTGTGAACATAGAACAAAATATTCTCTTAAATAGGAAAACAATTTCATACCATGAAAGTGTTCATGTTATTATTATCCCTCTATTTTTGTGTTACTTTTTACTTCCACACATACAGAGAGAATAAAAACAATTTTAAAAAACCTTTTAGTAATTCAGATGTTGGGTTCAGATCTCAGCTACACCATTTATTAGCAACTTAGTCAATTACATATTTTCTGATCATTAGCTTACTCTTCTCTAAACCTGGGAAAATAACATAATAGTACTTACCATATATTAAGAACCTAGCATGGTACTTGGCATACTAGGGTTCAGTATATTTTGGTTTCCTTTCTTCCAAATTGTTAAAAATTATTCCCTGAATAAATTTTATTGGAAAACTAATATGAAGCTAGATAATAAAGAAGACAAATTCAAATACATGTACGGAGGCTCTAGTATAGAGAAAAAATTAATGTACACACAAATTTTATTTATTTTTTTAAATTTTTTTATCAATAGTGATGTTCTTTTATTTTTAACATCTTTATTGGAGTATAATTGCTTTACAATGGTCACAATTTTAATGCAAAATAAGCATTACAAGATTAAACACTAAATTTATGGTTCGATAGTAAGAAAGAAGTAGAATGCAAAAACTATTAAAATAAGACAACGCAATACGTAGTTACATGGTAAATAGTGACATAATTATGTATAAGGAGGTCAAAGAAAATGGAGGATAATGGTAACTGTGCTGTTCAGGAAATACTTCATGGAGGTGGTGAGTCTTAAACTTGAAGAAGTGCAGGGTGTGCATAAAGATATTGAGGAGAAGAAATTCACTTTATGAGTAAGAGTGAGGTCACAGCATGTCTGCCAATAACGAAAACTAACACACCAAGGTGCATCAGCAATGTGGCAGAGTCAGGAGTAGTTTCACTAGTTCTCTATTCACAAATTATATGACCACTAATAATTTCAGAGCAAATAATAAAAATGTATACATGGAAAGATATTGTATCCCTATTTCCTTCACATTATTGTTTTGATTTTTATAAAATCTAATTACAAGTTTTCTCTATAAACTTCCCTAAATATTAATTTTCTTGCCTAAACTCTATCTAATCCTGAAATGTGGTAGCTCCATGTTAAATTGAATAACATTATCAAGGTGTAGCTTCAGAAAGACTCGCCCATAGAGAGGAGCAAACTGATTCTTATTTTCTATATTTTTAAAATTTCCATTATATTTTGTATATTTTATAAAATTGTAAATTAGAGAGGAGTATTATAAACCATCATCACTCACACTTTCACAGTTACCATTATTTTAAAAATCTTCAATTGTCCCAATTATTATTTTGATGTTTGGGTCCTAAAACAAATACTAGATATGATTTTATTTTGCCCATGCATATTGCAACATTTACCTCCAACAAACAGATTTTGTAAAAACGGTATCAACAAAGCTATTTCACTGAATGAGTTAATATTTACTCAACTCTAACTAAGGCCTTGTTTCTGTTCAAATTTCTGTATTACTTTTATATGTAAAAACTTATTTTGCACTAGATTTTTGAATCAAGAGCTAAATGAGTTTGCGTTTGCTTGACATATTCTTTTCAGTTTATTGAGGTATAATTGGCAAATAAAATTGTAAGATATTTAAACATATATCATGGAAATGATACACATATACATGTGGCAGTGTCCCCTGCCCATTGAGTTAATTACCACATCCATCATCTTACATATTAACTTTCTTTTCTTTTTGGTGAGAACATTTAAATTCTACTCTCAGCAAAGTTCACTTACACAATACAGTGTTATCAACTATAGTAACCATGTTATATTAGATCCTCAGAAATTACCCATCTTATAAGTGAAAGTTTGAAACTTTTTACCAACCTATTCCTATTCCCCATCCCTCTACTACCTGGTGACTACTTTTCTACTCTCTGTTTCTATGAGTTCATCATTTAAATTTTTTTTTAAATTCCATATATAAGTGATACCATGCATTATTTGTTTTTTCTGTCTGGATTATTTTACTTAGCATAATGCACTCTGGGTTCATAATTTTTTCCACAAGTGACAAAATTCCTTTTTTTTTTTAACGTCTTTATTGGAGTATAATTGCTTTACATAGTTGTGTTGGTTTCTTCTGCATAACAAAGTGAATCAGCTATACGTATACATATAGTCCCATATCCATTTCCTTTTGTGTCTCCCTCCCACCCTTCCTATCCCACCCCTCTAGGTGGTCACAAAGCACTGAGCTGACCTCCTTGTGCTATGCAGCTTCTTCCCACTAGCTATCTATTTTACATTTAGTAGTATATATATGTCCATGCCACTCTCTCACTTCGTCCAGCTTACCTTTCACCTTCCCCATGTCCTAGGTCCATTCTCTATGTCTGCATCTCTATTTCTGTCCAGCCCCTACATTCTTCAGAACCATTTTTAAAAACTTTTTTAGATTCCATATATATATATGTTAGCATACGGTATTTGTTTTTCTCTTTCTGACTTAACTTCACTCTGTATGACAGTCTCTAAGTCCATCCATCTCACTACAAATAACTCAATTTCATTTCTTTTTATGGCTGAGTAATATTCCATTGGAAATATGTGCCACATCTTCTTTATTCGTTCATCTGTCGATGGACACTTCAGTTGCTTCCATGTCTCGCTATTGTAAATAGTGCTACAATGAACATTGTGGTACATGACTCTTTTCAAATTATGGTTTTCTCAGGGTGTATGCCCTGTAGTGGGATTGCTGGGTCATATGGCAGTTCTATTTTTAGTTTTTTAAGGAACCTCCATACTGTTCTCCATAGTGGCTGCATCAATTTACATTTCCACCAACAGTGCAAAAGGGGTCCCTTTTCTTCACACCCTCTCCAGAATTTATTGTTTGTAGATTTTTGATGATGGTCATTCTAACTGACACCTCACGGTAGTTTTGATTTGCATTTCTCCAAGGATTAGTGATGTTAAGCATCCTTTCATGTGTTTGTTGGCAATCTGTATATCTTCTTTGGAGAAATGTCTATTTAGGTCTTATGCCCATTTTTGAGTTCGGTTGTTTGTTTATTTGATATTGAGCTGCATGAGCTGCTTGTATATTTTGGAGATTAATCCTTTGTCACTTGCTTCATTTGTAAATATTTTCTCCCATTCTAAAGGATCTCTTTTTGTCTTGTTTATGGTTTCCTTTGCTATGCAAAAGCTTTTAAGTTTCATTAGGTCCCATTTGTTTATTTTAGTTTTTATTTCCATTTCTCTAGGAGGTGGGTCAAAAAGTATCTTGCTGTGACTTATGTCATAGGGTGTTCTGCCTATGTTTTCCTCTAAGAATTTTATAATAGCTGACCTTGAATTTAGGTCTTTAAGCCATTTTGAGTTTATTTTTGTGTTTGGTGTTAGGGAGTGTTCTAATTCCATTCTTTTAGATGTAGCTGTCCAGTTTTACCAGCACCACTTATCGAAGACACTGTCTTGTTTCCATTGTATATTCTTGCCTCCTTTATCAAAGATAAGGTGACCATATGTGCATGGGTTTACCTCTGGGCTTTCTATCCTGTTCCATTGACCTATATTTCTGGTTTTTTTCCAGAACCATACTATCTTTTTTTTTTTTTTTTTACATCTTTATTGGAGTATAATTGCTTTACAATGGTGTGTTAGTTTCTGCTTTATAACAAAGTGAATCAGTTATACATATACATATGTCCCCATATCTCCTCCCTCTTGCGTCTCTTTCCCTCCCACCCTCCCTATCCCACCCCTCCAGGCGATCACAAAGCACCGAGCTGATCTCCCTGTGCTATGGGGCTGCTTCCCACTAGCTATCTACCTTACGTTTGGTAGTGTATATATGTCCATGCCTCTCTCTCGCTTTGTCACAGCTTACCCTTCCCCCTCCCCATATCTTCAAGTCCGTTCTCTAGTAGGTCTGTGTCTTTCTTGATTACTGTAGCTTTGTAGTATAGTCTGAACTCAGGGACCCTGATTCCTCCAGCTTTGTTTTTCTCTCTCAAGATTGCCTTGGGTCTTTGGGGTATTTTTTTGTTCCCATACACATTGTGCGATTTTTTGTTCTAGTTCTGTGAAAAATGCCATTGGTAGTTTGTTAGGGATTGCACTGCATCTGTAGATTGCTTTGGGTAGTATAGTCATTTTCACCATGTTGATTCTTCCAATCCAAGAACGTGGTATATCTCTCCATCTGTTTGTATCATCTTTAATTTCTTTCGCCAGTGTGTTATAGTTTTCTGCATACAGATCTTTTGTCTCCTTAGGTAGGTTTATTCTTAAGTATTTCATTCTTTTTGTTGCAATGGTAAATGAGAGTGTTTCCTTAATTCCTCTTTCCAATTTTTCATCATTAGGGTATAAGAATGAAAGAGATTTCTGTGCATTAATTTTCTATCATTTTCCTTTACCAAATTCATTCATTAGCTCTAATAGTTTTCTGGTAGCATTGTTGGATTCTCTATGTATATTATCATGTCATTTGCAAAGAGTGGCATTTTAACTTCTTCATTTCTGATTTGGATTCCATTTACTTCTTTTTAATCTCAGATGTGGTTAAAACTTCCAAAATTATTTTGAACAATAGTGGTGATAGTGGACAACCTTGTCTTGTTCCTGATCTTAGTGGAAATGGTTTCAGTTTTTCACCATTGGGAATTATGTTGACTGTGGGTTTGTCATATATGACCTTTATTATGTTAAAGTAAGTCCTCTCTCTACCTACTTTCTGGAGAGTTTTTATCATAAATGGGTGTAGGATTTTGTCAAAAGCTTTTTCTGCATCTATTGAGATTATCATATGGTTTGTATCCTTCCATTTGTTAATATGGAATATCACATTGATTGATTTGAATATATTGAAGAATCCTTGCATTCCTGGGATAAACTCCACTTGACCATGGTGTATGATCCTTTTAATGTGTTGTTGTATTCTGTTTGCTTGTATTTTGTTGAGGATTTTTGCATATACGTTCATCAGTGATATTGGCATGTGGTTTTCTTTTTTTTGACATCTTTCTCTGGTTTTGGTATCAGGGTGATGGTGGCCTCATTGAATGAGTTTGTGAGGTTCCTCTCTCTATTATATTTTGGAAGAGTTTGGGAAGGATAGGCTTTAGCTCTTCTATAAATGTTTGGTAGAATTTGCCTGTGAAGCCCTCTGGTCTGGGGCTTTCGTTTGTTGCAAGATTTTTAATCATGGTTTCAATTTCAGTGCTTGTGATTGGTCTTTTTATATTTTCTATTTCTTCCTGGTTCAGTCTTGGAAGGTGGTGCTTTTCTAAAAATTTTTGCATTTTTTCTAAGTTGTTCATTTTATTGGCATACAGTTGCTTATAGTAATCTCTCACGATCCTTTGTATTTCTGCAGTATCAGTTGTTACTTCTCCTTTTTTATTTCTAAATCCATTGATTTGAGTCTTCTCCCTTCTTTGCTTGTTGAGTTTGGCTAATTGTTTATCAATTTTGTTTATCTTCTCAAAGAACCAGCTTTTAGTTTTTTTGATCTATGCTATTGTTTTCTTCATTTCTTTTTCATTTATTTCTGATCTGATCTCTATGATTTCTTTCCTTCTGCTAACTTTGGGGATTTTTTCTTCTTCTTTATCTAATTGCTTTAGCTGTAAGGTTAGGTTGTTTATTCGAGATGTTTCCTGTTTCTTAAGGTAGGATTGTATTGCTATTAACTTCCCTCTTAGTACTGCTTTTGTTGCATCCCATAGGTTTGGGGTCATCATGTTTTCATTGTCATTCGTTTCTAGGTATTTTATGATGTCCTCTTTGATTTCCTCAGTGATCCCTTGGTTATTCAGTAGCATATTGTTTAGCCTCCATGTGTTTGTATTTTTTATAGTTTTATTTCTGTAATTGATATCTAGTCTCATAGTGTTGTGGTCAGAAAAGATACATGATACAATTTCAACTTTCTGAAACTTACCAAGGCTTGATTTGTGACCCAAGATATGATCTATCCTGGAGAATGTTCCATGAGCACTTGAGAAAAATGTGTATTCTGGTGTTTTTGGATGGAATGTCCTATAAATATCAATTAAGTCCATGTTGTTTAATGTGTGATTTAAAGCTTGGGTTTCCTTATTTATTTTCATTTTGGATGATCTGTCCATTGGTGAAAGTAGGTTGTTAAAGTCCCCTACTATGTTTGTGTTATTGTCGATTTCCCCCTTTATGGCTGTTAGTATTTGCCTTATGTATTGAGGTGCTCCTATGTTGGGTGCATAAATATTTACAATTGTTATATCTTCTTCTTAGATTGATCCCTTGATCATCATGTAGTGCCCTTCTTTGTCTCTTGTAATAGTCTTTATTTTAAAATCTATTTTGTCTGATATGAGAATTTCTACTCCAGCTTTTTTGATATCCATTTGCATGGAATATCTTTTTCCATCCCCTCACTTTCAGAATGCATGTGTCTCTAGGTCTGAAGTGGGTCTCTTGTAAACAGCATTTATATTCATCTTGGTTTTGTATCCATTCAGTCAGTCTATGTCTTTTGGTTGGAGCATTTAATCCATTTACATTTAAGGTAATTATCAATATGTATGTTCCTATTAATGTTTTCTTAATTGTTTGGGGTTTGTTATTGTATGCTTTTCCTTGTCTCGTGTTTCCTGCCTAGAGAAGTTCCTTTAACATTTGTTGTAAAGCTGGTTTGGTGGTGCTGAATTCTCTTAGCAACTGCTTGTTTGTAAAGTTTTTAATTTCTCCATCAAATCTGAATGAGATCCTTGCTGGGTAGAGTAATATTGGTTGTAGGTTATTCCCTTTCATCACTTTAAATATGTCCTGTCACTCCCTTCTGGCTTGCAGAGTTTCTGCTGAAAGATCATCTGTTAAGCTGATGGGGATTCCCTTGTATGTTATTTGTTGTTTTTCCCTTGCTGCTTTTAATATTTTTCTTTGTATTTAATTTTTGATTGTTTAATTAATGTGTGTCTTGTCATGTTTCTCCTTGGATTTATCATGTATTTGACTCTCTGTGCTCCTGGACTTGATTGACTATTTCCTTTCCCATATTAGTGAAGTTTTCAACTATAATCTCTTCAAATATTTTCTCAGTCCCTTTCTTTTTCTCTTCTTCTTCTGTGACCCCTATAATTTGAATGTTGGTGTGTTTAATGTATTCCCAGAGGTCTCTGAGACTGTCCTCAATTCTTTCATTCTTTTTTCTTTATTCTGCTTTGCAGTAGTTATTTCCACTATTTTATCTTCCAGGTCACTTATCCATTCTTCTGCCTCAGGTATTCTGCTATTGATTCCTTCTAGAGAATTTTTAATATTTTTTTTATTGTGTTGTTCATCATTGTTTGTTTGCTCTTTAGTTCTTCTAGGTCCTTTTTAAACATTTTTTTGTATTTTCTCCATTCTATTTCCAAGATTTTGGATCATCTTTACTACCGTTACTCTGAATTCTTTTTCAGGTAGACTACCTATTTCCCCTTCATTTGTTTGGTCTGGTGGGTTTTTACCTTGCTCCTTCATCTGCTGTGTATTTCTCTGTCTTCTCATTTTGCTTAACTTACTGTGTTTGGGGTCTCCTTTTTGCAGACTGCAGGTTTGTAGTTCCCATTGTTTTTGGTGTCTGCCACCAGTGAGTAATGTTGGTTCAGTGGGTTGTGTAGGCTTCCTGGTGGAGGGGACTGGTACCTGTGTTCTGGTGGATGAGGCTGGATCTTATCTTTCTGGTGGGCAGGACCATGTCCGGTGGTGTGTTTTGGGGTGTCTGTGACCTTATTATTATTTTAGGCAGTATCTTTGCTAATGGGTGGGGCTGTGTTCCTGTCTTGCTAGTTGTTTGGCCTGGAGTGTCCAGCATTGGAGATTGCTCATCATTGAGTATAGCTGGGTCTTAACGTTGAGATGGAGATCTCTGGGAGAGCTCTCGCTGATTGATATTACGTGGCACCAGAATGGCTCTGGTGATCCAATGTCCTGAATTTGGCTGTCCCACCTCAGAGCCTTAGGCCTGGCACACAGTCAGAGTACTAAGACCCTGTCAGCTACATGGCTCAGAAGAAAAGTGAGAAAAAAAAAAAGAAAGAAAAACAAATAATATAAAGTTATTAAGATAAAATACTAAAAACATATTATTAAAATAAAAAAGTAATTAAAAATAAAGACAAGGGCGACCATACCAATAAACAACTCCACCAATCATAACAAGCGGTAAAAACTAAACTAAGATAACCATATAACTCAGAAACTAGTCAGTCGCATACAGCAAACCACAATTCTACAGTTGTTCCCAAAGTTCACCACCTCAATTTTGGGATGATTCGTTGTCTATTCAGGTATTCCACAGATGCAAGATACATCAAATTGAATGTGGAGATTTAATCTGCTGCTTCTGAGGCTGCAAAGAGAAATTTCCCTTTCTCTTCTTTGTTCACACAGCTCTTGGGGTTCAACTTTGGATTTGGTCCTGCCTTTGTGTGTTGGTCACCCTCTGACGTCTGTTCTTCACCCAGACAGGAAGGGGTTAAAGGAGCGGCTGATTCGGGGGCTCTGGCTCACTCAGGCCAGGGGTGT
Organism: Stenella coeruleoalba; assembly: GCF_951394435.1. Classification (NCBI taxonomy): domain Eukaryota; kingdom Metazoa; phylum Chordata; class Mammalia; order Artiodactyla; family Delphinidae; genus Stenella; species Stenella coeruleoalba. The sequence goes on along the minus strand of NC_137150.1, from coordinate 109,039,688 downwards.
GGGGAGGTGTATCAAATGCAGGAAGAGTCTGCGGCAGCAGAGGTTAGCATGACGTTGCAACAGCCTGTGTTCTCCTGGGGAAGTTTTCCCTGGATCATGGGACCCTGGCAGTGGTGGGCTGCACAGGCTCCTGGGAGGGGATGTGTGGACAGTGACTTGTGCTTGCACACAGGATTCTTAGTGGCTACAGCAGCAGACTTAGTGTTTCATGCCTTTCTCTGGTGTCTGTGCTGATAGCCATGTCTCACGCCTGTCTCTGAAGCTCGTTTAGTCGGTGTTCTGAATCCCCTCTCCTCACACAACCCGAAACAATAGTCTCTTGACTCTTAGGCAGTTCCAGAGTTTTCCCGGATTCCTTCCCAGCTAGCTGTGGCTCACTAGCCCCCTTCAGGCTGTGTTCACACATCCAACCCCAGTCCCTCCCTGGGATCTGACCTCTGAAGCCCAAGCCTCAGCTACTAGTCCCCACACCCATGGTGGGTAAGCAGACAAGCCTCTTAGGTTGGTGAGTGCTGGTCAGCACTGATCCTCTCTACTGTAACCTCTCTACTTTGCCCTCTGCACCCCTGTTGCTGTGCTCTCTTCCGTGACTCTGAAGCTTCCCCCCTTTCCTCTAATCCCCGTCTCCCGTAGTGAAGGGATTTCCTAGTGTGTGGAAACTTTTCCTCCTTCACAGCTCCATCCCAGAAGTGCAGGTCCCATCCCTATTCTTTTGTCTCTGTTTTTTCTTTTCTCTTTTGCCCTGCCCAGGTACGTCAGGAGTTTCTTGCCTTTTGGGAAGTCTGAGGTCTTCTACCAGCATTCAGTAGGTGTTCTGTAGGAGTTGTTCAACATATAGATGTATTTTTGATGTATTTGTGGGGAGAAGGTGATCTCTACATCTTACTCTTCCTTCATCTTGAAGATTCTCTCCCTTCTTTTATGAGGCTGAAAAATATTCCATGTATGTTTCTATAAATATATTTATATACATTTATATAAAATTTTCTATATTGATATATAGCTGTTTCTATATTCATATATAAACATTTTAATTTATATACATATATTACATTTTCTTGATATATTCATCTATTGATGAACACTTAGGTTGTTTCTGGACCTTGACTATTTTGAATAATACTGCAGTGAACACGGGAATACAGATATATCTTAGAGATCTGGTTTTGTTTCCTTCAGATATATACCCAAAAGTGGGATTTCTGGGTCATATTGTAGTTCTATTTTTAATTTCTTGAAGGACATCCATACTGTTTTCCATAGTGGCTGAACCAATTTATATTGCCACCATCAGTGTACAATTGTTCCCTTTTCTCCACATCCCCTCAGCATTTTTATCTCTTGTCTTTTTAATAATAGTCATTCTGACAGTTGTGAGGTGACATCTCAATGTGTTTTTTATCTGCATTTCTCTGATGATTAGTGGTATCAAGCACCTTTTCATGTACCTATTGGCCATTTGAATGTCTTCATTGAATGTGTCTGGTATATTTCTTGTCCCTTGTATTCTGTAATATATTCCCCTCCTCTCATTCTTATTCTATTTATTGGTTGAACAGGTTAGATAATTTGTTGTGTAGTATTTGGCTGATTTCAACTTTGTGGAGTTTTCTAACATACACCTGTATTTTCTATATTTCTTATAGACCAGTTGTTATTTATATAGCCCTGGTTAATATTTTTATTAATAATTTTGGGAGTAAAATACTTTAGCAGATCTGTGTATATTGTGTTTCAGCAAATCAGGTCATCATGTCTGATTTTCTGATATCTAGTCAAGTTTGATCAATAATTTCTGATGTTGTTATCCTGATTCATCTATTGTCTCCTATCACTATTTTTCCAGCTAGTTTTGATGTGTTTTGTCTAGATTAATTATTTTGCTAGGGATAGAAAATGATGATTTTCTAATTCTACCACTGCTTCTGTAATTATTACTTGGAGTCCTTCATTTAAGAAATCTCGCTCATCAGCTATAGTTACCCTGAAATTGTGTTGTACAGGAAATGCAGTATCAATGCTTGATTACATTCATGAATTTATCATTTGCAGAATAACTAATTGCATATGTTTCAGTGAATTACAGTCCTTATTTTGTTTGATGGTCCAATTATCAGCCTTGGCCAGTGATTTCCCCTTCAACTTGGCTTCTATATTCTTTTAAGGATAATGATCGTGTCCATGCTTTCTGACAAAATAAATTGCTCCAGGCTGATCTTGTATATTTCCTGACCCAGATCTAGAATCACCGATTTCTGAAGAGCTCTTATTCTTTCAGTGAAAAATCATATTTAGAGATCACAATCTAAATGCCCCATGTGCTCATTGTTATTGGTTTGTCATGATTCTAGAACTTTTAGAAAGACAGAGCTAAAAAATAATTATTATTTAGAAAAATAGAAAAAAGTTTATATTTTTCTAATTTAAGTCTAATTAATTTCTTCTATTTTATATTTGTATTTATTTTGTGTACACACAAAATCTTTTCTCCTGATGACTTTTAGATTATTCCTTGTTTGGTTTAACTTATAATTATATTTAATAATATTTCAAAATACCATTATCCTTACTAAAATTAAGAACATGATGCAATTTAAGATTTTTTTAAACTATTGATTTAGTGTAAATCCCCCCAAAAATATACAATCATGAAATAATTGTTATGTGTTGTTATGGCACCAATTTTATTTAAAAGTTACATTCATTGGTATCAATTTACTTTTGACTTTTAGTTACTGTGCAAAATGGATTCCTTTAGAAATCATTATCCTGGTGAGGATAGAGTTTTTTTCCATATGGGATTAGTTTATTCCAAATACGTTTTTTTTTCCTGTGGTTCTCAATTCTTTTTCCAACATTATCATCTATAGACTTACAGAAATGCCTTATTCATAACCATGGTGTCCCATAACATTACCTCTGACTGAATAACACATTTTACAAAAAGAAAGGGCAGCAATCAGTCGAGCCTGTGGAATTCACTGATCCTACCATATGCTCCATCATCCAGAAACCACTGTCTTGACAGATTCATGAAATAGTCTGTTAAAAACTCAGTGATTGCACCAGCCAAGAGACAGTTTCAAGTGTGTCTGGGGTGTGGCCCTAAACCAGTGACCACCATTTTGATATCATTTTCCCCACTGCCTGAATGCAGGGCTCTTATTTATGTTCCCTTCATTATCCTCTGCACCACTGTGGATCTTACAGATCTCCTTGTTGTAAGTGATTTAGAAGACCCACTTACATTCTGGGGTACTTGGGCATATCATGCCACTAGTTTTATTGATTTTTTTTATTGCCATCCTAATGGCTCTGTTTGTTTCTATAAGGGGATTTGAGGAAATTTATGAACACAATTTAATTGTCATTTTTCTCCAATTGTTCAGTTGTTTTTTAAACTACAGTAGTATGTTACTCATTCAATTCTAGCTTTCATTCCACAATGTCATCAGATATTTTCTCTTATGTTTGTTTAGGAGAGTACTCATGAACAATTTCAGGTTGGATTCAGCAAGATTTTGGTTTTGATTTCTGGCTTTGCAACTTGTTTGAACTGAGAATTTTGATAATTTACTTAATTTTGAAAAACTTTAGTTACCTTTTCTGTCAAAAGGTGATAATCATAATTACCTCAGAGAGTAAAGCATACATACATTAGTTAGCATTTTAGAGTACTAACCATAATGCTGAGACAAGGACATTTGCCTTTTTTTTCCCCATTGTAATTTAATTTTCTATTCACTTATATTTTAATTTGTTAAAATTTTAATTTGTTAATGATATCAATTAAGAAATAGTTTCTGCTTTTCTTTGTAAATGCTGTACATTGGGAATAAATTCCTTAAGAAGAAAATTGTCTAGTGTCCAAAGATATTGAAGGAAACACATTTGGTTTATTTCTTTTCAATAAAACGTTTACCAAATGAATGCCATCCAATGACAAATCAAAAATATTCTAAGCAAGTCATCAGAAAGTCTAACTCCATTGGCCGAAGAGATTGGTTTCATTAAAACTATTGATCACCCCTTTCTTCCAAATTACTTATGCTGATTTGTCATATCAGACAAATACATTTTACAAATAGTCACCGACAAAAAGAGTAGAGTGTGTTTGTGTCTATAATATTTACTTGTAACCAATATGTGTAATACTTTACTTTAAAATATAAATTTCTAGAAATTGAGGACCAAGTTGTGTGTATTTTCTGTATCAGGCCTAACATATTGTGAGAGATCAATAAATATTAAACCAACACATTGTGCTTCCACAAAACTAGACATGAATTCATAAAGTGACAATCCAAGCACCAGGCAAAATATCTCATTTGGAACTAACCATATAAAGAGGCAATAGGGAACAGATTAAAGGGCACAGCTGTCTCGTTCCACAAGTTTAGTTGGAAAATAGCCCAGAGAATATGGGAATATGTGACTGTACATCTTTCCTATAGACTCATCTCTTCTGGGCTCCAGGGGGTTTTACAACAGCACCTTTCCTCTTCACTGCAGATCTGTGATGCTCACACATTGACAGCAGTTAGTTTTTCTACTTACTGAACTAAAATTTTAGTGTAACACTCATCCCCCCAATGACTAATGAAGAGTCTGAAAAACGTATACAACATTCAATTCAGTTCCACACAACCTTAGCTGCTTATATTTGAGGTGATAGCAGAGAAGTTAAAGAAAATGAAAGACATAGTCTACCTTTCCTTTAAACAGTATTTTACAGATTCTTTTCACCTAGTAAAGCTATATCTTTAGTCTTGAATTGCATGAAGGTGCAACTTATATCTTCTCATGTATCAGATATCACCAGGCAAACTGAAATTTTTAAAATTATTATATGTTCATTATAGGTGTTCTTTTTGTGGTTAACATTGTTGAATACTCCTAGGAATTCAAGAACAATAGTATCTGTGGGTGGGTGAGGCGAAATTGGAGGAAGGTGGTCAAAAGGTATGAACTTCCAGGTACAGATATATAAGTAGTAGGGATGTAATATACAGCATGGTGACTATATTTAGCACTGATGTGTGATACAAAAGCAAATTGTTAAAAGATAAAATTGTAAGATTTCTCATCACAAAGAAAAATAATTCTTTTTGTGTTTTCACTTTTTATTGTATCTATATGAGATGATGAATGCTAACTAAACTTATTGTGGTAATCATTTCACAATATAGTGACCTATGTCAATTATATCTCAATAAAACTGGGGAAAAAAGCAAAACAGAATCTGAAAATTTGCCATTGGATTTGGTAATAAGAGGTTATTATAAAATTTAATTTGCTTAAACGAAAAAAAAAAAAAAAAACACTACAACAAAAGTTTACTCATTTCTCTGCCTTCTACCCTCCTCCCCCTTTGGAAACCACCAGTCTGTTCTCTGTCTCTATTTATCTTGTTATTTCTTTATTTATTCTATTCCACATATAAGACAGACCATATGGTATTTGTCTTTCTCTGTCTCACTTGTTTCACTTAGCATAATGCCCTAAAGGTCCATCCATGTTGTCCTTAATGGCAAGATTTCATTCTATTTTATGATTGAATAATATTTAATTTATGTATATGTATCACATTTTATTTATGCTTTCATCCATCAATGGATGCTTAGGTTGTTTCCATATCTTGTGGCTAGGTAAATAATGTTACAATGAATATGTGGGCTATATATTTATATATATAGATTTTTTTCAAGTTAATGTTTTCATTTTCTTTGGATAGGTACCCAGAAGTGGAATTGCTGGATCATATAGTAGTTCTATTTTTAATTTTTTGCAGAACCTCCATACTGTTTTCCATGGTGGCTGTACTAATTTACATTCCCAGAAACAGTGCACAAGCATTTCCTTTTCTCCACATCCTTGCCGACACTTGTTTTCTCTTTTCTATGTAATAGCCGTTCTAAGAGGTATGACATGATATCTCATTGTAGTTTCGATTTGCATTTCCCTAATGATTAGTGAAGGGCATCTTTTCATGTAGCTGTTGGCCATCTATATGTCTTCTATGGAAAAATACCTATTCAGATCTTCTGGCCATTTTTTAATTGGATTGTTTTATTGCTATTGAATTGTATGAGTTCTTCATGTTTTGGATATTAGCCCCTTAACAGACATATAATTTGCAAACATTTTCTCCCATTCAGTGGGTTGTCTTTCCATTTTGTTGATGATTTCCTTTGCTGTTCAGAGGCTTTTTAGTTTGATGTAGTCCCAGTTGTTTATTTTTGCTTTTGTTGTTTTTGCTTTTGGTGTCAGTTTCAAAATATTATTTCCAAGACCTATGTCAAGGAGCATAGTGCCTATGTTTTCTTCTAGGAGTTTTATGATTTCATGTCTTAACATTAGAGTCTTTAATCCATTTTGAGTTAATTTTTGTGTCTGGTGTAAGATAGTGGTGCAGTTTCATTCTTTTGCATGTGGTTGTCCAGTTTCTCTAACACCATTCATTAAAGAGCCTGCCCTTCCCACACTGTAAATTCTTGGCCCCTTTGTTATTAAAGAATGACCATATATATGTAGGTTTTTTTATGGGCTCTCTATTCTGTTCCATTGATCTATGTGTCTGTTTTTATGCCAATACCATGCTCTTTTGCTCCTTTTTCACTTTTTTTAAATTTCTTTTTTTATTGGGGTATAGTTGTTTTAAAATGTTGTGTTAGTTTCTACTCTACAGAGAAGTGGAATTCCCTATTCCATACAGCAGATTCTTATTAGTTATCTATTTTAAACATATTAGTGCATATATGTCAATCCCAGTCTTCCAATTCATCCCAACCCTCCACCTCCGACTTTTCCCCCTTAGTGGCCATATGTTTGTTCTCTACATCTGTGTCTCTATTTCTGCCTTGCAAACTGGTTCATCTGTACTATTTTTCTACAGTCCACACATATGTGTTAATATACAATATTTGTTTTTCTCTTTCTGACTTACTTCATTCTGTATGACAGTCTCTAGGTCCATCCACGTCTCTACAAATGACCCAATTTCATTCCTTTTATGGCTGAGTAATATTCCACTGTATGTATGTACCACTCCTTCTTTATCCATTCATCTGTCAATGGACATTTAGGTTGCTTCCATGACCTGGCTGTTGTAAATAGTGCTGCAATGAACATTGGGGTGTGTGTGTCTTTTTGAATTATGGTTTTCTCTGGTTATATGCCCAGTAGTGGGATTCCTGGATCATATGGTAATTTTATATTTAATTTTTTTAGGAACCTCCATACTGTTCTCCATAGTGGCTCTATCAACTTACATTCCCACCAACAGTGCAAGAGGGTCCCCTTTTCTCCACACCCTCTCTAGCATTTGTTGTTTGTAGATTTTCTGATGATGCCCATTCTAACTGGTGTGAGGTGATACTTCATTGTAGTTTTGATTTGCATTTCTCTAATAATTAGTGATGTTGAGCATTTTTTCATGTGTGTGTTGGCCATCTGTATGTATTCTTTGGAGAAATGTCTATTTAGGTCTTCTGCGCATTTTTGGATTGGGTTGTTTGCTTTTTTGTTACTGAGCTGCATGGGCTGTATATATATGTTGGAGATGCTGTTTTAATTACTTTATCTTTTAATATATTTTGAAATAAAGAAGCACAATACCTCTAGCTTTGTTCTTCTTTCTCAAGATTGCTTTGGCTGGTCTGGGTCTTTTATGGTTCCATAAAAGAATTTTAGGATTGTTTTTTCTATTTCTGTGAAAAATGACAAAAGAATTTTGATATGAATTACATTGAATCTGTATATTGCTTTGGGTAGTATAGCCATTTTAACAATATTTATTTTCATTGTGTTTTTCATAGTGTTAATTTTTTTTTTAATTTTAGCACTTTAGAAAATGTAAAAATATTACAAACATAGGATTTAGTGTTTTTAACCATTCTGTGAAGTAAGAAGAACTGGTATTGATTTTCCCAATATAGAGATGAAAAGTCTGACCCTCAGAAAATTATGCAGTTTGCATAAACTCATTGGAAGGTGAGGGTAAGAGGCCAGGCTAGAACTCATGTCTCTGGCTCTAATTTCACATACTTTTCAAAATAATACATTGTTTTAATTCATTCATTAGTGAATTATGTATTGAGTACCTACTATGTGTCAAGAAAGTTATTCTACTAAAAATGATAGAAAAGATCACTGTCCTCCTGGGACTTTGTAATCTAATGAAGTAAATATATAAATGAACAAACCTATCACAATATGTGTTAAGTGCAATAAAACATTATGCAGGGTGAGATAAAGTAGGCCAGAGGAGGCCTCTGGGAGTTGGATTACCAGATTGAGCAAATACCATTTGAATCTAAATTTAAGATAGCCAACATATTTTTTATTTGTATTTTGTGTCCTATGCAACATTCTTACACTAAAAAATATTGTTAATCTGAAGTTCAAATTTAACTGGACATCCTGTATTTTATCTGCCAGTTCTGTTTCAGAGGTGACTTTGGAACTAAGACCTGAATGAAATGAAAGTGCCAACTATACAACAGTCCAGGCAAAAAACATCCAGTATAGGATCAGCTAAGTGTTTGAATCCAGAAAGTTCTTGATTCAAACACTTAGCTGACTAAATAAATACACAAATGTGCTTTGATCTTGGTGAGTGAGGATAATAATTGTTCAAGGTGATGTTAGAGAGATAAGCAGAGCCAGAAAGTACAGATGAACCTTGGAGATATTGCAGGTTTTATTCCAGACCAGCACAATAAATTGAGTGCCAGGAATTTTTGGTTTCCCAGTGTATATGAAAGTTATATTTACACTATACTATAGTCTATTAAGCATGAAATAACATTATGACTAAAAAAGCAATGTACATGCCTTAATTTATAATGACATTATTGCTAAAAATGCTAGCCATCATCTGAGACTTCAGTGAGTCATAATCTTTTTGCTGGTTGAAGGGACTTGCCTGAATGTTGATGGCTGCTGAATGATCAGGGTGATGGTTGGCGAAGGTTGGGGTGGCCATGGCAATTTCTTAAAATAAGACAGCAGTGAAGTTTGCTACATGGATTGACTCTTCTTTCACAAATAATTTCTCTTTAGCATGTAATGCTGTTTGATGGCATTTTACCCAGAGTAGTACTTCTTTCAAAATTGGAGTCAATCCTCTAAAACCCTGCCACTGCCTCATCAACTAAGTTTATGTAACATTCTAAATCCTTTTTTGTCATTTTTACAATCTCCCCAACATCTTCACCAGGAGTGGATTCCATCTCAACAAACCACTTTCTTGGCTCATCTGTAAGAAGCAACCCTTCATCAATTCAAGTTTTATCATGAGATTGGAGCAATTCAGTCACATCTTCAGACTCCAAGTCTAATTCTACTTCTCTTTCTATATCCACCACATCTGCAGTTACTTCCTCCACTGAAGTCTTTTTTATCTTTTATAAAGGTACTTTATATTTTTTAATTAATTAATTGATTTATTTATTTTTGGCTGCATTGGGTCTTCATTGTTGTGCGCAGGTTTCTCTAGTTGCGGTGAGTCAGGGCTGCTCTTCATTGCGGTGCACGGGCTTCTAATTTCAGTGACTTCTCTTGTTGTGGGGCACGGGCTCTAGGCACATGGGCTTCAGTAGTTGTGGCTCATGGACTCTAGAGTGCAGGCTCAGTAGTTGTGGCACACGGGCTTAGTTGCTCTGCAGCATGTGGGATCTTCCCAAATCAGGTCTCAAACCCATGTCCCCTGCATTGGCAGGTGGATTCTTAACCACTGCACCACCAGGGAAGTCCATCCACTGAAGTCTTGAACCCCTCATAGGCATCCATGAGAATTAGAATCAACCTCTTCAAACTCCTGTTAATGTTCATGTTTTAACCTCTTTCCACAAATCATGAATGTTTTTAATGACATCTCAGATGGTGACTCCTTTCTAGAGGTTTTCAATTCACTTTGCCCAATTCATCAGAGGAATCACTATTTGTGGCAGCTGGAGCCTTACAACATGCGTTTCTTAAATAATAAGACTTCAAAGTCAAAATGACTCCTTAATTCTTGGGCTGCAAAATGGATGTTGTGTTAGCAGGCATGAAAACAATATGAATCTTATTGTACATCTGCATCAGAGCTCTTGGGAGAACAAGTGCATTGTAAATGAGCAATCATATTTTGAAAGATTTTTTTTTTCCCTCTGAGCAGTAGATCTCAGCAATGAGCTTGAAACATTCAGTAAATAATGTTATGAGCATATGTGCTGTCATCCAGGCTTTGTTTTTCCATTTGTAGAGCACAGGCAGAGTAGATTTAGCATAATTCTTAAGAGCCCTAAAATTTTCAGAATGGTAAATAAACATTGCCTTCAACTTCAAGACACTAGCTGCATTATCCCCTAACAAAAGAATCAGCTTGTCCTTTGAAGTCAGGCATTGACTTCTCCTCTCTAGCTATGGAAGTCCTGTATTGGCATCTTCTCCCAATATAAGGCTGTTTTGTCTACACTGGAAATCTGTTGTTTAGTTTAGCCATCTTTATTAATTATCTTAGCTAGGTCTTCTGGATAACTTGCTAGATCTTCTTTATTAGCACTTGCTGCTTCACCTTGCACTTTTGTATTATGGAGAGGGCTTTCTTTTTTAAAACCTCAAAAACCAATCTCAGATATCTTCAAACTTTTCTTCTGTGCCTATCTTGGCTCTCTCAGCCTTCATAGAACTAAAGAAAGTTAAGGCCTTGTTCTGGATTAGACTTTGGTTTAAGGGAATATTGTGGCTGATTTGATCTCTTATCCAGACCACTAAGACTTTCTCTTTATCAGCAATAAGGCTGTTTCACTTTGTTACCATTTGTGTGTTCACTGGAGTAGCACTTTTAATTTCCTTCAAGTTTTATTTTGCATTAACAACTTGACTATCTGTTTGACACAAGAGGCCTAGCTTTTAACCTCTCTCTGCTTTGGACACACCTTCCTCACTAAGCTTAATCATCTCTAACCTTTGATTTAAATTGAGAGATGTGTGACTCTCCTTTTACTTGAACACTTAGAGGCCACTGAAGTTATTAATTGGCCTAATTTCAATACTGTTGTGTCTCAGGGGATAGGGAGGCTTGAGAAGAAAGAGAGATATGGGGAAATTGTTAGTCAGTGGAGTAGTCAGAACACACACAACACAACATTTATTGATCAAGTTCACCATATTATATGGGTGTGTTTCGAGGTGCCTCAAAACAACTATAATAGTAACATCAATAATCACTGATTGCAGACCACCATAACAAATATAATCATAATGAAGAAGTTTGAAATATTGAAAGAATTACCAAAATGTGACACAGAGACATAATGTGAGCAAGTGCTATTAGAAAAATGGCACCAGTAGGCTTGCTCAATGCCGAGTTGCCTTCATCTTATAAAAAACACCTATCTGTGAAGTGCAATAAAAATGAGATATGCCTATATAGAGCCCTCCAAGTTAGGAGCGTGGACTATATTCTGAGTATATCATATATCTCTTAAGAGGTTGTAAGCTGTAAAGACACTGTCTGACTTATGCTTTTAAAATAAATCCTCTGGCTTCTATACAGTAAATAGATTGAAGAGTGGGGCAAAATTTGGAGCAGGGAATGTGATTAGGAGACAATTTCTAAGGTCCAGATGAGAAAATCTTAACTTGAGTTTAGTGGTGGTAGCAGGCATAGAGAAGTGGATGGATTTGAGTTTGGCATTTAAGATGGAATCTAGAAGACTTGGTATGAGGAATGAGAAAAGGGAGAAATTAAGAATGCCTCCTAGTTTTAGACTCAAGCAACTGATATACAGTGATGGCATCTCCTAAGAAGAAAAAGTGTATAAGGAAAAAATCAGGGATGGGATTGGTAATCAAATGATCTTTTTTACGGCATGTTAAATTTGAGAGGGCTGTTAGATTTAGGAATAGAGAGGTCAAATCAACATTTGGTTCTCATCTGAGAGAGGAGGCTGAGAGTCATCAATGAAAATGGTGTTTGGAGCAAGGCTAGATGATACCAGAAAGAAAAATAATTTATATAGAGAAAATCAAAAGGTTCATGATAAATCCTGGTGCAATTCAACATTTAATGGAGTAAGAATCAGCAACAGAGAGTGAGAAGAGCCTAAAATGTTAAATCAAAGATGCTAAGATAGAAAAATGTTTAGAAAAGACCAGATGACTGATCATATATATTCTAATACATTGGTGATACTTAGAACAGATTTAAGACAGGAATTTATTTGTTTGACTCAGCTAAATGGGGTCTTTGTTCACCTTGAGAAGAGTTCTTCAAAGGTATTAAGTGAAAATTTTAAACACAAGCCTCAGGTACTTTGTGACTGAAATCTGGGTTTGTTTAAATGATGTTTATATAGATATTTCTTGGGAATTCAAATATTAGAAAGTCTCTAATATATAAAAATGAGTTGAGGTACCCATCTCCAAAATATCATTCCCTATTAACTTTTCTTCATTTACCAAGCATTTAGTTAGCACCTATTACATAAAATCACTGGTCTAATTTTTATGAATTAAAATAAGTTAGGGATATATTTCTTAATCTCAGAAAATAAAGTAGAAGAAATTGAAAAGTCTATAACAAACTATAAAATACTGCTTCATAAGTGCAAAAATAGAAATATTGTTAAAGTTATACAAAATTCTGTTTGGGAATTTGGTGTACCTACATTTAAACCAGAACACTAAATAATATGCCAACCCTTGAATTCCAGCTAAAGGAGACTTTTTGAGTGACTGCTCCTTCTTCCTAGTCCCTAGAAGCTGAATCTGATAAATCACTTGGTAAAAAAAATCAGTATCATCATATTTCCTACTTTGTCTTTTGTCATTCACAATGAAAAAATAGTGTTACATTATTAAGGTAGATGGTGTTAATGTCACCCTAAAAGTTAATTAATTATTTTAGTGCAGTTTAGTGCAGAGTTTCAAATGCATTAAATATATCAGTTACAATGTTCACTGCAATACACTGCAACTATTTTGGTCTGAATGATCCAAGTGCATTCTCTAAATTTTGTTAATTTAATCTTGCCAAACCCACTGGAAAGGAATCAAAATAAGATGCATTTTTATCCTCTAGGGGTGAGTCCATAACGTTGCACTTTATACATCAATCTATATTCATGCCTTCCTTAGAGGCAAGAACAGCTCATCTTCATGATCGTGATGCATATTTATGCTTTATTATTTTGTATCCAATTAAAATGTGTTATAGATTTCATAAGGAGGTGATTTGTTTCATACTTATATTTATAAAAGCAACGTGTTTAGTCTTTCCAAAATACTTGATTGGAAGAAGTCCCTTAAAGGAAATAGTCTTAAAAGAGGAGTTTGAATGGCTGGAACTACCATTACTGAGGTTCTGAAGGGAATGAAATGCTATGCTGAGTCATATGTAGGAAAAAAAAAGTTCTCAAATTCAAAAACATTAGACATGTAATTCTCCTCAGATTAATTTAATGTCTCCAGCAAATTAAAAATATCATCTCTGTTCACCAAAGTCTTCAGAGTTACCAACTGAGCTTTATTACATTATGATAAACAGCAAAACTGATGACTATACTGGAGAATTAATGGTATTGCTAACAAAAGGGAAGTGATCAATTATAGAAATATAAATAATTTCTACATTTTTTACATAAATAATTTGGACAAAACCATGAACTTTGCTATATGATCATTGTCATTATCAACTAAATATCATAGACATCGTAATTATGGCCTTTCTTGTAAATAAGGAAATGGCAATATATTTCTATCAAAGCATCTTCAATTCATTAGCTATATCACTGGAGTTAAGTTCAATTGACAGTTCTCATATTGAAAAAAAAAAAAAAAAGGAGAGAATCTTGGTTCCAGTAAAAATTAACCACTAGTTCAATGACTTCTGCTATTGCTGCTATTTAACTAATATTTTGAAAAATTGCTTAGTGTAAATCTTGAAATTTATTATAGTACTAGAATTTTAAGGTACAATATTTCCTCTTTTGTTCTGCCTTAATGGTTACATTTTTATTATTTTACCAAGGAAAATACACAGTGATTTAAAAATTCAAATAGTATTTATGAGCACTTGTACATTTTGTCCATCCCACTCTATTTCCACTCCCTGGAGAGAAAGATTTTCAACATTTTAGTTATTTCCTGTGGTTATTGCCTTCATATTTATAAATAATGTGTTTCAATGTTATTTTCTTAAATTGCCTTACCAATGTGCATATGCCATACTATTTAGTTATTTCAGTATTCTCTTTCTACTTAATTGGGGCTGTATAAACTTTCAGAGTTGTGTCAAGTAGTGTACTATGACAACCTTTTCTTTCTGCACATTTTTTTCCTAGAGTTATTTACTTCAAGTTTTCATTTCTTTCCTAATTTTATATTGCTATTCATAATACTTCCAAACGTTCTATCAGAATACAATTTCCCACGTGGTGAAGAACATCAGGTGATGTATCAGTTCCAATTAATTTTCTTTACTGGATTCAATCCTTTTGGCCCCTCCATTCTTTTGCCCCTATTTGTACCCTAATTCTCTAGGCCAGTGGCACAGCTGGCTCTTCCTCTTGCTTATCTTCTTCTTTGTATCAGTTTTTTTCCTTCATTTTGCTAGAATGTAGTTTCCAGAAAAGTATTGATAATGATTTGTGTATAAATGGTACATTTTTGAGATATTTAAGCTTGAAGATTTTCTTATTTTATCATTGTTAATTAAGGTTTTTATGAATCCCAGTTGAAAATTATCTTTCTTTAGAATTTTGAAGTCATTGCACTTTTGTCTTCTTCCTTCTGATGGTTTTGTTGGGAAATCAAATGCCATGTTTGTCTTTTTTTTCTATCTTTATTAACATCTTCACTTTATTTTCATTCTTCAGAGGTTTGAAACTATGTTTTGGGAGACAATGCTCCATGAATATTTTCACACTTCTGCATTTTATGACTTACTGAGCAGAGATTACTGACAACCTAGGTTAAAGGTGTACTTGAAGGGCAAACATGCTTTGGACATTAGAGATTGTCTATTTCTCTGGGGGAATTTAATGTCTTCTCTTTCCTGAAGCTA
Source organism: Stenella coeruleoalba (assembly GCF_951394435.1). Taxonomy (NCBI): domain Eukaryota; kingdom Metazoa; phylum Chordata; class Mammalia; order Artiodactyla; family Delphinidae; genus Stenella; species Stenella coeruleoalba. Next base: position 109,024,633 of record NC_137150.1, on the reverse strand, counting down.
TTTATTCAGATCACAGAGAGATGAAGAAAAGGTAGAGATTTTCTCCTCTTCCAGAGCAAATGGTCCCTCTCCTAGAGGTGAGAGGGCCAGATGTACCCTCCTTTCTGTATAGCTACGAGAATTTGGAAGTTCCTCTTTTGTGGTGCAAACCCTACTGAACATGCAGGTTAGAGCAGGCTCTGTCTTAACTCTTTGGGAAATTGAGATGTAGGGGACTACTATTATGATACTACTCTGTCATGTGTAATAAAATGTTCAATCTCTCATCTGGAGGTCTGTACACAGATTAACAAGTAAGTAGACTAAATTCTAGACCTTCCCAACTTCAGGTACAACAACAGTTTAAAAGTGTGTGATTTATTCATCATTTGTTCTAGATACCCTCAATCTAAAAATCCTTTCCCTTAAGTCTAGGATACTTACTTGTATTAGCTTTCAGTGGTTCTCTTTCCTCCTTTTTCTCTGTTCTCTCCTTGTGGGATCTGTATCAGTTGTATATTGGACCAGACTCTAGTTTTCTTGTTTTTCTTTCCAATTTAACATGCCCTTTTTTCCATCTGTTTTTGTTACTGTTGGTGTTGCTAAAATACCTGCATGATTACTTACATCTAATATTCTTAGCCATATTAAAAATAACAAGATTTATATATTTTGACTCACATTTTTGTTCCAAAAATATATTTCATGTCCTTTCTTTTTTATAGCTAATTTATGTTTCATGGATAAAAATATCTCACCATTCTGAAAATGTTATATCCTCAGAGATTATCTCTAGCTTTTTACCCAAGGATTATTTTTTCTTTCTAGTTTGATTGTTATCTCTCACTGTCTTTCTTCAAATCTCGAATGATTCTTAAATGTCCATTCGTATATAATTCTGAGGTATTACATAGCACGTTAAACTTTCTGGGAATATGATCATGGACTGGGAACTTGCCAGTTGTTAGGATTTCCAGGAAGGGATCTCTAAATATCCATATGCAATAGTCTTTTCTCTAGGACTGTTCAGCTTCTGACTGGGGTGGAGTGATGGAAGAGAGTAAATGTTTACATGTGACTACCATTGTTCTAAAACTGAACAGCCCCAGAGAAGTTGGAGATTTTAATTTTTTCAATTTAAAGATTTTCATTTAATCCCACTCTTTCAGTACTTGCCTTTTCCCTGTGTTACTCTTTGACTGAGGATCCTGAGCCTGAACCTTTCCAGTTAAGTTTCTTCATAGAATAAACCTGACAAAAAGAGTAAGTACTCAACTGGCTCCATATTTAAAAGACATCCTGAGATTTAACTTCCTTACCTAGGCTTTCTTACAAATTCCCTGTGTCAGTCATATCTCCCTTTGTCCTTCTTAGTTATCAGGAACATACAAAGCCTGACAACTAGGGAGCTTCTATAAAGAGACTAAAGTTGCTTCTTTCTCCCGTTGCGGAGCACAGGCTCTGGACGCACAGGCTCCGGGCGGGCAGGCTCAGTGGCCATGGCTCACGGGCCCAGCCGCTCCGCGGCATGTGGGATCTTCCCGGACCAGGGCACGAACCCGTGTCCCCTGCATCGGCAGGCGGACTCAACCACTGCGCCACCAGGGAAGCCCCAAAGTTGCTTCTTATTAGACTTCATTTGTTCTGGTTTGGTGTTCAGGTTATTTTTTCCTGCTAATTTCTTTATATCATTATCATCTCCCCAAATATTACTTGTCTATTCTTGTATCCTCTCACACTTTTTTGCTGGGGAGGAAGGTTGGACTTTTTTCCCTCAACTTAAGTATCACAAGGGAATATATAAAAATAAGTATTCAATTCGTTGTTAATTTGGAAATCCAAGTTTATTTCTTGGTTCAAATTAAACAAACATTTTTTTGTCTACTATCATCTTGGATTCTATATTAAGCTTTATTTTTAAGGTCAGTGTTTATTCTATTATTTATTAGATCCTAAACAGTAGAGATGAACTTGACAAATATAGGTAAACAAAATCTAATTGCCCAATAATCTGAATAGTCCATGCATTCATTTAGTCAACACATATTCATTGAATGCCTGAACTATGTGAGTTAATAAAAAGGTAAGTATTTCTACTCTCAGTGAGATTACATTCCAATGGAGAAGACAGGTATTAAACAATAGACCTTATTAACCACAATAAGTATTTTTGTATAAGCCATATTATAATTTAACTATAATTTATATAGTACATTAGATAGTGATACATTCTATTGAAAAATAAAATGTAGAACAGGAAAAAGGATTTAGGAATGCTAGACAGGATGAGGGAAGTACAAGTTGAAGTATCAACTGATGGTCTTCATGGGCCTTATTTTAGAAGTTAATATCTGAGCAAAGACCTGAAGGAAGTAATGGAGTAAATCAAATGGATATTTGGTAGAAGAAGGAACATATAAATAAAGATGCCAAAGCAGGAGTGTACCTACCAACTAACATGTTCAAGGAATAATTAGGATCCTTGTGGTTGGTGCAGGATATAACAAATAGTGCTATGAATTTCAATACGTACCCAAGGCATTGTGTACATAGCAATGGATTTTGAATTTTATAAACTGAAGACTTCAGTAGTTCATTATATTAGGGAAATTGACTTTTTATTTATTGAATACTGAATGGAACTGAATATTTATTCTACAAATATCAAAGTTATATTTGTGTTAATTTTTCTGGATTTTTGCCCTCTAGAATAAAACATTGCCTCCTCCCAAGCCTGCTTAGAATGAACATACCTTTTTCTAGGCAACTTAAGTTCATTGCTAGTTTTACTTTTTTCATTTTGCTAAAGTGATGATGATCTCTAACTTTTATGACTTTGTTTCTGAAATATCTGCTACAAATTAAAAATCCATTAAATGTGTAAAATATTTTCATGAATTTTGGAGGAAGAAATTATGATCCAACACAAAATAATCAAATGATTTTCACCAAGAGAAATAAAAATCAGTCGAACAATAAAACAAGTTTTAAATAAGCAATAAATACATTGAAAATAAACAAACCATTGTAAAAATGTAATATAATGAGTATATATGGTATTTGGAACCAAAGAAGGAAGAACTTAATATTGGTTGGATGAAGGAGGGATGTGAGAGAAGCATTCTTTGGAGGCTGTTAGAGAACTAGGTGATAAATTTTCAGGCAGGCAACTTTTGTGATTTGAAGCTGATGTATGTCTTGCACTCAAACTGCACTTAGAAGTGTTAAAACACCTTTAAGGAAGGGTTGTGTAGGGTGGGAAAAGACTAAACATAAGTGTACATCAAAATATATGGAAATAGGACATGGGAAAACCAGATTAAAGATGCGTAGAAAATGCTACCTCACTTGCTGGGATTAGGCACACAAAAGAAACCATTTGGGGTCCATATAAATATGACACACAGTTCAGTTTATTATTTATGATAGTCTCTGACTAGAAACAATTGAATTAAATAAAGTATGAATATGCATATTCACATGAAACTTTCAGGTCAAAACACCATGTCTTGGAACATAATTATTTAGTAAACTTGGGGGCAAAAAATGAAATCACTCTGTGAAAAAATACGTTTTCAAGAACCATTTTGGCAAAAAAATTCATAAGCAAACCACCCTTAAGTGAATAAGATAGTTTAAACACTGAACTGATTCTGCAGACATTCAGGCTGGATCCTCAGACTTGTCAATTATCTTCCACACAAAAATGAATTTGAAATCCAGTGAGATCAAATGGGTCTTTACCCAAAATAAATTAGGGAATCAAAGGCTTAGGCACCATTCTCCTAAGCTGTTTTTATTTTCACAAATTATTACCATCTTCATTGACTTTATCAGTCATTAACTTCCTAGTCATTAACTTCCTATTAAATATAGCCTCAAATCTAGTTTATTTGTGTTTACTGATAGGAAAATAAATTCTTCTATTTTTTGGCTTTTATTGGTAGCAATGTAAGAAATTCTGAAGTCACATGTTTAAAACAAAGAAACAAAAAAATCTGTTAATGAAAGTCAAAAATGTATTTTTCTTTCTGATATTCACAAGCCTCTTTGGGTAAGTCATGATGATAAAAGCACAAATCTTAGCACCAGGTCAAATTTCCATTTTCCTCCTTCATGTGCATGAGCTCAACCAAATTAAGAATAATTTTTAGAATAATCTTACTGAGAGTTATGCAGTGTTTATATGCACAGGTGTGTGCACATGTGTGAGTGTGTTGTATATGCTAAATCTTTCCTATTACTTTCTCTCCTATCTTTTCAGAGGATAGAAGTGTCATGGATGATCAAAAGGCATAACTTAAAATGGCCTTACTTAGTGGACTTGATAAAAGAGCTTTAAGTCTTCTGTTTCTTTGGTTGTAGATATTGGAAATTGGTTAGTTTCTCTTGATTCTGATGACCTGACAAAACTTGTGCATAGAAGGTACTGGGAACCTATTGGAAAAATTTCCAACATCCTATATGGGCAACTCCCTGCCCTTAATACTACTCAAAAGAAAACTTTATTATTGTCCTCTTTCCAATCATATTCATGTGACACTTGACATTCCAAGGGATAATGTTACTATTACCATTTAATATTTTCTATTATATATTTTCGTATTAAAATTTCTTAAGATTCCAGTTAATGCCAAGAGAAAATAGAGAATAGAATGAGTATATTTAATAAGATGCGCTGTTGCTTCCTATGATTATTTTATCCTTTTATATCTTAAATGCTTCTGGATTAACTGTGAAGCCTAGATCTCCTTAAGTTTACATTTCAGTGGTCACTAATTCATATATAACTGCTCAATTTAAACATGAATTGAGTTTACTCTTTTTCTAGTATAGGCAAGTGTATTTTAACATCTAGAAATGCCCTATATGCATGTGAGAGAAAACTGAGACACCCATGATCTCTCACCACAACTAAGGTTCTGTCTCCCAAACAAACTCAAGAGTTAATAATAACATTAGAATTCATTAATATTGATAATTATCTTAGAAAATGTGTACAGTTTCCTTGAAAACTTTCAGTGTACTTGAGTCCACATTAAGGAGACAGATTGCTTGGCTTCAAACTCAGGTTCTATCTTAGCTGGCTTGACAAGGTTGAAAGAGTTTCTTAAGTTCTTCAAGACGGAGTTCCTCTCTCTCTTAAAAAATGTAGTAGGAGTGCCTACTGTATAGCTATTTTTAGGGTTAAATGATATAATAATTGGAAAGTGCTTAAAATAGCATAGGTATAGATCAATGGTTAGTTGTTGTCACTGCCATTGTTGCTACTGCTGATGTTGTTATCACCTTTAGAAAGCTTCAGCTGTTTGGAAGAGTTTCACTTCCATAGAAACAAAATCTTACATTTTGAAAATTTCTTTTCTTTTTCCTTCCAATGCGTTATTTCCTGGAATTGGCTTTGCTTGATGAAGATAGTCAAAATGAAGCTAGATAGGTTTTAAATGATACTTTCCACTAGGGCTAAGACATATCTTAAGGTTCTAGAAATTTTTATAATTTTAGGAATCTGTGGGTTAAGAGTTAGGATGACCATATAATTTATTGTACCAACAATTATTTTCACTTTTAAAAGGGTTCTAGTTGGTACAATAAATTATATGGTCATTCTAACCCTTAATCCTTAACCCACAGGAACCACAGACAAAATATTTGATTGCACTTCATGTATGTTAATTATACTTTTTAAAAAGATGAAACACCTTTTGGGAAATTTTGTAATGCTCACCCTCAAAGTAGCTACTATGATATTTCCTATAAAAGGCTATCAAATAAAAGAAGCATGCAAGAGGGAAGAGATATGGGGATATATGTATATGTACAGCTGATTCACCTTGTTATAAAGCAGAAACTAACACACCATTGTAAAGCAATTATACTCCAATAAAGATGTTAAAAAAAAAAAAAAGAAGCATGTGTTCCTATGCTTAAATCTGTCTCATTACAAAGACAGTACAATTTGGGAAACGATTTCAACTGCAATTCCCTGAAATTCCATAGGAATTTCCATGGTTTTATAGGAGAGAAGACCATATTTTTGAAAACTAGAACTGAGAGGAAGCTTAGGGAATATTTATTGCATTCTTTTATATTTTAGATGAGGACATTACAACTGAACTGTAGATAAACACATCCCCAAGTCATACTAGTGCTGGAACCAGGATTCCAATCCCAGGCTTCTTCCAACTACTTCATGATGTGTCACAAAAGCTGACAGGAGCAAAAATGCAGATCAAATAAATGAAGAGAGGATTCCATATTTCACAATGATCATTTGTTATACAGGGTGGGGGACAGAAAAGTCACATGAGGTGAGGTTTAAACCAAAACTGTGCTCCTATTTTTCGGTTTCTTTGGGAATAGCAAGTCACAGAGTAGAGTTAGAGTAGAGCAATAGCAAGACTCTAATAGAGTCTAATAGAGTTAGAGTAGGGAATAGCAAGTCACAGAGCAGAGTAGAGTTAAAACAGATAATCAAGTAAATGAATAGGTGACTTCAGCTTGAAGAGAAAGCCTGAAGAAGTACTATGGCTTGCCAATAGTGGCCTTAAGGGTCAGCTGTGTCTAGTCTATAGAAAATACTTCATTCAATGTAAGTTTCTATATGTAAGTTCTTATTTTGTAAATACATATTTGTATGTTATTTCCATGTTATATTTATATCAAAAATATTTGTTGTTATGACAGTATTTATGTATTAGGCATGATTTTATTTTGCTTTATTAAAGGACAGAAAGAAATTACCCAGATGAAATAGATTCACTTTGCAGATTTAAATCATCAACTAGAATGCTATAAGGACCATTTCTAATTTCTCTGAAGTTTTCTAACATGGTACTACCCTAGGTCCTCAAATTTGGGAAGGTGACAGGGGTAAGATTTTATGGTAAGCAGAGCATGTGAAGATGTTACTTTATGTGTACATGAGAAATCTCTTGACATAAGACAATTTGAAACACAATTTCAACTTAAAGTTATTGTTACTAGATGTAAAAAATACCACCTGTCACAGGACTTAACAATTTAGACATAAAAGTGGAAATAATAATATTATATTATTAAATATGGAATAATAAATAATCAGCTACAGATAAATTTGCAGAAGCAAGTCTGTTTGTCTCTTTTTCTTGCTAGAAATATGAATACATGTTGGTTTTATGCCTGTAAATGATTGATAGATATCTATTCCCCTTTTTGAAAAATGATGGAAAAAGAACAATCTCACATGCTGAAAAGTGTCACAAAGTCTTTTTGTTTCCTCATCCCCTGTTGCTAATTATGTTGAAGAGTTTTCCCTGAGTTTATAAGATTTATGACAATTTTTAAAAGCAGAGTTCATTAAATATATTAAAATGTTTTATTAAGATATGTGAATATATTGATGTTTATATTTTAGGAAAAGCAAACAGAAAACTATGAGCAAAATAAGAGTAGGGAAAATTAGATATCCAACATGGATTTGTTCCTTCTTCTCCGATAGCCAGATTAGAAATGTGTAATGATGCTGTGTAAAGCGATTCACTGGGAGTTATTTATTCTCACCACTCAGTGAACTACACAATTGTCCTGCTTTCTTTGGGACTTGTCTCTCCAAAGGCAGCTGGGTAAGCACAGAGAAACAATGAATAGGCTAAAAAATGGTAATTTATTTAATGAGGTCCAGGGTAAAAAATCTCTACAAATAGGCACTCAAGCAACTTAGAATATTGCAAGTATCTACCTTCTCTACTTAATCAGACAACTACAATTTTCAAGAGATTGAGTCAAATGTACTTAACCTAAGTCACGTAAATTCTTCTAGTTTGTAATATTGCTAAACATTATAAATGAGTGATGTGAACAAATACACAAAATTCTACACATTCTTGGAAACTTTTTTTTCCCCTTCAAGTAATTGCTATGGGAGCTATAAGTATGCTAACTTTATTAAACTATTTTTGAGACTGGTCTTTGGAAGTGTTTGTTTGTTTGTCTGTTTACTTGTGTGGATCAGAAATTCTCCCAAATGTTAATTGTCAATGATTGTAGAAAATCTCAAGAGCAGTGACATTAACATTGTAATAAAACTGATCCAAGACACAAAAGGGAAGTTATTATTTCGTGGTGTAGAAGTCTTAATTTATATGAAAGGTCCATGCAAATTATTTTTAAAATAACCTCATTAAATACACAAAGGTGAACTCACATATAATCACAAATGATAAAAATACTTGAAGAGAGTATAATGATAGCCTGGAAATTACCTTAGAAATTCTATTCAGATTCTAACTTTGAAACAACATGTACAAATTTTCCTATTAAGAAAGGGATAAAGAAATGAAGATTTACAGGTTATCACAGGTTTATTAATAACACTGAAAAATGAAAACACTCTAAATGTCCAGAAATAGAAGATGGATAATTATGCAATCATTAAAATACGTATGAAACATATACACGCTGTTAGAAATTGTTATAATAAAAATCAGGATATGTAAAAATCAGGATATGAACTGAATGTACAATATAAGTGCAACAATTATTTATGCTGGAGTAGAGAGAAAAAATAATAGTTATTTCTGTGGTGGCAAAGGGAGGAGATTGTTGGTGACTAATATTTTTTTTCATTTATACACTTCCTATGATATAGGAAGTGCTCGTTATGATTAATAACGAGTATGTCTTCCTTGTATAGCCAGAGGGAAGGGACTGCAGCTGTGATTTACTACATTTTTAAAAGGAGATATATAAGAGGGTCAGGACACAGATACTGACTCCAGGAGTTCAAAACCATGTTCTGGTAGACAATTTGTGGATAGTGCTGTGGATTGTTTGAGAAATGCAACTCGGTAGACATACTCTTCCTGTCAAAGCTTCTGGAAAAATTGTAGGGGTTTAAAGCAGACTTTAACACCCTTAATGCATCTCTGTCTAACCTCTCTAATTCTGCCCTCTACCTGCCCAAGCCCACTACTTTGGTTGCTTGCAAAAACAGCCCACTCTTCATTGCCTCTCTCCTTGACAAAATTCACTTCATTTAATACTACATTAAATTAATTCCCAGAAAAGTCAATATTTTTTATGTGCAATAAATAATTAATTATAATTTAAGTGGCAAGAAATGATAGGTTTAAATATCTAGGATATATTTGCTTATTTAATAAGAAACATTATTTCTGGACCAAATAAACTTTTATTGAATCTGGGTAATTTCTATGTCCCTGAGATTATACTCTAAGTACTTTCTTTTGTGCTATAAAAATTCATTTTTGAAAGCTAACCACAGCTGAGTCAACCATCTAGTTCTTAAGAGTTTTTCACATAGATCTCTCCTCAGTAAAATATACATTTTCTTATTTCCAAAGAGTTTTCACCCAAGTGTTCAAGAAATTCTTTTTTATAGCAACAACAAAAGGAGCTAATGCCTTCCTTTCTTTCAATTAAAAACTGATGTACTTATTTATTTATTTTTTATTTTTTGTGTTATGCGGGCCTCTCACTGTTGTGGCCTCTCCCATTGCGGAGCACAGGCTCTGGACGCGCAGGCTCAGCGGCCATGGCTAACAGGCCTAGCCGCTCCACGGCATGTGGGATCTTCCCAGACTGGGGCATGAACCCATGTCCCCTGCATCGGCAGGCGGACTCTCAACCACTGCGCCACCAGGGAAGCCCCTACTTATTTATTTTTTAAAGTTAGTTTTGTTGAGTTGATTTACCTATGGAAAAATTCACAATTGTTTGATTTCTTCTTCTGGTCAAGACAGAGTAAGAGGGACCACATTTACTTTTTGTGTGCAACAACTTAAAATTTGGAAAAATTATAGGAAACAATGATTTTTAGATACTGGGTATCAGGAAGTGCAGGACTCTAACCCATGACAGAGGAAAAACAAATAAAATGAGTGTATGATTGCCCTAAAATAATGACTGCAGAGAGTTCCAGGTCACAGCACAGGGAGTTGAAAGCCAGGAGGAACCTGTCAGGATTTATGTGTTGAGGGGATGGAACTGAGAAATTCAGGGAGGACACACAGATAATGGTTGCAAGACAGTGAACCAGAAGCAGAGAGCTCCAGAAAGAGTTCAAGAGCTCTTCAGGTGTCCTCTCTTAGTATTCAGCTGAACAGTATCACCACATGTAGGTCAGGACATGAACAAATGCTAGAGAAATAAGCACCCAAAAGCAGCAGATGGAATCACCTGGCTCACACAGAAACAGGAATAGTTTATGTACTCACTATTCTTATAATTCACAATGCATTGGACACAGTATTTAGATGTATTGCCTAAGTAGTGGGGCAAACTGAACAAGTTCTTCTGCTCCATCTAACAAAACTATAAAAGGAAGCTTCAAAACTATCAAAGCCAATTGCATTCCAGAACAAAGCTCAAAGAGATGCATAAAAATATAAAAATACTCAATTACAAGGTAAAAGTTACAATATCTGTCAGTCAAAAATTATTGGGTATGCAAAGAAGCAGGAGAATACAACCCATAATGAAGACAAAGCAAACAATAGAAATAGATCCAGAGGACACATATGATAGAATCAGTAGATGAGACCATTAAAATAGTTAATACAATTATATTCCATGTAAGAAGGTGAGAAAAGTTTGAGCTGATTAAGTGGAGACACAGACTATATTATAAATATTTTATGTCAAAGATATATAGCATAATATGTATCATAAATGTTTAAACCAGATTCAATTTAACATCTGATACAAAATATACTATATACTAAATATGATTCACAGTATAATAACCACTGAAAGAAACAGGGCAATGAATATAAAAACACAGAAGTAGAAACTGTTTTAAATAAAACGTTTAAAATGTCTTAAAAAATAAAGCATCAATGTGTTATGAAATAACCTCAAGCAACCTAATACAAATATCCCTTAATTTACAATGGGGTTATGTCCCAATAAACCCATCATAAGTTGAAACTATCATAAAGCAAAAATGCATTTAATACATCTAACCTACCAAACATCATAACTTAGCCTAGCCTACCTTAAATGTTCTTAGAACACTTATATTACCCTATAGTTGGGCAAAATCATCTAACACAAAGCCTATTTCATAAAAAAGAGTTGAATAACTCAGGTAATTTATTGAATATTGTACTGAAAGTGAAAAACAAATTGTTGTCTGGGTACAGAAGGGTTGTAAGTGTATCGGTTGTTTACCCTCTTGATTGCATAATTGACTGGGAGCTGAGGCTCCCTGCTGATATCCAGCAACACAAGAGAGTATTGTGCTATATGTTGCTAGCCCAATAAAAGATCAAAATTCAAAGTATGATTTCTACTGAATGCAAATCACTTTCACACCTGTGTAATGTTGAAAAATTATAAGTTGAATCATCATAAATTGGGGGCCAGCTGTAAAAGTAAATGAAATTATGAAAGGAGAAGAGGAACTATAGCAGAAAATTATCCAAATTTTATACAAAATATACCCTCAGTGTCAAGTAGTTTAATGAAATTCAAGTAACTCAATGAAGTCAAGGAAAATTTAAAAAAAAACAATGTGTAGTAATCTTTGAATCAAATTGCTTAAAAACAGTAATTTATAGAAAAATCTTAAAACCATCCACAGGAAAAAATATAAATCACATACATAACAAAGATAAGAATGACAGTAACTTTTTATCGTTAAAAGCAATGCAAGTCGAAGGGCAATGAGCAACATCTTTAAAGAATTGAAAGAAAAAAGAAAGATAAGTCAGAGTTCTATATATAGTGAAACTATTCCTCAAAAACAGAATAAATGCTTTTACAGACATATAAAACTGAAAGAATTGATCACTGACTGACTTGCCATAAAAAAATGTTAAAGATAATCCTTTAGGCAGAAGAAATATGATACGTAAGAAAATCTGTATCTACACAAAGAATAAATCGAATCAGAAATGCAGTAAATATAAAAGATATATTTTAAAAAGATAATTATTAAAATGTTAGCAAAGTACTTTTGATTATTTAGCATATGTAGAAGTAAAATATATAACAACAATTGTATAAGGCCAGGAGAAGAAAAATAAGAACCAATTTTGTATGGTTTTTAAAAAGATATACGGTTTGGAATCTAAAGCACTACTAAAAATTATAATAGAAAGTTATAGTTGATAATCCAAAAAATAAGATAAAATGTAATAATAAATAATAAAATTAATAAGCCAATTATATGAAGAAAGTAGGAAAAGTGGACCAAAGAATAGATGGTACAAACAGAGAAGAAATAACAAAATGATAGATTTTAATTCAATTATATTAATAATCACATTAAACATAAATGACCTAAACACCCCAATTTAAAAGCTGAGATTATCATAATAAAAACACAGCACAACTGTATGCTGCCAATAAGAAACATGCTTTAAATACAAAGAAACAATAAAAGCAAAAGGATACAAAACAATACACAATGCTATCACTAATCAAAAGCTGGAATGACTTTATTAATATCAGATAAAGTAGATTTCAGACAAAACATATTACTAATAGTAAAGAGGTTCAGTTCACAATGATAAAGGATTAGATCCTTCAAGAGGACATAGCAACCCTAAAACAAAAATATGTTACCTAATAACAGATATTCAAAATAGAATCAAGAAGAAATAGCTATAGCCACAACTATAGCTAGAATGTTCAGTATTTCTCTCTGAACTATTAGTAGAAAAAGTAAAGAGAAAATCTGTAAGGATATAGAAGACAACACCAACGAACTTACCCTAACTGAAATTTATAGAACACTCCACTGAACAACAAGAGAATATATGTTCTTTTCAGTTACACCTGGAACATTTGCAAAGATAAGCCATACTCTGGCACATAAAATGTCTAAATAAATTTAATATTATTCATTATACAAAGTATGCTCTCTAACCCCAATGAAATTAAATTGGAATTCCATAATATAATTATATCTGGAAAATCTCCAAATATTTAGAAAGTAAATAGTATATTCCTAAATAACAGATGAAATTAAAATGAAAATTAGAAAGTATTTGTCCTAGTTTCTGGCACAAAGCTCCTAAAACCCTTGGAATTTCCTAAGTGATAAGAGCTATAAAGGTGTCTTGATATACATAACAAACCCGTTTTAACCACAACTCAGTTTATGTTAATGAGGTGATTTTTGGAAAGCACTTTAAGACTGGGAGTTGTTACCAGGAGAGCCAATTATCTAATTAGAGAGTTGGAACTATCAATCCCATCCTCTGATCTCTGAGGAGAGGAAAGGGGCTGGAGGTTGAATTGATGGCCAATAGCAAGTGACTTAGTCAATCATGCCTATGTCATGAAGCCTCCATAAAAAACTCAAAAAGAAGAGGTTCAGAGAGCGTCCCAGTTGGTGAACATGTGCAGATTCAGGGAGAGTAGCTTACTCAGAAAGCATGGAAGCTCCAAACCCTTTTCCCATGCTTTGCCCTGTGCATCTCTTCTTTTTGGCTGTTCCTGAGTTATATCCTTTTATAATCTAGTAGGTAAAATGTTTCTGTGAGCCACTGTAACAAGTTAATTGAACACAGGGAGAGGGTCAATGGTACCTCGGATCTTCTACCTGTTTATTTCTTCGTGAATGTTGAGGAATATGACTAAATGCATGCCTTAAAATTCAACATGTCTTATAAAATATTTTAATTAAATATTCCAGCATTAACAACCTGTTCTTAAAATATCTAGTTATTAGTGGAAATCAACCACCTATTTTATGTTTTTCTGGAATTTAAAAAATTTTCTACATCTATCTTGAAATATGATCAATATTGAAACTAATGTCCTAATAAGAATGTATTACCCAAATAAAATAAAGTGCTATTATATAATCTGTACTATATAGAAATTCATTTATAAATATGTGTCAAGCATTAAAATGAATGTGGAGAAAAAGAATCTCTCATGTGCTGATAATATGAGTTTAAATTGGTACAGATAATAATTTTCTTGAGACCCAGAAGTTTTTCTTCTAAATATATATTCTAGAGGAATTGTGCACATATGCACAATAAAATAAGAGTGCTTCTTGCAAGTTTTTAAAAAAATATTGACCTCGGGGCTTCCCTGGTGGCACAGTGGTTGAGGTGGTTGAGAGTCCGCCTGCCGATGCAGGGGACGTGGGTTCGTGTCCCGGTCCGGGAGGATCCCACATGCCGCGGAGTGGCTGGGCCCGTGAGCCATGGCCGCTGGGCCTGCGCGTCCGGAGCCTGTGCTCCGCAACGGTACAGGCCACGGCAGTGGGAGTCCCGCGTACCGAAAAAAAAAAAAAAATTGACCTATAAAAATAGACTGCCACTTATTTCTTTAGCAAAAAAATGAGTTTATTTGGAATTGACAAAGAATTGGAATTTGGGGTTTGGAGTTTGGCAGCACAAGGTTTGGTTACTGGTACCTTATAGGGGTCATTTCAGTGAGGTTATAGAGAGTCTTTCTGGCGGTGTCTTTTTCAATAGATGAAATCTCTGCATTGCAGCATGTGACGCTCAAGGTCTTCATCTCCCTAAAGTGCCCTGTGAAAAGACTGCTCTACCAAACCATAGCTATTTTTAATAGAAGCAGTTAGGCCTTTGGGATATTGGAGTATCTCTCCTTTTATCAGTTGTGGGTCAAGTGAGGCAGAAGCCAAGTGCATTGGGCATCCTGTGACTATTTCAAAGTGTGAGAGTTTATGAGTTCCAAAAGGGATGGATCTGAGATTCAGAAGGACCAATAACAATGCTTTTAGCCAAGGTATTTGAAGGGATGCTACAAATTTTGTCAGCTGAGTCTTAATAATGCCATTAGTGTATTGGACTAAACCAGAGGTTTGAGGTTGATAAGCATGGTGGAAATGTTGTGAAACCGGCCAAACAGTACAGACTTGTCAAAGTACCTGACTGGTAAATGGGTTCCTCAATCAATCTGATGATCTAAAGGAGCTCACCAGGTAGGTGTAATCTTTTCCAAAAGGACTTTAGCCACAGAAGAGGCAGTAGCCTGTCTACAAGGGAAGGCTTCAGTCCAGTGTGAAAACATACAGACCATGACTAAAACATATTTATATACATGAGATGGAAGTTTTATAAAATCCATTTTCCAGATCTCAAATGGTTCATTAGGCTGTTTAAAATGTCCAGGAGTGGTACAAACAAGGTTCCCTGGGTTGTATTTCAAACAAGTGGGACAAGTGACATAGGCACTTTTTGTGGCCTTACTGAGTATTGGGAATTTAAGAGTCTCCAGTCGAGTAGGTTGTTTATTTGTTTCCAACAAGGGCTTCCTCTTTTTATCAAGCCAACAGTTATTGAAATTCAAATCTTATTTTTCCTTTTTTCAGGCCAGTTGGTGGGCTTCTATAGACAGTTTTTCTAAGGTATCATTTGTAGAAATACCCCTTTGGACCATGCCAAAGGTTTGACTGCTGTTGGTTCCTTTAAAGGCAGCATTCCTTGTGGAAATGTCAGCCAGGTGATTTCCCTTAGTTTCCAGAGAGTCAAGTTTAGAATGCCCCAGAATCTTAATAATAGCTAAAATGGCAGGTAAAACTGTTTCATTCAATAATTCCTGAGCATAGAGTCCATTTTAAATTTTATTTTTCCTGGAAGTAAGGAAGCCATGTTGCTTCTACAACATTCCAAAATCACCAACTGCTCCAAAAGCATATATACTATCAGTATAAATATTGGCAATTTTGCCCTTGTCTAAATTACAAGCCCATGTAAGGATGTATAATTCAGCCAATTAGGCCAAACTAGCCATAGGTAAATGTGCTGCCTCAACAAAATCAAAAGAAGTTCCAATAGCATATCCAACACAATATTTGTCATTGTCATTTTTAAGATAACTATCATCAGTGACCCATGAGAAGTCAGTGTTACCCCAAGGAATTTCCTCCACCTCATCACAAGGAGTTAGGTGAACCTTCAGCATTAAGCAGTCATAAGGGACTTTGTCAGTGATGAAGGGGAGAAGAGTAACACAGTTAAGTTTGTAACAGTGGAAAAGAGTTATGTGAGGAGCAATTAACAAAAGAACTTTATAGGGGGTGAGATGGCTGACTGAGAAATGTTGAGTGTGATGAGAATTCAGGAGAGCTTTTACTGCATAAAAAAGAAATGGTTGAAGTGGATCCCACAATGGTTTTCTCAGTAACCTTAACCAAAAGGGCAGTAGCAGTAATGGCTTCAAGACAAGTGTGTATCCCTATGGCACAGGGTCAAATTGCTGGCTATAATAACCCATGGGGCTAAGATGGTCCTGTGTTTTTGGTTAGTACCCAAAGGGCATTTCCTTCTTTTTCATATATGAAGAGGAAAAAGGGAATCTGATCATTGAAATGCCCAAGAGCAGATGGATTCATCAAACTCTCCTTTAAGACCTCAAATGCTATGTCCTCCAGTTCTTACAAAATTGGACCAAGTTTTTCTTTAGCAAAAAACATACAGTTTGGGCCATAAGAAAGAAATTTGGATTCCAATTTTGGCAACAATTAAAGCCCAAGAAAATCCTGCAGTTGGCACTTAGTTTGGGGTTTGGGGAAACTTATAACACCATGAAGCCTATCTGAATCTAGGTGTAGCCCTTGTTCTCATATCAGAACTGCAACTTTGCCTTGGTGACCCTATGTCCCTTTAAGCCTAAAAGCTTTAGCAAGTGGATGCTGTCTTCCTGTGAGGAGGCTTGAGAAGGAAAGCAAAGAAGCAAATCACCTATTGCAACAAAGTAGAACCTCTAGGGAACTTTATGTCATCCAGATCAGTTTTGGGGATTTGGGAGAAATAAGAAGGATTCTCAGTAAAAACCTGAGGCATAACTGTTCAGGGAAATTTTTTTTCTTCCTAAGTGAAAGCAAAAAGGCATTGGCTAAAATTCATCAACTTGAATCTAAAAAATAAACTGCATACATCAATTACAGTAAAAAATTAGTTTCTGGTGGAAAAGGATGTTAGTAACAGTTGAGGATTAGGAACAAGAAGGTGTTGAGGGATAACAATACTGTTTATTTCTCAGAGGTCTTGAATGAACCTCAACCATCAGCACTTTGGTTTTCTTATCAGTGAAATAGGAGTGTTACAGGGACTAATACAAGGGAAAATGAATCCATGAGCCTTGTAATCGTCTATTATGGGCTTTATGCCTTGAAGGCTTTCTTTACGTGTAAGATATTGATTAATTATGGGAAGAGGCTTTGAATGATCTATTTGAATCTTGGTGGGAGCTGCACTGT
The DNA here is from genome assembly GCF_951394435.1 of Stenella coeruleoalba. Lineage (NCBI taxonomy): Eukaryota > Metazoa > Chordata > Mammalia > Artiodactyla > Delphinidae > Stenella > Stenella coeruleoalba. The sequence goes on along the minus strand of NC_137150.1, from coordinate 109,007,460 downwards.
GAATTTTGCAAGTATCCACTGGAGATTTTGCCCTTAAGGAGGGTGGTAGCTGATTCAATAGGGACAAATCATTAGTGTTTCCAGAATCAGCTCTAGTACGGTCAAAACCAAAGCAAATAAATGATGTCAAAGTTCATTTAAATCACCTACTTGATTACTTTGATGACTACTGTCAATTTCTAGAAGTATTCCCCCCTTTAGAAAGAAAGAAATTCCAGAAAAGTCTCTACCTAATAAATGGATAGGAGCAGAAAAACCAAGGAGAAAAGAGTGTGCATTTTTCAAAGGGCCTAAACAACAGAGAATGGGTTCAGAGACAGGGAACTCTTGAGGCTTATTAGAGATCTTCACTATTTAAACTCTGAGGCAGGGGCTACTTTATAGTAGTGGACTTGAGCACTGAGAGTGTGTCTTCAGTGTCAATTAGGACTGGAGGAGATCCATTCTCAATCTGGAGAAAGATTTCTCCAAACCAATTAAGAGGGAGGACTGGGGAGAGGGCCTGTAGTTCCTCAGAGACCCATCTCTGAGAATTGGGAAGATGGGAGGATGATGAAAAGCCCTCTGGTTAGAGGACTGAAAGTGTCTAAAGTGCTTAAATTTGTAAAAATCTCTTTTCGGGTATTCTGGATTTTTGCAATAACAACAGAAACTAGGTGGGGTTTGGTTTTGTTTAGGGGCCTTCAATTGCTGGAGTTGAAGATTAAGAATTTTGGCAGTCTTCCTTTTAGGTGACTCATCTAGAGTGTGAGAGAAATGGATTGCCAGACTAACTAAATCTGGAGTGGGTATACATAGTTTCCCATTCCATCCTGGTCCTTTTCACTAGAAGGGAAATGTCCTGGTTCAACCCATTAATAAACATAGAGTTAAAAGCTACTTGGGTGAAATCAACATCTAAAGGAAGACTAGATTTTTTTTTTTAATAATCTGAAGTCGATTATAATATTCATGACCAGATTCATCCGATTTTTCTATGCAAGCCTGAATTTTGCTTCAATCAACAGGCTTTGAGAGTCTTAGGCATTTCTGGATGATGTTGCCTAGTGATTGCCTGAGCCTAATCATATAACTTAGTGGGCTGGTCTCCTTTTAGAATTGTAATCCTAGATACCTCTTAGAATTTTTCTAACTAGCAGTTTTCAACCAATGCTGAGCCTGCCCTTCCTTAACAAGTATATGAACTAGCTGATGTAAGCAGAGAAGCCAGGTTGATAAGTTTGAATGACTACATTAAATTCTTCACCAAATCTGTGAAGATCTTTGGTTCCTTTGAGAAAACATTTGACTATGGCTCACAGTGCAGCTTTGGTTAAGGTAGTATAAGAAATTAAGAACTTAGCCTATGGATTCTCAGAAGGCTTAACTTTAAAGTGACAGGTTCTTATAAGTTCAGAGGAAAAATGAGTGGGGAGACTTTCAGAGAAGAAGGGAAGTTCAGCAAGAGAATTATTATGGGGAACTGAGGGTACAGAAGAGGTATAGGCAGCATAGAAAGAAAAAAGAAAGATGCCTCTGGAGGTGAGACCTGAGACAAATAAGCCAGGAAAGAAGAACATGAGGCTTTGGAAGCCATTTTCTCTTTCTTTAATCCTTAGTTTTCCTCAGTTAATGCCTTATTTTGCAGAGAGGCAATTTTTAAGCTCCTATTAATGTTTGGGAAGCTTCAAAGTACCTGTTGAAATAAGCATTCTATTCAGTTTGGGAAATTTTAGAGCTAGGTTGTCCAATTCAGTTTTAAGAAAAGTAAGTTAGGGAATATCAAAAGTTCTCCATATTGACCACTGATATTCTAAATTGCCTTTGATCCGGCCAGTCCCTTTAGTTAGAAATGCACAAGAGGAAGGACTGTAGTTTTCAAACATAAAATCTGCTGGGGTCCCTGTAGGGAGGAAGCCCTCAAAATATTTAGATAATTGGGATCCCGTTTCTCAGAGGTTTTGTTTTTTTTTTTTTTTCTGTTTTGTTTTCTCTACAGTAAGAGAGTAACTTTCAAACAGCCTAAACATCTCAAACAGTTTAAACAGCTCAAACAGTTCAAACAGACCTAATAGCCTACAGGTCTAATATCAATACCAGTGAGTTTGAAGGGAATAGTCTGGTCTCAGAGTAGCCAGGCCAGAAGGTACTCAGCACAGTTCCAATAGAACCTCTCTTATTCCAAAGTAAATTGGGCTGAAGCCTGAACTGACACAGCAATTCCAATGGAACAGTCCCTGTTCCTAAAGGAATGGGCTGAAGGCTAGCCAGTTTTAGTTGGAACTGCCTGATTTCAAAATCGGGCCTAAGTGCCTAATGAGTACTCACAAACAGAACAGGCCTTAATGTGAAAGAACATAAACCTTAAAATAGATCTGAAATAAAGCCTGGAGAGCTTCCAAATGCAAAGTGTGTGGGTGGGGGTGGGGGTGGAGGAGAAGAAGCTCAGATCCAGGAGAAAAGCTTACCCTCAAACTCCTGAGTCAGAGAAAAAAGCAGTGAGCAATAATAGACTCAAAGTGGATGCGGCACCTGTTTGCTTACCAGCCTCAGAGCTGTCAGGGGTCACCTCTGAATCCTGTAGGGGACACCAAAATGTTGACATAAAACAAATAGCCTGGACTTCCCTGGTGGCGAGGTAGTTGGGAATCCGCCTGCCAATGCAGGGGACATGGGTTCGAGCCCTGGACGGGGAAGATCCCACATGCCGCGGAGCAACTAAGCCTGTTCGCCACAACTACTGAGCCTGAGCTTTAGAGCCCACAAGCTACAACTACTGAGCCCATGTGCCACAACTACTGAGGCCTGCGTGTCTGGAGCCCGTGCTCCACAAGAGAAGCCACAACAATGGGACCCGTGCACCGCAGCAAAGAGTGGCCCCCGCACACCACAACTGGAGAAGGCCCCCACACAGCAGCAAAGACCCAGCACAGCCAAAAATAAAATCAATCAATTAATTAATTAATTTAAAAAAAACAAAAAAACAAAAAAACCCCACAAATAGCCTGCTGGTTATTTATCAGTAAGAATGGGTGTTTTGGAGATCAGCACAGATTTGCAATGTGAGGTCTGCAACCATGGTGAGCCACCTGCAAATTCCTTTCCAAAATGGGGAGGAGGGGCTTCCCTGGTGGCACAGTGGTTGAGAGTCCGCCTGCCAATGCAGGGGACACGGGTTTGTGCCCTGGTCCAGGAAGATCCCACATGTTACGGAGCAGCTGGGCCCGTGAGCCATGGCCTCTGAGCCTGCGTGTCCGGGGCCTGTGCTCCGCAACGGGAGAGGCCACAACAGTGAGAGGTCCACGTACCGCAAAGAAAGAAAAAAAAAAAAATGAGGAGGAAAACTCTTTTATAGAGGGGGAAAAGGAAGTTGGGAGGACTATAGCAAACAAAGAGTTCATGACTTCTCATTGGCTGATAGCTTACCAGGAATGAAGAGGAAATCTTGTCTCTTGACTCTTTTTAATTGAGGTTTCTCTTTATTAATTTTTACAGTGATAAAGAAAACAGAAAAAAATCCTAAGCAACATAGAAAACATTAGGAAAAATATGACTTGTTCATAAAGAAATATTGCTTGTAAAATTAACTGTAATTGTATGAATAACACTGATAAATCTCAAAATCATAACATGAGTGAAAAAGCAACTTTCAGAGAGACATGTATGGTATGATTACATTTATGTAAAATTTGTTTAATATAGAGAGTCATAAATTCTTTTGAGATTTGTGTATGTATATGTGCAATATATTACATGAAACATAGACTTCACAAACCAAATTCATAATAGTGATAGAGTGTGGTGACGAAAGGAGAGAGAAAAAAGGAATTGGGATAATTACAAATTTGATTTCAACCTTATCAGTAATGTTTTACTTTTTATTGTTAAAATGACATAAAGCAATTATGACAAAATTTTATTTTTTATTACTCTTTAATCAAATTACACCATTATTTATTTTATTCTCTGTATTTTTCTGAATACTAGTTTATAAATTATAAAACTATTACATTGTTTATAATTTGTAATCAGTTTGAAACTTTCCTGTTTTATTCTGTACTATGCTCACCTGTCTTTGTCTAGGCAATATTACACTCTACTTTTAAATAGATGAACTTGAATTTATTTCTAATGGATTTTATTATTTTCTTTTGGACAGTGTACTAAATCTTAAAGGTAATGTAAGTTATTTTTCTTTAACCATTAGCAATATTAGCTACCTAATACATTATTATTACCTGTGAATTTAGCATATTGGCAATTCCTTTATCCAAATATCTAGATATTTTTATTGAATGAAAAGAAATAAAGAATGTTTCCTGTTGGATACTACACAATATTCCACCATGGGTGATGCCTAGCTACTGGCAACCACTCTTGCAGTTGAGCCCTAAGGACCATTACTAGTCACCAGAGTCACTATACTCAGAACTAACAAGAAGTAGAGATCCAGACAAAAGATATTGTCTAGAATCTGAATGAGCAGAGTTGTTAACAATTTCGTTGTAACAGGGCACAGACTTACATATTGATTTCTGATTAGCCACACAAAAATCCTAGTAGCCTTCCAAGTAAGGGACTAAAACCATATGAGGATTCTAACAGGGCCTGAAATATTGTGTGAACGTGAATGGTGTATGTAAGTGTATAATTCTCTTTCTCTTTATGAAGGAAGCATAAGAGTGTGTGTCAGAGCAATCTGAGAGGCAAGAATGCATCATATTCATCATCAAGTGTCCCCACATTCTTTGTGAGCAGATTTAGGAGCTAGGGCAAAAGACTGTTTATCAAATAAACATAATTTGAAACAAAAGTCAATATGAAAGCTACTAAGAGCATCAAAATAAGCACCTATTCAAATTTCTAGAATTAAATTGATTCTTTTTCTCTTGTCTATGGTATCTGACAGTTATCATAAAGGAAAATGAATAATAAAAAATATCACCACCATTTAGTAAGTACAGGCATACCTCGTTTAATTGCACTTCACTTTATTGTGCTTTGCCGATATTGTGTTTTTTACACATTGAAGGTTTGGGGTAGCCCTGCCTCAAACAAGTCTATTGGCACAATTTTTCCAACAGACTTTGCCCACTTAATGTCTCTGTGTCATATTTTGGTAATGCTCAAAATATTTCAAACTTTTTCATTATTAGTAAATTTATTATGCTGATCTGTGATCAGTGATCTTGAATGTACTCTTGCAAAGATATTATGACTTGATAAGGTCTCAGATGATGGTTAGAATTTTTAGCAACAAAGCACTTTTTAATTAAAGTATGTACTTTTAGACATAATGCTATTGCACACTTAATAGACTGCAGTATAAACATAACTTCTATATGCACTGGGAAACCAAAAATTTGTGTGACTCGATTTACTGTAATATTCACCTTATTGTGGTGGTTTAAAACCAAACCCGTGATATCTTCAAGGTATGCCTTACTATGCTCAATAAAATCTTTAGGGCTTTTACGTATATTATTTCATTCAATAATGAAAATCATGATTACAATAAATAGATTGCTTTTTTAACTTAGAAAGTCAACCTATACTTGTAGTTCCTTTAATTGACTGTATCAGTACTATCTGAATTTAGTTTTGTCCTTTAGATTCATTTTGATTTCTATATCCATTTTAAGGAAATATTATTTTGTATGATATGTATTTCTAAGGCCATATTATTTTGCTGCAGTTTCTAATATACATGAAGATATTACACATTTATATTACTGTCATTGTATGTATATCTGTACACACATACCTAGATAATATAGGGATTCACAGAACATATTTCACTTTAATTTCCCTTATATAAATGCATTTAATATCTTTAGCAGCTCCCATAAATTTATTTTAATGATTGCAGCAATTAGGTTCAGACATGTTTCTTAGTTTATTTGTATTTTCCTATTATTTGCAGTTAGATTTCAGTTAATGTAATTTATGACTAAAACATCTGTGTTTTTAAAATGTTTTCCATGATATAAGAATTGTCTGCTTATTAATCAACCTATAAAACCTTTTGATGAATTTTATATTAAAGTTCAAATTACTTTAAAGTCAGAATACTTACTAGAGATATGTATCTCTCAAGTTATTTTCAAAAATTACTTTTAAAAGCATTTGTTTTGCAAACCATGCTCTCACACAGAATATCAAATAATAGTTTTTTGTTCTTTTTGTTTTGTGTTTTAGTATTTATCTTGTAAGACATTCTACATATGGTTTTCCAGGAATGTTTGACTGTGACTCTTTGGGATTAATGATTTATTGTGGAATGGATTTTCAGCTGACCAGTATATAATAGGGTCATTAAAGAAAAATAAGAATGGAAACAACATTTTCCTTTCTCCAGTCCTCAGGGACTCCTTGTCCTGCATGGTTTCCTCAAGATAATGGCAAATGGTTCATCAATGACATCTGACATTTCCTTAATTACCCTCAGGACACATGACATGAGGATGTTCTGATTTGAATTCTTCCAATTTTTTCCAGGAGATATTTTCTCATTTCAGCCTTATTCTCATTCCATGCTCCAGGTAACAACTTTCTTCCAACATTAAAAGCTTTTTTTGCTGGCTATTATCAGTGTTTCTCCTTACCTGTCAAAGTAAGGTAATTTCCTCTGATTCTCCTTTTATGCTAACATATTCACATACTTTTAATTTTTGGAAGGGCAGGTAATTTTTATGGACTCTGTTAGGGATATTTCCTCTCTATTTCTGGCCTTTCTACAGTAAAACTACACAAGTCTACTGATTAGACTTTTCAGCTTTTTCACCTGACCTTAAATTCTCTGTTTTGTACATAATTTTTTAAATCAACAATCAATTATTGAGCTTCTAGGCATACTCTCACATTCAATTTAGTGATACAATGGGATTTCTCATCAAAATGAATTCCCAGTAAGTGAAAATTTTAAATACTTTTTTATTATATTCAAGGTAGAATTTTGCCCAGGCAAGAGTTAAGTGGCAGAGTTTCATCAGAAATATTCCATTCATGGGGGAGAAATATTGAATTTGGAAACCAAAGGATATTGGTTAAATTATTTCTCTTTGTGACTCTGAATCAAATTTAATCACCCTCCTATATTCTTTTCCAGTATATAAGAAACATGACTAAGAATCCCTGCCCTACCTACCTCACAATGGAAAGTACCTATGAAAACATTTGGTAGACCATGAAGCAACAGACAAATGTAGCATGCTGTTAAAAATGCACTCTGTAAAGTACAAATAAAGAAGAGACACTTTTCTGAGGAACTGAGAACTGTTGAGGTCATGTCTTCCAAACTTAAGCATTCCTATGTCATTTACAGTCATCTTTCAGAAACTCTACTGTATACTTTATTTAGTCAGATGTTACAGGGTATAGGAAATCTGCTTTTGTAGCTTTATACTGCAAAAATGGATAATCCCCATGTCATTCCCTAAGGGAGTAGCAGGCTATCACAAGCTGTTCCCACACAACTCTCTCCAGCTGAGTTGATACACATAACTTTTCAGTTCAATGTCAAGCTCCCATTGAACTCTGTGTCACCTGAACATCTCCTCAAGTTTCGTTATAACTTTCATTGCTAGTTTGCTCATTGATGCTGAGATGTTGCCAGTTGTGCTCTCACTGACTATATCTAGGGCTAAAATTCTGGCACACATATCAGACAACTGAAAAGTTCAAATCTTACTGGGATGCTGTCTTTCTTTAACATTTCACATTTGTCATTTCATTTTATTAGGTCAGGCATTGTAGAAAACAAAGAGAAAAAAAAGGCTTCAGAATTTGCCTTAAGGTAGGGGATATAGAGGAAAAGGAATAATATGTTTTAGACTTGATACATTCAACTTTTTAAGAATTTGATATTAACAGTTAAAGTGCCTAAAATTAAGTCCTATGTAAAGGTAGCCATGGTTTATTGTTTTGTTCCAGTGAACACAATGGTTTTTCCTTTTCCAAGATAATTACTTGGAATTTAATTACTTATTGGCTAAATTCTAACACTGGGCTTTGGGTAATTCACTCAACTTCTTCCAGACTCCTTCCTCTAAGTTGCAAAATGGAGCTGATAATACTAACCTGGCCCAAATTCTGTGAAGAGTAATTGAAATAATATACAGGAAAATATGTTTTAAATGAGTAGACTAGATTATAATTGGTATATGTTTCACCTTCAGCAAGATCTGTAGAATGTGTACAGACAGATATTCAGACAAAAAAGTAAAACATTAAGCTATTATATTAAAGAGCATAAAATATAATCGTGGATCCTACAACCACTTACACTATTCAAGAACAGAATACACAGACATAAATTTGTTAAATTTTGTGGCTTAATTATTATAACTAGGTGTTCATGGAGGTGAAGGTTAATAAAAGCTGAACTAGTAGGGAGGGTTACATAGAGATTTTCTGGGAAACGTGGGAATATATAGGATTTAGATAGGCAGAGGGTTGGACAGAGAAACTCACAGGTAAATGGAATAGCATTCATGAATGCATAATAAGGAGGTATATGTCTAGAGCAACAAGGATATTAAGCTGATATGAACAAAAAATAAATCTTTGAAATATCTTTAGGTAGGTAAGGTGAAATCAGGTCAGACAAGATTTAAAAAGTAAAGACATACTGAAATTAGTGGGATGGGAAGTACAAATTAAATAAAAGCTTTTGAGCAATGAAATTATGTAAGAATTTTTCTGAATTGTTCTAACATTTTTTTAAAGAAATAGTCTAAAAATGATGAAAAGAGAAATTAGAATTGGGAAAACTAGCTATGAATTTGTGGTACCTATTTATGTTAAAGGTGATGACGTTATATACAGAAGTACTAACAGTGGAAATAGAGAAAATGAAAACACTTAACTCACAGGAAAACAATAGTGTAGCTAGCACTAAGTATCAGCTCTAAGAATAGAAGAAACTGGAGCAAATCACACTGTGACTCTTTCCTGAGCATTCCTCCTACCCTGTATTCAATATGCATAAAATCTAGTTAAAATTAACATCAGTAACAACCGTAAAAAGGAAATAACTCACCATGAGGGAAACCTGGCATCTATGCATTAACAAGAAAGAGTTTCTTTGTTCTGGCAATGATGGCAGTTTCTGGACTGATTTTTAAAATACTCAGATATCATACACCTGATGTTTTTAGCTTCAGCTTGCAAAACTCTCATTGCAAAGTGACTCTTTCAGCGACTAAATAGAATCAACAACATGGAGCTCTCAAGAGTCTGGAGTCTGGGCTGACTTTGCAAAATTGCTCTCTGCTAGATATACTTCTGAAAGCAGTTGTCAAATCAAACAAGGCTGCATTGGCTGCAAGCTATTGAAAGCAAAAAGACAAACATAAAATAAATGGTTGACCTGGCTCAGCATTTCATTGAAGGAAAGCTGTGCATGTCAGTCAGATCACCGTACAATTCTTCTTGGAAGAGATAAAACATATCGGAGGAGAAGGAAAAAACAAAACAACCTGGAGAAGGATGAAAGACCAAGGAAAGTAATAAAACCCTGTGCAAAACAAAAAGCGGGCACAACACTGGAGAAAAGACAGATTCATTTTTATTTAGTAGAAAATTCAAGCATTTGTTTCCCTTTCCTTTCAAGTTGATCACCTTAAGTTCATAATGGTTCACAGAAACAACCCAAAAAGCACAGGAGAGCAACAAGAGCAGCTGATGGGGAAAAGAATCAATGAAGACAAGCTGGTTTAACTTTGAAGAATTATTAACCACCAGAAAAGTCAAAATGCTTAAGAAAAAAGGCTGTGTAAGTCAAAGAGGAGAGTGTGAAAGATTTATTTTTAAATCTAGTTGACATGCCAGTTTACCCAGTCAAGAACTAAGGTAATAGCTTAAAACATCTTGGGAACTTTTCTATGAAGTATGGTAAAACAAGAAGAGAAAGGTTTTGCCAGCTCTGTAGGTATTCGCATACTTACTGAATTTCTAATTACACAAGGTCATCTTTTTTTAATTTTTTTTAAATCTGATGATCTTTGTTCACTGCTGCTAAAAAAAATTAATATCACTATAAAAGTCACATTGACTCTATGATGGATAAGACTGGAAGAAGCTATCCCTTCTGATGAGTCTCTCTTTGCTTTCAATGACATCCTTTATGCAACTGGACAACTGGCAATGTTACTGAGAAACAAATCCTATGGCCATTTTCAACTTATTTGAAGAGTTTGGGAAATAATTTAATCATGATATAAATCACCCAAAATTATAACTTCATATTAACTTATGTAAACATGGCACAAGCAGCTTATGTACATAATTTGGCTTTAGCATATTTGACAATGTGCTGAAGATAAACACAAAACATAATGTTTCCCCAGTTTTCCTATTACCTTTCAGGAATACTAAACACCTAGAATGTTAAAAGTCCATTAGAAGAGTTCCTAGGCAACTCTAGCCCATGGGTTACTTTGTTGGGGCAGAAGGAAAGAGCTTTCTGAGTCCGCTTTTTGGAGAAAGGGTCAGGGTTGCCAAAAGCCATGAAGTAGAAGAGAGGGAGCTGATGTGTACAAATAACCATGTGGCTGACAGGGTCTTGATGCTTTGGCCTGGTGTCAGGTATGAGCCTCTGAAGTGGGAGAGCCGAGTTCAGGACAATGGACCACCAGAGACCTCCCAGCCCCACATAATATCAATCACAGGGAGCTCTCCCAGGAAACTCCATATCAACGCTAAGACCCAACTCCACCCAACAGCCAGGAAACTCCAATGTTGGACACTCCATGCCAAATAACTAGCAAGACAGGAAAACAACACCACCCACTAGCAGAGAGGCTGCCTAAAATCATACTAAGTTCACAGACACCCCAAAACACACCACCAGACACGGACCTACCCATGAGAAAGACAAGATAGAGCCCCACCCACCAAAACACAGACACTAGTCCCCTCCACCAGGAAGCTTACACAAGTCACTGAACCAGCCTCATCCACTGGGGGAAGACAACAAAAACAATGGGAACTATGAACCTGCAGCCCACGAAAATAAGACCCCAAACCAGTAAGTTAAACAAAAAGAGAAGACAGAGAAATACACAGCAGATGAAGGAGTAAAGTAAAAATCCACCAGAGCAAACAAATGAAGAGGAAATAGGCAGTCTACCCGAAAAAGAATTCAGAGTAGTGATAGTAAAGATGATCCAAAATCTTGGAAATAGAATGGAGAAAATAGAAGGTTTAACAAGGACCAAGAAGAACTAAAGAGCAAACAAGCAATGATGAACAACACAATAAATTAAATTAAAAATTCTGTAGAAGGAATCAATAACAGAATACCTGAGGCAGAAGAATGGAGAAGTGACCTGGAATATAAAATCATGGAAAAAAATTCTGCAGAGCAGAATAAAGAAAAAAGAATGAAAATAATTGAGGACAGTCTCAGAGACATCAGGGACAACATTAAACATAACAACATTCGAATTATAGGGGTCACAGAAGAAGAAGAGAAAAAGAAAGGGACTGAGAAAATATTTGAAGAGATTATAGTTGAAAACTTCCCTAATATGAGAAAAGAAATAATTAATTGAGTGCAGGAAGGGCAGAGAGTCTCATACAGGATAAATCCAAGAAGAAACATGCCAAGACACATATTAATCAGTCTATCAAAAATTAAATACAAAGAAAAAATATTAAAAGCAGCAAGGGAAAAGCAACAAATAACATTCAAGGGAATCCTCATAAGGTTAACAATTCATCTTTCAGCAGAAATTCTGCAAGCCAGAGGGGAGTGGCAGGACATAATTAAAGAGACAAAAGGGAAAAACCTACAACCAAAATCACCCTAGACAGCAAGGAAGTTATTCAGATTTGATGGATAAATTGAAATCTTTACAGACAAGCAAAAGTTAACAGAATTCAGAACCACTAAACCAGCTTCACAAAAAACACCAAAGGAACTTCTCCAGACAGGAAACACAAGAGAAGGAAAAGGCCTACAAAAACAAACCCAAAACAATTAAGAAAATGGTAATAGGAACATACATATTGATAATTACCTTAAATGTAAATGGATTAAATGCTCCAACCAAAAGACAGACTGGCTGAATGGACACAAAACCAAGACCCATATACATGTTGTCTACAAGAGACCCACTTTGGACCTAGGGACACTTACATACTGAAAGTGAAGGGATAGAAAAAGATATTCCATGCAAATGGAAATCAAAAGAAAGCTGGAGTAGAAATTCTCATATCAGACAAAATAGACTTTAAAATATTACAAGAGACAAAGAAGGACATTACATAATGATCAGGAGATCAATCCATGAAGAAGATATAACACTTGTAAACATTTATGTTCCCAACATAGGAGCACCTCAATATATAAGGCAAATGCTAACAGCCATAAAAGGGGAAATCGACAGTAACATAATCATAGTAGGGGACTTTAACACCCCACTTTCACCAACGGTTGGATCATCAAACATGAAAATAAATAAGGAAACACAAACTTTAAATGATACATTAAACAAGATGGAGTTAATTGATATTTACAGTACATTCCATCTAAAAACAACAGAATACACTTTCTTCTCAAGTGCTCATGGAACATTCCCTAGGATAGATCATATCTTGGGTCACAAATCAAGCCTTGGTAAATTTAACAAAACTGAAATTATATCAAGTGTCTTTTCTGAACACAGTGCTATGAAACTAGATATCAGTTACAGGAATAAAACTGTAAAAATTACAGACACATGGAGGCTAAACAATACACTACTAAATAATCAAGGGATCACTGAAGAAATCAAAGAGGAAATCAAAAAGTACCTAGAAACAAATGACAATGAAAACACGATGGTCCAAAACCTATGGGATGCAGGAAAGTAATTTTAAGAGGGAAGTTTATAGCGATACAATCTTACCTCAAGAAACAAGAAAAATCTCAAATACACAACCTAACTTTACACCTAAAGCAATTAGAGAAAGAACAACAACAACAAAAAAAATAAAAGTTAGAAGAAGAAATCTTAAAGAACAAATCAGAAATAAATGAAAAAGAAATAAAGGAAACAATAGCAAAGATCAATAAAACTAGAAGCTGGTTCTTTGAGATGATAAACAAAATTGATAAACCATTAAGCAGACTCATGAAGGAAAAAAACGAGAAGACTCAAATCAACAGAATTAGAAATGAAAAAGGAGAAGTAACAACTGACACAGCAGAAATACAAAGGATCATGAGGATTACTACAAGCAACTATATGCCAATAAAATGGACACATTCTTAGAAAAGCAGAAACTTCTGAGACTGAACCAGGAAGAAATAGAAAATATAAACAGACCAATCACAGGCACTGAAATTAAAACTGTGATTAAAAATCTTCCAACAAACAAAAGCCCAAGACCAGATGGCTTCATAGGCAAATTCTATGAAACATTTAGAGAAGAACTAACACATATCCTTCTCAAACTCTTCCAAAATATAGCAGAGGGAGGAACACTCCAAAACATATTCTACAAGACCACCATCACCCTGATCCCAGAACCAGACAAAGATGCCACAAAAAGAGAAAACTATAGGTTAATATCACTGATGAAGATAGACGCAAAAATCCTCAACAAAATACTATCAAACAGAATTCAAAAGCACATTAGGGATCATACACCATGATCAAGTGGGTTATATCTCAGGAATGCAAGAATTCTTAAATATACACAAATCAATCAATGTGATACACCATATTAACAAATTGAAGGATAAAACCTTATGATCATCTCAATAGATGCAGAAAAAGCTTTTGACAAAATTCAGCACCGGTTTATGTAAAAATTCTCCAGAAAGTAGGCATAGAGGGAATCTACCTCAACATAATAAAGGCCATATATGGCAAATCCACAGCCAACATCATTCTCAATGGTGAAAAACAAATCATTTCCACTAAGATCAGGAACAAGAGAAGCTTGCCCACTCTCACCACTGTTATTCAACATAGTTTTGGAAGTTTTAGCCACAGCAATCAGAGATGAAAAAGAAATAAAAGGGATCCAAATCAAAAATGAAGAAGTTAAACTTTCACTCTCTGCAGATGACATGATCTTATAAATAGGGAATCCTAAAGATGCTACTGGAAAACTACTAGGGCTAATCAATGAATTTTTTAAAGTAGCAGGATACAAAATTAATGCTCAGACATCTCTTGCATTCCTATACACTAATGATGAAAAATATGAAAAGGAAATTAAGAAAACACTCCCATTTACCATTGCAACAAAAAAATAAAATACTTAGGAATAAACCTACCTAAGGTTACAAAAGACCTGTATGCAGAAAAGTATAAGACACTGATGAAAGAAATTAAAGATGATACAAACAGATGGAGAGATATACCATGTTCTTGCATTGGAAGAATCAACATGGTGAAAATGACTATACTACCCAAAGCAATCTACAGATTCAATGCAATCCCTATCAAACTACCAATGGCATTTTTCACAGAACTAGAACAAAAAATTTCACCATTTGTATGGAAACACAAAAGACCCCAAATAGCCCAAGCAATCTTGAGAAAGAAAAATGGAGCTGGAGGAATAAGGCTCCCTCACTTCACACTATACTACAAAGCTACAATAATCAAGACAGTATGGTACTGGCCCAGAAACAGTAATATTGATCAATGGAACAGGATAGAATGCCCAGAGATAAACCTACACACATATGGTCACCTTATCTTTGATAAAGAAGGCAAGAGTATACAATGAAGAAAAGACATTCTCTTCAAAACGTGGTGTTGGGAAAACTGGACAGCTACAAGTAAAAGAATGAAATTAGAATCCTTCCTAACTCCATACTCAAAAATAAACTCATAATGGATTAAAGACCTAAATATAAGGCCAGAGAGTGTAAAACTCTTAGAGGAAAACATAGGCAGAACACTCTATGACATAAATTACATCAAGATCCTTTTTGACCCACCTTCTAGAGAAATGGAAATAAAAACAAAAATAAACAAATGGGACAAAATGAAACTTAAAAGCTTTTGTATAGCAAAGGAAACTATAAACAAGATGAAAAGATAACCCTAAGAATGGGAGAAAATATTTGTAA
The DNA here is from genome assembly GCF_951394435.1 of Stenella coeruleoalba. Taxonomy (NCBI): domain Eukaryota; kingdom Metazoa; phylum Chordata; class Mammalia; order Artiodactyla; family Delphinidae; genus Stenella; species Stenella coeruleoalba. Next base: position 108,992,405 of record NC_137150.1, on the reverse strand, counting down.
ATGAAGCAACTGATTAATCTCCAAAATATACAAGCAGCTTATGTGGCTGAATATCAAAAAAAGGAAAGCCCAGTCCAAAAATGGGCAGAGGCACTAAATAGATATTTCTCCAAAGAAGATATACAGATTACCAACAAACACATGAAAGGATGCTCAACATCACTAATTTTTAGAGAAATGCAAATCAAAACTACAAAGAGGTATCACCTCACACCAGTTAGAATGGGCATCATCAGAAGATCTAGAAACAATAAATGTTGGAGAGGGTGTGGAGAAAAGGGAACCCTCTTGCTCTGTTGGTGGGAATGTAAATTGATACAGCCACTATGGAGAACAGTATGGAGGTTCCTTGAAAAACCAAAAGTAGAACTACCATGTGACCCAGCAATCCCACTACTGGGCATATATCCTGAAAACAACCATAACTCAAAAAGAGTCATGGGGCTTCCCTGGTGGCGCAGTGGATGAGAATCCGCCTGCTGATGCAGGGGACACGGGTTCGTGCCCCGGTCTGGGAAGATCCCACGTGCCATGGAGCGGCTGGGCCCGTGGGCCATGGCTGCTGAGCCTGCATGTCCAGAGCCTTTGCTCTGCAATGGGAGAGGCCACAACAGTGAGAGGCCCACGTACCGCAAAGAAAAAAAAAAAAAAAAAGAGTCATGTACTGCAATGTTCATTGCAGCACTATTTACAATAGCCAGGACATGGAAGCAACCTAAGTGTCCATCAACAGATGAATGGATGAAGAAGATGTGGCACATATATACAGTGGAATATTACTCAGCCATGAAAAGAAATGAGTCAATTGTAGTGAGGTGGGTGGACCTAGAGTCTGTCATACAGAGTTAAGTAAGTCAGAAAGAGAAAAGCAAGTACTGTATGCTAAGGCATATATATGGAATCTAAAAAAAGAAAAATGGTTCTGAATAACCTAGGGGTAGGACAATAATAAAGACACAGACATAGAGAATGGACTTGAGGACACGGGGAGGGAGAAGGGTAACCTGGGACAAAGTGAGAGAGTAACACTGACATATATACACTACCAAATGTAAAACAGATAGCAGCTGCATAGCACAGGGAGATCAGCTCAGTGCTTTGTGACCACCTAGAGGGGTGGGATAGAGATGGTCAGAGGGAGACACAAGAGGGAGGGCATATGAGGATATATGTATACATACAGCTTATTCACTTTGTTATACAGCAGAAACTGAGACAACATTGTAAAGCAATTATACTCCAATAAAGATGTTTTAAAAAAGTATGTATGTCGGATATTTGGGGAAAATAAAGACATGCACCCCAGTGTCAGTAAAAGTCACTCATCTTTTCACATGCAGAGATAACCTCTGATGGTTTGGGGGATATTCATTTCTAGGTATTTTTCTATGTAAATATGTGCATATGCATTATAGTTAAGTTTTGTGCAAAAGCGGGATCACACTTTATATACTATTGTTTTATAAATTTTTTTTCTTTATCATGAGGATTTTTCAATTATTCATCTCTAACAGTATATAAGGACAGTGTGCTAGTACGTTGCAAAGCTATACTACCATTTATTTCTTCAGTCCCCTACCGATGGCTATTTAGGTTGTTTCCAGTTTTTCACTGTTATAAATGTGATGAATATCTGTACATAAATCTTTGTGCGCATGTCTATTCGCTAGGAATAAATTCTCAGAAGTGGAATTGTTAGTCAAAGAGTATTTCAGCTTTCTTTCTAGAAAAGTTTTGCTTCTCTGCATTCCAGCCAGGACTCTGAATTCCTGCCCCTTCACTCACACTCTTGCCATTATTATTTAATATTTGCCAAATTAATCGCTTTTGAAAATATATCTTTTAATTTGCTTTCCTTTGCTTACTTGTAAAGCTTAACCTTCCAAATATATTTCTCCATTTTTACCTCTTCTTTTGTGAATTTTCTGTTGGTATCCTTTGCAGTGGACATTTTCTTAGGTGTGGTCTCATTTTCCTTCTCTTCTTTCCAACATTTATCCAGTCCCACCCTCTTACTCGCTTACCTCCCCAGTCCCTGTTGACGGCTTTGCTCTCCCATCACTTCCTCCTCTTTATCAGTAACTTACAGAAGTTGCTGTTTGTTTGAATTCTAGTTGTGGGATAGATACATCTTCTTTTTGACTTTTCCTTTCATCAGTAATTAGTTCTTCCACTCCGATTTGAAGAAGTCCCTTCTGGCAGTCATCTTCTCTATTTAAAGTATGACCTATTGGGACTTCCCTGGTGGTGCAGTGGTTAGGAATCCACCTGCTGGTGCAGGGGACACTGGTTTGAGTCCTGGTCCAGTAAGATCAAACATGCCACGAAGCAACTAAGCCCGTGTGCCACAATTACTGAAGGCTGCACACCTAGAACCCGTGCTCTGCAACAAAGAGAAGCCACCACAATGAGAAGCCTGCACACTGCAATGAAAAGTAACCCCTGCTCGTGACAACTAGAAAAAACCTGCACGCAGCAACAATGACCCAACTCAGTCAAAAATAAATAAATTAATTAATTAAAAAAAAATAAAGTGTGACCTATTACTGGGAAAAAAAGGTGCATTATATTTCTTAAAGTATTTTATATACAATTAATGTATTTGTGAAAAATAAATAGATAGAAAAGGTAGATAGTGAGACATCACCCCCTCTTACATACACACACACAAACCCACAAAAATATCTACTTTGTAGCAACTTGTCAACTGGAAAAAAAACCCACACAATGTGAGAGTTGTTAGTTTAGTTTTATTTGGAGAAAAATGAGCACTATAACATAAGAGACAGCATCTCAGATAGCTCTGAGGAACTGATCCCAAGAGGTAGGTGGGAGAGGTCAGTATATATGTGATTTTGGTGAAGGGGGGTACATACAATCAAGCACATATTTTTGCAGAAGGTTGCTGCCAGTCTCTTGAAGGTTACTACTAATCACAAGGAACAGGTGTCACAACTTATGATTTTAGTGTTTTTCTAGATATGAGGAGATGCAAGAACTGGGCTCATAAAATCTTCTCATGAAAATATCTAACTATCTGAAGGCCTGTTCTGCCAGTTTTTTCCCAGTGTATACACTGCCTCATTCCTGATCTGCACCCTACACTCCTTTCAGAGTGTGTTCAAAGTTAGTGACTGGAGTAGCTTGTGACTTAATCATTGTAGAGGCAGTCAGCAAGTGCCAGTTTTTAGTTGGCACTCTCTACATTCACAGAGTATTTTCTCTGTCTTCCTAGTTTCCCCTGGGATCCATCACTTCCTCTGGAGAGGTGAGAGATGTACATTCTTCTAAATCCATGTATTTTGAATTTGGTGTTCCTCCAGTTTTCCCTTCCACTTCATTACTCTACCATCTTCATATAAGGTCCCGTTTCTTCTGAGTTTCATATCCAGCTCTACCACCATGTAGACTCCCTCTCCTACTGAGCGTCATATAGTAAACTCCTAGTTACTCTCTTTTAGTTTTAGAGATGCATTGACTGTCTTCTTATTCTCTCAACACCTGTATCACCTGGTGACATTATTTTCCACTTGGATGATCTGCACAATACCATAGTCATCTGCTTAAGTAGATATTCCCCCCTCTACTGTACTTCTGCCACATCTTTCTATTCCCACAAACTAGGATTTTGGCATTTTTCTCAAACTATTATACCTCTTAAATAATAAACTTATCTGTGCCATTGTGCCTTTTAATAAGAAATATAATAGTCCCCTCTTATCCACAGTTCTAAAACTGTGGATAAGTAGTAGTCCCCTCTTATCCACTCTTCTAAAAACAGAACAATTATAACAGTATACTATAATAAAAGTTACATGAATGTGGTCTCTCTCACTCAAAATATCTATTGTACAAAATATCTATTGTACATGAATGTGGTCTCTCTCACTCAAAATATCTATTGTACAAATTTAATGCCTTCTCCATCTTAACTATGCACTTATCACATACTCTGATGAATTCTACTCAGACTATGATCATTTCATAGCTTTGATATCCTGATCCCCCAAACTCCATTCAACTGTAGTCAAGCACCCCTTCCAGTTGTCCCCAAAGCATCTTATGTTTACTATTTCTTTCAATATACCTATTGATTTATTTCAATAGCATGTTAAGTTAGATGAACTCTTAACCCTACCAAGAATATTCACTTATATACATATACACACACATATAAACATATGAATACATATGTATGCATGTATACATATAGAACACATACCTATATGCATACATATGTATGTTTAAGCATACAGTTTTTCATTTAGTTAACATTCTAATAAATCATATGCAGTTCATTCTCAGTGTGAATCCAGTATTTCTACTACTTCATGAAGCCCTTAACCAAAAGAATATCTTCATCGTTTTGGTAAACTTTGTTTAGTACAGTTTTAAATTCACAGGAAAATAGAGAAAATAGTAGAGTTTCCATAAACAGAAAATCCAGTGTATCTTATTATTAACATCTTACTTTAGTAAATTTGTTACAATTAATGAACTGGTATTCATACATTATTTTTAAAGTTCACAGTTTAGATTTCCTTAGCTTTTTCCCAATTTTCTTTTTCTGTTTTAGAATCCTATTCAAGATACAATATTACATGTAGTTTAGTTTAGTCATGTTTCCTTAGGCTTCTCTTGAACAGTTTTTCAGAATTTCCTTGTTTTTATGACCTTGACAGTACTTATTGCTATTTTTCAGGATGATCCATTATTTGAATTTGTCTGGAAATTTTCTCATGATAAGACTAGGTTGTGGGTTATTGGAAGGAAGATCAGAGACGTAAAGTATCATCTCCTTATGTCGTATCAATGTACATAATGTCAACATGATTTATGACTATTGATGTTGACCTTGATTGCCTGGCTGAGGTAGCATTTGCCAAGGTTCTCCACTGTAAAGTTACCCTCACCTTTCCATATTGTGCTTTCTTTGAAGAAATTAATTGTCTTCAGCTCACACTTAAGAAGTGAGGAGTTATGCTACTTCCTTGAGGGCAGATTATCTATATAAATTATTTGGAATTCCTCCCTATGGAAAATTTGCCTCTTCTCCCTCATTTATTAATTTGTTTAATCATTACTTATATCTTTGTGGGCTCATAGGTATTTATGTTTGTATTGGTTATAATCCATTACTACTTTTTTTTCATTGTTCATATTGTTCCAGCTTTGACCACTGGGAGCTTTCAGTTAGATCCTGTGCTACTTAGATATACTCCCATTATTGTGTGTTATTGTATGAATGTATGTGTGTTGGGGTTTTTGTTTGTTTGTTTTTAGTTACTTCTTGATTTTCTGGCATTATAAGATGTCCAGGCTCATCTTGTATATTTCTTACATCAGTCCTAGAATCAACCATTTCTTCGAGGATCCTGGTTCCTTTCATTGCTGAATGTTATCAAAGACCAAGATTTGGTTGCTAGGTGTGATCATTGCTACTGATTATGTGTTCCCTTTAGGTCTCTCAGCTGATAGAGTGAGGAAATATGTGTGTATACTAACCTGTGTATGTTTATATATCTATAAATATTTTTATATGCAACCTTCTATATCTATATTAAGCTAAACATGAATTCTTATTGATGTATGCCTCCAACACTAATACACTACTACATGGATCATTCTAGCCTACTACCTTTATTTATCTATAAATTCCCACAGCAACACTGAGAACCTGGTTCCTCTAATCTACCATTCATTTACTTGAGTCTGAACTTCCAGTACACTTATGTATCTGTAACATGATTGTCAACCATTTCCTCTGTGGAAAACAATTTTATCTACTAGAGTACAGTGCTTGTGGGCTACTCCTATTACCTTTGTTCTTAGTGACATCACTTGTTTCCAGATGAATGAGGCTCTGATAAAATCTGTTCCTCTGAAAAATAGAGCTTTGTTGTGGATAACACTCTGGGTGTATTTTAAAATGGTTTCCCTACCCCTTCCAGAAATATGAGGATTGTTTTCGGGACTCATCACCATGAGAATCTGATGGGGTTCCTGGAGATAGGACTCATGAATAGGTGGAGGTCCTCCTAACACTGAGGCCCCCAGGATTTTCTCATTCTCACAGTAGTTCAGACTCAGCCTTCAGCAAATTGTTAAAATTAACATTTAAGTGTTCTTACATTTAAGCTACTTCAGCTACTTCCTCTCCAGGTAAGCAGATCTCAGTTGTGATTCTCCATATTCACCTGACACTCCAGATTTTGGCGTGGCTCTTTGACAGTTTGATGGATCCAAGTAAAGTAGTTGATTTATAGTTTGTTAGCTTTTCTTTTGTTGTTGTAAGGACAGGAGTGATGATTTTCCAGCTGACTTTACATGTTGCAGCTGAAACTAGAAGTTCTTATGCAATATTAAGGAAGCACCTGGACTAAACTTTCCTGACTAATGCAGATAAGCCATTTTCCATCCCTAAAAAAAGCCATCTGAGAATGTTATGAATTCAATTATTGTTCAGACTTACCAGCTATCTCCTCAGGCCAAAAATTAGAATCAGAGTTTATTCATTTTACATGTGTAATAGTGAGATAAAACATGTGATGGTAATAATTCCAGAGGTAGATGTACTAACAAAATGAGTAAAAGCTGAAAAAAATAGAGAAGACTGGGGAAAACTAAAAAGCTGTTGCAAATACCAAAAAGTCATGATAGTGTATCAACTTTTAGTGAAGGGACTCACAGTCTTACACATCTGTTATGTAGACCCTGCAGTGATTTATATATTTCCACAGAAGGTAATTGAGATCTACAATAATATGCTCAACTCATGAAAATACAAAAACACAAAACTATTTCTAATACATGAAATGTAATAAAACAGGGTTGTGTCCAATGTATTTTAGAGCAACCCCCATACTTAATACATTTAACAGATAAAAACCAATTGGGACTTAAATCAGTCAGCTTCTATTGTCTGGAAAATCAGTTAACTAGAATACCTGAGTCCACCAGTGTTCTCAGTAGGGGGACCATTTCTTCATATTTTATCTATGAACTCTCTGGTATAATGTATAATTGTAGCAAGAAACAGCCATATTAAAATAAATCTTTTTTCTTACCCAGGTAATACTATTATGGATAATTATCTACCAAATATATTGACTAAAATAATCAAATTAGAATTGGTTAATAGTTGCCTTACTTCTTTTCAGTGAGAGTGAAAAGGGGGCACTGGAATATTCCCTGATGATAGATTTTCTTTTAGTTACATGGAAAACTATTTGATTGTTAGTGACAGAACCATCCTTTACTCTATGAAAGTGACGGAACAACAAATGCTCACATTGTGACTGTATCTTGTAGGTATCTGTTGTCTGTCTGAATTAAGGACTGGGAATATTTTCTAAAATAATGAATGTTTCAAGATGGGGAGATATTGTATGTCCAGTGGGATATTGTGTATGTTGTCCAGTAATCACAACTAAAGCACAGTACTGAGGATAAATGTCTTGAAGGGCCCTTTTTCAAAAAAAGCCACCAACAATTGGAGTCAGTCACCCTCTTACAGGCCTTATTGAGAGTTGACAGAAATAGCCCTATTATTAGCCAGATCCCTAAGCTCTCCCCAGGAAATAAGAAGTGAAAACAAACCATGTGGTTGTTTTTTGTAGAATGTTGATATCACACAATATATATTATTCCCTTCTCTTGTGTGTGTTTTTCGTTGTTGTTGTTTTTGTTTTTCTATCCAAAGCCAAGTGATGGAGGATCCAAGAACATCATTTGAAGAAATTAGAAAGGCCTGGAGAAAAGATAGTAGGGTTGTCAGATAAAATACAGAAAACCTAGTTAAATATAGCTTTCAGATAAACAACAAAATTTTTGTAATGCAAAACTGTCCTATGCAATGTTTGGGACATGCTTACAATAAAAAATAGTTATTATTCATCTAAAATTCAGGTTTACCTGGGCATCCTCATTTTAATTGGCTGAACATGGCAAACTGAATATGGTAACCCGAATGATAGGCATCTTGTTTCCTGGCTGGCTACTTGCTTAGTGACAGAACATTCAGTTTTATTCTGACACTGCCACCTGGCTTAAGCATGATTAGAAAAAACTTTAAAAATACATTATGGGAGGATCAGACTGTGGTATGGTGTTGCGGTACCTCAATAAACCAGTCCCATGTTTTTGAGATTTTTGTGATAAGCTAAGTTGTCTTCCCACAAAAACTGGATGCCTGCCGAAAGATTTCAAAGAGTAGAACTATCTCAGAGCAGGACTTCTAAAACGCAGTGTGCCAAAGAATCCCCTGGAAATCTTGATAAAAAAAAACAGAATATGTTTCAGAAGGTCTAGGATAGCACCTGAAATGCTACATGTCATATGAATTCCAAGTTATTGCCCAGGCTGAAGTCCCACTTACCAAATTTTACGTAGCACTGCAGATGAGTGTTACCTAGAGTCCACAGGCTGACTCTCAAAATTTCACTTACAAAAACTTGGTCTTGTCAATGACCTTAGAGAGTTTGGTGATCTAGAAATACTAACTTAAGTTTAATTTAGCAAACAAGACTGGTATAAGAATCCAGAATGCTCTGCTATTGACCACCCTCTTTCTCAATAATAAACTGAAACCTCACAAAATATGTCAATTAAATCTCATTTATGGTGTCTTTTCTTAAATCGCTACCAACATGCTCTGCATTAAGCTTTTTGTTAATTTTTATTAATGATCAACTATCAAAATTGCTTTGGAAACAAAGTTTTAGCAGTAACATTAATCAATAGGATTAAAATACCTTCCTTTTAAGGGTAAGATGGGACAACGTGAGAGAGTGGCATGGAGTTATATATACTACCAAATGTAAAATAGATAGCTAGTGGGAAGCAGCCACGTAGCACAGGGAGATCAGTGCAGTGCTTTTTGACCACCTAGAGGGGTGGGATAAGGAGGGTAGGAGGGAGACGCAAGAGGGAGGAGATATGGGGATATATGTATATGTATAGCTGATTCACTTTGTTATAAAGCAGAAACTAACACATCATAGTAAAGAAATTATACTCCAATAAAGATGTTAAAAAAAAAAACTTCCTGTTATACCTTAAAAGCTAAAGGTAATCACTAGCATGTATTTTAATATTACTTTCAATTTAAGACATAATCTTGAGACCAAATTTGTGTTGTTGTTGGTATTACTATTTTGCCTTTAAAGATAAGCTCAAAAACTCTTTAAAAATATGTTAAGTAGTTTCTTAATGGTCTCTAGTACATGTATTTTATCTTATATTAAAAAATTTGAAATTGAGTCATGTATTAGAAATTCCATTTTTTCTTTCCTCTATCAAGTTTTAAAAAGGTAAAAGTTACTATTATGGTGGAAAATATCATTTCCATCATGCCAAAATGAATTACTATCTATGTAATGTCATAAAGAAATTTGAGGTTTCATATAATGTTCAAAGAACTGATGAATTTCCTTTTCATTATAGGTGTCAAAGCATTGCTACTTGCCCTGACCATATTCCAATTCCTGATCCACAAGTCTTGCTTCTGCAATAGAAAGGTTTTGTACCATAAAGTCATCAACTGCCACCTCTTCACTCCCAGCCACAGCTAATTGAACTAGAGGGAAGCCCTGACGTATCATCTAGACACCTCATTGCCACCTGACAAGTAAAGGTACGTTGAGACAATCAGATTCTCTAATTCAGAAATTTAAATTTAAAATCTAAGAAAGAATCGTCTATTTTAGAAGAGGAGAAAATAATATATATAAACGCATGATTGGGCAGACTACGATATGTCATTTAGAAGACAAACTAATGGGAGAGCAGAGCCTGTGAGAAAGCAGCATAAGTCAATTTATAGTGTGATGAATAAAGCAGACATATACATTGTCAGTAGAAACATATTATCTGCAAAGAACTAGAGCAAAGATTGGTGACCTTCTCCCTCTAGGGTGCCTTGAGCCAGTGTGAATCTAGAACTGCCCTGCTCCAGCTTCCCTTTGGCCTACCTTATTATGTATTCTATTTTCATAAATCTTCATGGAAAAACTGTCATAGCTTCACATGTATCATTACAATATCTTCCTACTTGATTTAGTTTGTCTGCTCTCTGTGCTTTGCAACCAAAAATGTTCTATCTAAACTTTATCTTTAAACATGCAATAGCTTAGATAATGGCCCCAAGAAAAATTTGTCCATGGAAACTGTGCATGTGAACTTATTTGGGAAAAGGGTCTTTGCAGATGAATGAAGTTAAAGATCTCAAGATGAGATCAACCTACATTGTCCTGGTGGACCCCAAATCCAATGACAGGTGTTTTTATGAGAGACAGAAATGAAGAGACAGACACAGGAGAAGGGCATGTGGAGACAGAGGCAGAGCTTAGAGTGATACACCTGCAAGAAATGTTTTGAGTCAACCAGAACCTGGAAGAGGCACGAAATATTCTTCCCTAGAGCCTTTGAAGGAGTGCAGCCCTGCTGACAACTTAAGTTTGAACTTCTGGTCCAGAACCATGAGACAAACCAAAATTGTGACAGTTTGTTACAGTAACTGTAGGAAATTCACACAAAAACTAAGAAATGTTTTCCTCCATACGAAGTGAGGGGCAGAGGTTTTCATCAAATATGATTTGAATATATAAACCTTGCCTCTATTTTCTTAAATAGAATATTGTGGTTGTAATTTAGACTATTTTCTTAACTCTGGATAAAACTTTACTTTTGTATTTTGCAAAGATAATGATTTGCCTGGGACTGTAGATGTTGATAGAGCTTTTGGTCCCTACACCAAGTGGCCCTAGGTTGCTAGATTTTCTTGAATTATTATTTCTCCTTTATGGCAAATGTTTTTAGTCTATTTATCTACTCTCTAACTGTTATAATTTTATTTTTCACTTGTTAAACAATATTCTAACAAAAATTATTCATTTAGGAATTTATTTATTATGCATAAATAGTGTTTATCTTTTATAGAATTGCAGTTCTTTCAAAAGCTACTACAGGTACTAGAACAAAAAATCTGTGATATTTTAAAAGTGATTTTTGGATTTGTTTTGTTTTGTTTGAAGCAAGGCATTAAACATTGTCTTGTCCATAAAGTTTTGACCAAGTTATTTAGCATCTCATTACCTCATTTTCCTTTTTGTAAAGTGGAGATAGGGTTAACTACTTCATAGATGTGTAAGAATTAAATTAATAATATATGTGAGCACTTTGATCCATGTAGTTTTATATTAAACACCAGAAGTATTGTCTAGTATTAACCATTCAAACCTGCTATTATTTATAACTATTAATAATTAGTTATTACTAATTTTTGTTGTGTATATTTAGCAGTACTTCCATCTCTTAAAACATTTACTTGTAGTAGAAACAACATAATTGTATTTTATATCTATCTCTCTATCTTTCTATCTATCTCCATATATTTTTTTAAAGTATGAGTACACAGACTCAGATTACTGACCAAATGGGAGCAGAGTTTCTTCTAGTTGCCTAAATTTTTGTGCTTGCTTTTATAGTACATATATTTATTTCTGAGTCATTTTTATATAGCCTATTCAAAACTAAGCTTGTTAATTCCCCCAACATCCTTCCTTTGATGCACATGGACAAAAGCGTAACTAGATTGCATCTTCCCCAAACTCAAATACAGAATTTATCTTCAATTCTTCTTCTTCCCTTAAAATGATATCCAATTTGTTAACAATTCTTTCAATTCCAACTCCAAACCCCACACTTTTAGACCCAATCCTACTTCTATTTCTATAGTTCACATCTTATTTCCTACGGCTTGAGATATGGAGAAAGCCATCTAATTTGCCTCCTCTAGAGTGTATGTGTATGAGACTAAAGAAAAATGGCATAAATGTATTTCTAACTTGGTGCATGATAAACTTTAAAAGATAGAAGCTCTTGCTGTCTGTCACCTCTAATGTCCCATAAAAGCTGCCATCCATTGATTCTGAAAAACCTAAGAGTGATTAACAATTATGACACAAGGAAGGCTATAAAAAAATCAACTCTACTCTCTGCAACTCTTATTTCAAGTATTATTCCAGCCACTAGCATCACTCAAGTTTCTGGTACAGGTCCCAGACCAAGCAGGCCCTTCCCTCTTTTCAGGTATTAGGATCTTAGAACTTTTTCTCACATTAAGATTATATTACATGTAAAGATAAAGTCCTAGAATTTCTAAGTTTCAGCGATAATTGGGGTAAAATAGGATTTTATGAGAAAAGAATGCATTTAAGAAGAATTTTAAATATTATTTCTAAGCTTCACTGATACAAAGATGGAAAATTCATAGTGATAAAGATAATATATTTCAACAGGCTGTCTCTATATCATTTATACATGTATTAATTACATACACACACACGTACACAATCATATTGCTTACGCAGAGCAGTATGAAATACTTGTTCCTGTTAGAGCTTTTGTGCCTTCCCAATATCCTTTGGCAGAGAATGGATTTTAGCAAGATAATCACCAACATTATATCATGAAAGACTACTAGGACTGGCAAGATAAATGTATTGTCTTTGGGTAGTCACTGTAAAGAATGTAATCCAGTTACCTATCCAAACTGCCTGTAACAGGATTAACAATGATACTCTAAAAGGTGAGAGTAAAGGAAGCACAAAAGGATGCCCAGGGAAAAGAAATTTCAGAGGCCTCATGTGAGACTCTTTCTGTGAAGTGAAAGGTGTTATTTCATCATTTTCAGAACTTCCTCACAAGCAGGCACTTATTTTCCTTGCTTCGACACTATTAGATAGAGTGAATATCCTTGGCAACCACACCCAAACATTTTAGCCAGAAGAGGCAAGAGGGATCTACTCTGTCTCTAGAGATTCCTCTGTAATGTTGAGAGAAAACTGAGAGAGCTGAAGCTATCAGGAAATAGGCTTGGGCTCCAGGATCAAGGCAGCTGGGCCAACAGACACAACAGTCTCAATTCATGCCTGTTACCAAAACTACTCCAACAAAACACCACCTGGCAACTCAAGGACTTTCTCTTGGTCTTGGATCACAACAAAGATAGACTAGGAACAAAGATGAGTGTTTTTGTTGGTATGAAAGACTGATCCAAAATGGAAAGGCTACCTTCGCATTTCAACCACACAGAATTAATAGTAGAAAAATGTCACTACCAGGAAAACACTACATACACACAAATATTTAGCCAATCTCCATAGCAAGAAATAAAAACCTCAGGTGAAAGAAACAAAAAGGTTAGCTCCAAGTCATACGGTAGGGGAGAATTGAAGTCAGCAGGCACACAGAACTGACAAACATTTAACTATGACCTCAGGGTTATAGGTCATTGGGAGTACAGAAAGCAGTCCCAGTTGCTCAGGGAGTTAGAACAGAGTCCCTTTATAAAGCAGGGAACTGTAAAAAGTTGTATAGTCAATCAGTGGACCTAGAAAACTCTATGACTGTGTCTGGGAATATATCACAGAAGTATGCCGCCTAGCTGGGCCATGAGAAGAAAACACCTCTTGCTAGAAATCTGACCCACATAACTATGCTGTTTGCAATGAATGGTTTGAATTTTAAATGCCTGTGGATGGTAAAGCCTAGTATGCAAGCTCACATGGTTTTGGTTCCCATTGTTACCACCAGAGTAGTTGTGCCAGTTGTGTTCAGGAAGGACTTGACTGCACTTGGCTTCAGCTTTGTTAGATGCCTCTTACTTTTGGCTCTGGGGTTTGTCTAGATAGAACACCTGTGAGAACCTAATTCAAGCATTCCGACTCATTCGTTAGCCTGGACATTCCAGGGAATTGACACTATAAGGGACAACCATTGACCAACTGAGAGGAAAAGCTGATGTATAAATACTCTTTTGTGTTTCTTGTAAGCAAGTTTGCCAGATTTAGCAAACAAAAATACCAGAAACCAATTAAATTTAATATAAAAAGGAAATTTTGCTATAAATAAATCCCATGTAATATTTGGGATTTATTTTAAATTGTTGTTTATCTGAAATTCAAACTTACCTGAGTGTTCTGTATTTTGTCTCCCAATCCTGCTTGAGAGAAAAATTCTAAGATGCATTCTTCTCAGAGTATCCCCTGTGGGAGAAGAGCCCTGGTTGCCTACAGCAGTGACCAGCTGATAGCCCATCTTTCAATTGGCTTCCCTTCTTTCTTGTTTTATGCTAGCCAGTTTCTCATTCCTCTACCTAGCTATCAGTTCTCAAAGTACAGCAACAACACACAGAGCTTGTTTACTTTGAGAGAAACCATAAAATGTAACTATAGAAAGGACACCCTCAGGATGGCATTCTAAGACCAGATAGTTCACTGGGAAACAACAACTGAGGGTTTATATGCCCCTAAAATTTGTATGCTGATAACCTAATGCCCAAGGTGATGCCTTTGGGAAGTGATTAGGTCATGAAGGCAGAAACCTCATGAATGGGATTAGTGCCATTATATCAATAAAAGAGGCCCCAGAGAGATCCCTCTCACCTCTGTCATGTTAGGATATAAGATGTCTGCAACCTGGAAGAGAGCACTCATCTGACAATACCTGCAGCTTGATCTCAGACTTCCAGCCTCCAGAACTATGAGAAATAAATTTCCATTCCTTATAAGCCACCCAACCTATGGCATTTTATTACAGCAACCTGAATGGACTAAAACAGTGATAATTCCTAGCATCCAATAGTAGTAGAGTTATCAATATTTTCACATATGATGGATTGGGATGAGGTACTGAGGAAAATGGGTACTGAGTTATGCAGTATCTCTCCAAGGACTGTTTATTTAGTTAACTACTGTCAATGGATTGAAAACCCAATGTTTGTTAATGGCCTTGAAATAGAAAAAACAAATGAACAAACAAAACCACAGCCAAATCTTACAGAATGCTGTGGGAGATATTTGTGTCTTTATCTTTAATTGTTTTTGTTATTGCTGTTTGTGGTGTAAGGCAGTATTGAAGTTAAATATTATCACATAAGGAGAACCAATTCATCATTTCATTTATTGAAAAATTTGTCATTACTTCACTGGTCTGTAGTGTCATCTCTGTCATATGTTGTTTTCATATCCCTGGGTGTCTGTAACTGGGCTTTTAAATCTGTTCTATTCTACTTATTTTTTCCTAAACCAACACCATGGTATTTTAATTATTATAGCTTAATACTAAATCTTTCAGCTGGTAAAGAAAGTGAGTGTTCCATGTTGTTCTTCAAGAGAGAATATTTGATATTCTCTCCTAAAAACCAAACAAACAAAGAAAACAAAAAAAAACTTTAGATTTTGTCTGTGATTGCATTGAATCTATAGATCAGTTTGGAAAGAATTTTATCTTCATGATATTATACTTTACAGTACATAAACATGTTGTGTTTGTCTATATAATTAGGTCTTTTTAAATGTTTCTTAATAAAGTTTTATGATTTTTCCCATAGAGAATTCCTGCATACATTGTGAGATTTCTTTCCAGATAATTCATATTTTCTATAATATTGTAAATAGTATCTTTCAAAATTTCATTTGTTAACTGCTTATTACTCATAGGTGTAGAAAATAAATAGATATCTATATTGATTTTGTATCCAGCATCCTTGACAAACTTTCTTATTATTTTAATAATTTACAGACCTTTGGATTTTTCTCTGAACACAATCATATCATCTGCAAATAATGACAGTTTTATTTATTTCCTGCTTTTCTTATACTTCCAATTTTATTTTCTTGCTTTACTTTACTGCTTTGAATTTCCAGTGAAGTTCTAAACAGAAGTAGTGGAAGTAGCCCTTCTTGTTGCACTACTGATTCTTTCAATGATCCATCACAAGTATGATGTTTGCTGTAAGTTTTCCATAAATACTCTTATCCAGATAATTTTCTCTTCTAAATTCTCTGTGGATTTTTATCTTAAATATATTGAATTTATCTAACTCTTTCCTGATGCTATCAATATGATAATTTGAATCTGCTAATTCATTGAATTACAGTAATTGATTGTTTTTCAAATTTAAGTCACCTTGTAGTCAATAGAGTTAAAATGCCAAATTTCTTTAAATAGGACTATAGGTTAAATGCAATTCTAATTAAAATTCCAGAGGCATGTTGAAGAAATTGGCAAGATGCTTAAAAGGTGCATATAGGAATATACTTCTTCCTGCCTCCCTCATCTCTAAGCAATAGATTAATTTGTTCTTCTAGAGCATTATATAAATGAAATCTTATGTGTGTACTCTTTTTTGTCTGAATTCTTCCACTCGGCATAGTTATTTTGAGATTCATCCTTGTTGTTTTGTATAAACTTAGTTCATTTATTTTTTTTTTAACTTAATAAACTTTATTTTTTAGAGTAGTTTTAGGTTCACAGTAAAACTGAGCAGCTGCATTGCACAGGGAGATCAGCTCGGTGCTTTTTGACCACCTAGATGGGTGGGATAGGGATGGTGGGAGGGAGATGCAAGAGGGAGGGTATATAGGTATAAAGGTATACATATAGCTGATTCACTTTGTGATACAGCAGAAACTAACACAACAATGTAAAGCAATTATACTGCAATAAAGATGTTAAAAAAACAATAACAGCAACAAGCTGTTATTCTTGAAAGTATACAAGAAAGTACACAGAGTTCCCATATCCCCTTCCATATATTCCTAGTCCAACAGATGCACAGTATCCCTCACTATTGATATCCCTCACTATTGATACATTTGTTATAACTGACGAACCTATATTGATACATCTTTATCACACAAAGTCCATAGTTTATATTAAGGTTCACTCTTTTTTTTTTTTTTTTTTTTTTTGCGGTACGCGGGTCTCTCACTGTTGTGGCCTCTCCCGTTGCAGAGCACAGGCTCAGGACGTGCAGGCTCAGTGGCCATGGCTCACGGGCCTAGCTGCTCCACGGCATGTGGGATCTTCCCGGACCAGGGCATGAACCTGTGCCCCCTGCATCGGCAGGTGGACTCTCAACCACTGCACCACCAGGGAAGCCCCACTCTTGGTTTTTTATATGCTCTGGGTTTGGACAAATGTATAATGACATGCGTTCACCACTGATACAGAATAGTTTCACTGTCTTAAAAATCCTATGTACTCTGACAGTTAATCTTTTTCTCCCCCTTAACCCCTAGCAACCACTGATTCTTTTATTGCTTCTATAGTTTTGCCTTTTCCAAAATGTCATATAGTTGGAATCATGAGGTACATACCATTTTCAAATTGGTTTCTCTGACTTAGTAACATGCACTTAAGGTTCCTCCATGTCTTTTTATGACTTGATAGCTCATTTCTTTTAGTGCTGAATAATATTCCACTGTCTTGATGTATCACAATTTATTTATCCATTCACCTACTGAAGGATATGTTGGTCACTTTCAAGTTTTGACAATAAAGCTGCTATAAACATCCATGGGGCAGGTTTTCATGTGTATATGTTTCCAATTCATTTGGATAGATACCAATGATCATGATTGTATGGTAAGAGTATGTTTAGTTTTGTCAGAAACTACCAATCTGTCTAACAAAGTGGCAGTACCTTTTGCATTAACACCATCGGAGAATGAGGGTTCCTGTTAGTTCAAATCCTTGACAGCACTTGATGTTGTCAGTGTTTTTGGATTTTAGCCTTTCTAATAGCTGTTCAGTGGTATCTAATTGTTTTAATTTGTGATTCCCTAATAACATAATTTACTTGTCTTCTATATATCTTCTTTGGAGAGAAGTCCACTCATATTCTTTTATTTCTTAATCAGGTTTGTTGTTTCCTTATTGTTGAGTTTTAAGAGTTCTTTATATGTTTTGGACACCAGTCTTTTTTTTTTTTTAATGTTTATTTATTTATTTATTATTAGTCATCCTTTTTTTTTTTTTTTACATCTTAATTGGAGTATAATTGCTTTACAATGGTGTGTTAGTTTCTGCTTTTTAACAAAGTGAATCAGTTATACATACGCATATGTTCCCATATCTCTTTCCTCTTGCATCTCCGTCCCTCCCACCCTCCCTATCCCACCCCTCTAGGTGGTCACAAAGTACGAAGCTGATCTCCCTGTGCTATGTGGCTGCTTCCCACTAGTTATCTATTTTACATTTGGTAGTGTATATATTGGACACCAGTCTTTTATCAGCCATGTCTTTTGCAAATATCTTCTCCCAATCTATGATTTGTCTTTATTCACTTGGCATTGTCTTTTGCAAAGCAGAAGTTTTTAATTTTTATCAAGTCTAGCTTATCAATTATTTCTTTCATGGTACATTTGGTATTGTACTTAAAAAGTCATTGCCATACTCAAGGTCATATAAATATTTTATCATTGCCATACTCAAGGTCATATAAATATTTTATCCAAAGTTATCTTCTAGGAGTTTTATAGTTTTGCATTTTATATTTAGGTCTATGATCCATCTTGAGTTACTTTTTGTGAGGGGTATAATATCTGTATCTAGATTTTTTTTTTCTTTTTGTATGTCTGGTAGTTCCAACATAATTTGTTGAAGAGACTATCTTTTCTCCATTATGTTTCCTTTCCTCTCACATCTAGGTCTCTGATTCATTTTGAGTCACTTTTTGTATGTTGTATAAGGTAGGGGTGCAAATTCATTATTTTGCATGTGGATTATTTCTTTTTGCCTCTTAATTTTTTTATCTGAAATATTGTCTAAAATTAGTCTATCAGAATTTCTTCTTATGGAGATTTCTTTGTGGAGAAATCTCAGGTTTTCTTGACAAATTTTCTATTTTGCTTTACCTCATGAAAGGTACTTTTCTGGAGGTTGACAGTTAATTCATTTTTGAGTACTTAAATTTTTTTACTCACTTTTTTGTTGATCTTGAGAATTAGTTGTCAGTCTGCTTGTGTCTCCTTTGAAGATAATCTATCTTTTTTTCTTGCCTGCTCTCAAGATTGGTGTTTTTATTAGCCATGGAAAAACTCAGCCATTATCATTTCAAGTATTAATTCTTTCCTCATAGTCTCTCTCATTTTTTGGAATGTCCATTAAAACTATTCTCTATTTTTTTGTTCTCCACTTTTTTCTGATGTAAACTCTAGTGTAAATATTCTTCTTCAACTCCATCTAACCCCTCATTAAATCCAACTTCTGAATGTTTAATTTTTAAAATTGTATTTTTCATTTATAGAAGGTCTATTTGATTCTTTGTCCTTCTACTATTGCCTTTTATCCTTTTAGATTCCTTATTGATATTATGAAGTTTTCATATTGTTTCTTTTGCCATATTCAATGTAATAGTTTAGAAGATGTGTCTGATAATCATAATATCTAAAGTCTTTCCCTATAATGTTTCTGCTTATTTTGATTCCTGGCACTTTGTTACCATGTATGATATGTTATTTTTTGTTGTACTGCACTTATTACCTTTGAACAATAATTTGAAACCTATGTCAGAAGTACTTTGCTTTAGAGTGGATTTTTACTTGCTTCTACCAAGAAACCCAATTCATTTGGGTCTTCAACCAAGCTCACAGCTTAAGGTCACCTGTACCCCCCTGGTGAGGAAAATCAAAACTGCTAATATAAGACAAAGCCAGTTATTTCTACAGCATCTCACAATCTTTTTTCCTTTCCTTTTATGGCCTTTGTTTTTCTCAGTGACAAGGCAAATTTATGTTTGGGTGTCAGAGATCAGGTTTCCTTCTCTTTTATCATTACCTTGAGAATATACATTAAGATCCCATTTTAATATGTTGTAGCCTTCTATTAAACTCACCTCTTTGGGAAGTTGCATAGTCTTTATTCCACCTCCTTTTCTTGTGTATGCATCATATCAAGCTCAAGACAGCCTGTTCAACAGGTGCTCTCAAGACAAAAGCATTTAACTAATTATTCAGGTCTTTTCATACAATCTCGATGCTTATACTTTTCTTATTTTTTGACAAATAGTTTCTTTATATCCTGCATTTCTTAAATATTCTTAAATAATTTAGAAAAACTTTATCCAGCATTTCTCATTGTTTTCAGTAGAAGAGGTGGCTCAAATACTCTAGCCTTTTGTTTCTGGTAATAGAGGCTCTTCCTCTATGATACTTAATGCTGGAGAAGATCCTCATTGCTTACTAATCTTACTTTTTGGTGTTAGTATTAAGGATGAAGACTTGAAGAACTTTACCTAATGATCTTCAGTGAAATGAGGGTCAATCTTTATTTGTTGATGGCTCTAACAGCTTGCTATAGGAGCACAAAGACAAACACTCTGTGATTTCAGCTAGATTGACACAGGAAGAATCTCTACAGTAGACTCATGCTCTAGGCAATAAGTAGATATATGTTAGTGGGTTATTGAAAGTAAGCACAATATCTATTTTCAGTATATAAAGTCCAGCTATACATAGCTGATAAGATATTGCATTGCACAACCTTTCCCTTAGAGAACTAAAGGGAAAAATAGAACCTACCTAACCACTAGATAACAAAAGGATTAGCAAACCATGTTTAGTGGAGAGAGCAAGTGGGCTGGGATGAACACAATGACAATGTTCTCAAGTTTATTGGAATTTGGTTCACTTGTGCTATTATACTGGATGGAGTATCAGTGTTTTTCCCGTAACGTTAATCAGAAGACTTCAGATTTTACAAGGTAATGAAATGAGGGTAAGAGTGTGGATAGAATATTGGTGTCCAGAGACCACAGAACACTACTTATGCAGAAACAACTGGAGATTCCATTAGATTCACTGTCACCAAAAACCAACTGTGTCCACAGAAGTCACACCTATATAGCTAAAAATGGTCTTGTGTGGAGAACACAGTAATATAATACTCCTGACTTCTGTATTCAAAAAGAAGGTAGGAAGCATCACTCTCCTTTGCTATGGTTTGAATTATTCCACCAAAGAGATAGTGTGGTGAAAAAAAAAAATTTATACTCTTTTCCTTAGCACCTTCAGTTCTGGTGGGAAGGAGACTGCTTCTTTAATAATGTAGGATTTGTGATCAATATTAGCAAGTGAAAAGTTGGTTATTCTTATAGACATTCCAGACTGAAACAATGAAATAGTCCACCACTGCCCTCCAAAACTGGAAAATAGAATAGGTTTGATCTCTCCATGGTCTGAATAGGTGAGAGAATAAAGAAGAAGTAATTTAGGCAGAGCATGGAAAAGTAGAAAAGGAATTGGGAGGGAGACCAAGGATTTCCATGGTTTCATGGTTGATTCTCAGTACATGTTGTTTTTTTTTCAGGTCATAAGTTATACCTGCATCAGCATACCCTGTCAGTGACTCTAGGGCCTCATGGCATGCCTATATTTATCTAACAACAATATATAAAATTATTGTTTTGAAATGTTTTTGTTTTTCCTAAGGCATGCTATAAAAATGAAATATATTTCAGGCTATTCTTCATATTTGATGATTATTTTAAAAGTGAGACACTCCTAGGATATTAAATATATTTTTAAAAGACAATCTAAACACAAATTAATTCATTTATTATAAACATATTCACTATAATATATATTTGATATAAATGTCAGAAAGGAAAAGAAATTAACTACTATCAAGTTCAGGAGAGTTGACATGAGGAAAACATTCTGATACTCAGAAAAGTAGTTTCTCAAACCTAAATTACCTCTAATTCCTAACAAAATTAGGTAACTCATTTCATCTTGTTTAGTCATTTAATTATCTGATGAAAATAAGTCAAGGAGCACGGCTCAATCAAAGAAAAGAAAGATTTCGTTTTCATCTTACAGTGAGGCATACAGCTTAGTTGTAAACAATAAAATGTTTTAAGCCATATGCTACTTATGGTTTTATTTTAAACTGGAAATTAGCATGTGCTAATTAGAGTGTGGGCTGCATATCAAACTATACTACTTGATTGCAAACATGCTTAGATAAGAACCTACATTGAATCCTAGTAGAAAAAAACTGTCCTGTAATTGTCAGAAAACCAAATAAGTAATTCACCTTAATAATATTTTAATATATCACATGCCTACTTCACAAATCACTTAATCATATTTTATGTAAACTTTTTGTGATAACACTTATATGTGACAAAAGTGACTTGTGTACCAATATCATATATTTTTTCCATATTCACCAGCCCTTAAATTTTTAGCACAAATTTATTTTGGGTTTCTCAATGCTATCTTCACATAATTTCATGAAAACAAAGCATAGGAGTCTAGTTCTAATCTTAAGGCAGGTATTGTGATGTTTTGGCTCACCTTCTAACCACTTACAAAATTAGGCTACACCATTCACTATTTATTTTGCTGAAGTTATATACTGACATGGGTTTGTCTTTGTATGAAAGAAAAACATTTTTGAGAACAGTATATTAATATGGTAAGTGTATCTCAAATGGGTGTCATGTAATAGTAACACTCTTGTTTACTTCTGGAAAATTAAAATTTTAATACACAACTTTAAGTGGTAGCAGAAAAACACAGATAATTTTGTTTACTTAATAATTTCACTTACAAATTGAAGTCTACTAATAGTACAGTGATATTACTACTATTTTCAACAGTTGTATATTTTTTCCTGCATTGTGGAAAAAAAAATCCTAAATATAAAAGGTAAAATTAAACATACATTGCAGAATTAAAGATAACAAATATGAGAGGAATACTTAGAGAAAAAATCCATTTTAATAAACAGCATTTTTTGTTAATGTTAAGGGAGAATATTTTAAATTACTATGAAAACTTTAGGCTTTCTAATAAGAAAGGCAAAGAGCAGAAAAAGAGTCCAGAGAGATAATTTAACCTGGCTTTAAAAATGGAATAAGCCTTTAAATGACTTAATTTCTTTACCCTTTTGCACTCCTTATTTCTATATGCATTTTCATACATCTCATTTCTTTTTACTGCTCCAATTCTTTGAACCTTAGAAGTAAGTTATAAAAGGAGTAAGGGTACAAGTATGGTACAGGAATATTGGATTGAATGAAGAAAGGGATTCCTAGTGAAATGGAGTTGGTTACCTGGCCTTATTTTCAGAAAGAAATCTTTCAGATTTCTTACTCCCAATATTTTCAGAAAGATTTCTTCCTTTTCTTCTCCCTTTCATAACTGTCTTCAGCCGCCACTCCTGTAAAATATCCTGCTCAGTAAAAATTTCTTTAATCTCAGTATGTTTTGATGTCATTGCTGCTTTCTCATAATTGTGTTTGTAAATATGGTGGATTAGTTCAATAAACTTATTTTTTTTAGCATACAATATTATGTTTCTTTATGAGTTCAAATTAGTTTAGGATATAGAAATAAGGTTAATCATCTAATTCAGGAAATACCACATTCTTTTTAACTATGTCTCTTGTCATTGGCTAACAATTAACTAAAAATGGACTTACACAACACATTATTAGTTTTGTACCCAAAAGAGCTTGCAAGGAAATACATGTTTTTTCAGTGATGAATGGGAAGCAGTGCTTGTTATTCTGCCAAGTGTTTACCATGTCATTTGCTGGAAAGCCAAGTGTTGACGTTGATCTTAATTGGTCCCCATAAAATGCTATATCTTCTTGACATACAATTGAGTTATGGCCATCACCAATCATCAGCACTCTAAATATTGATGTAACATTGCTTTGCATTGGAGTTTAAAATTAAAGTAAATATGCAAGACGTGAAGTAGAAGCAGTACAAGCCAGATTTAAGTTACTAAAGAATTCTGTGCCTGAGAACAAATTTGACATACAGAATTGAGTGACATCTTTCTTTAAAATTCTAAGAATAGTTATTATATTTCCAAGGCTAAAAAGCAGTTTCCTATGGTTCTAAGCTAGTAAATTTCTATGGTGAACACTAAGGAATTATGGAAGCAGATACTATTAAGTTAATGATGACAAATACATTCTAATTTTTAGCACTTATCTTTAAGTAAGTTAGTGACCCTATAGATTGTGTTTTATTATTTCTAATAGCATTTACCTGTAGGAAAAAGATGAGTTTTTACAGAACATCTTATAGGAAAAACAACAACAACAACAACAACAACAGGAGGAGAGAAAAAAATCTATGTAGCATCTCTCTCTCCTAAATAATAGGTGATTATCTGTTAAGTCACTTTTGCTCCCAAAGATACATTGAAATTGGGAGCCTATAAATATACTCTGAGGTGTCTTAGCAGACTTGTTTATTGTACCAAGAAAATATCCCAAGCAAAACCTTCAACCTGAGAAAGACGGGATAGAAACTTCTGGGAGAAAATGACCAGTTTATTCTCCAACTCTTTGTTCTTCTCTATAATCAATATAGTTTAAAATTTTAAAAAATCAATACTTTTTCTTTATAAAGCATATTTTATAGAGAGTATAGGATTTCATAACAATGAGACCTAATGACTTTTAACTGAACTGAACTCTCATGCTTACGCTTATTTAATCCTTATGATACCTGTTATTATGCCTGTAGTTCATAGAAAACATATTCTTCATTTAGGTTAATAAGCTTTTCCGAAATCACAGATTTAATAAATATTGAAGCTAAATTTCAAACCCAAGGCAACTGAACATAAAATTCTGTACTCATTACCATGTTGTCAGTCACCCAAGATCTTATATAATAGTGCAACTCCATCATTCTACAGAAATAAATACCATTTACACTAAAGCACTGCATTGCATTCCATCAAAAAAAAAAAAAAGGCTGCTCAAATACATTGGCAAATATATAGGTTTTTTTTCTTATTTAAGGAAAAATTATCTTGCCTAAGGTCACACAGCAAGCGACTGGCAAAACTTAAAAGAGAATATAAAAGTAATTTAAACATATCTAACAGTGAATATTATAATTTATAATACACACTATTTAAATATATCTCTCCTGCTGGGGGCATTTGATTAAAAAAAGACAAGGGGAAGTGTAATCAAATTATCTAGTTAAACTACCTTGCCCTACAGAGTGTATAGATTTAATAATCTAATAGCAGGTCCTGTGGTAAAATATGACCTATGATTTTTATAATGGAAAACCATTGCTGTTTTATTTTATGCTCTTCAGTTAAAAAGGCAAAAGTTGAAACAGAAATACAAAGTAAATAGGATCAATATAATTGCCTACTGATATTTCTGTAAAAGTCATTCATTAGTTTTTTTAAGATATCACTCATGAATCTTTCAGAATAGAACAATACCCTTATGTTCCTATCAGAGGAAATGGTTAACCCTTGACCTATAGGATTTTACTGTAGCCCAACAACAACTAGCAGAGAATCTGGCAGACAATAAGTAGTAATATATTTATAAATAGAGTTTTACTTTATTTAATGTGTTCAGTTTATTTATTTGTTGTCTCAGGTGATATATAAACAGTATTTGCTTGACAGCATCTGATTTTTGTGTATCATTAGATATGAAGAAACTGTCCTTTTAATAGTTTTCTTTTCTCTATTGCCCTGGAATATGGAGAAACAATGAACCCTATTTTTCCTCTAGAATTCTTCAGACTGCTTATTTTGCATTCATGAAACTCTTTTCTTGTGTTCTACAGGTAATTCTACCTCTCTATTACTTCCCATTCTCTAAACACTCTTATGTTTTGGTTTTAGTCTGATAACACTCAACAGTGTTATCAGACTAAATGTCTAATGCTATCACTTTTAAATGTTAAATATTTTGTATGTCATTTTCTTCATATTAAAAAAGGATATATCACACTGAAAAATTCTAAACATTTAATAAAATTTTGTCTACACTGGAGAAATATGACACATCAGGTTAGTTAAAAAGAAGTCAAGTTAAAAAAAAAAAAGAAGTCAAGTTAAATAACATCCTTACCACCTTGGTAAAATTGAAAATTATTTGCTGTATATGTACTAATAATATTCTTCAAATGAACTCACTTAAATGGTGGTAAATCGAAGATGTCACATAAATAAGTTCCTCATTTTTATCCTTAGCAAAATCAACACTGGAAGAGTAGTAAATTAAAGATGTCACAGAATTATTTTCCTTGTTTCTATCTTTACCAAGAGCAACACTGGAAACCACATTATAATCTGTTCCCAAGCAATCAGAGTTTAGGCAAAGTACATAGCTTGAGAAAAGGAGTCTTGGGACAAAAGAAATGATTCCTCACAGAGGCAGACATGACATGGAGTTAACAGAGCTCAAGCTTCAGTTGTGTTTACAGGATCATATGTTGCTAACAAATATCTGGCAAAAATACATTGGCAAAATTTGCAATGTATGATACTTTTGGATCGTTTTCTTAAAAAGTACTCTGAAATTGTACAAAATCTAGCCCCCCAAATTCTGGTTCCACACTTGATTCCTTAACATATAATCTGGAATATGAAAATAACATGTTCCAGTAATATAGCAACAACATCATACACTCTCAGCCATGTACAAGGCATTAAAGCTCATCCATTCAACCTCACAATAAAATGATTTGAAATCCTTAAATTATGTCACTATTTAAACTACTAATGCAGTGCACTTTGGTGCTTTTTCAATAATATCCTTGCCTTTCCTCTTAAATTGACAATTAAAAAAAGATTTTAAGTAAAATTTGTTAAAGTATAAATAAAATAAAATAAAATGCTTCCATATTTGAGTATATTCCCATGATTTTTGACTAATTTATATTGGGTTGGCCAAAAAGTTCGTTCTGGTTTTTCTGTAACACCTTAAGGAAAAAAATGAACAAATTTTTGGCCAGCACAATATACTGGTGTAACCACGTTTACATTCAAGATATGGAGGAGAACCACTAACACCATGAGAACATGAGAACTTAGCTAATATGCTCCCCAGAGAAACAGGTGAAAATTGTTTTTAAAGTCTCTGGAAATGGCCCTAAAGGCATGCAACAAATGAAGAAAAATTCATTCCAGAAAATCTACTAAAACTCAGGAGGAACTGTAAGAGTCTGTGTTATCTAAACCAAGAGTGCCCTCTCCCGCCCTCTAAAATTGACTATGATGATGATTGCTCATATCTGTGAATATACTAAAAAACATTGGATTATACACTTCAAATGTGTGAATTGTAAGAGATGTAAACTATAACTTAATAATGCTGTTATATAAATGATATGGAATATCTCCAGAAATAGTTCCATGGGTCACACACTCACTTTGCCCCAGGCAATCACTGATCTTTCTTACATTACAGACTGGATTTGTGCTTTCTTGAATGGCATATACATCACATCGTAGTGGATGCACTCTTTTGTTTCCAGCTTCTTTTGTTCAGTATAATGTGTTTGAGATTCATCCATATCATGTACATTGCCAGTCTGTTTCTTTTTTGTTGGTGAACAGTAGTAGTACATTGATGGGTATGCCACATTTGTTTATCCATTTTCTTGTTGAAGAACATTTGGATTGGTTTTAGTTTGGGATTTTATAAATAAACCCCTGAACAGATGTATGTAAGACTATGATAAGTTTACTTGTCAATACAATATAATACAATAACAGTAACTATTTGCTATTTACTTTACCTACTATGCAGGCATTGTTTTAATCTCTTTATATGTACTAATTCATATAAACCTCACACAACCTGGAGCACAAAATCCAAATAGGAATGATTTGAAATATGCATTTAACATACATCTATACAATAAAGTTATAAGATATTTTAATAATTTATCTATTGTTGTAATTTTTATCCCTATTTTGTACCTGGGGATTCTGGAACACAGTTCCTTCACAGAATTGCTTGGTATTATACATAGATTACTATAGTATAAACACATACTGAAATTTCAAGATGATATAGTATAACCTAATATTGGTTGTTATTGAGAACAGAAATCTAAATCTTTTCTTTACACGAAATGATCATTGGAGAAACAAGACGTTTTTAAAATGTGAGGACAAATTTTATTTATATTTGTGAAACTGGAAGATAAATTTTGATTCTTTCATTGTTATCTCTTCTGGAGCTTGATTAATTAATCATCCCTCTCTCTTTTGTATCTACAATCTGCCCTCCACTAATTCCTCCTTCTCCATTACTCATATACTCAAGAAACTTTCACTCTCAACAACAATAACGGTAACAACAATAGTAAAAATAACAAACCTTACATTTGTCTCTACATCAATATACAAAGAACTATCTTTTTTTTTAAACTTTTACTGTTAAATTTCAAAAAAGATCATATACTTTGCTTTCTTCATCTTTCAATTGCTGATGTACAATACCTACCACTATGATTCTAATGAGAGTACTCTAAAGGGCTCACCAATACTCTCCTTAATTACCATCCACTTCTTGGTTCTCTGCATATGCAAAAACTCTTAAGAGTTCTGTTTCTAACATTCATCTCTTCTCTCTAGATTCCCTAGATAATTATATCCATTCCCAAAATGCTATGTTATTATTATACACAAAATTTTGCCAAATATATTGTTAGATGCCTACTTTAGGAAACAGACTGTATTTTCATCTGCCTACTTGCATCTCCCCCTAAACGTATAGCTGGTCATTCAAACTCAGTGCATCAAAATACTAATTTCTTCCATCTAGCCCGCTCCTCAGTCAAGCATTATTAATGACGACGATGATGATGATGATGATGATGATGATGATGCAGTTGCTGATTGACAAAGATTCAAAACAGACCTGTGATTCCTTCTCTATCTCCTCTTTAATTAGAAGTGTTATCATATATCCATTTGCTAAGTCTTGAATATTTCTCTAGTCCTTGCCTTTTCCTTTTTTCCCTCAGTTGTTTGCTTATTAATGCCCTGTCTTTATTGTTCCTGAAATAATACCTTTTAATTGATTTTCACACAACTACCCTTTTCCCCTCTCTGCTCAATTCTCTAGACATCCACTAAATTATTATTAAAACCAAACCTGACTTTGTCACATTTATTGGTAAAATGGTTTACAATTGCCTTTGGAATAAAAAGGCAGAATATGAGGCACCCCATCATCTAGAGTTAACCTACATTTATAACTTCTTA
Source organism: Stenella coeruleoalba (assembly GCF_951394435.1). NCBI lineage: Eukaryota > Metazoa > Chordata > Mammalia > Artiodactyla > Delphinidae > Stenella > Stenella coeruleoalba. Next base: position 108,963,551 of record NC_137150.1, on the reverse strand, counting down.
TCCCATGATTTATCCAGTCACACAAAGTTATAGACCACACAATATGGTACCAGGCCTTCAATAACACTGACGATGCATATATTTCCCATTCATGAGCACTTTTATACCTCTTGTAATACAGATGAAGGGCTACTTAGAAAAAAAATTCTATTATCTGACACAAGATAGACGTTCAACAAATAACTGCTGATGTGGGAAGATTAAATTTAGAACCATATTTTCTATAAATCTCTGGCAGCCATGAAGATGTATTGCACAGAATTCTCTTCTAGAGATAACTTGCCAGGATTTCCCTGGTGGTCCAGTGGTTAAGACTCTGCACTTCCACTACAGGGGGCATGGGTTTGATCCCTGGTCGGGGAACTAAGATGCCACATGCCGCATGGTGTGGCAAAAAAAAAAAAAAAAAGAGAGAGAGATAACCTGCTACATAGAGTGCAGTTAGCCAACAGTCTTCAGCTGTAGTACTTTGTGGATTCACCACAGCATTTGACGTGGAGCCACCCTTTCCCCAGTTTCCACTGAAAGATTGTACACAGCAGAGGTTCTAGTGCTGGGCCATTTTTTCCCATCACAAGACACTCACTCATGGACAATCTTTGCACTGGAGCAAACTATTATGGTGGTTAGGGTTTTTATCAGAGCTTCACTCAAGTCTGAAGCTCTTCCTATCCAATTTTCCTTTTCTCCCCCTCTACTTCACAGAGGTCAGATCTTCATCACAGTCTGAAGTTCTCTCTGACAACTCTTGCCCTTTCTACTCACTAACTCTTCACTGATGTTATCCTCAATAAATCTCTTGCACTTCTAACTTAACTCCTTCTTGGTAATTACTTCATTGAGGTCCCAGACTAACACAAAAGCCTTTTTTACAAATCAAACAGTCCTCATACTCATAGAATTTTGTGCATAATGCTATTCTTTTTCCAAATTATATTCTAAATATTTATGTTGTTCTTTTCACTAGAATGCAAACTATGTCATTGGCACAATAAATAAATATTCATTAAATGAATTTATTTATCCATTCATGGTTTGAAATTTTTCATGAAATTTGTTATCTATATATATATATATATATTGTGTGTGTATGTGTGTGTGTGAGTGTGAGTGCACACACACACACACACACCTCAACCTGATTAAAATCATATTTAAATTCTCATTCAGGGAAATTTTCTGAAACATCTGCCATTTACATATTCCAAATATAATAAATATTACATGGATTGCGTTTTGAGTATGCTGCAGTACTCATTGAAATTTAGTAATTTGGGCTGAATATAATTCTCCCATCTCTTCATTTTCAAGTCAGAGGATAATCATGACTATTCCTTTGAACCACACAGAGAACAAATATACTGACATTAACAAAGTTAAAAATGAACTCAAGAAGTGTTAAAAATTAGAAGATAGCTGTAGTGTAGCTTTATACTCTTGACCAATCTAATTGATTATACTAAATAACCATGAAGAGAACCTGGGCAATTTTATTAATGGAACATGAGTCATACTGGAAACAACTGAGAAGAAGCTAGACTAATAACATATAAGCTTGGAAAGTGATGTGATTTCAATAAAGTTGTATTTTTAATATGACTGCTCTTTACACAACAGACTACTTTCCAAAAGTCAAATTCTAAACTTAAAACACATATATATTAAATTAATGGGCTAACTTTTATAATTCCTAAAATAAATTCTTATTTAACTAAATTAATTCCAAATTATAATACAATCAATCAGCTAAGAATAACAATATTCACTTCAAAAGACCACCTACATTTGAAAATGTATAATTCATTTGCATTTTAATTTCTCAGCTTAAATCTTAAATAAATGTTATTCAAATTTACTCTCACTGTGTCTTATTTACATAATCACGACAGACAAAAAGATATCACATTGTTGCTGTGTGATTTGCTATTACTTCTGACAGTAGCTGTGAAATTTGTTACCACATTTTAGCTAAAAAAATCTGTGAATCTGCTAATATTTTTCAATATATCAATACAATTTTTACATGACCAATGTTTTTCAAGAAGCAGAAGTAATAAGGACAAAGTTATAGATACATCTTATATCCTTATTAAGCTTACAAACTAATTGAAATAATAAAGTTTTGTATCAAATAAAAAGAACATAACAAAAATGGAAGCAATCTATTCTCAAACTGAATATGATCTACATCTACAAATGCTTTATTCATAAAGAAAACGTGTGACCTCTGGAAACATACAATAACTAAGTGTTCTAGATGAAGACTTTACAGATAGAATTAATAGAAATTAAAAGGAAATGATAGAAACTAGGATGAAAATAAGAATTATTATAATACTATGTCTGGGAATAAGGGGAAAAATATACACAAGTAATCAAAAGTGTAATTAAAAGCATGGGGCATCAATATATAGAATTATATTTATAAGAATAAAAATGGGACAGAATTAAGAGGTAAATGAAAAACTTGGAGAAAAAGGTGTATAGCAAGGTTAACATATACTTTAAAAGATACATTTAGAAATCAAGAAGAATGGGACTTCCCTGGTGGTGCAGTGGGTAAGACTCCACGCTCCCAATGCAGGGAGCTGGGGTTCAATCCCTGGTCAGGGAAGTAGATCCCACATGCCTGCCGCAACTAAGAGTTTGCATGCCGCAAGTAAGACTTTGCATGCTGCAACTAAGAAGTCCTCATGCTGCAACTAAGAAGTCCACAGGCCACAACTAAGAAATCCTCAGCGAAGATCCCACATGCCACAACTAAGACCCAGAACAGCCAAAATATAAATAAATAAATAAATAAATAAATAAACAGACTTTATAAGATATATTATTTTAAAAAAAGAAATCAAGAAAAATATCAACTCTCTAATAGCAAAAACCATAAATAAAGCATTCACAGAAAAAGTACAAATTGAGAGTAAAATATGCTAAATATTCAGCTTTACTAGTGTTGGTAAAAAGAATAATTGCTCTAGCCAAAGATGCCCACATTGTCATCTCTGGGACCTGTGAACATGTTGTGTTACAGGGTGAAAAGTGATGGAATTTGCCACCCCAAAATATGCCACTTTGGCATAAAGATTATTTTGAGCTAAAGATACTTAGAGAGCAGCAGGTGCAAGAAGGTTCTCTGACCTCTCCTTTGTTTTCCTGAAAGCAGAAGATAAAATTCTTGTGAGAAAGATACTCTCTTTGTATCAGAAAGAAAGACAGATTCTTATCACCAGAGATGGGGAGTCGAGGCCCACAATATTCTGTACAAACACACGTTGTTAAAATAACTTTTATCTTGCTTTAATCTCCCCATATATTTAATTACTTTTCCGCAATTGCCTCTCTTTGTTCAATCTAATATGTTATATGAACACTTGGGTTTTGCCACTTTTTGAGTCTTCATTTCCTTATGAAGGCCCCCATGTCATGTAAAACTTATATTAAATAAATTTGCATGCTTTTCTCCTGTTAAATTATATTACGTCAAGTTAATTCTCAGGTCCAGCCAAAGATGCTAAGAGAGTAGGAGTACCTTTTTGCCTCCCTTGCAATGGCAAGGGGAAATTAAGGTTGCTGATGGAATTAAGGTTGCTAACTTCCCTTAAAATAAGGAGATAATCCTGGATTCTGTGGGTGGGCCCAATACAACCCTGAGGGTCCTTAAAATATAAAAGAGAAAGACAAAAGAATCAGAGCAATGTGTGGTGAGAAAAACTGCAAGGGCTTTAAAAATGGCAACAGACATGAGGCCAGCTAAGTGGGCCGCCTCTAGAAGCTGGAAAAGGCAAAGAAATGGATCTCCTCTACCTGGAGCCTCCAGAAAAAGCAACTCTGTAACACCTTTATTTAAGACCAATGAGGCCCATTTCAAACGTTTGACTTCCAGAATTATATGATAATACATTTCTAGTGTTTTATGTTACCAAGTTTGTGGTAATTTATTAGAGCAACAATAGAAAACACTAGTAATCAAATAACATCAAATTAAAACATTTATTAGATAAATTTTCTCTTCTCACTTTGACAAGGGTAAAATAAATAATATCCCACTGTGTGCATTGGAAGGGCTATCTCTCTCATGTCACAACTGGATGTATAGAGATTGGTACAAATGTTATGAAAGATAATTTTGCAGTATATATCAAATATTTAAGAATAGTTGTTTCTTTCAACTATTGATTCATTAATTCCAGTGTAAGACCTTTTTACATAAAAAACAAAACTGAACATTAACACTTTTGCAGATATTCTTGGTCTTTTTGGAAATGAAATAAGGAATAGGTTTAATATACTTAGGGTTTAATCAAATAATGAAATACTATGCATTCATTAAAACATTTTTTTAAAATAAGAATATCTAATAACATAGAGTAGCAGACTCTAGTGCATCACCCACTCCTTCAGGCTTTACTAATTTTCTATCATCAGTATCCACATCACTGTCTGAAGGGTCTCTCTGAAGCCAGACAGGGTCTCTATGCCTGCACAGGAGTTAGGCCAGAGAGGTGGGAAATTAACACCTTCTGTGAGCAATGCTTGATTAACTATTGATGGGAGGTGGAATATAAATATTCCTTTGGTGATGTAATAGAAGAGTGAGTTCTACACTGCTTCAGTCACCCCGAGTAGTAGTTGTTATTTTTTTTTTTGCCACCCCTGACCAGGGATTGAACCTGGTCCCTCAGCAGTGAAAGACATAGTCCCAACCACTGGACTGCCAGGGAATTCCCAATGTTGTCTTTATGAATCTTGCTTTATTTGCTGCCAGCCCTTTTCTGTTTCACTTCTCCATTCCCAGCCAGTATTCCTTTCTCCTTCAGAAAACAAAACAAAACCACTATATTTTGAATCCTTACAAACCACTATGCATGGAATTGTTTGTTTGTATTAAAAATGTAAATATATGAAGAGAAAAGTAAATCTGAGGCTATACCTAGATCAAGTATAATATGATTAGTGGATTACCTTGTAGCAAAGTTCCTGAAATAATTAGTAACAGAATTTCCAGTTGAAGGGGATTTAACTGCCTAATTTCTGCCTTCCAAATTTGGCCATGAGTAGAAGCCCACATGGCTGCTCCTATGGTGTTTTGTCCCACACCAGCATCTAGGGCAGAAACTCAGGAGTACCTGTTCTACCTACTCATCTCAGAGTACTTATTCTTAGGTCTGATAGGTCTTTATCTTCTTATATTTTCATATATTGATACATTTTCTTTGTTCATGTTTGACTATGAAAATTCTCTCCAATCCCTACCTTGGCAAAAAGAGGCCACTTTTAATAGATTCTATCATTTGAGTGCTTTCCGGATTATTAGAGAATTAATATGCCTGAGGACTGCAAAGCATTTGTTGTTTTCCACTTTGCAAAACTGGTGAGATAGGTGTCATACAAAAAAATCATCTTTTTACTGTTCAACAAGTCATAGTGGCACTTTATGGGCATAGTTTATTTATAGACCTTGTGTGGGTAAGAACTTCACTTAAAATGCCATTGCTTAAGACATTCAGGGAAACATTTTAAATAGAAGGTGCGAAAATATTCCTCTTTGTCCTTAGGTCTCCCAGATCTAGATAAAGACACCAGAGCTCTGTGTAAAGGGGGGAATCAAAATACTCCTTGAAGTCGATAGTTTCTAGAAAATTGGCATTCTTTTCAGATTATTGAAACTTTAATTCATACTGATAGATTTCAGGAATATTTTACTTTGTGGAAACAAAGGAATCCTTAGCGTCACAGGCTCATTAATCACATTTGCAATTTATTTAAAGTTTCCCTAAAATTGAAATTAATTTGTATGAGAATAAAATGTGATAAATAGAGTTATAAAAAAAGGGGTTTATTTATTCATTTGTTGACTTTTGTGAGGCTTAATTTTTCTCCTAGCTAAAAAGATTCTTCCTATGAAACATATAAAATATTAAATGTGACAAAAATAGTACTAATTCAATAATTCAACAAAAACTTATTGAATATTCACTATGTAACAGTTATTGTTCCACTCACCTTAGATATTATATACTACCATATGTAAAATAGATAGCTAGTGGGAAGCAGCCACATAGCACAGGGAGATCAGCTAGGTGCTTTGTGTCCACCTAGAGAGGTGGGATAGGGAGGGTGGGAGGGAGATGAAAGAGGGAGGAGATATGGGGATATATGTTTATGTATAGCTGATTCACTTTGTTATACAGCAGAAACTAACACACCATTGGAAAGCAATTATACTCCAATAAAGATGTTAAAAAAAGTACACAAAATAAATAAAAATCATTACTTTATTAGAGCTTGCTCTCTGGCATAATGTAATATGAATCATAAAATTCCATTACTCATTATATGGAACATATAAAAATCTATGGTTTATTATTTGTTAACTATAGAGATTTACGTTGGAGTGTTGCAATTATTAAATGCATGTTGCCATATCTACAGGTATTACTTAGAGTAACAATTTTTTGGTCTGGCTAATTATACCAAAGTTAGTGGGTCCACAGTAATACTTGTCCTTACTGCTCATCTCTCTTCTCTTTTATAAGTGACTAGCTCAGTGGATCAACCAGAATGAGAAATGTCTGATCTGTCTGTTGTTCTGCACTCTAACGGACTGCCTGTTTTTGTTTTTGTCTTTCTAACAAGTCAATTGAAAAGTAATTTCACTTGTGCTATTTGGGTGTGATTTTAGTTGCTTCAGTGAGAGGAAAGTGGAAATATATCTCTGACTGTGTGATATAGCTCTGTTAGAACAGATGTATTTCAAACTAACTCGTACTAGGTCACCTGACAAACATAGATACAGGTAACAAATGGTAGGGTCTCCAAGGTAGCCAGTGGTTCCCATGGTATGAGAAGACCATGCTGAAAGCTAAGTAGAAGACAAAGCCACAAAATAGAAAGGACAATTTTGCTGGGGAATGAAAATAATTTCCAAAATATCAAGTATAAAGTAGTAAAATCAGAAAAACACTAGATAACTATAACAAAGAAATATCCAAGAATGATTTATTGAATGTCGGTCAGCTGCTGTGCCTTATGCTAGGTCTTAGCATGGAGTGGGAGATAAAGTAGACCAGACTTCGTTTCTTTCCATGTTAAGTTTATAGTCTACTGGGGGATGTCTACTGGCGGATATTGACATTGACATAAAGAAACACACACATGTAAGCAATATTATAAATTATCTTAAACGCTGTGAAGGAAAAGAATAGAATGTTATGAGAAAAATCAATGGAGAGATTTAATGTATTTTGAGCAATAAAAGAAAGCACTTTTCCCTCACTGAAATTTAAGCTGAGACCTGAAGCACTAGAGGAAAGAAGGCTCTATGGAGTAAAAAGAGATTCGATCATTCTGGGAAGTAATAGATGGACAGTGTACCTTGACCATAGTGAGCAAGGAGTGAAATGTGAGGAGGCAGAATAAGCAGGTTTCAGAGTCAGAGGCTTGTAGGTCATCCTCATCAGTTTTCTTTTATCCTAAGAGCAACAAGAACCAGTCCAGAGTTTTAAGCAAAGAGAAAACATCAGCTTTAAGTTTTACAAAGCATGTATTGGCTTTCTACTGCAACAGTCAGGGGTTAGGAGCACAAAGTGGATGTGTAACAGTACAACTGAAAGACAATGTTGGTTTGAACCTGATTCTTAGTAGAGGAAATAGAGGGTAATGGAGAATTTATATCATCTATATCCATATCTATATTTATATCTTGTCAAAAGTTATTCTGTTTCACAATCAACCCTAGAGGATCAGGGCAGATCTTGAGAGTTGAAATGATGATATAGTACAGTGGTACAGATAGGAATAGAGAAAAATTTGCCACCTGCTTGATTGATAACTTGGACTTAGCATATTCAACTACATTAAACTGTTTTTACTATTTGGTGTTGTATAATACATTATACCTTGGCATCAAATATAAGACATATATATATATATATACACACACACTCATATATATGTGTGTATGCAACAAATATAGTTTAGGTGCCTTAAAAACATCACTGTCTACTCACTGATGAGATCCAATCCTTTTACAAAAGGGTCAGCAAAATTTTCTGTAAAGAAGAAGATAGAAAATATTTTCAGCTTTATAGGTAGAGGGTCTCTGTTGCAATTACTTAACTCTGTCTCTATAGTGTAAAAGCAGCCATGGTTGATATTTAAACAAGTGGTCATGGGCAGAATTGACCTAACTCTAGCCTGCCAAACTGTAAAACCTTTAAACAAACATAGGACAGACTGGAAGGAAGAAACATTGGTATCAGGGTCTAAAGTGCCCCTCTCCACTAATAATAGAGTAGTAGAAACTTGGTATGATAAATTAGGAGAAGTTTATCAAATACATGATTTTGAAATATTCCTGGGTCACTGTTATGTTAAAGTGACTTTATCTATGACATGAAGTTGGACAATTTTGATACTGAAGTTTTTCATATTTTTCTACAGTATTACCTATTGGTATGTGTTGTGGTATATGATTGTCAAAATAACAAACAAATGTAAAAGCGTGAGAAATTGAAATGGCAAGATTGTTGAAGTAGCTTTAACATAGTGTTGTGCTGAAATCTAGGGGCTGAGATATACTGCGAATTTTGATATAGTGAAATTTAATCAATATTAAAAAGTGACCAATGTGCTTGACTGCCCAATGTGCCTAGCAGGCAACACTAATACTCTCCCGGCACAAATAAGAATATTGTCAATGAGACTGTCAGGGGCAAGAAAAGGGAAAACAGAAAATCACTTACAGACTAGCTGATTCTAAGAAGAATGCAGAATGTTTTATATAGAACTCCCAAAAAAGATTATCTATGGCATTTTTATCTGCTAGTACTACATAATGCAACTGAATCAACTGAATATATCCAATGCTTTATTTGAACAATTTGATACATATACATAAACAGTTACACATATGCATGTGTGTGTGTATATTCAAATTTTATTTGCATGAGTGGTGGGTTGAATATACTCCTCCCAACGACAGCTACATTTCACTGCATGGAGCCTGTGACTATGTTACATCAATGGTAAAAGGGACTTTGCAGGTGTGATTAATGTAGGATTTGAGATAAGAAGATTTGCCTGGGTTATCCAGGTGGACCCAATGTAATCACTAACGTTCTTATAAGAAGGAGGCAGGTGGGTCAATTGGTAGTAGGAGCTAGGACTCAAAGCTGGAGTGGTTCTAGGAAGGAACAAGGAGCCAAGGAATACAGGCAGCCTGGAAGAGCTGAAAAAGACAAAGAAACAATTTTTCCCTGAAGCCTCAAGAGAGAATGCTGCCCTATTGACACCATGATTGGAAACTTCTGACCTTCAGAACTGTAAGAAAACAAACTTGGGTTGTTTTAAGTCATTAAATTTGAGGTAGTTTGTTACAGTAGCACTAGGAAACTAATGCAATATGTAAAGTAAGTCATGCCCTGCATTATCTAGGATTCTTTTTCCTAGGAGCTGTATAAATATTTTGGCTCCTGTTGTTGTCATAATTTTGTGGGTGATTAATTATGGAACTCATTTGTCCCATTGTGTTTGATGTGGCTGAGCTTTCAATCTGAAAATTTAAATTTTAACTTTTGTGGAATATATTTTTAACATGCCGCTTGCATAAGCTATTTTATTTTTTCTCATCCATGTGTAAAACTCAGTGATATAATGCAGTTACAAGGATGCAACATTATTTGAAATGTGAAACCAAATAAATTAGATAGAAATGATTCATATTTGTAATTTGAAAGCATAAGATCAGAATATAGTAATTCCAGCAAAACATTTGCTACTATTGACAGGCTAAGAATTTAATTTTCAGCAAAAGTGCATTCCCAAGTTTCGCTTTTGTTTTGTAATAAAATCAGTTTCAGGAGATATTGAAATGTAAACAGGAAATAGGTGGCAGCCTCAGATCAGATCTACATCACACAGTATACTTATTTACACCAAGTATTTCACGATTGTTATCTTTAAACTAAATAATCATCTCCCTGATTTCTTTTGTTTTATATATTTGGTAGTGTATATATGTCCATGCTGCTCTCTCACTTTGTCCCAGCTTACCCTTCCCCCTCCCCATGTCCTCAAGTCCATTTTCTAGTAGGTATGCATCTTTATTTCTGTCCTGCCCCTAGGTTCTTCATGACCTTTTTTTTTTTTTTTTTTTTTAGATTCCATATATGTGTTAGCATACAGTATTTGTTTTTCTCTTTCTGACTTACTTCACTCTGTATGACAGATTCTAGGTCCATCCACCCCACTACAAATAACTCAATCCCTGATTTCTTCTTAGGACTAGACACAACTTTTGTATGTGCAGCACTTTTGTATTTCCTTATAGGGATACTATATATGAATGAGGAGACATATGCCAAAAGTGATGAATGGTGGAAAGAATCTTGAGCTAGGAAACAGCATGAGGAAATTGAAATGTTTGAAAGATAGGTTATATGGGATGAAGAGAGAGAAAAGGGGTATATTGTATTTTAGTTAGCTATCTCTAGTCTCTCTATACTTTCTTTCCAATCAAATACTTGGTGTCTTTGGAAGAGAACAAAAGAAACAGGAAACAATAGCAACAACCAAAATAGCAAAAAAGAAAAGAAAAAAATAACTAGAAAAACTATTTTGATGTTAAACATTGTCACAAAATAAATTTTAGATAATTAAATGAATGAGAATTAAGATTATATTTTACAATTACAAATAATTTTAACCAGGGAGACAAGCCATACCAGGAACAGATTCTAAATTGGTACAGTGGAAAAAAGGAAAGATTAGGTAAAACCATGAAACAACTCTAAAAAATTTAGAAATAGGAGGGAAAAAAGCTACCTAATTAGACTACAAAAGTAAGGGCAGGCCAAACAATTGATAAACAAGGTGATCTATATTAATACCTATTCTTAAGAAATTATTTGGATAATTTATGTACTTAATAATATTTATTATCAAATATGTTCTATAAACTATTTGGGAATGCAGCTAAACATTGGGAATGCAGCTTATGTTTGCTGATGGAAGAGTCCAGACACATGTAAACATGTAAATAGTTTTGCTATGAAGGGAATGAAGTAGAAAAAAAAAAGAATACAGAATATGAACTTATAGGAAGGCAGTTATTATTTTAAAGAGAGTTGTCAGGAAAGCCCTCTCAGATAAGTTTGTATTAGAACAGAAATATGAAAGAAGGTTAAGGTGCACGGTATGGAAAACTGTGAGAAAGAGTTGAAAACAGATAAACCATATATGCAAAGGCCCTGAGGCAAAAGCATGCCAGATGTGTTAAAAGAATAGCTAGTGTTACTGAACCAAACCTTTACCCTCTCACAGTAAAGTCAATCTACTGACACAGAATTTTGGTTAAGGAAAATGCAGCATTTACTACAGGATGCCAAGCAAGTAGTCCAAGCAGCTAGTGCTTAAAAGACTGAAACTCCCTGATGGCTTTCAGGGAAATGTTTTTAAAGATGAGGTGAGGAGCGGGGTTGTCGTGTGTGTAATCAGCTTGTGGACATTCTTCTGATTAATTGGTGGTGAGGTAATTGGGAATCAACATCATCAACCTTCTGGTTCCAACCGTTATGGGGTCTACGTGCTTGTGGGCAGCATACAGTTAACTTCTTCCACCTGCTGGGGCTTTCAGTATCTGTAAAACAGCTCAAAGGATTTGGCTCAGAATATTACCTATAGCCCTTGAGGAGGAACTAAAGGCCTTTGACTTTGTTTAATGGCTAAACTATTCTATCTTGCTTGACTCTTTTCCTTTATTTTTACATTTTCTCCCTTCTCTGATTAAATTTATTCTTTGGAACTCAGGGAAGGCCTAGGAAACTAAAGTTTTTCTGCAAATGAGAGGCAGGTGGAGGACATGGAGGGTCTGTCCTGAGAAGGCCCCATAGGGTCCTGCTTGGTTTCGTTAGGGATCCACTGTGGTTAGTGTGAGGAGGGGAGGGGGTCCTGGAAGGAGCCTAGGCCAGAGAAGTAGCTCTGGGAAAGATAATACATCCCAGCAGTTCAAAGGAATATATTGTGTATTTTATTCTGAATGAGATGGGAAATACTTGGACTGCCTTGAGCCGAAAAGTCATGTATTAAAATTTGTTCTGAAAGAGTAATATTAGATATTGTGTGGTGAGTGATATAGAGAGTTCCAGTAAAAACAGAAGCATCAGGCACCATTGTAACAGTGTGGGTGGGAGATAACGGTGTCGGTATTAGTTTGCTAGGGCTGCTATAACAAAATACCACAGGTTGGTTGGTTTATATGACAAAAATTGATTTTCTCACAGTTCCAAAGGTTAGAAGTCTAAGATCAAGGTGTTGTCATGTTTGATTTCCTCTGAAGACTTTCTCCTTGGTGTTCAGACTGCCACCTTCTCGTTGTGTCTTCCCATGGTTTTTCCTTTGTGCTCATACATCCCTGGTGTCCCTCTGTGTGTTCTATCTTTTCTTCTTATAGGAACACCAGTCCAATTGAATCAGGGCCCATTCTAATGGTCTCAATTTAATTTCACCAAATCTTTAAAGGCCCTATTTCCAAATAGAGTCACATTCTGAAGTCCTTGGTGTTCGGGCTTCAACACAGGAATTTGGAGAGGACAGAGTTCAGCCCATAAAAATATTGTAGCCTCAGGAGGTGGTAGTGGAAATGATGAGTAGTCAGATCTAAGATAAATGTTAGAGCAAATAAAAGATTTGCTGATTGAATAGGTATTCAGTGTCAAAGACATATGTGATGTTTTTGATCCAATAACTGAAAAATGAAATTGCTAACAACTGGAATGTGGCAGAACAAGAAGGAGTACGCTTGCAATCGGAGTGAGGTACCAAGAATGTAATTATTAGAATATGAAATCTGAAATGCCCTCTAGATATCCAAGTGAAGATGTTAACTGGAAAACGAAGTATGCAAGATGCATTAGAAATATCCCTACTAGAGACTGCGTAATTTCAGGAGCCCAGCTGTGATGGGAGTTCAGCCTGGGAATGAGGTGTAGGTGTGAGCAGAATAAGGAGTAAATCCTATAGGGTAGGCCAAGGAATTCACAGTACACACCATGGGTTTCTCTCCCCAGAGACTAATTGAGTAACCTGTATCTTTATCACCTTCTCTTCCTATTTTCCTGAAAAGATGCTGAGTTGCCCAAATAAAAGAAGAAATGATATAGTATTTTCTGCAGCAACATCTTATTTATATTTCTGCCAAATATTGCCTCCTCTCTGCACAGTTTTTACTTTACTTTGAAATTTAGTTTTCATCATTCATTCATTCAGCTTCCTGCTCCTGCAATAAATAATGTATTAAGAACTTTCTGTGTGTTGGACACTCCATTTTTACAAACGCTAGCAAGACGAGGGTTGCAGACACCAACAAGAAGGCTGATGTTTCAGAAATTGTGAGAAAGAACCCCCTAACATTCCAGAAAGGAAGAAGAGGCTGGAGAGTATGAGGTATTATGCTTTCTAGAAAACCAATCAAAAACAGGAACAAACAAATACAAACATATGTTTTTAAGAGTCCCATAGTCTATTAAAAATATAAAAGATGTTTGGAATTGTAAAGATTAGAGAGGATTATTTTATTTAAACTAAAACTTCAGGAAGGCAGTATTTTAAAATGGAGCTTAAATAAAATATATTTTATTTTTTTCTTGGAAATTTGTAATATTAACATTTATTATTATCAGCAATAACTAGGTGGGGCCTTAACAATTTATGTTTTTTGTTGGCATTTACCTATGGCCATTTAAAAACCTCTGTCCATACATTTGAGGTACTGTGTAAAAAATACTTCAAAAGGTAGAAAGAACACATACTATAAAAAGCAAACAGGTTGTCGAAATTTCTGAGTTAGGAAGATCCTAGTCATAAACACTTTTCCTCCTTGCGGTCAGCATCTGTTGGACCAAAACAAAGTTAATTTTTTGAATTATAATTTCAGTTAAATTATTTTCAAGAAATTTATTCCAGTAATTCAGAAATATTTCTGGAAAGAAAACTATGTTATTTAGAAAGGCCAGTTGTCCACAATGGTACCCAAGCAGTTAATCTTACAATGTCTGTTTTTAAAAGTACATTGAATGCTTTAAAAAGTTATCTTTTCACTTACTGTATAAGTTTAAGTTTAATTAAGACAACTGCATGGAATAAAGCATGTTAAAACTCTGAAGATCATTCAACTGGCAAATTTAAGTGATTTTGAATTTGGGTCATAGAATAAAACTACTCTAAGTCTTTCATGTTATTTAAGTGAACAAGAAGTATAGCAAACCTCAACCACAATGAAATGATACCCTCTAAAGATTAGGTGAGTTTCAGAGTATCAAAAATATTTGAGCAAATAAATACAGATAATCATTTCAGTACTAAGATCTACTTATTTCTTTTAACAAAGATGAGATACAAAATATATTTTTAAAAGTTAATCTTAGAGTGATTATTAAAAATTTTCATAAGATATTTTCTAATAATATCAATTATTAAAATAGCACTTACTGTAACTGATTGCTCTCTTGTGGTCTAACAGAACTATGATATAAGGAACCCTGGCACTAGTAAATAAAGTTAGAGAAAAATAACTATCAGCTGTAGATAAAAATATTGATTTAATTTTTCTTTCTTCAGTCCCCATGCATGAAGACAAACCACAGAATTATAAATAAATATACACAAGCCCATCTATATTGGGATGGAGGGATATTTAACATAATGGTAAAGGGCAAAAAAAATGTAAATGCTAATTTTTCAGAACAAATAAGTAGTGTAAACATTTTTTGGAAATAAAAAGAAATTTGTTTTTGGATCTCTTGTTATGTAAGTGCCTACATAAGAACTTCGATTTCACCTCTTGGCCTGCAAAGTGTAAAGAGTTTACTATCTGGCCCTTTACAGAAAATGTTCACTGACCCTTGGTCTAGGGTTTTTCAGTATTTCTATATCACATATTAGAATATTTGTTATTCAGTTTTCTCCAGACAAAACAAATTCACCTTCCTACTATCCAAGAAAGTATTTAAAGTATCTAGATGTGATTACGTTTAATGATTTTGGATAAAACACCATCACTTTTTAGCATTCAGATTTTCAACACACAAAAAGAAATATTGGTTAATTTTATTTTGCAGGCAAAATAGAAGTTGACTTCATGAATAGATTTCTCAGATATAATCTAACATTTCCTGAATATTGATTTATGAGACAGTAGGATTAAATCCTTTAATTAGCTGAGTTACAGCTGTCATTCATTTCTGGATCTCTTCTTATTAAAGGTTGAAAGAAAATCAAGCATGTCCTAGAACTGTCAACATAAAAAGTTTCCGCCCCTACAGAGTTCCTTGATTTTTATTTTGCTCTATGTAGGAAAGTAGATACTTTGATTCTTTGCCAAAGAAGAAAAAGTCAATGAATTGAAAATTTTTCTGACCATTGATAGATTAGGTGATATCAGTGTGAGTCCTGGGGTATTTTAAGTCAGTCAATATTGGAAGATGCAGCTCAGTGAGGTTTGATAACTGTTTGTACAGGATATTCTTACACATACACACACAGATACTCGAGGTATTTCCTTTGTGCACTCCATTCTACTTAGAGTGTTTTGTCTATAATACAACTATTATAGCATTTAGCAGATGCTAACTGTATACTCTAGAGTTTTTCAGACATATCACTCTCTGCAGGAAACCAATTCACAAGCAATTTTCTTGTTTGTACTTAAAAAGTCTAAGTTTTTGTATGCTTTCAGGTCTTGGTTCAAACACTTGCTTTTTCTTGAAAATCAAGTCTCCTCTAACATTAATTTCAAATGCCCATCTCTTATGAATCTTAAAAGTGCATATCGAAGTTAACACACCCTGTGCTTTGAAACAATTGTATGTGGGCATAAATAATATGCCAGAGGGGCTTCCCTGGTGGTGCAGTGGTTGAGAGTCCGCCTGCCGATTCAGGGGACACGGGTTCATGCCCCGGTCTGGGAGGATCCCACATGCTGTGGAGCGGCTGGGCCCATGAGCCATGGCCGCTGAGCCTGCGCATCCAGAGCCTGTGCTCCGCAACGGGAGAGGCCACAACAGTGAGAGGCCTGCGTACCGCAAATAAATAAATAAATAAATAAATAAATAAAATAATATGCCAGAGGCCGCCATTGATCACATCCATTTCTACTTATATTCCACTTCACTGTAAGAGGCACTTGGGACAAATTACTGGATCTCAGTGGGGACTATTTTAAGGAAGAATAAACACTAAAGCTGTGATTCCTTTGTGGTACCATATATATTATGTCTTGGTTTCCCTTTTCCCACTTTTATCCATTTATATTTTCTGTGTTTAGTAAATTTAATGCCTGTTGTATACATTTTCATGCTGTTCTATATCATCCAGTACCCTTTATCTTTTACCTGGTTCACCCATTAGAAATACTTTTCTATTCATAAGAGATCATAGTAATTTAGGACGGTTGTGGATTGTGTACTACTAATAAAGAAATAGGAGAGAGAGCCAAAGTTTTCAGATTATTTTTATACATTTTATGAGATTGCCATTTTTTATATTACATCAATCAAACATACTAAAGCATCAGAAGACTCTTGTGTCAGATAAAAATGGTCAATCACTACATTAAAGGTAAGAGAACTACATACACATACATATACTACACACACAAAGAAAATTCTGAAATTTTATACAGTCTAAGGTTTGAAAACATTTTTGTTATTTGGAGTAGTATGAAAATTATGACCATAAACAAAACCATTCACGTGTCATCAAGCCTTATCTAGAGCTTTATTTCTTATCTCACTATAGTAAACCAAAGTCAAGTTAAGAGTACATAATGCGATGGAACCCATATCTGATTTTCTTTTCCACTTATCACTATATGATAGACTACTTATACACCCAGCTCCATTTAGATGATGTCGTAAGGTCTGTCAAATTAACTAAATGATTTTTCAAAATATTGATGTCAGATAAGTTGATTAGTATTCTGCACTTCCTAAACTTCTTTGGAGGGACATATAAAATTATGCATTTAAATGCTAGTATCAGATAGGCAACAGACTCTCATTATACATTTTTACTCATATCTTAACGTACATTTTTAACTCTATATGTATAGTTAACTATAAATCTGAGTAACTCTGAACTTTCACACAGCCCTTAAAGCAATTTGTATACATATTTACCCTTTCCCCTATTTGGATAGCATTATTATTTTTAAGTGCGTGAATTGCCCTAGGACAGAAATAATGAAGAAACACATTTACGTTTATAATTAGAAATTGTGTGAATAAGCAACACTGATATGAGAATTTTTGACAAAGCTGTGTGAATTAGTAAGATATTGTTGAGAAAGGGGACCAGAGACTTGAATCCTTGTACAAGGAGAATGTATGAGAAAAACACTAATAAGTAAAATCTGTAATGTGCCAATTTGGCTTTCAATGTGATTAATAAAAATGAATTATTTTTGCTTACTTGGCAAAAGGGATAATACCTATTCAAGAGGCTTTTTAGATCACCAGTATCTTGCTTTCCTCAAGCAATAATGTAAATAAATCAAATGTGGACAGACAAGTGAAGCATGGAAAAAATCCAATTCTTCATATAGGCATAAAGACTTTCCCTGGCAATTTAATAAGGTACATACCTCCACAAAGGACTTGGAAACCCAGAATCACTTGGGTAGTAGTAATTAATTGAAGTGGCTAAGGCCAGGTCTTCTATGTTGAATCAGTTATGTGACAAGCATAATTCTGCTGAAACTACAATGGGAATCATGGGGTTAAAACTTGGTGGCAGCAAGAAAGAATATAATCAAGGGTGAAACATTAGCAAGATTAAGAATCTGGGGAGGCTATTTGGGGATTGAGTATATTTTTAGAACCTACATTCTCTCTTCTTATATTCAAAATAGTTTGAGAGAAATAGAGATTCAGAGAGAGATAGACTGAGAGAGAGAGGGGGAGGATGGAGAGATTTAGAGACAAAAGTAATGCCAAGAGATTGTAAGGAGAAAAGTCTCTGGAAAGCACGGACATACACACATACACACATGCCACTGCCAGCATATATTCCACAGTTTATTAGACTTACTGACATTTTATATAATACCTTGAGTTCCCTGCAGGAAAGGTGTTTCAAAAATGCAAAAACAGAAATCTCAGGGGGAAAAAATGTGGGTTAGTTCTAACAGAAAGAAAATATTGCTCTATAATCATTGAGAGTTTTAGTTTTCTTAGAATTGGAAAGTTAGTGAAAGAAAGAAATTGCAACACAAAGCAGAAAGTGCTCAAAATCTTTCAAGTTTCTTATTACTTCCCTTCTCTCAGCCACTCATCCTTGACAAGTCAAGGTAAGTAGGTTCTCTTATATAGAAACGTATGTAAGAAAGTAGAGAAAAAGATTTTGTTGAGAGTATCTCTGTACTTAGGAGATCTGCAGTCTCTTTCAAATGCAGTATTTTCTAATATTTACTACAGAAATTTAACACATCCCACTATCTTCTTCCCATGCTTTTTACATTATAAGATTTTTTAAACTGGCTTACTCTGTCCCTCAACTACTTTATTTATATAAGGCATACTATGATTAATGAACTCTGTTAAGCAATTTAATCTGGTTAAAACATTTAAAATAGGCATATTTTTAAAAGGTCAGGATGCATAGATTAGGAGCTTTGTTCGTCAGATATGTTGGCCTCAGAGGTATTGTTGTTTTCATTTTGACTGTTGTCAAGAGTAGTGTATGTGGTGAGAGCAAACAATTGGCATAGGGCTCCTATATTTTTAGCAAAGTAGAAGACACTGAATTTGTCATTTTCAGAATCACTTTAATTCTAGTATATTTTATTACTTGCTGAATATGAAACAAAATCCCATGGGCTGGTGTATGAGTAAGATGAATCAAGTAGGATCCCTGGCCTCATATGCTGGCGTGATACAGTGCAGCAAAGAGGCATTCATAAAACTGAGACAGCCAGTTTGTTGAAAGAGAGTAAGGGAGAAATATGAGTGTGGATTGAATGTGAGAGTATTCAGATTCGTGATTATAAACTTGGTGTGGCACCTAAGAAAACATTTCATGGTCTGCAGTTCTTAAACTTGTTTATCCATAAGTCCTTATAGGGAAGGGTAATCTTCCACTATCAGTGTTTTTCAGAAATAATTTTGAAAATGATAACAAGATATATCCATATATATGCATACACACATATGTGTTATTTCTCCTTCTCCATCTCCTTCTCCTTTAATGATGACTCCTCTTCTCCTTTTTCTTCTCCTTCTCTTCCTCCTTCTTATTCTCTTTTTTTAATTTAATTTTTTTTTCCAAGCAGTGTGTTTCAAAGTAGGTGCTTCTCTTTTGTTGGAGGATAGAAAAGCATGTTGAATAAATGGGGTTATTTTAAATTCCATCCTAGAGGCATGACCAATGCAGAGGAGTCCTCAGTGGTTTGGAGAAATCTTATAAGAGATTTGAACATTTGGATGGCCAGAGACTCATTTAAAATAGTATATAAACAACTACCATATGTAGTGAAGACTTTAGATATTCAATTTAGGAAGTACTGATACATAGAAGCCTACCACAAAAAAGGATAACACATACAAGATGGAAAATAAAAACACTACTTTCCTGAATGTTCAGTTTCATGTAAAATTTCCTGACTATGCTGTTTGTTTTGCTTTTTTTTTTTTAATACATTTGTCCAGAATCTCTCTGAACTGCCAAGACTGTGTGTACCATTAGAACAATAGCTTCAGAACGGGCTAGTGCAGCTACCTAAAGGACCTTTTAGAGTTTTGTGAGCATATTTTTGATTATCATCATTTGGAGGACATATTGCTGGACACCTTGCAATGATCATAGTAGGCTATCTTAACAAATGATTGTCAATCATGTGTGTGAAATGTTGCTTAATAAGACTAGAAGATAATTTATACTTGAAAGTCAAATATTTTTGCACAATTTTAATAAATAAATGGAATTTTCCAAGAATAGAACTAAAATCAAGGTTAGCTTGCATTTGATTTTGTTCAGATTTTCCTTTGCATTTATCACTATTTTGTAGAGTCATGTCATTAACAGTAGCAATGTTCATGATATCTGAATCATGAGAACAGCACATCTTTCTGCATGGGTAGCTGTAGAATTAGGTGTAAACATTTCACTCTGTCATCATATTTTCTATTGTACAATAACATTGAACATTTGCTTATTGGAATTTATATTGTTTTACTTTTAATTACCTTTCTTCTTTATCTTTTTATTTTATTGGTAGAGTGTTATACTGATATGGATTTTTTTAAATGATTTGTGCAGGTTGGTTATGGTATCTATGACTTTCATTCCAAGATAGGAAAGGAATGTTACAAAATATTTTTTTATACAAAGAGAGTGAAAGGTTTTACAAGGTTGAAAAGTGCTACATGTGAAGAGGTCAAAATTTCCCTCTGTTGCGTTCCATAGGTATCAGAGACTGCTAGACAGAGTAAGAAGGGATCAGCTCTTCCTAAAACCCTCTTCATTTACAGAAGATTCTGAGTCCTAGAATGATTAAATTTCTTTCCAATGGTGACATAAAAATTAGGATAATGGAATAGAAAATGTCTCTTAAAAGTAAAGCATTTTCAATTTAAACACATGAAAGCCATATAGATCAGAAACTTGTTTCAATAATGAGGAACTGGGGTGGGAAAACTTGCCTAGATGGAGTTATGTATAATATACATCACTGCCCCAGATTCTACAGTCAGATGTTTCACTACAGTAGGTCTTTATGCATTTGTATATTTTTTTCTGCTTTATATTATGTGCTGGTAATACCAAAAATGCCAATGATTATTATGATAAGTCAAACACATAATAATTGTTATTAAAGTTATTAGCTTTAAAGCCTTTGATTCACATTCAGAAGTACATAATAAACTCCACCAGTCACAGGTAAAACAAGTTGGAAATGATTTTCAAACGTGTGATCAAGTTAAATACGCATTTCTGTGTTCTGATCAAAAGACTGAAGTATCAAGTAAATACCAAACAAAAGTGGAAATTATGTGTTCATACATAAAGGGTAAAAATGTTTTCCATATATTATCGTTTCATTTGGATTTGATTTCTAAAACTTCACTTTATCTTTCAATGTTGTTATACTTATTATAACTTAAATCAAATAAGATACACCTGTTGTTTAGATCATGTTGCTGAATTAAAGCAATAGTAACTTCTGTTTTTGTTAAAGTGGCAGTGTTTTACTTATTTCAAAAGGTGAAAGTCACTACACTTATAATTCAATAGTGGCAGCAGAAACTAGGGAGAAGATTTATGTAGTCTCAAGCAAAAGAGAAACTATGAATAAAAAAATCTGGCTCAGTTCCATAATAGATTTCCAATTTTTTACCTGATTAGTTGTGAGATAATTCTAAATGGAAGTAAGGAGTGCTTCACCTTCTAAAATAGACCAGAAAATGCTGATGAAATCCTTTGTTCTCATTACCAATACCAATGCAAATAGGGAAGCAAAATTATTTTCTTTTTTTTCTCTCATGTGAAGTACATAAAGCTAATAAAGAAATTTAAAATATTTTATGAAGTTATATAAATTTATATTTATAAATATATTTTATATATATATCATATCAGAAATAAAATACTTCTGAAAATTGTTAGTTTTCACTGTATTCATTTGGAATAACCCTAAAGACCTTGGAGTCTTTCAAACATGTATGAAATGATGATATTGAACTTTTCATCTAAAAGAGTAAATTATTATATTTAAATACAGTTGCATGTTATTAATAGTTTTGACTAAAATAATACCATGTGTTGGCTCTTTCTTCCAGGAAGATTGAGTACATACATTTCTCCCTATTCTGCCTGTTAGGAAATTAAAAACAAAACAAAAAAGAAACCCAACAATCCTGCCTGCTAGTATAAAAATCTTGGGTATTATGTGTAAAACAAATATAAGAAGACTCAGAAAATTGGAGAGAAGAAGGTAGAAAAATTAGTGATCTCTACATAACGACCTACATGGTTTTGAAATTCTCTAGCGTTTATTTTTGCCTCAATTAACCAAAATGGGTGCCAGAGAATCCAATAAGTTGGAAATACCAATGGACACAGACAATAAGAGACCCAACAAAAGCCTGCTCTTTATAGCCAAAGGACCAGGAAATGGGGAACTTAGCTAGGCTGAAAACCTTTAGAAAATGACTGTACCATTGCAGCCAAATACCCAAAAAACATATGAAAACAAAAACAAACAAATAAAAAGCAGCAACTGTGGGCCACCCAGGCCCAAATCACCAATGGCTAAGTGGGAACACAAACTTCTCTTCTTGTTGTCAATAAATAAGTACCCCCACCTTCTGCCAATCTCTCATCCCACCAGGGTAGGATCAGAGAAGACTAAATAAGGAACCTGGACTTTCAACCCATCCTGGCACACCTCTCCCTCACATTGGTGTCAGAAGCCCATGTTGGGGAGTAGTAACAAGGAACCCCTAGCACTCTCAGCCAAGGACGTATCAGTGGATGGCTACATGGGAACTCAAGGTTTCAACAGAAAAATCACTCATCAAACTGAACACAAAAGACGATCAATAGTTGCCAAACCCCCGAGATGATAAAGATGTTAAAATTATTTAACAAAGACTTTTTAAAAGATATTATAAAGTTGTTTTGACCAACAATTATGAATATGCCAGAAATGAATGAAAAAATGCCCAGTCTCAGAAAAAAACATAGAAAGTCTCAGCAAAGTGATAAAATACATAGCGAAGACCCAAGTGGAAATTTTAGAACTGAGTTGGAGAGCTGAGCTGTCAGATATAGGAACTGTCAATTATAACAAACTAAAATGAAAATAACCCTCCAGTTTTTAATCACTTACTCCCATGGTGTAAGCAAGAGGCCAAACCTAAGAAATTGTTGGCTCTCCCAACATCAATTTTTCACCATGGGAACGGCTCCAGGCCTGGTCAGCACAGACACAGGGATCTTTTCACTTCTAAGGGACATCTGATGGTCAGTGGGGAAGGACAGGGGTAAGGGTTAGGACTAGAAAAGTGCTGAATGCTGAGTCAGAATGGAGAAAAATGTCTTTAAGTTTCCCCCCAGTTCCCTCTATAAAACGTTCTCAACAGAAGTGCCTGGAGAAGGAATGCAGATATGTATAAAATCATGGCCAGCTGAGGACACCTGAATCCTTGACTGCAACTCCCTTGGGATACTACAAGGCAAAGGCTGTGTACGACTCTGGTGCCCCCTGAAGCCTGACAGGTACAGCCCTTGTAATTGCTTCTGGTCAGGCCTGAAAAATCAGACACAGGCTATTTAGCCAGGAACCAGACTCCTCACATACCAGCCCATGCAGCTTTTTTTTTATTTTCCTTTTTCTTTTCACATGTTATTGAATCATTACTGTTTCATTTATTTGATTAAATAGTTTGTGACTTCTCATTTAATATGGACTATTCCAGGTCATTCAGATTTGAAGAAAGACAGGAAAAGAGACAAAGCTTTCACATTTGCTTCTCACTTTTTCTGGGCTGGGAGGGGTTGAATAGCAGAGTGAAAATGCTAAACTAAGGGAAAACAAGCTCACTTCAAATGGAAAATTTTACTCAAAACATTTAGGTTTAGAAGTTTCACCTTAAAGTGTAAATTGTCCCATTTAAGCAGAAAACTTAAACAAAAAATTAAACTGTCTCAATTGATATGGATATATTTATTTCAAAAATCTAAAGAAACATTCAAAAACATGTCTTTTCTTCTTAAACATCTGACAGTGTGGATTTAGAAAAAATAAAAATCCTCTCTAATGGCTTAGTTTCCAACTCATATATAGGGTGTTAATAATCATCACCAGTAGAAATCCTCGTACTGGCTTTGGTTACAAATATATATAATGTGATTCAGATGATTATTTTTCCCCTAAGGGAATATGAACTCAACTGAAATGCATTTTCTTATAGCTGACAATCCTTTGCATAATCTTGATATTTTGATTAGTGTTTAGAAGACTTTAAAAGGACAAAAAGCAGAAAATGTCACACCTATGGTATCTCAATATGGGATTCAGATTGCATATCAGATAATGTGAAGCACATGTCAATAAAAGGATTTGATTTTCTTTCTGTTGCTTAATTTCTGGGTCATGGGGGATGATGCTTCAACAGGATCAGTTCAGTGCTTCCTACAGAACTCTTGAGAACAGTTTTGAGCTTTTTGCTTTTAATTCTTCAATAACAGTCAACCAAAGTAACGATACACAGATCCAAAAATAAAATGCAGAACAGACAAAAAGATACATGTACCAATCTATTTTCTCTTCTAAAATTATCCATTAAATCTATTTTAAATATAAATTTTATTTTCATGTCCATAAACTTTGCCTTGTATCAAGGAAGCTATTTGTTAAGTTTCATTATTTTCACTGTAAAACATCAAAGATTTTGTGAATTTTAATGATGACCTTAAACTAGGACTACAATAAAATATGTACAGAAATATCAAGCAGTTATTATTTTACTCAGATCTCTGAAGGAATTAGAAATTATGAAGGCACACACCCATAAACACATGTAATATTTAGTTGTTATTTCACTTTAGAATCTCTCTCCTCTTCCTTAAAATATATTTCTGATATCCTCCTAGTTTAGAACTTCTGATTGTAAACACTAAAGTTTCGGTGCTTCAAATAAAATATCATTCATTGGATATGTTATAAAGAAGTGAAAATATTTTGATGATAAGTGAGAACACTATAACATATCTGGAATTACAGAATTAAAAATGTTATATGAAAACAATAATAAGAAGTATTTGAAGAAATGTACATGATATGTAGAGAAAACAAAATCATTATATTTGTTTTTAAGCACAATTGAGCATGTCAATTTTCAACACAAAATGGTCCAGGCCTCCCAATCCTACTGAATATATAAACTTGGAAAATATATGAAATGAAAATAGTGATCCCTTTACATAGAGTGACAGAAACTGGCTATCCAGAAATGTGTTTATATTTGTGTATTATAATTATACTTGTATGTTAATTCCCATAAAAATATTCATATTTAACAGAAATGTATGTGCATGTGTTTGTGTGTCTCTGTGTGTATTTAACCTTAATTGTTCTTTTTTTCCTTTTGTGAAGTTTTTCTTTAGTTTTCAAATAGTACTTTTGACAGTGTTCCTATGATTCATACCAGTTTTTTTTTTAATTGTTTGATAACAAATAATGTTAGCATCCTTGTTATCTTTGTCTAGGATACCTTAGGGCTTTATCAAATTTAATTCCATTTGTCCATGGTATTATATTAAGTATTAAAATTTAAAATCATAAACTAGCAATGAATCAATGAATTATGAAGAAGATGTATATGTTTAATGACTCTTACTATTCTATTAATGGGTCAGTGAATTGAATATTTTCTCATGAAACTAGAAATCATTGTCTTGGTTTATGTGTTTTATAATAAATGTTACAACCAAATTTTCATGTACTTTCATTTATTATATTAAGATGCAGAAACACAAAAATAATCATTTATTCAAGATTTTATTTAAACAATAGAAATCATGCAGCTATTACAAAATGTGTTTATTATACATTGGCCTTTAAAAGAAAATACCTTCCAAAGTCGCTAAAATGAATATTCATTTTCCCTTTTAGACCATGCAAAGGGTCAATTATTAATTATACTATGGTTCAGCATGTATTATTTTGATATATTGATGAGACAAAAAAAATCTTAAACTGTAGAAGGATGACTGATATTAGCATATATATCTAACTTTATATATGATAAACAAATTGGATAAGTTTGTTGGGGAAAGTCAAACAGCAATTTAAATGATTTTTGCTACAAACAAGTGCTCAATTTATTAAATGATATTTTGTGAGGTATCATTAACATTGAATAAAATGCATTATTTTTAAATTGTACCAGTTGATGAGTTTTGACATATGTGATGAAACCATCATCACAATCAATAGAGGGAACTTATCTTCACCCCCAGAAGTTTGCTCTTGCCCTTTGTAATCACTCCCATCTCCCCTGTTCCTGTCTCCAAACAAGAATTGATCTGCAGGCTTCCCTGGTGATGCAGAGGTTGAGAATCTGCCTGCCATGCAGGGGGCACTGGTTCGAGCTCTGGTCCAGGAAGATCCCACATGCCACAGAGCAACTAAGCCCGTGCACCACAACTACTGAGCCTGCGCTCTAGAGCCCGCGAGCCACAACTACTGAAGCCCGTGCGCCTAGAGCTTGTGCTTTGAAACAAGAGAAGCCACCACAATGAGAAGTCCATGCACCACAGCAAAGAGTAGCCCCTGCTCACCACAGCTAGAGAAAGCCCGTGCACAGCAACGAAGACCCAACCCAGCCAAAAATAAAGTAAAAAAAAAAAAAAAATTGATCTGCTCTGTCATTATAGGTTAATTTGCATTTTTGTGTATTCATATTAATGAAATCAAACCAAATGAACTTTTTTTGGACTGGCTTCTATACTCAACATAATTCTTTTATGATCTTTCCATGTCGTTGCATGTAGCTGGTTAATTTACATTACAGAGTAGTACTCCATCACATGGATTTACCAAACATTATTTTTCAGTCACCCATTGATGGACATTTAAGTTGTTTCCAGCTCTGGCTATCACAATGAAGTTACTATAGACATTTGTGTACAACTCTGTGAGAACATATATACTCTTTTCCCTTGAGTAAATACTCAGGAGTAGAACGGATCTCTTGTATGGTAGGTATATGTATAATTTTTAAGAAACTGCCAAACTGTTTTTCAAGTTTGTGCCAGTAAACATTCCCACTAAGTGCATGACAGTTCCAATTCTTCCACATCCTTGCAAATTCTAGATATCTTCAATCTTCACTTTTAGTCGTTTTAATAGACGTCCAAATATATATCATTTGTGGGGTAATTTTTCATTTCCCTAATAACTAGTGATATGGAGCATCTTTTCATGATATTATGTCATCCATATATATTCTTAGTAAAGTATCTGTTTAAATAATTTCTAATATTTATATATTTTGTTTTCTTATTAACAAGTTTGGATAAAAAATACTGGATAAAATTTTTAATCAGACACATGTTTTGTGAATATTTTCACCCATTTCATGGCTTGTCTTTTATTAATAGGATCTTCTGAAGAACAAAATTTTTAAATTTTGATTAAATGGTATGTTCCTTATCCTTGTATGTAAGAAATAGGTCACACAGAACCTAATATCCAAAGGTTTTCACTTATTTTTTTTCCTAGATGTTTTATAGTTTTAGGTTTCATTTTTAGCTCTACCATCCATTTTAGTTAGTTTTTGTATATTTGTATTAGGATACCCAATTGTTCTTGCAATATTTGTTGAAAATAATTATTTTTTCTCCACTAAATTACCTTTGTACTTTTGTCAAAAATTGTCTAAAACTGGTAAAAACTGAAAAAGTCTGTGTTCTAATTAACAGTACTGAATCAATGTCAATTTTGTGGTTATGATTGTACTACAGTTGTATAAGATGTCACCATTGTGGGGAGCTAGATGAAGGATTCGAGGTACTCTATTTTTTACTTATTTATTTATTTAATTAATTTATTTTTGTCTGCGTTGGGTCTTCGTTGCTGCATGCGGGCTTTCTCTAGTTGTGGTGAGCGGGGGGCTGCTCTTCGTTGAAGTGTGCAGGCTTCTCATTGTGGTGGCTTCTATTGTTGTGGAGCAGAGGCTCTAGGTGTGTGGGCTTCAGTAGCTATTGCTCACAGGCTCTAGAGCACAGGCTCAGTAGTTGTGGCACATGGGCTTAGTTGCTCCATGGCATGTGGGATCTTCCTGGACCAGGGCTCAAACCCATGTCCCCTGCATCGGCAGGCAGACTCTCAACCACTGCTCCACCAGGGAAGCCCCGAGGTACTCTATTTTTGCAATTTATTATAAGTTCATAATAAAGTCTAAATGAAAGATTAAAAATTTTGTCCATATATTTTTGATATACATCTAGATTCTCTGTTCCACTGGTGAATTTATTTTCTCTTCATGCCAATACTACACAATCTCATGTGCAGTTTTATAAGAAAACAAAATTAAATACAATTAACTCTCCAACTTTGTTCTTTTTCAGTTTTTTTTGTTGTTGTTGTTGTTATTCTGTTTTTGAATTTTAGAATCAATCAGATTTTCTATTTCCACAAAGAGTGTACTGGAATTTTGATTGGGATATACATGAATCTATAGACCATTTTAAGGAGGAATTGAAATCCTAACAACTTTGATTATACCCAGTATATATCTCCTTTTATCTATGTCTTCTTCTCTCAGTAATATTTTATAGTTTTCATAGTACAGATCCTAAACACCTTTAGTCTTGATTTCTCACAAATTATTTTATATTTATATGCTATTATTAAAAGATTTTTATTCAGTTTTTGACGACTTATTGAAATATGCTAATAAACATTTGATTATTTTATGTTGGTCTAGTATACTGCATCCACGCTAAATTCAGTTCTAGAGCTTTTTTGTATATTCCATTGATGACATCTCCTGTGAATAAGGCAATTTTCTTCTTACTTTCAAATATGTGTGCTTTTACTTATTCTCTTGATTTATTGCACTGGTTAATATCGGCAATAAAGTTTGGATATGCGTGATGAGAGCAGTGATGTTTATTTTGTTATAGAACTTAGAAAGTCTTCATTAATTATAAAATATGACATTCTTTTATTATTTCATACATTTTTTTTTTTAGGTTAAAGAAGTTCCTTCCTTCTATACCTATGAATGACTGCATATGAGTAGTTTTTATTTAAGAGTTGATCTTTTTTGAGCAGTTTTAGGTTCAGAACAAAACTGAGGGCAAGGTGCAGATATTTCCCATATAGACCCTGCTCCCATGTATGCATAGCTTCCCCTATTATCAACATCCCCCACCAGAGAGGTACACTTGTTACAATTGATTAACCTACATTGACACATCATAATCAACTGAAGTCCATAGTCTACATTAGGGTTCACTCTAGGTGCTGTAAATTCTATAGGTTTGAACTACTGTATGATCACATGTATCCATCACTATAGTATAACAAAGACTACTTTCAATGTCCTGAAAATCTTGTGTTCCACCTGTTCATCCCACCTTTCTCCAACCTGTGACAACCACTGATCTTTGTTACTTTCTCCATTGTTTTACCTTTTCCAAAATGTCATATAGTTGGAATCATACAGTATGTAGCCTTTTCAGATTGGCTTCTTTCACATAACAATATGAATTTCAGGTTTCTCTATGTCTTCATGACTTGATAGTTCATCTCTTTTTAACTCTGAATAGTGTTCCATTATCTGGACATACCACAGTGTATTTAACCATTAACCTACAGAAAAAATCTTGGTTGCTTCTGAGTTTGGCCAATTATGAGTAAAGCTATTATAAACAATTTTGTGCTAGTTTTTGTATGGACATAAGCTTTCAGCTGCTGGGTAAATACCAAGGTGTGTGATAACTGGACTATATGGTAAGATTATGTTTAGTTTTGTAAGAAAGTGTCAAACTGTCTTCCAAGGAGGCTGTGCCATTTTGCATTATCACCAGCAATAAATGAGAGTTTCTGTTTTATCCACACCCTCGTCAACATTTGATGTTGTCAGAGTTTGGGATCTTGGCCATTCTAGCAGGTGTGTAGTGGTCCTCATCTTTGTTTAAATTTGCATTTCCCTGAAGGCATAAAATGTAGAAAAAAAAATTAATATGCTTATTTTCCATTTGTATATCTTCTTTGGTGAAGTGTCTATTCAAGTCTTTTGCCTACTTTTAATCCAGATATTTTCATATTTTTGAGTTTTAAGAGTTCTTTGTGTATTTTGGGTAATTAGTCCTTTATCATATATATCTTTCTCTCATTCTACTGTTTATCTTTTCATTCTCTTGACATTATCTTTCTCAAGCAGAAGTTTTTTATTTTTAATAAAGTCCAGATTATCAATTATTTCTTTCATGGAATATGCCTTTTTTTGTTGTATCTAAAAAGCCATTGTCATAACCAAGATCATCTAGGTTTTTTCCTATGTTATCTTGTAGGAGTTCTATAGTTAGTTTTACATTTAGTGTTTTCATTCATTTTGAGTTAATTTTTATGAAGGGTTTAAGATATGTGTCTAGATACACTTTTTTGCCTGTGGATATCCAGTTGTTATAGCAACACTTGTTGGAAACACATTTGCTCCATTGTATTGCCTTTGCTCCTATATCAAACATCAGTTGACTATGTTTATGCAGCTCTATTCCTGGACTCTATTTTGTTCCGTTGGTCTATTTGTCTATTACCTCTCCAATGCCACACTATCTTGATAACTGTAGCTTTACAGTCTTAAAGTCAGTTAGTGTCTCTCCTACAAAGTTGCTCATCTCCTTCAATATTATCTTTGCTATACTGAGTATTTTCCCATTCCATATAAACTTCAGAAAATAATTTATATAGATATCCATAAAATAACTTGCTGGGATTTTGATTAGCATTGCATTGAATCTATAGATCAACATGGGTAGAACTGACATCTTGACAATACTGAATCTTCCTATCCATGAATATGTAATGTCACTCCATTTATTTAGTTCTTTGATTTTGTTCATTGGAGTTTGTTGTCCTTATAGAGATCTGTACATAATTGATTTTGTTTGTTAACTTTGTGTCTTTCAACCTTGCTATAATTGTTTATTAGTTCCAAGGGTGTTTAGGTCAATTCTTTCTGATTTTCTACATAGACGTCTGCGAGCAAATATAGTTTTATTTATTCCTTTCCAATCTATATACCTTTTATTTCTTTCTTTTGCCTGATTACATTAGCTAGTACTTCCATAAAATGTTGAAAAGCAGTGTTGAGAGAATATATCCTTGCTTTGCTCTTGATCTTAGTGGGAAAGCTTCCAGTTTCTCACAATTAAGTATGAGGATAGCTGTGGGGTTTTTTTTTGTAATCTATGTTATCAAATTTATGGGCATAGAATTGTTCAAACTGTTCCTGTATTATCCTTTTAATGCCCAGGGATCTGTAATGATGACCTCCCATTTTTTGATATTAACAACTGATATCCTCTTTTTTTCTTAACTGAGCTAGAGGCTTATCAATTTTATTTATCTTTTCAAAAATATACTTAAGTTAAAAAGATATAAAATTGATATATACACTCTTTTAATATTCTTGATAGTTGATTTTAGTATCTGTGTCACTTCTGGGATGATTTAAATTGATTAATTTCTTTTTGCCTTATGACATCACATTTTCCTGCTTCTTTGCATTCTGAATATTATTTAATTGATTGCCTGATATGATGGTTACTTTTATGGTTCAAATTAGTTAGGCAACAGTGTCAAGGTATTTGGACATATATTATTTTGGATGCCTCTGTGAAGGTGTTTCTTTGGATGAGATTAACATTTAAATTAGTGGACTTTAAGTAAGGTGGATTACCCTATATAATATGGATGAGTCCCATCCAGTCAGTTGAAGACCTTAGTATAACAAAGACTGATCTCCCTCAAGCAAGAAGGAGTTCTGTCAGGAAAATGCCTCTGATTCCAGTTGAAACTCTTTCCTGGGATTCTAGGCTGGCAGATTTTGGACTTACCAAGCCCTTCTACAATGACTTTAGCCAATTCCTTAAAATCTCTCAATACATAGATACATAGATAAATAGACAGACAGATATATACACATTCTGTTCTGTTTCTCAGGAGAACCCTAACTAATACACCAGACATTGTGCATTTACTCTTTTTGTGCTGGATATTTTGTAGTCCTACACCTATTATTGAGTTTTGTTCTGGAATGTAGTTACACTTAATTATTTCTTGCTTTTAGCAGTTGTTAGATAGGACAAGAAGAGAACTTAATCTAGGGTTAATTACCCCCCCCCAACTGAGGCAAAACCATTCTGGGTAGTTTTCCCAGTATCCTGTGAATTTTGAAGGCTTCTTTTGTGAGTGTCAGGTACTGTTCCTTTTTATCCTTTTGGATAGTTCTTTCCATGTGTCTTAGTCAGTCTGGCTGCAATGACAAAGTACCAGAGAGTGGGTGGCTTATTAAAACAAACAAACAACAACAAAAAACCCAGAAATTTGTTTCTCATAGTTCTGGAGGCTAGAAGTGTGAAACCAGGTGTCAGCATGGTCAGGATCTAGTAAGAGCTCTCTTTGATTTTGCAGATTGCAGACTTATTCTTGTATCTTCACATGGCAGAAAGACAGTAAGCTAGTTGTCTGGTCTTTTCTTATAAGGGCATTCATCCCATCCATGAGGACGCTACCATCATGATCTAATTATATTTCAAAGGCTCCTCTTTATAATACCACCAAGTTGGGGATTAAATGTCAATATATTCATTTTAAAGGGACATAAATATTCAGCCCATAATATTCTGCCCCTAGCCACCAAAATTCATGTCCCTCTTATATAAAAATTACATTTATTCCAGCCCAACATCCCCCAAAATCTTGACTCATTCCAGCACTAACTCTAAAGTCTCATCAAAATATAATCTAAATTAGACATGGGCGAATCTCAAGATATGATTCATCTGGAGGCAGAATTTCTCCCCAGCTGTCAACTTGTAAAACCAAACAAGTTATATGTTTCCAAAATACATTGATGGAATAGGAACAGGTTAGACATTTCCATTCCAAAGGAAGAAAAAGGGAAGAAGAAAATGATGGTGGGTCCCAAATAAGTCCAAATCCTAGGAAGGCAAGAGATCTTAAGTATTGATAATAAACTCTTTGGCCCCCTGTTCTGCCCTTCAGGCCCACTAGGGTAGTGGTCCTACTGCTACAGAAGAGCAGGAGAGGTTCCTGTCCCCAGACCTCTGCTGGGTAGAGATCAAGCCCCCATGCCTTGGGGTAGATATTGACTGCCCTATTAAAAATGAAGCAATGGTCCCCACTTTTGAAATTGAGGAAGCAGCCCTGATAATCTTTGAATTATCTTAGGAGATCATTCTTCCGTTATATTAAAAACTAGAGTACATTCACAACCAAATAGCCCTATGGTCCCATCCTGTAAATCTATGAAGTCTGACAATGTTTCTTAATTCTGTCTTGTCTCTCATCTTCAGTTCAAACTGTAGTTCTCTTGTTGGGGTAGTTGATTAAATCCAGAGTTCATAAGCATACTAATATCCTTATCAAGTGGTTGCTTAGCCATACCCTTAGTATTCTCTTCTGAACATGCTTCCTCATTTTTTGCAATATGGATAGGCTGAGAATTTTCCAAATTTAAGTTCTAGTTCCTTTTTGCTTAATAATTCAGTCTTCCAGTCATTTCCCTCTTCTTGTGTTTTACTATAAGAAGTAAGGTGGACCAAAATGTTGATTCAGTAATTTTCTCCTCCCCTGAATGTCTAATTATGTTGCTTGCAAGTTTTACCTTCCACTCAATACTAGAACAGGAACACAGTTTAGCCAATTTCTTAGCTACTTTATAGCAAGGGTTGCCTTTTCTTTATTGTGCAATAGCAGTTCCTCATTTCTGCCTGAGACTTCATCAAAATAAACTTTACTGTCTGTATTTCTACCAACATTCTGTACATTATTTGTATATTCTCTAAGAAAACAAAGGTTTCTTTACATTTCTGAGACCTCATCAGATTTGCCTTTAAAAATCCCTTTATGACAATCTTGGCTTTTTCTAGAGTGTTTTTCAATACTTTTCCAACCTCTTCCCACTACCCAGTTCCAAAACTGCTTCCACATTTTTAGTGGAAGTGCTTTGCACTGACGTAGTGTTTTACATCAACACCCTATTTCTCAGTACCAATTTCTGTCTTAGTTTGGACTGTAATAGCAAATTACCATAGACTGGGTGGCTTAAACAATAAATATTTATTTCTCACAGTTCTGAAGGCTCGAAGTCCAAAATCAGTGTGCTGGAATGTTATGATTTTGGTGAGAGCCCTCTTCCAGTTTGTAGACTGCAGACTTCTTATAGTCTTACATGGAAAAAAGAGAGCAAGCTAGCTCTCTGGCCTCTTCTTATAAGTGCACTAATCCCTTTTGTGAGGGCTCTATCCTCATGACTCAATTACCTCCCAAAGGCACCTAATACTGTCACATTGGGGACTAAATTTCAACATCAATATTTTGGAGACAAATATTCATAATTACATGTTTTCAGGTAGTTTTATTATATGCAATATGATGATCAATAGTCTACTGAATACTCAAGAAATACATTCTGCTGAGTATCTGCAGATTTCTGGGTTTCTTTCTCTGTATCACTTTTAATAATTGGTACTATATCCTGCAACTCTATCTACTTTGGTTTGCTGAACTCTTAACTCTGTCTCTTCAAATATTGTGATTTCTGGGTTCTGCTTAGATTCTTTCTCCTGGTGTCATTTCTAAACCTCTCCCAAAACAGAAAGCAATATTAGGGCTCACCTCACCTCTTTCTAGTATCCAAGGGTTTAATGTCTTCTATTGTTTGATGTCCATTGTCTTGAAAACCATTTAATGTCTTCTATTGTTTGATGTCCATTGTCTTGAAAACCATTGTCTTGAAGCCCAATTTATTTTTTTATACAGCGGGTTCTTATTAGTTATCCATTTTATACATATTAGTGTATATATGTCAATCCCAATCTCCCAATTCACACCACACTCCCCACCACCACTTTCCCCCCTTGTTGTTCATATGTTTGTTCTCTACATTGGTGTCTCTATTTCTGCCCTGCAAACCGGTTCATCTATACCATTTTTCTAGGTTCCACATATATGCATTAATATACGATATTTGTTTTACTCTTTCTGACTTACTTCACTCTGTATGACAGTCTCTAGATCCATGCACATCTCTACAAATGACCCAATTTCATTCCTTTTTATGGCTGAGTAATATTCCATTGTATATATGTACCACATCTTTATCCATTTTTTGTTAATGGGCATTTAGTTTGCTTCCATGACCTGGCTATTGTAAATAGTGCTGCAATGAACATCAGGGTGTATGTGTCTTTTTGAATTATAGTTTTCTCTGGGTATATGCCCAGTAGTGGGATTGGTGAGTCATATGATAATTCTATTTTTCGTTTTTTAAGGAACCTACATACTGTTCTCCATAGTGGCTGTATCAATTTACATTCCCACCAGCATTGCAAGAGGGTTCCCTTTTTCTTCACACCCTCTCCAGCATTTGTTGTTTGTAGATTTTCTGATGATGCCCATTCTAACTGGTGTGAGTTGATACCTCATTGTAGCTTTGATTTGCATTTCTCTAATGATTAGTGATGTTGAGCAGATTTTCATGTACTTCTTGGCCATATTTCTGCCCATTTTATTGTTTATGTTTTTGTTATAGGAAGAAGTGTTAATATAACCCCTGTTACTCTATTTTCATTGGAATCAGAAATCTATTTAATAGTATTTTTTTTAATTTTAAGAATTAAAGTAAATAATAAGGGAAGAAAGACAAGGAAATATGTTATTTGCCACAGTCATATATCTTCTTATGA
The DNA here is from genome assembly GCF_951394435.1 of Stenella coeruleoalba. Taxonomy (NCBI): domain Eukaryota; kingdom Metazoa; phylum Chordata; class Mammalia; order Artiodactyla; family Delphinidae; genus Stenella; species Stenella coeruleoalba. The sequence goes on along the minus strand of NC_137150.1, from coordinate 108,928,046 downwards.
GCTAGTAGGTTGAGAATCATGCTTCTGAGATGTGAAATATTTTGGTTACCACTAAAGTTAAGAAAGGCAAAAGACATAACTAGAACTAATTTGAAGAAAGCCAAGACCGTTATAAGACTAAATTTCTGAACTTTAAAGATAGTGTAGTAAGTCAAAGGGTGAAATTCTAAACAGTGTGAAGCAGTGGCTTTAGTCATTTAAGCAGCATGGTATCCTGAAGACTGTCTTGTCATGCTGGAAGGTCAGGTTCAGAAGTCTCACTAGTGAGGTGTCTCCCCACAGAGAGGGGAAAAAAAGAGTGGCAGAAGTTTTCTGCATACTGTGAAGGTGACTTTATTCTCAGTGTGAGAGCAGGGTGGTCACAGCTCTCTAGGCTGAACTTGCTGTAGGCCCATCTATAATGCCTATGCAGGGAGCAGAAAGGTCAGTTTGGCTCTAACCTTTTATTCCCCCCTCATGAGCCAGCAGCATAAGTCTAGCTTCTTTTCCAAAAGAAAGGCTGAAGGACAGGGGACACCAAAAGCCTATCCAGGATTGGAACATAATTTTTACGTAAGGAAAATAAAACCATGACACAATTCTAAACAATGGCATGAAATGTGAGAGGAAAGGGGAAATGGAAATGAAGTAGAATGCAAGCACAAAAAACTTGTAGAAAAGGGGCCATATTTTTAAGAGTTTATAATATTGGAGCCAATTCCTCTTGGTTACTGCCTCTAAAACATGTTAAAGGTGAGGGTCATGATTATTTTTCTGTCAGTTTTACAGTTTACGTATTGTGAATATATTGCCAAATACTATTAGTATGACACCGATTAATGTTTATGCAATCCATATACATGTTAATGACATTGGATGGCTTTCTCGTTGAAGGAGTCTTAGGTATTTATCTGTGTTTAAAATAAGTTTTGATCATTTTTCCCTTTACTTCAGAGATTATATATAAATATATAGATACAGATTTATATAGATATTAATATGTAGATAGGTATATAAATATATATGTGTATTAAAATAAATTAGAAATATGTTGACATCTTTCACTTTTTTACACTCTGCTTATAAACTGTCGATACTTTGCAATTGATGATGACTTTTACTGTTCAAAAACCTTTGATAGTTTAACCTTGCCTACGTTCTTCCATTCCTTAAGCTTGTTTTACCTACTTAAATATTTGATCTTTTTCATAAATTAAATTTAACTTTTCTGCAGTTTAAATTACAAGAGTGCTTTCACTGGTGTATGGTGACATTTATGTGTCAGCCATCTTGGAACCATATTGGAACAGCTGTTTTGGGATCATTCTCTTATAAGCTTCTTAACATTGTTAACTATGGCATCCTGAATTTATACTAGTCTTGCTTTGTTTCCCTGTTATGTATTAAGATTTATTTTTATTCTAGTTGCCTGATAATTATACTCAAGTTTTTCACTTTAAATTTATTTTCCCATATATAGTGAGTATTTTTGGAACATGTTTTAACCAATGACTTTTATCTAGTCACTGAAATTATACACCAATATATCATTGGCACATGATCTTCAATTTATATAACAAGCATAAATCTTGGTCTAAAAGTATTTAACTAATAAACTAAAAATGAATATGAGTATGCTTCATTTGAAAAGCCTTAAAAATGAACCTTGAGAATTCACAGTCTGATGTGTAACTTGTTTTTTTTGGCCTGTGTTTGAAATAATTTTAATTATGTTTATATATATAGTGGTTGTCAGGTCAGTTGATTTTCCCCTTTTGATATAATAATAATAAGAAGAAGATGCTGTTATGACTTTATTAAATAAACATTTAAGTGGAGCACAGGGTGTCTGATGGTGAAACACAGTTCAGCAAACAGATCAAAAGAGAAATTGAAATAGAGAAGTTTGTTATTCTCAGTTCTTAAGTTCTGGAAGAATTAAAGATGCACCTTGAGGGGCCACATGGCAAGGTCAAGGCAGAATGCAGACAGAGAAAGGACTTGGGGCACAAGTCTTTATTAGTGACCATAGATGGGGAGGAGGCATTGGGGTTCTGTGGCTATGGCCTGATTGATCAATTTAAACCAAAAGAGTGGGGTTTTAGTAAATCCCGCAAGGGTCACATAGGGCATATGGGTGCTAGGAGGCAAGAGAGACTGTTGACAAAAGGGCTGTGGAATGAAGTATCTCAGGGACAGATCTTTGCTTGTATCTAGGGTATGAGCTTGCATGACGGGGCAAATGTCAATTTAAGATCCCTGCAAGCCCATTGGTTAAACAAAATGGACACAAGGATCCAATTCCAAGAAGCAGCTTAGCTAAACACTCAGCAAGCTCATGCAATGGGATTTCAAAACAGAGTGAGATAAAGGAGGGATCCAAGGCTTTGGGATCACTAGATTCTTCAGCTGTCAAGATTACCTGTGCGACCTCTGATAGGTTCTTTACCATTTCTAAAGCTTTACATAATTGTGTTCAAAGTGCCTAGCACAAAGTTATAAGGTAATGGAATTTTTATGGTTCCTTTACGTAAATTTATAACATTAGATCCTCTTTATCTTCCTTCACTTGATTTGTTTTCCTCCAGATCACAGTAGTCCTGGAGGGTTTAGGTTTTCCCTAAGGTGACCTAGCCAGTTTAGGTTAGCAATCCAAGCTAAATGTTGGTGGTACCCAAAACAGCATGAAAACCTAATCTAAAATAACTGAACACATGGCTAATTTCTACAGATTGGATTAATATTAAAATTACTCTTTGGTCACTTAGTATGTTTTCACAATTAGATAGAGAAGCCTTTCTTTTTTCCTGTTGTACTAGTTTAGTCCTTGTTAATTTAAATCACTTATGAATTAATTTTGATTCTTTGAGAAATGTAAAATAATTAGTTGGCAAATAGATTTAATTTTGTGAATTGTGAATTTAATTCACAATTTGAATTTAAAGTTTATCTATAAATGTGAAAAATGTGTTTCTATAAGATAACTTTTTATATATTATATTAAACCATATAAAAGTGCTGTTATTTGATTATTTTGGAAAAGATCAAAAATGGTAATTTAATGTTTAAATATAATCAAAGATAATTATTCTACAAACATATAGCTTATTGCAAAAGGAACACATGGTCATGGTAAATTTTAAAAGGGGATATTGCTTTCAGAATTATGGATAAAACATTTTATTCTAGTTGTATTAGAAAAAAATAATATTCTGGCATATCAGACATAATTTAAAATATTTGGCTTTGTTACCTTGCTGCATAAATTGGCATTATTTAAATACATGTTCATTTTTTAAAAAACACTTTTTTCTTGGAAAGCTCTTGACACTCAATGGCATAACATCTCCAAGTTTCAGGCTGTCAGACAGTCACATTGGCACTGTCAGGCAAAAGGCTAATGAGTCTGAGATGGTCTAAAATAAGGACTAAAACATTTGGGAGGCCTGGGAGATAGCATTAAATAAATGGGAAATAATCAGCTCTAGAGCAGTTGATTAGGAAAGAGGGCACATTTTACTTGCAAATAGGACACAGTTGGCAGGTTAACCTGAGCAGGTCTCAGTGCTATTGAAATCTCATAATGGTGCTTTGTGAACACTAGCTCTTAAGCTTTGACATTTTATAATTGAGTTATGTGGTTTATTGTTTCCCTTTCAGGCGATGGGCTATTTAAGCAGAGGAAAACTTTAAAAATGACTAAAGTGTTTTCAGTGCATTAATATAAACAAGTTATCCTAAAATAAAATCAGCAAATAACATTTAGTTTTCTCTTTTCCAGTCTGTACCATGTCTACAAAATTGCAGTTGTTTTTTTTTCTTTTCTTTCATTTAACAGTCTGGGAAATAGTAGTTTGAAAAATTATTACCATTGGAAATCCCTCTTCAATTCCTCCTAAATATCAGAGCTTGAACAGAATTGCAGTAGGTTACACTAAACCATTTCTGTTATGACCTTATATTTTGAAATTTAAAAAATGCTGTATATGTTTGTGGAAAAAAAATAAATGCATCTGGATGAGTAGAAGAAAAGTTCTTATTCTTATGTCATATAAAACTGACTCCATAAATTTGAGGAAAATTATTTAACATTTATTTTCTTATATGTAAAATGAGTGTTCCAATTTCCTGCCAATGAGAAAAATTATATAATCAAAGAATCACAATTTAAAAATTCAAATATTCTTATATAGCCAAATTGAGATATGACATTATTTTAGGATTTCCTTTGATATGTTATGAGTAAAGTAACTTGGAAATAACTTGTGTCAGTTCCACACCTGTAATTATGTGGAATTATGTTAATTAGACTAACTAAAACGTGTTGAACGCTAATGATTAATGATAAGAAAGAAAAGATCATAAAAAGTCTAATAGGATTCAAATCTGATCTAGATTGAATATTTTTACACAAAATGAATATTTTTACACAAAATGAAAGGAGTTATGCCAATAAATGGAACAATTAAATGCTAATAAAAACAGCAATAAGGTTAAGTGTAATGATCAAGGTTTAGATTCCACTGGAAATTTCAAGTCATTGATATCTCTCCATTAGAGAAGAGGAAGTAATACTATAATATATTGTCCTTCAACTATTCACTTTATAGTTTTCATATATATGTTAGCCTCATTTGTTCTTAATGAGAACCCTGTGGTAATGCTGATTAAACCAGAAACCATACCTCAAAAATGAGACACCAAATCCCCATGGTGCACAGTGATGGAATTGGAATTATGGGTTAGATGTTCTAAATTAGTAATGGAGATTCAACTGAAGTAAATGATAACTATCATTTCTATACAATAATGATCTAAACAAAATGATAGTCTAGATATGATTATAAGATCTAATCCAGATATTGATCCTCTACCTTTTCAGAGATCAAATTTCTATTGTCTCTTTGGAAAAGAGGGGAGTTATCTCAATTCTAGGCTGCAGCTTTTTCTCTCTGGGACTCTGTTTCTTCTGAATACCGACTCACTTTGTAGTTCCTCTGCCCAGTCACTTTACTTGGCCTAAATGCCACCAGCTGATTTTTTTTCTTTGTGTATATGTCTAGGATGAAGACAATTATGCTTTTCACTGGAGAGTAAATTACTTAAAAATTGAAGCACAGCCTTATTGTTCTTAAAAACTTAGGGTAGTTTTCTGGTGGAAAAATAATGCTTTCTTTCCTTGTCCAGATGAAAATATTTGCTATTTACATATTATTTTTTTCCTGTATCTCGACCTCTGTTACCATTTATTAATAAGTGACCATTAAGAATTTATTGTGTGGTTTTTATGCCCAAACAAGAGAACTAAATGATTAAAAACATGTAGTCATATGAAACATAAACTACTCGATGAAATTGCTTAGGTATGAAATCTCTGCATTCTTGAGCAAAAAGGGAAAATATACTAAATATATATCTGTATCCTATTCTTTATTAGATACTCTAATGGCAAGTTCGTTTATCATCTTTCATCCAAATTTTTGAAACAGTACATACAAAATTGTTGTCCTTTTTTCTTAATTTTAGAATCTAGACAAGACTCAACTTGATCACTTTTATTGATAGTTGACCTCAAAAATTATTTAATAATTTTTTGTTAAGGAAAATATAAAATAAGAAAAATCCTTGACCAAACATAGTCATAGTCCTATTCATAACTGTACATTTGTATGTAACTCAACAATGGAAAGTAAAGATGTTTTAAAATTTATTAATATTAGAATTGTCATTCCTAGAGTAAGGTATATAACAGTAAATTATATAATGTTTTCCCTTCATATAAAATTAATTAAATTAGATGTATATGTAAATCTATAGATTTTCCTTGAAGATGAGAAGGTATTTTTTAAAAGTACATAAAGTATCACAAATGAGAAAAATGCATATTAGGGGAGTTACCAAATTAAACACAGGTTAATCAACTAATCAATACTGATTTATCCTCAGTTATGTACAAGTTATTATTGTAAATGCTACATTAAATAGTTAATGTATAAAATTAGAGGAGGCCTGATTATTTTTCTTACAAAGCTAATAAACCAGTTGTGCTTTACCTGACATGACTTCAAAATACTTGGAGAGATGATCCCACACAAATTGCTTTCTGAGTAATAATAATGCAGTGGCAAAAAAAGCACAGCTACAGAATGATGTAGACTAAATTCACAATCAGTACAGGAGTGAAGAATACACTGTATAATTAATAATGAAGAACTCTCTGGAAGCCCTGAGCTTGGATTTGATTTTGAAGGAAGGATCTGCCAATAGATCATCTAACTTTGCAGCATAGTTTCACATGAGGAAAATTCTAAGATACAAATGAGAAAATAGTTGAAGAAAGAATGTACTTCTTTCCATATGCTGATTTACCAAAATGAAAATTAGAATACGTCTATAAATGTATATTATATCTGTGATATTTTAATCTGACATATAAGTTATTTCTAGGCACTTAAATGGTTCCTACTCTCTACTATATATTTTCAAACTCAATTATGGGAGAAGATGAATTAAAACAAGACCTCCCAAATATTCATCTAATAATATCACACAGCAATTCTTGCCAGACCTCAGTGTTTCTACATAGAAACAAGCCAAAGCTATTGAGGCACATAGTATTCAAGTATGTGCTTTCTATTAAAATGCCAACATAAACCGAACATGAACAAAGTGAATATAAGAAATATTCCAAGTGATGCTGTGAAATATCCAGTGACTTCTAGGCAGAAAAATTTAGTCAGCAAGCATTGCCAGTGAAGTGACATAGAAAAATGGGCAGTGTACATTGAGAGACTGCCTACATCTATAGCCATAAATAGTAGAACAATACCACTACTCATAACCAGGAAGGGTAAGTTGGCAGATTACACACTTATAATTTCATTCACCTTAATGGGCTGAAGTTAAATAAATGGTAATTTTAACCATGTATGACTATTAAAAGCACATATATTCCTTAATTTATTTCCCTTATAAGATTGGATAACATTTAAAATTGATCATTCATGAAACTGTAAAAATCTTTTTGAAAAAAAAACGCTTCCAGAATGAGTTTAATTTTTCAAAATATCAGATTAAAAAATGTCTCATTTCTCTGAAAAACTAAACAGTGATATACATAATCGTAATATTGCTAAATTAATTTCAGTACTTAAATACTATGAATCATTCTCATTGAAATTTCAAGAAAAAATTTCATCTTTTTTATATCAAATAGAAAAGTAAAATATAGCATCATGAATTTTCTCAGGCTTTTGCTTCGACACATGCTTTTTGTAACTTCTTTCAAATTCTAATAAATCATGACAATTTTGTGTGATACGAGGTAAACATGAATCTCTTTGTCTCAATATTATATGGATTTTAATAGGTATAGATTAAAGTCACATAAGCTAGATATTCTATAAACATCTTCCTATTATAAATATGGATTTCATTTCAGAGGGCCCCCTAATGTATTTCAGAACAATTAAGGAAAACATTATATAGTGACTTGCAAGCCTCTTCAATTAAGATAACTACAATACATATCTCTAGAAGATATGTTCTAACAAATTAAAACATCAATAGAATCTGACATTCATTAATTAAAATCTTTCAGTATTTAAGCACCATAACTTCACTCAGTGGAATATAACACCTTAGATTCTGATTTTCTATCACCATAAATTTGAACAATATTATTTGAAAGTCGACTATTTTGTATATAATTTGTTAGTCAAAAGAAACATTAGATGATAAAACTCCACAAATGACAAATGATTGTAATCTTAATTGGAGTACTTTCTAAAGTTATTTTTAAGTTTGTCAAACATATTGAAACCCAGAAAAGTAAAGTGATTTGTCAAAGATACAAAAACACACATGCTACTTATATTTTTCCATATGAGTTACCAAAAAAAAAAAAACAATTTATTTAGAGGCTATAGGGTAAAGTGATTTGTCCAAAATTCCAGAGACACATGCATTTGTTTTATCTTTGCTAAATTTTTAACTCATTCATTCATCACATTTTTTTTTGCACACTAAAATTTCCAAAGGCTAATGGCTTAACTCAAGATATAAAGAGAATAATAAATTATACTTACTCTGCATAAATAGAATGACAATTAAAATGCAAGGTAGTTTGCATTGAGATAGAAGTGTTTTGAAAGCTCCAAAGAGAATTCGCTGAACCAGACTAAAAGATGAGATGAAGAAACAGGCTTTATGTTATAAAGTATGTGTGTGTGTATTTTTTCCCTAAGATTTTTTTTTTTTTATAATTCACTCTACAATCCTCAAATTTTGTAGCTCTGTCTGTTAGAATATATATATCATGAGACGAGGACTACTCATCTTCTGACCGTTGCAGTCACTACCTTGCTGGTTCACACCTCCCTAGTCTGCATTTCCTGCTAGCACAACAAAAACAGTTTTCTGGTTCCTTCTGGGAGCACACACTCCACCTGAGCTCTGTATTTCACAAGGACTGGGCTGCAGACATTGTGTATAACCTGCTTCACCTTCTATTGCTAACAAAAATTCTCATCTACGTGGAAACGTACATTAATCCTACTTACTTTGAAAAAAATAAACTTTTCTTGATCCCATGATTCCCTGTGTTCCACTCTGACCTTATTCCCTTCCTCCCCAATTATGGCCCAATTTCACAACACGGTTAATATTCCTCCTATTCACTCCCCTTCCTTCCACCCTAAACCCACTTCAGTTAGGGGTCATTCCTTATCACTCCACTTAAGCATCAAAGTCCTCCTTTTGTGAAGTACAGTAGTCTGCTTTCTGTTCTTATCCTACTACATTTTCCCTCCCCGTTTAGCTGTTGACCACTTTCCCTAGATTTCTGTGAAACCACACCCTCAAGTTTTCTTCTACCTCCTGGTTCTTTTGCAACTTTCTCCAGCATTTTTCAGGTATTTCCAAAACTTTAAATAGCAACCGTATACAGATGACTAATGTATCTCCAGCCCTCTTTTCTCTTTCGAGCTTTTCTCAAGCATCTCCATTTGTATGTCTAATCAACTTCTCAAACTGACCGTCTTTAACATAGAATTAAGTCCAAACCACAGACCAAAGCCTAGGATGCCTCACTTGATCTGATCCCTGACTATATCTCCAATGTCAATTGCTATCACTCTTTTCCCTTGTTCATGAAATTCCAGCCAAACCCTTCTTGTGTCTGTGCCTTAAATACACTGCACATAAATCTACCTCAGGGTCTTTGATTGCAATTCTTTCTGCTAGAACAATTTTCACCTCTTGTCTTTTACCATTTGTTTCAGTTCTATTCAGGCAAGAGTTTTGTTACCAGGCTCTGTAAATTAGTTCTCATCCTACAACTCCTAAATTATCTAAAATTTATTTCTTTAATATCACTCTTATTATCTAAAATTGCCACATTTTTGCTTATGTTTCTCTTATTCTCTATATGATCCTGGTAAAAAAACTAACTCTATGTGTTTCCTGCTTTGTTTATCCCATTTATTCGTATATCTCCAGAGCCTTAGATGGTCACTGGTAAATATTAGGTTTTCAATTAATATTTGATAAAGAAGTGAGTGGTTTCTAAAAAGTAGTAGTTTAGGTAGGTTCATCTGGTATCTGGATATCATCAAATCAGAAAAATATATTTAAACATTAATAACAGAATCTTGAATAATAAACACCAAAATCATATTATAATCTTTTATTGCAGTTTATCAAATAAAATAATAATTAGGTTAATCTCATTAATTATTTACTGATAAGCAACATATATGTTTTCCTATTTAGTCACAACAGTGCACAACAGTAGCTTTATGATATCTACTTCAAAGCTAACATTCTTGCACAGTAAATGTATTTCAATAGCAGTGATTTTAGAAATATTACATATGTTCTCCTTAATATTAAGGTGAGAGTTCTCTCTTTTCAAACTTTTGTTTTATGGTAACAGATAAGAAAATATTAGAAGTGTATCCTCATAATTTTAAACAAAATGCTAAAATGGAGGAAACAAACACTACATCTCACATTAATGAGCTAGCTTGATATATTTATAAAGTTTTATTTTAATCAAGTATTTTACCAGATACTAAATCAATATAATTCAATATTTTCTATAAAATTAATTGATATTTCCATGTGAAAGATTTTTTTTAAGACTAAAATGTAAGTATATGGATTTTAACTGACAGCTGTTGTCCAAAGACTTGAACTATTGGGTGGAAAGGTTGAATGATTTTTCATAATCATTTCTTTCTCTGTCTTTCATATCACCCCATAACAAGAAGCCATATAGAAAACTTTGAAAGAAAAAAAAACTTAGAAAACTTTTTTTTTCCACATTGTTATATTCCTTAATTAGAAAGCCGACTGACAGTATCAATTCTTTTGTCAAATCTTTACACAGACACACACTCTGGCTGTGGGATTATAGAACTCTTCTTATTTTCTTCAAGTTTTGGTTTGGTCAAAGGCTAATTTTATTTCATACTGAGGGATCAAATCAATGTAAAGGTTGAATCTGATCAGAAAATATCACTCAGTAAATTACACAGGAGACATTTGGAGAAGACATATAATTGGGAAGGCTTTATACATATATATACCAGGAATGGGTAGCTCATTTTTATTTTTATATGTTGCCCTTCAAGAAAATTCATTAGCATACCTGAAACAATAACATTTCATCATGGGAAAGGCTTTTCAGTGTGGAAATTGTTGGCTTAATATGCAGCCCTGAGGCAGAACTACTAGACAGACAGGAGCACAATATCTGCAACATATTCCTTAAAAAATCATGCTTTCTGAAAAAGATACTTGTAAATATAGAGATTTGAGACCTATGGAGAAGAATATGAATGCATATATGGAAGCTAACTATGGAATCCAGATTCAAAATTTCTGAAAAGAATCTAAAAATAAAATTTTCAGAAGTCTCTATAGCCTGAGGCACTGGTTGAAGACAGTTTATGATTTACTTGGTGGTATCTATTGTTCATCTCTTTTTGTGAAAATATAATTTCTGACTGCTGTTATTAAGTTTATGGAACATTTAATATTTTTGAGAATACCCTATATTAAAATTCCCAGAGAGCGTGTCTAAACATATATTTAATTAAACTAATTTAAAAATGATATGAGTTGGTAAAAATGCATAGAGCCACATATAGAACAGCTGGATAATGATTGGCAAAGTCAAACCTAATGTTTTTATTCCCTCTAGATGGATGGAAAAGCTAGTTTTAACTGAATTCCTGCTCACAAAGTTTTTTTTTTATAATGTTGTAAAGTCACAAACTAAAATCATGTTTGTTTACACAAATATCTGTTTTGAAGTTCTTCAAAGGATTTGATTGTTTGAATAAGTTCTTAAAGAGACTTTAAAAATATAAAGAATATTTGTTTCCTCTGACCCTTTATATTATTTGTCCCAATATACAGAAATGTAAAATAACTTACCTACAAATTACCTAGCATTGTTCCTTCATGTGTGGGATCAGATCTAACATTCATTATTTAAATAAAAAATTTTTTTTCTCATAAACTGAACAATTCACTTTCTAATAAATTCTCAAAGAAAATTGTGAAACATAGATATTTAATATTAACTTTTATCATTTAATATTAATTATGGTATTAGTAGAAAATAAAATGTAAGTATACTTTTAAATATTCTAAATTTTTCCAGGTAGGAAATAGTTAATTACATTATAATACACATAAAATTTTGAACAATATGTACCTATAAAAACAATATTAAATTGTTAAATTACATGTTATTAAATCAAAAGAACAGGTTACAAAATTGCATGTACAATAATATATACATGTGTGTCTGTGTGTCTGCATATAATAACATGTAATATATAATATATATAATTTTATAGTATATAATATATGACATATAAAACTTATAGAATTATATTTAACATTAGTATTTAATACTGTTAAGCACATTTGACAAAATAGACCTGTCTATACATATTACACACACACATTCACACAAGTATGTGTGTATATGTACATTTAGAAAAAAAAAATTTTAATCTTAAAAATTAAAAATAGAATCCAGTAATTTAGCGATCAATATTTTCTTCTTTAAATTCTTTTCAAAATCAAATTCAAATTATTACAGTGTATGAAGTATGATGTTAACTTTGAAAGATTAACATTATTATATTTTTCTCTAAATTTTTTCTTAAAAAATATTTCAGAGTCCTCTGTGTTTAAGCACCAGATGCCATATCTGGCTAAAAGTGACATAAACCTTAACAAAAGAGAAAAAAAATAAAGGAAAAAGAAAAATAAATTATTGGAAAGTAAAAAATGGCTCAGAGGATTCAAAAACACGTTATGAACAATGACGCTCAGGAAAGGGACTATAGTTAGCAGGAAATGTTTCTAGGAACTTCCCAAATTAATTAAACAAACCCGTCATTTTCCAGCCTTATGTAGCTGGAAGGTCCCGATTCTCAGGGTGAAGAGACACTGATTGTTCTTGCCTGTGTCCTGTGCCCATAATTTTGCCAGAGTGGGATGTGTACATTTACTGGCATTCTCAACAGACCTGTATGTGATGGAGCATGTTTATAATAGCTCCTGAAGGAATATTGTGGTGCAGATAGCAAGAAAAGGGTAAAGGCATACTGACTGGGCTGGCGAAATGATGCTTGTCCTCTACGTGGAACTTTATGAATAAATGCTCTCATTTCTGTTTCATTTTACAAGCTTATTTACAAAAATGGGTGCCTTTGCTCATTAAATTACACTACAATTCTCGATTTTGAGAGGTGGGATACTCACATTTCAGGCACAGAGAAGCACTTCAACTTCCCAGTGGAATTATTCACAAAATAAGCAGGCACAGAACATAGGAATAATATTAAGTGTGGACTTATGCAGTAAAAGCTAAAGGTTGTCTTTTGAATGCTGATAAATACTGTATAAAAATTGAAGAATTTTAATATTATTTGTACATTATGTGACTTTATGTCCAAAAAATCCATAATAATCAAGTGAAATATGAATCTAATAAGATAAATTCAAAGATAATAAACAAAGCAAATAATTTTTACATACATTATGTTACCAGTAAGAATATACTATGTTAAACATTATTTTCCAAAGAGTAATAGCCATATACTCCAGTGTAAGGAAAAACAAAAATGCATGTTACATATATTGACTCACATAGAATTTTTATTGACACCATATAGCTGAATACATATCACATACATTTACTAATTAAATATTTTAAATTATCACAAAAATAAGAGAAATATAATTGAGAGTGGAATTGCTAGGAATAAATGTACAAAACATAAGAGAAATATCATAGTTTTCATTACAAAAGAAATGGACAAGTTGCTGGACATTGAGTAAGGCCAGAAAAATGTTTGCAGCTTGCATAGCAAAAATACTATAAAACTTTTAAAACAGGCACTAATGGAAATATGTAATAACATGGGAATATGATAATACATTTCATGTCAGATGTACCCACTTATACATTTACACAGGTATATTTTTTAAAAATCTATACATAGAAGGAAAATAGAACAAATATGTTGAATGCACAGATTTTTTCCTTACTACTTTTCTTCATTATTTTCATATTCTATAATGAACAAATATTCGGTAATAAAAGTTTAAAAAGTCACATTAACCCACATAAATCATTCAACTCCTTTATAAAACAATGTTTTCTTTTTCTCTAAGGGCATTATTTTTTTTTAAAATATTTCTTAGATTATTCAGAGAATAACTTCCTGAGGAAGAACTCTTGTAGAAACATTAAACAGAAATGTCAATACTAAAGTCACAGTGGACAAATAGTATTAAACAATGTTGATGAAAGGAAATTAGGCTCTCTCTAGGGCTCTTGTCTATGAAAATAGCCACAAATGAAATGGATTTATCCCAGGCATTTGTAACAGAAAGGCTGTAAATACCAAGGAACTGGGGATGTATAAGTGTCCTGAGGTACATTTATTTTGTTAGAAGTCAGCTTTTCTGAGAAATTATGATTCAGCAGTCATCTTGGTTTATCATGAAGCAGTGAAGTTTTGGACTCATAATTTTTCATCGCAAAGAAGTGACCGCCTCAGTATTTTGTAGGTAAAAACTCATATCCAAGTACATCATGAAGCATTTACAGCCATGCCCAGGGAATCAGTTGTCCAGCAAGCACATCTGGTGAGTGGCTACAAATACAACAGAAGAATGAGCTGAAAGTGTCAAGCAAACTTCTTACAACAGGTGTTGGCTCATAATGGTGTCCTCCAGGTAATAGAAAAAAATGAGTCAATTAAAAACTGAGATGAAAATTCTTTTATGACCTCAGAGCTAGAAAAACTAACTTTGTGTATCATTAACAACATGTTTTCCTTGCCTCATGTTAGTGTATATTTGGACCCACTGAAGACAAATTTCAATAACTCAGCATATATTCAAAGAATAATATCCAAGTAATTATGTTTGTTGTTTGCTCGGTACTTTGTTTTCAAGAATTCTTAAAAATAGGTAAACTAGGTATACGAAATGTGGATAAGTAGTTATTGGAGCAATGATTTTAACTTTAAGTTAAGAGTACCAGAGATAACAGAACTCTGAAAAGAGTATACATTTTCTTGTTTCTGAAACACCCAGTTGAAATTAATAAACTAATGATTTTTTTAAACTTAGGTTTAAAAGCAATTCACAGTTACAAATTGAAAAGATGAAAGTATTAAGAATTTAGCCTAAGTAGTGGCTCATATGGATCTTTTCAAAATGTAGCTCTTGGGTATTCGTTCATTTATTTGTTCATTCAGTCAGCAATCGTTACTTAAGTACTCACTATGTGCTAGCAACATCTGCACTAGACACTCAAGATCAAATGCTAAGCAAAACATTGAATTTTAACCTTCATACAGTTTATAAGAAAACACTCCATTAGTCTATTTTTATTCAATTTCAAGCTCTTATATTTATCCTATTAATTGTTCTCACATATTTTTCTTTTTGACTCCTCTCTCCAAAATCCACATTGTGATATAAAGTATTTCTTTGAAATTTTGAACTACTCTTGATTCTAGTGTATAGATTCTAGACTTACAATAAATATGCTGCAAGAGTAAATATCTCTAAGAAAGGTTTCTATTGTGAAATAGAAACTATTGTGAAATACCTAACAAATACTAATAGCCTACTGCAGGAAGGGAGAGTTCCCATTTATTCACCCCAGTTATTATATTGACATGAGTATCCCCTAAGTTATTTGGAAATGATCAAGTGATCTTACAAATGGAGAACGTCTAGCTTTTGAGGACTACTTGAGCAGTAATAGTCACAGAAAGAACTAGCTTAATGGGATAAAGTGTCATGTAGAGCATCTGATAGACATTCATGTTATCTACTCCAATTATGTCCAAGACTACTAGGCTGTCGATGAGTGCTGTGTGTGGGTTGATTTTGACTTGACATGTGCTCAGTGAGCATAACTAATGGTTCATTTCTAACATCTGGGATGACTGGTTCTATGGGTATGTTGGTCTGTGTTATTTTTTTTCCTCAAAAAATTATACTTGATATACATACTTTTTAATATAAAGAAAATGTATATATTTGGACACCATTTTACAAAAGAACTATTAGATTTCAATACCTAAACTGTTAAAGGGAATAAAAACATTAATTTTAAGAAAGCTTTTTCTCATTTCACTGACATGCAAAGGAGAATTTGTCATTTTTATATAGGGTCTTTCTTAAATAAAATATGACAGATTTTCTTCTTGATTCCTGTTCCTAGGTTATTGAATTTGACTATTTTATTTCCTATTGCCCATAAATTATAATCTCTTCAAGCAGTTCAGAAAAGGACAAGCAGAGTATATGTCAATCCACTTGTCTCCATGATATAGAAAGATGATACATTTTTCCCTGTGTACATTGAATAAACCAGAAATAATTATAAAAAAAAAGAGAGGAAGGGTGGCTATTCACCATTACTTGGATTACCATCTCTGCATGTGAGAAATGTTATTTTCAGTAAGCCTTCTAAGGCCATGGAAATAAAAGAAGTGGGAAGACAATATTGATATGGCAAATTGCTCTTTATTTAAAGATGCTTTTTAATATGAATATGGCTTTATAATCTGTAAAGTAAAAATGGCACACAGATAAAAATAAAACGTTAGAACAAAAACGTTCTTTTCTGTGAATAAATTTACATGTCAGTCAAGTATCTGTCAGTGCATCTGCTGAATGAGTGACATGTCTTAAGTAAGTAAAAGCAGAAGGAGAGTAACTAACGAGAATAACTAAAAGGAGAAGTGGTGAAATTGACAGTCTTGATGAGCGGGGATTCTTCTCTACATGCAGAATGTATTCAGTTAGAATAATGCCTCCAAGCAAGTAAAGAAATAGTGACAAACTAGCAATTATGATGGAGGGAAATGTAAACAGAAATGGAAATTCTGATGTTTGGACTGTTCTGATGAAGGATTTAAGAGTATGTGGTAGCATTACCTTTCCACCCATGGGCTAGTGATTTATTAACATTTTATTAACATTCATTGATATTACCATTTTCATGACATTTCTTTTGCTAGGATTAGAGAGTGCCTTAATTTCACTTGCTTAAGCAAGATTTTGGAAAAACATTTTGAAGAAGGCTAATATACTGTTTATTCAAAGCAGGGCTCCCTGGGAGTAACCACAGATGCATGGGTTCTTTTCTAAAGGCACAGAGTTCTATAATCTTCAAATTCCCAGAACTTCATGTAGTAGCATGAGACCGCCCTAATTTAAGAAGTTGTACATTTCTTTTACAGTGCTTAAGTTTTAAATACCTTAAGTTTAAATAGTTAATACCCATTTTTAAGTGAAATTTCAGGTGACTCTTTTTTCTTTCTAAAGCAGCATTTGATTTGAAATAAAGTTTAAACAATTTTTTACCATTTTACATAACTTTACATTAAAAAAGCTTTCTTATCACAATTCAGAATACATCATTATATTACAAAGCTTTGTTCTAGTAATATTTATATTTAAATATTATTACTATTAGTTAAGTCATTAGGGCTTACCATGTGCCAGGATTTGTCTGGAATTTTGCAGGATTATCTCACTTGATTCCTCTTAGAACTAGTTAATACAATGTGCAGTTAATGTTATACTTGTTCATTGAAGTATATGCATTTTAATTTTTAAGGCATACTCATTTTTTCTTTAAATATATTTTTTTTAACATCTTTATTGGGGTATAATTGCTTTACAATGGTGTGATAGTTTCTGCTTTATAACAAAGTGAATCAGTCATACATAAACATATGTTCCCATATGTCTTCCCTCCTGCATCTCCCTCCCTCCCACCCTCCCTATCCCAACCCTCCAGGCTGTCACAAAGCACCGAGCCAATATCCCTGTGCCATGCGGCTGCTTCCAACTAGCTATCTACCTTACTACATTTGTTAGTGTGTATATGCCCATGACTCTCTCTCGCCCTGTCACAGCTCACCCTTCCCCCTCCCCATAACCTCAAGCCCGTTCTCTAGGAGGTCTGCGTCTTTATTCCTGCTTTACCCCTAGGTTCTTCATGACATTTTTTTTCTTAAATTCCATATATATGTGTTAGCATACGGTATTTGTCTTTTTCTTTCTGACTTACTTCACTCTGTATGACAGACTCTAGGTCTATCCACTTCATTACAAATAGCTCAATTTCGTTTCTTTTTATGGCTGAGTAATATTCCATTGTATATATGTGCCACATCTTCTTTTTCCATTCATCCGATGATGGGCACTTAGGTTGTTTCCATCTCCGGGCTATTGTAAATAGAGCTGCAATGAACATTTTGGTACATGACTCTTTTTGAATTTTGGTTTTCTCAGGGTATATGCCCAGTAGTGGGATTGCTGGGTCATATGGTAGTTCTATTTATAGTTTTTTAAGGAACCTCCATACTGTTCTCCATAGTGGCTGAACCAATTCACATTCCCACCAGCAGTGCAAGAGTGTTCCCTTTTCTCCACACCCTCTCCAGCATTTATTGTTTCTAGATTTTTTGATGATGGCCATTCTGACTGGTGTGAGATGATATCTCATTGTAGTTTTGATTTGCATTTCTCTAATGATTAATGATGTTGAGCATTCTTTCATGTGTTTGTTGGCAGTCTGTATATCTTCTTTGGAGAAATGTCTATTTAGGTCTTCTGCCCATTTTTGGATTGGGTTGTTTGTTTTCTTGTTATTGAGCTGCATGAGCTGCTTGTAAATTTTGGAGATTAATCCTTTGTCGGTTGCTTCATTTGCAAATATTTTCTCCCATTCTGAGGGTTGTCTTTTGGTCTTGTTTATGGATTCCTTTGCTGTGCAAAAGCTTTGAAGTTTCATTAGGTCCCATTTGTTTATTTTTTTTTTATTTCCATTACTCTAGGAGGTGGGTCAGAAAGGATCTTGTGTGATTTATGTCATAGAGTGTTCTGCCTATGTTTTCCTCTAAGAGTTTGATAGTTTCTGGCCTTACATTTAGTTCTTTAATCCATTTTGAGCTTATTTTTGTGTATGGTGTTAGGGAGTGATCTAATCTCATACTTTTACATGTACCTGTCCAGTTTTCCCAGCACCACTTATTGAAGAGGCTGTCCTTTCTCCACTGTACATTCCTGCCACCTTTATCAAAGATAAGGTGTCCATATGTGCATGGGTTTATCTCTGGGCTTTCTATCCTGTTCCATTGATCTATCTTTCTGTTTTTGTGCCAGTACCATACTGTCTTGATAACTGTAGCTTTGTAGTATAGTCTGAAGTCAGGGAGCCTGATTCCTCCAGTTCCTTCTTTCATTCTCAAGATTGCTTTGGCTATTCGGTGTCTTTTGTGTTTCCATACAAATTGCAAAATTTTTTGTTCTAGTTCTGTGAAAAATGCCAGTGGTAGTTTGATAGGGATTGCATTGAATCTATAGATTGCTTTGGGTAGTGGAGTCATTTTCACAATGTTGATTCTTCCAATCCAAGAACATGGTATATCTCTCCATCTATTTGTATCATCTTTAATTTCTTTCATCAGTGTCTTATAATTTTCTGCATACAGGTCTTTTGTCTCCTTAGGTAGGTTTATTCTTAGATATTTTATTCTTTTTGTTGCAATGGTAAATGGGAGTGTTTTCTTGATTTCACTTTCAGATTTTTCATCATTAGTATATAGGAATGCCAGAGATTTCTGTGCATTAATTTTGTATCCTGTCACTTTACCAAATTCATTGATTAGCTCTAGTAGTTTTCTGGTAGCATCTTTAGGGTTCTCTATGTATAGGATCTTGTCATCTGCAAACAGTGACAGCTTTACTTCTTCTTTTCCAATTTGGATTCCTTTTATTTCCTTTTCTTCTCTGATTGCTGTGGCTAAAACTTCCAAAACTATGTTGAATAAGAGTGGTGAGAGTGGGCAACCTTGTCTTGTTCCTGATCTTAGTGGAAATGCTTTCAGTTTTTCACCATTGAGGATGATGTTGGCTGTGGGCTTGTCATATATGGCCTTTATTATGTTGAGGAAATTTCCCTCTATGCCTACTTTCTGCAGGGTTTTTATCATAAATGGGTGTTGAATTTTGTCAAAAGCTTTCTCTGCATCTATTGAGATGATCATATGTTTTTTCTCCTTCAATTTGTTAATATGGTTTATCACATTGATAGATTTGCGTATATTGAAGAATCCTTGCATTCCTGGAATAAACCCCACTTGATCATGGTGTATGATCCTTTTAATGTGTTGTTGGATTCTGTTTGCTAGTATTTTGTTGAGGATTTTTGCATCTATGTTCATCAGTGATACTGGCCTGTAGTTTTCTTTCTTTGTGACATCCTTGTCTGGTTTTGGTATCAAGGTGATGGTGGCCTCGTAGAAAGAGTTTGGGAGTGTTCCTCTGCTATATTTTGGAAGAGTTTGAGAAGGATAGGTGTTAGCTCTTCTCTAAATGTTTGATAGAATTCGCCTGTGAAGCCATCTGGTCCTGGGCTTTTCTTTGTTGGAAGATTTTTCATCACAGTTTCAATTTCAGTGCTTGTGATTGGTCTGTTCATATTTTCTATTTCTTCCTGATTCAGTCTTGGCAGGTTGTGCATTTCTAAGAATTTGTCCATTTCTTCCAGATTGTCCATTTTATTGGCATAGAGTTGCTTGTAGTAATCTCTCATGATCTCTTTTATTTCTGCAGTGTCAGTTGTTACCTCTCCTTTTTCATTTCTAATTCTATTGATTTGAGTCTTCTCCCTTTTTTTCTTGATGAGTCTGGCTAGTGGTTTATCTATTTTGTTTATCTTCTCAAAGAACCAACTTTTAGTTTTATTGATCTTTGTTATTGTTTCCTTCATTTCTTTTTCATTTATTTCTGATCTGATTTTTATGATTTCTTTCCTTCTGCTAGCTTTGGGGTTTTTTTGTTCTTCTTTCTCTAATTGCTTGAGGTGCAAGGTTAGGTTGTTTATTCGAGATGTTTCCTGCTTCTTAAGGTGGGCTTGTATTACTATAAACTTCCCCCTTAGAACTGCTTTTGCTGCATCCCACAGGTTTTGGGTCGTTGTGTCTCCATTGTCATTTGTTTCTAGGTATTTTTTTATTTCCTCTTTGATTTCTTCAGTGATCACTTCATTATTAAGTAGTGTATTGTTTAGCCTCCATGTGTTTGTATTTTTTACAGATCTTTTCCTGTAGTTGATATCTAGTCTCATGGCGTTGTGGTCAGAAAAGATACTTGATACAATTTCAATTTTCTTAAATTTACCAAGGCTTGATTTGTGACCTAAGATATGATCTATCCTGGAGAATGTTCCATGAGCACTTGAGAAAAATGTGTATTCTGTTGTTTTTGGATGGAGTGTCCTATAAATATCAATTAAGTCCATCTTGTTTAATGTATCATTTAAAGCTTGTGTTTCCTTATTTCTTTTCATTTTGGATGATCTGTCCATGGGTGAAAGTGGGGTGTTTAAGTCCCCTACTATGAATGTGTTACTGTTGATTTCCCCTTTTATGGCTGTTAGTATTTGCCTTATGTATTGAGGTGCTCCTATGTTGGGTACATAAATATTTACAATTGTTATATCTTCTTCTTGGATCGATCCCTTGATCATTATGTAGTGTCCTTCTTTGTCTCTTTTAATAGTCCTTATTTTAAAGTCTATTTTGTCTGATATGAGAATTGCTACTCCAGCTTTCTTTTGGTTTCCATTTGCATGGAATATCTTTTTCCATCCCCTTACTTTCAGTCTGTATGTGCCTCTAGGTCTGAAGTGGGTCTCTTGTAGACAGCATATATAAGGGTCTTGTTTTTGTATCCATTCAGCTAATCTGTGTCTTTTGGTGGGAGCATTTAGTCCATTTACATTTAAGGTAATTATCGATATGTATGTTCCTATTCCCGTTTTCTAAATTGTTTTGGGTTCGTTATTATAGGTCTTTTCCTTCTCGTGTGTTTCTTGCCTAGAGAAGATCCTTTAGCATTTGTTGTAAAGCTGGTTTGGTGGTGCTGAACTCTCTCAGCTTTTGCTTGTCTGTAAAGGTTTTAATTTCTCCATCAAATCTGAATGAGATCCTTGCTGGGTAGAGTAGTCTTGGCTGCAGGTTTTTCTCCTTCATCACTTTCAGTATGTCCTGCCACTCCCTTCTGGCTTGTAGGGTTTCTGCTGAGAGATCAGCTGTTAACCTTATGGGGATTCCCTTATGTGTTATTTGTTTTTTTTTTCCCTTGCTGCTTTTAATATGCTTTCTTTGTATTTAATTTTTGACAGTTTGATTAATATGTGTCTTGGCGTATTTCTCCTTGGATTTATCCTGGATGGGACTCTCTGTGCTTCCTGGACTTGATTAACTATTTCCTTTCCCATATTAGGGAAGTTTTCAACTATAATCTCTTCAAATATTTTCTCAGTCCCTTTCTTTTTCTCTTCTTCTTCTGGGACCCCTATAATTCGAATGTTGGTGCATTTAGTGTTGTCCCAGAGGTCTCTGAGACTGTCCTCAGTTCTTTTCATTCTTTTTTCTTTATTCTGCTCTGCAGTAGTTATTTCCACTATTTTATCTTCCAGGTCACTTATCCGCTCTTCTGCCTCAGTTATTCTGCTATTGATCCCATCTAGAGTACTTTTAATTTCATTTATTGTGTTGTTCATTGTTGTTTGTTTCATCTTTAGTTCTTCTAGGTCCTTGTTAACTGATTCTTGCATTTTGTCCATTCTATTGTCCATTCTATCTCCAAGATTTCGGATCAACTTTACTATCATTATTCTGAATTCTTTTTCAGGTAGACTGCCTATTTCCTCTTCATTTGTTAGGTCTGGTGCATTTTTATCTTGCTCCTTTATCTGCTGTGTGTTTTTCTGTCTTCTCATTTTGCTTATCTTACTGTGTTTGGGGTCTCCTTTTTGCAGGCTGCAGGTTCGTAGTTCCTCCTGTTTTTGATGTCTGTCTCCAGTGGCTAAGGTTGGTTCAGTGCGTTGTGTAGGCTTCCTGGTGGAGGGGACTAGTGCCTATGTTGTGGTGGATGAGGCTGGATCTTGTCTCTCTAGTGGGCAGGTTCACGTCTGGTGGTGTGTTTTGGGGTGTCTGTGGCCTTATTATGATTTTAGGCAGCCTCTCTGCTAATGGGTGGGGTTGTGTTCCTGTTTTGCTAGTTGTTTGGCATAGGTTGTCCAGCACTGTGGCTTGCTGGTCATTGAGTGAAGCTGGGTGCTGGTGTTAAGATGGAGGTCTCTGGGAGATTTTCGCCATTTGATATTATGTGGAGCTGGGAGGTCTCTTGTTGACCAGTGTCCTGAAGTTGGCTCTCCTACCTCAGAGGCAGAGCCCTGCCTCCTAGCTGGAGCACCAAGAGCTTTTCATCCACATGGCTCAGAATAAAAGGGAGAAAAAGTAGAGGGAATTAGTAGAAGTATGAGGAAAGAAAGAAGGAAAGGAGGGTAGGAAGGAAGGAAGAAAGAAAGAAAGAAGTAAAGAAGGAAAGAAGGCAAGAAGGAAAGAAAGGAGGGAGGGAGGGAGGGAGGAAGGAAGGAGGGAAAGAAGGAAAAAAGACAGAAAGAAAGAAGATACAGTAAAAATAAAATAAAGTATAATAAAGTTATTGAATTAAAAAATTCTTATTTAGAAAAAAAAAAAAGGGACGGATAGAACCTTAGGACAAATGTTGGAAGCAAAGCTATACAGACAAAATCTTACACAGAAGCATACACATACACCCTCACTAAAAGAGGTAAACGGGGAAAAATCATAAATCTTGCTGTCAGAGACCACCTCCTCAATTTGGGATGATTCGTTGTCTAAAGGAGGGAAGGAAGGAAGGAAAGAAAGAAAGAAAGAAAGAAAGAACGAAGGTAAAGTATAATAACGTTATTAAAATTAATTATTAAGAAAAAAAATTAAAAAAAAAAAACATGGACGGATAGAATCCTAGGACAAATGGTGGAAGCAAGACTATACAGACAAGATCTCACACAGAAGCATACACATACACATTCACAAAAAGAGGAAAAGGGAAAAAATCATAGATCTTGCTCCTAAAGTCCACTTCCTTAATTTGGGATGATTGGTTGTCTATTCAGGTATTCCACAGATGCAGGGTATATCAAGTTGATTGTGGAGCTTTAATCCGCTGCTTCTGAGGCTGCTGGGAGAGATTTCCCTTTCTCTTCTTTGTTCTCACAGCTCCCAGGGCTCAGCTTTGATTTGGCCCTGCCACTGCGTGTAGGTCGCTGGAGGGCGTCTGTTTTTTGCTCAGACAGGATGGGGTTAAAAGAGCCGCTGATTCGGGGGCTCTGGCGCACTCAGGACGGCGGGGAGGGAGGGGCACGGAGTGCGGGGCGGCCTGCGGCGGCAAAAGCCGGCGTGACTTTGTACCAGCCTGAGGCGCGCTGTGCGTTCTCCCGGGGAAGTTGTCCCTGGATCCCGGGAACCTGGCAGCGGCGGGCTGCACAGGCTCCGCGGAAGAGGGGTGTGGAGAGTGACCTGTGCTCGCACACAGGCCCCTTGGTGGCGGCAGCAGCAGCCTTAACGTCTCCCGCCCGCCTCTGGGGTCCGCGCTTTTAGCCGCGGCTTGCGCCCGTCTCTGGGGTCCGCGCTTTCAGGCGCGACTCGCGCCCGTCTCTGGATTCCGCGCTTTCAGCCGCGGCTCGCGCCCGTCTCTGGAGTTCCTTTAAGCAGCGTTCTTAAACCCCTCTCCTCACGCCCCAGGAAACAAAGAGGGAAGGAAAAGTCTCCTGCCTCTTCGGCAGGTGCAGACTTTTCCCCGGACTCCCTCCCGGCTAGCCGTGGTGCACTAACCCTTTCAGGCTATGTTCAAGCCGCCAACCCCAGTCCTCTCCCTGCGCTCCGTCCAAAACCGAAACCCGAGCCTCAGAGCCTCAGCTCGCAGCCCCGCCCGCCCCAGCGGGTGAGCAGACAAGCCTCTCGGGCTGGTGAGTGCCGGTCGGCACCGATCCTCTGTGCGGGAATCTCCCCGCTTTGCCCTCCGCACCCGTTGCTGTGCACTCCTCCGTGGCTTCGAAGCTCCCCCCTCCGCCTCCCGCAGTCTCCGCCCGCGAAGGGGCTTCCTAGTGTGTGGAAACTTTTCCTCCTTCACAGCTCCCTCCCACTGGTACAGGTGCCCTCCCTATTCTTTTGTGTCTGTTTTTTCTTTTTTTCTTTTGCCCTACCCAGGTACGTGGGGAGTTTCTTGCCTTTTGGGAGGTCTGAGGTCTTCTGCCAGCCTTCAGTAGGTGTTCTGTAGGAGTTGTTCCACGTGTAGATGTATTTCTGGTGTATCTGTGGGGAGGAAGGTGATCTCCGCGTCTTACTCTTCCGCCATCTTCCGCCTTCCCTAAATATTTTTAATTATTATGAAAATCAACTGATGACTAGAAGCATGTCTTGATCTAAATGCATCCTTAGCATCCAGCACAATGATTTGCAGTTAGAGTAAATGCTCAAAATAATTATTTAATGAATAATGTTATTTATCTCTTTACTTTCCTGTCAGAGCACCTGAAATAGGATTGTTTGGGCTGCAGTTAACATAAACACAAACCATAAATGACTTCCAATATTGGTTAATTGAACAGTTTTACAATGTTATCAAGTATTCAGATTTCTTTTCTTTTTTTTTTTTTTTTTCCTAATCTTTCTGTTCTGTCATCCTTAGCATGTAGATTTTATGATCTAGCTTGCTCTCCTCATCACAAAAATTTCAGCACTGGAGGTAGGGTCATAATCAAATATCATTCCTTCTATCTGTTTTCTAGAAGGCCTTAGCAGATGTCTTCTCCTGACCCACTGTTGAGAAATGCACAATATCCTCATTCTTGTAGCATACTCCTATTCCTAATTTATCGGGTTTTGTTTAGATTGATAAAATTTACTTCCTGGGGCCAGAAAGTTGTCTTGAAAGATATGGCCACCTGGCATATAAAATAAATTTTTGCTAACGAGGAAGAAAGAGGATGGAGGGTGCTCAGAAAGCTACAATGTGTGCTACAGAATATCCTCAAGTAAACACTGAAAAATTTATGTAAAATTCTATCATTTTGATAAATTTTACAATAACGTTTTCTACTGCATGTAATTCAACAGAGAGTTGTCATTTTGCTTCAGAGAAATTCTAGAGTAAACATTACAATAATAATCATATGTTCTTTTTTTTTAAATAAGGCATTTAATCTGAAACAAAATGGATTCTTCTGTATAAATTAAATGCAATAAAATAAAAATATTGGATTATTTAAACCATAATGAAGAGGTATAATGAATTTGTTGATTTTAGTTGAGATAATAAAAATGATTTCTTGAGAACAGATTGCATTTCTCTTACTTATCACCAAATAATGTATATGTTCTATATATTTTTTCTTTGAAATTTAAAATAGACCTCACCTGCATGATTTTCAACTTTATTATTTTGATCTGCTATTGTATTAATTTTGAAATAATATTTATAGTTAGTATTTTTATAATAGACAATGAGAATACTTTCAGAATTGTGTGCCATCTCTTTTTCTCTGAAGTGCCAAGGTGAAAATTAAGGTGAGGGAAGGTACTGAGTGTTACCATCTTTCATGGCTGGAAGATATTTATCATGAGAATTTGACAATGTAATAACATGAAATATGGAACGAGTTGCATATTTTGGTGTATTTCAACAAGTCAGATCCAGAAGAAGACTTTTTCTGAAGTAATGGTCAGTAGACTCTGCTCAAGACACATACATTTTCCTGTCTGAATGATCACGGCCAAGGACGCCACAACTAATATGAGCTTTACCAGATAATAAATTTGCAGTTCACTTTGCCTTTTCTGGATTCCAATAGAAATTCACACTAACTTCTCCTAATTATTTTTGGTAACTGATCGGAGCTCACAATATATATGATAGCTAACGTATAAAGATGCACACTTGCTCTTCCCATGCCCATATATATTTTATTTTTTATCTGAAACAACGAAGGAAGGTAAATTATATTATCCTCATATTTCAGAAGACAAAACAAAACTCAGAATAAATAGCAAGACAAAATTCTAAGCACAGATCTGCCTGAGGCCAAAGCTGTTTTTGCTTTTCTTTCTCCTTTCCTCTCTCTCTTCCTTCCTTCCTTCTCTCATTTTTTTTTTCTTTTGCACTTCACACTAGTACCCTTAAAAATATATTTGTTGTACCTTACCTTTACATACACTTTGGGAAAAAAACAGGTAAGACTTTAGAGGGAGTTATAAAGGAAAAGTGGCAAAACTTACAAACAGTCTACGTGCAAAGATGTTTACATTTAACTTTACATCTGGAGAAACGGGGCACCATCTTACCCCAGCGATCAGTGGTAATATCACTGATATTCCAGAAATGAGGCAAAACAATTTCATAGGCCTCCTGAGAGAAAATCACAATAATGTTTCTAAGTATTCCTGACAAAACTGTATGCCCTGACTCTATACATGATAAAATATAAGATAAACCCAGATTGAGGGACACTGTACAAAAATGTATGGACTATGAACTTTAAAAATATCAATGTATGAAACAGAATTAAGAACTGAGGAACTATTCCAGATTAAAAGACTAAAGAGAGATGACAGTTGATGGCAATACATGATCCCGCATTGTATTTTGCTCTAAAGGACATTAGTGGGACAATTGGTGAAATGTGAATAATGTCTGTATATTAGATAATAGCACCATATTGAGGTTAATTTCCCGAAATTTTTGCTTTTGCTGTGATAATGGAAAAGAGCTTTGTGTTAGTAGTCCAGGTTCTTAGGAAATATACTGAAACATTTAGGGGTGAAGGAACACTATACCTGCAACTTATTCTCAATTATATTAAAATGTTAACATTTGGGGAAGGAAATTAATGGAATGCTTTGTACTATTCTTGCAACTTTTCTATGAATTTGAAATTATGTCAAAATATACTTAAGAGAAAAAAAAATTATAGCAATTGCTTTTTTCCTTCCTGAAAGGATAAACATTTCTTTCTGACATCAAATTATTGAATGCCAAATGAAAGGGAAATCAATTACAAACTGCAAGCCTTTATGTTAATTTTCAATATTGATCGTTATTTTATTTCCTCTGAAATTTATGAAACTTGTAGCACTCAAAACAATTGCTAATGTTAAATTCCAGTGATAACCATATGAAGCTCTTTGCACATTTTTTTTTCACTCTCTTCCTTCCCTAATTTGTGTACATGCTTGTGACATCTGTAAGCATATTTTAACCTCATTGGAAAGTCTCAGGAGGCTGAAGAGATTACTGTCCTTATTCAAGCAACATGGCAAATGATTTTACATGAAACCATATCACTTTGTTCCAAGTAATCAGGACCCATTGCTCTGAAAGGAAACCAGGGGAATAACAAAACGTCATGTACTATCTCTGGAAAATGTAGGTCAAAATGTAACCTAAAAATATGCACATCCATAAACTTTCTTCCCTCAGATGTATTTTTAAACTTGCATTTTACACTTAGAAAGACTGACATTAAGACCACTTCAAGACAAAACATTTATTGTAAATGACTGAAAAGAGACAATAAAATTTTGCCATGCATGATTTAAGAATGCACCATCCACTCTACTAAGGCAAGTAATTCATGTGAAAGATTAGATTTTAAGTGAACATGTTTTATCTTTCCAACACATTCAGTATCTCCATGTAGTTATACATATGCCGACTAAGTCATATTCCCATGAAAATAAAATATACTTACTAAAGGTGTAGACCTTTATTTAAATTTAGGAGGATGAGGCCAAAAGGCTTAACTAATTCTTTCCTTACAGGGGGTGTTTCAAGCATACATACTGTGTTTAGTAGCCTTTAATCTCCTATGAAATTTATATTCATGGAAGTCTAACACTGGGAAGAGTGAATAAAGTGAACACATAAAGGACAATGGCCCAGGGGAAGCGTAAAGATACAGTTGTATTTTAATATCATTTTCTACATAACAACAGTAATAATGTCCTGGATTTCAATTTCTTTTTTGCATTAAGGTGCCTCAATGACCTTTGTAAAGTCAAAGAAGCCTGCTGGCCATGCAAGTTAGTCAAGTATTATTATCTATTTTAAAGGAAGGTAAAACAATATACAGGAAAATTTGAAGATTATCCCAAAGCAAACTATCTTACCGTTGCAAATTTTAGCCACATTAGATTATGTCCAAAGGGCAAATGACTAGAAAAATAGTACAATAAGAAACTGAAATAGGGAGAAACTAAATGCTTTGAGGTTGGAAAATAACACGACTTGATATCATTTCTTTCTAGATGAAGTAATATCAGAGAAAAAATATTAGGGACAAACTACAAATTTTGTTTGTAGAATATTTTAATCATTGGAGCATCCTGGTTATAGGGCTTATGCCATTGTTCAGAGTTGGCCATAGAAAAATTATTTTTTTAACATAAAATAGGGAGATGGCAGCTAAGATGGTGTGAAGGGAAACATGTTGACATTACTTTGTGCCCATCTAAGAAAAAAAAGAATGTGTTTAAAATGCAAAGAGGAAAGTGTAAAATGTAGACATAAAGGTTAATAAAAAAAAATAGAATGCTGGAAAAAGACTTAAATATTAAGAAGAAGTATGATATTACAAGCCAGGTCTTACTTAGAATTGACAGGTTTAGGACTGAAAGAAAATGACAATAATTAAAGTGGGACTTAATGGCTAAACAAAACTGATTAAAGTCAAGTAATTCCACATATGATTTTCACTCCATATAAAGTTTAGTTGCATGGAAATTTCCTCAATCCATTGAAAAGATTAGTCATGCATACAAAAAAAAATACTGTGGTAGGAAGGACGAAAACAGTAACAAGTTTATAGAGGATAATGAGGTATGAGATGTATAAGCTTTCATATGTAAAATACTTAAAGAATAATGTGATATTATAAATTAACAGGAAAAATGTAGATATCATGCCAGGCCTAGTTGAAACATATTTATTAGCAATGTAATTTCCAACTATAAGCTTTTAAATTGCAAACACATTAATGTTGATAACATCAAAAAATTTAGGCTTGGAAGACCTGAATAAATTCTAATAAATACTACATGAATCTTCTATTTAGAATATAACTTATCTATAACATATTCTCCTTGATAGCATTTATAATTATGATTTTCTGAGGACTGATACTGATAAACTTTTATTTATGCTTGTTGCTTATTTTATCAGAAACCTGCTCTCTTTACAAGATACAGTTTCTTTAATATCTGGTGTCTTTTTTTGTTTGTTTACTTTTATGTTTTTCATAAAATAATTAAAACTAGGAAAAATTTAAGCACAATAGTTTTTCTCAAAACTTCAATATTTTATCATAAGCACAAAAGTAATATTTGCTTGATAAATGTACATTAAGAATCCAAAGAGGACAACTGTCAGTAATACATAATCTCAGTTACTTCCCAAGATGCCTTTAAAAGAATTCAAAACTTCCACTAAAATTGTAATAGTCCTTATCACCCTTCATTTCCAATGCTGTCACCTCTAATCTCAGATTAGGCATCCCTTTTATGTGTCATTTCTGTGACCACTCTCTTACAACATACTGATCAGGGACCTCTTTTTTCAGTACCTGAGGGTCACCAGATTCCCCCACTGATATTTGACATGATGTTTGGTTTCTAGTAGTTATTTCATAAAAGTTTAGTGAGTGAACTAACAAATGAATACCTGGACACCTTGGCCAGTGGCCAAATGAACAGTAATGTCCACTTAGATCTGTGCATTTTTCATGTAAACTTTTCCTTCTTTCTGCTTTAGTCATTGTGCCTTACAGTAATAAAATGAGCACCTTGCTGTGATATTGCTGTGGCACTTGGATTTAACTCCATACCCCCATATGTATCTTCCAGATAGATAATTTTTTTTTTTACATTCTATCTTATAGGTTTGGAAATAGATATTCAAAGAGGGAATGTGAATTCCCCAGGCTTATACAGTGAATATGCAGTGAAGCAGAAACTCAAAGTCAGATTTTCTTGTTTCTCAAATTGTATTCTTTCTATACCACCCATCTCTGTTCTGTTACTTTGACTTATTCTATTTTCTGTCTTCTATTTTTATAATCATAGTTCATTAACCCCCTTACATTTATTTAATGTCCATTCACCACAATTTCTACCAAAAAATGATAGCAATTCCATATATTTCTTATCTCTCAATTATTTTATAGTTTAATGCATTTCACTATACTTCTTGCATATTTTTACCTTCTGCAGGCATTTCACTATATTATATTTTGTTAGATGGGCAATATTTAAGAAGTATTGATGTGGAATTTATTCCACAAATTTTCATTTAATTCCTCAGTTTGTGTGTGTGTGTGTGTGTTTGATGGTTGTAAATTGTTTTTATTTTGTTTTGTTTTGCTCATTGAGGTTTTATTCTTTGAACATGTTCTCTCTTTGGTAATTGACTGGCTTTTCTCCCTGCTTCACCACTATCTGCCATCCAAAGAAGCAACTAGATTTAGATTAATCAGTATGTACTGCAAGATTGCAGTTGATAATAGCAAGGGAAACTTATCTATGTGTTTGGGTTCCTTAGCCATAATTTTTTAGTCAATGGCCACATCTTTCTTATTGTTACTTTCTACAGGAAGAAAGGGCTAAATATTTCCTCCAGTAATATTATTATTATTATTAACCATTATTATTATAATTATTATTCTCAAGGGGAATAAATACACCAGAGAATAAGTCTTTCCTTTTTTGATGCTTCTTTGTTCCTCCCTTTACAACACACATGTTATAATGAAGAATTAATTATTTAAGCATTGTGAATTTTTTGAAATGTTGTTCTTGGAACAGAATGAAGAATATGTTGGATAAGGGACACTTTAGAGAGATGAAGAAAAGCTTAAAAGTACTTGTAATTATCCATTAGTCTAAAATACCTAGATTTGGTGGTAGGATTCATAACGGAAACTAAGGGACAGATTCAAGATATATCTTAAAGAAAATATTCTCCAAAAACTGGTGCTGGGAAATAAATTAAGATCACAGAAAATAATTTAGAAGACTTACATTTGCTGTTTAAATAAAAGATAGCAGTGTAACCAAGCCAGATCCTATGGGGCCTTCCCTGGACAGACCCTCCCCCATGTACTCTGCCTGCCTCTTGTTTGTAGAAAAGCTGTAGTCTCCCAGGCCTCACCGGAGTCAAAAAATCCTGGTTCAAGAATTAACTATTAAAAGGATGTAAACATGCACTTACAAAAATAATAGTTTGGCCAGGAGAACTGGTAACCATTTAAGCAGTAAATCAGCCATATGGCAGTCACAGAATCTTTAATTTCTCCTTGAAGTACATAGATAACAGTATATGATGCATATTCCTGAGTTGTTTTACTAAAATCCCACTAAATGAAGGAAGTTACTGCATGATGACCATGAGCATGTAGCCCCAAGATGGGCTGGAACCTGAGAATTGATGTTAACTGCTGTGACACCAGCCTGTTAACTCACCATCAACCAATCATAGAATTGTGCATGAGCTGATCACAAAACCTGTCACTTCCCTCTCTCACCTTGCCCTTAAAAATGTCTTCCCTGAAACCCATCAAGGAGCTCAGGTTTTTTGAGCATTAGCAGCCCTGCAGTACTTGTCTGGCACCTACGATAAAGACTGCACTTTCCTTCACCACTACCCAGTGTCAGTAGGTTGGCTTTACTGCTTGTGGGTAAGTGGACCCAGGTTTGGTTCAGTAACAGCAACACTGTATCCAAAAGGATAAAAGAAGATTCAGGAACTAATACTGTAGGAACATCACTGATATATTCAGAATATTGTGTTGGAGGAGAATATTATTTTTCCTATAATCTTGATAACTCTAGATATTATTTATTGAAGACAATAATTTTTAAGTTTTGCATATGTAAATATATCATATTGCTTTGCATTTTTTGTTTCTAGGAAAGTCAAAGGTTTTTTAGCTGTGTATTGTTTACACTTGTATTTCATCTTTGTAATTTACATTGTCATCTTCTCCCAAATTTTGTAGGGTTATTTACATATTTCCATTTGACTAAACACATGATAATTTACAGAGTAATCTTTGGTATTATACATGTATATTTTTAAAACACTTTTTAAGTATGCATATTACTTTTATTTATGTGTGTTGTAATGCAAGGATTATGAACATGGGCAATGAAGAATTAGAATGATGGTTGTGCATCTCCATATATTGCAGTTGTAAACTTAAATTTTGTTCTTATACATTTTAAAGGAAACTTTATACTAAAGTTCCTTGTCGTATTTACAACTACCTTCTGGATAGTTATATATCCAATGAACACATGGAGCTTTAACATTTATATTTAAACTTATCCCTTAACCATGTCATTATGATTAATGATGTCCCTTTTATGATCAAGAAACTACCTTCATACTCCCAGTCATCCAGGCTTGAAGTCTGGAAATAATTATTTTCCTCACAATTCTCTCACAACTCAAATACAATCTACTTCCTACTCTTGCTTATTTCAACTTCACACTTTATATATTTAATGCATAATTTTATTTTGATTCCTGCTGATTAAGACCCTTATTCAGGCTCATCAGTAATTCCATCTTGAACAATTGCATTTATTTTCAATTTTTTTCTTATATATTTTTTTCTCTCTGTTCATTCATCTTAATAACGATAACAGTGAGTACTTATCATTGTATTTAAGCATAGTGCCATGTGCTTATTTGTATTCTCTCATTTAATTTTTACAACTGCACAAGAGATATTGTATTTATCATCTTTTATCTGCATTTCCATGTTAAACCAGAGAGATGAAAGACATTCCCAAATTCACAAAGCAAGGGAATATTGCTGTTGGGATTGAAACCCAGGAATCTGACCTGAGTCCATGCTCTCAAACAAAATACAATAACTCCAATTTACAGTTTTTCCAGATTAATCTTCTACAAATAGCCTTCTGACATTGACAACGTTCTGCTTAAAAACAGTCAGTGATATCCTATTGCCTAGTGATGAAATTGTGGCCCTAGGCCTGATTTTTTTTTTTTAACATCTTTATTGGAGTATACTTGCTTTACAATGGTGTGCTAGTTTTTGCTTTATAGCAAAGTGAATCAAGACAGTAATAAGGACACAGACGTAATGAATGGACTTGAGGACACGGGGAGGGAGAAGGGTAAGCTGGGACGAAGTGAGAGAGTGGCATGGACATACATATACACTACCTAGGCCTGATTTTTATCCTGATTCTTCCTTTCCTGTAGTGTGTCCCTAGATCATTCAAAAACATGATTGCATCCCCTTCTATGGCTTTGGTGAAGCTATTGTCTCCAAATTCACTTGTTTTGTGGACAATAGTTGAAATCCTCTACTCCCAACTTCCAGCCCTGCCTTCTTCTTCTGAGACCATTTCTGTATGCCACTTATATAATGTTATGTGCTATTTTCTTTTCCACCATGATAGAGTGTTAACTCCTCCAGGAAGATATATAGTATCATTTATTTTTGAACCCTCAGCACCTGGTACAGTATCTTGTGAAGAGAAAGTAATTGATAATTATCTATTGGTTCAAATAACTAAATGCTTTTTAAGGTTATAAATAATAAGATTCATTTATATAAAGTGAATATCAACAAAATCCAAAGCATGATTTTTGTAGAATGTTCCTAATATTGATAGCTAACAAGTGGTTGAACCTACACATCCTTAAAGGCAAAAATGTTATGTACTTTGATATTTTTATAATTTCTATGAAATCAAAATGTTTATTTAAATTAATAGCATTTGCTAATTAAAAACTAAAGGAATCTAACCTAAATTTACTTTACAATATTCCTCTAAATACATGGCTTTTCTATATCACCCTTAACATACTGTGATTTAACTTTAAAACTACCATACAAATTTAATTATGCATTTCCTCCTAAGGGATGCACTCATGTATCAGTTTTCATCTCTCATGGACAGATCATTTGCACTTAAGTTACAAACCACTGAAAATCAATTTTTAATGGAAATACTCATACAACCTTAGCTGTAAAAGAGCAAAAATTCAGGCATAATACCAAGTGACAGGTTATTAACTATAACTTCAATTTTATGTTCTTTTGCCACAAGACTATATAAACCATGAATAAGTGTGCTTTTGCCACACAAGTCACACTTACCAGAAGGTTATTTGTCAAAGAAAGCTTTAGTGGGTCCAGCATTGAGCCCACAGGGATCCTGGCGGAAATTCTGAGCTGTTTAGCAAGAAGGTACTGAACCAAAACAATAGTGCTGAAATGATGTTAAAGGTCTAAATGGAAACCAGAGAAGCAAGGAAATGTTGAGTAAAGTCTAAACTCCATGATTAACCATATCAGTCAACTTAGAAAAGCTTTTATGTAGTGTATAAATTATCTCAAAATCAGTATCTACACTGGAACAATATTTCTGCAGTCAGACATGCTCATTCATTATTTGCCTATATTTCTATAGTTTAAAATTATTTTTTAAAATATTCACTTGATTATTTATTTTAATAAACTTAGATTCAAATGAACATGACCTATTATTAATCAGGAGCTAGTAATGACGGTTGCAAATAGTATGGTTTTTCTTCTCATGAATTGGATGGATCAGATTCCTTAGCCAAATAAAGTCCCATGAAAGTCAGTTTACAAACTCAAATACTGCAGAGTTACCTAGAATGGAATATTATCCTAAGGTTTATAAATAACATTTATTATAATTCTGAGGTTTAATTTTTTTTTGAAAAAATATCTGTACAACCAGCAATGAAATAATTTAATCAATAATTTTACTACTACTCATAGACAATTTGCTATGTGAATAAAATCTTTTAAAGTTGCTAATTTTTAGTACAAATTTATATGATTTGCATGGAACATAGCAGTTGATTGTTCATAAAATTAAGTTTATAGCACTTTACAATAAAAAATAATATATCGGGGACATAAAAATGAACAGATTACCTCAAAATATTCATTAGGTGATACAGGAATTTTGAATTATATATTGCTGGTACTGAATTCCTTTTTAGTTCTACATTTTATAGTAATTTTTTAAAACACTAAGTTGTAATTTAGTCAATTGCACAGAAACACACACACAAAAATGATAAAACATTTCCGAGGGAATTTTATTTTTTGTTTGAGTGGTACTTAATTATGTTTAGACATGAGGGATTATTTTAGTTTTATAATAAAAAATACAAGAGTTATATTTTCACCACAGCCTAGGGAATATGTTTTAAAGTTACCCAAATTTAAGTATAAATATTTGAAAAACAGTATATAAAGTTCCTTACACTGGAAATTTTTATATCTTGACTTAGAAGTTGACTTACTAAAATATAAGCTTCATAATGTACAGGTTTTGTTTGTTTTGTTTACTGCTGTAAGCTTAGAACCTAGAACTGTTCCTGGCACATAATAAAGCCTTATTAATATTTACCGAACAAAAGCTACTTTCCAATATCAACTACCATTCTTTAACAATAAAGTATGTTTGAAAATTCAGTCTTGTCCATGTTACCAGGAGGAAAGACTGAACTATTTAATCTTACTGACACATTTCTAACTAGAACTTCTAGTTGCTTGAGGCTCAAGTTGAAATCCCTTGCCTTTCTAGTATAATGTGAGTTTAATCTTTACTGCCAATTTTGTTTTAGACTGAGCATGAATTATTTTTGCAGCATTTATCATCAGGGAGCCTAACTCTTTTATACAAAAAGCAATATATTATGTACGACTATAAAATGAATACCGATATTTATTAGCTATTTTAGAATATTTTTTGTACTTAATTTAAGAAGTAGAGACTTGTATTCTAGTAGCTTTTTTTTTAGTGATTATGAAGGCATGTTTTTCAACCAAAAAAAGATGCTTAAATGGAAACAAACTAAGTTGATTCTTATAAAACAAAAACAATCTTCAAAACATTTTTTAGAAATCACAAATTTTCTTTTGACAAAGTACAAAAAGGGCCAGTACTAAGCAGACTAGTGATACTTCCCTTGTTTCTGTTAATAGTGGTTCATTGTTGTCTTGCTTCTAAACTCCTTTGTCTACCTTATTTAAGTTCCTTCCTGTTCAGCAAATAGTGCTTTTTTGCCTTCTCTAGGACTCTACTCTGTTCTAAGGTGTAAATATTTAGAATGATTTATGTTGCTTTGACTTCCAGTTTACTTCTTATACAAAGAAAAATTAATCTTAAACAAAAATAATAAAACTCAAGTGTCAATATGGACTGGCAAGAAAAACTCTTGAATAAATTGCTCTCCAGAATTATTAAATATTTATACCAAATCAACTGCTTATCTAACATCTACATATACAACCAGCTTTGGACATGGGTTCCCAGTGATTACCTCTTTAGGGATTCATTGTCCATTACAGTAGTAACCAACAATAGAGGAGAAAAAGCATGACAAAATAGTCTACCTTTTAAAGGCCAAGTGAGAAGAAAACGAAACAAAAATATAGTTTACCCATTTTACGTTAATTGTCATAAAATTCTTTCAGGCATTATTGTTACACTAAAAGTGGCATTTATTTAGTTAGTCACTACTTTCATCGGAGGAAATGTCTTAACAGAATAATTCTTAACAGTCAAATGCACGGCGGGAAGAGTACTCCCTCCAAGTTTGTTGGGGAGCAGTATATGGGTCGATCAGAATCTGAGATGTTGACATTATGGGGTATGCATAATTTTAGAGAAGCATATTCAATAATATAAATTTTACATCTGTATAAAAATCTAAACTATAGAAAGCAAATCTAAACATGGTCTTCTGGCCTGATATACGAGCCAGTTTCAAAACCTCATTTTACAAATGGTTTCTTGGACCACTTTCCTTAGCATCTGTGTCAGTTTGAGTCCTCTGAGCGTCACACAGCAAGTGGGATTCAGTGTGCAGGAGATTTACTGGGGAAATGCCTGTGAAGACTAAGGGGAGGCAGAAGTTTTGGGCAGGTGGGTAGGAAGAGTCACAGATGACTACAGCTCTGTTTTCATTTGTGGCCAGGCTAGTGTGGATAATGTAGGGGGAGTCCCACAGCCTTGAGGAAGGGTGCAGCATTAGTACTTCTGCAGTGCTAAATCCTTTGCTGGGAGAAGCCTGCTGGAAGCATAGTCTTGTCATGAATGCATTATGGTTTTAGAAGAGGCAGGCATGAATGCATTTGTGGATCCAGAGAGGAAACAACCACTCTCCCTATAACGTGTTCTCTTGAAGGAGCTGAGCGGTGAATTTCTATGTCACTACACAAGAATTGACTGGGAAGGGACACAAAGGAACCTTTGGGTTGATGGCAATACTTTGTGTCTTGACTGTTCTGGAGATTACAAAACCATCATACATTTTTCAAACTGCATTAAATATACACTTAAAGTAGATACACTTTAGATTGTAAACTGTATTTAAATGTTATTTTTTTAAAAGCAGAGGTGGGTTACTGCTTTAAATTTTTTGATTTTTAATTTTTGCAATGAATATTTATTTACCACATTATGTTATCCATTTTCATTTATCATCATTTTTAAAAGATCATCATCCTTTCTGTATTAATTTTCTTCTTTCTGAAGTTTGTATTGTGGTATTTTTCTTAGTAAAGGCCTATAAGGAGTAACATAATTTTGGTCTAAAAAAAGCTTTAATTTCTCTCATTCTTGAATGGTTGGTAAAACAAGAATCAAATTCTAGATTGACAGTTATTTTGAATATATTATTTTGAATGTATTATTCTACTGTCTCTGGAATCTATTGTTACAAATGAGAAATCTGTCAGTCTTTCAGTCTCTTTAAAGAAGGCTTTACTTTTTTTTTTTTCTCTCTTTGATATTCTGCAATTTCAGTCTGATGAGTCTCTGGTGAAATTGTTTTTTGTATTTCTTGCTTGAAACTTGATGTGATCTTTTAATTTGAGGACTCATGTCTTTCTCCTATTCTAGACAACGTTCAGACTTTATTTGTACGAAGGTTTTCTCATCCCCCATTCTGTTTATTATACCTCTGAGACTCCTTGCAGTCAATGTTCTTGATTGCAAGCAAAACAAATAAACTGCCTGGTTTAAGGAGAAAACAAATCCTGATTTACAGGGCCAAAAGAATGGAAATCAGTAAATGAGCATAAGTACCTGAAAGCAAAGCAATCGGCACAAACAAGAGCATACCACAAAAGGAGGCCAGAGAGAACACTGCCACCGCTG
Organism: Stenella coeruleoalba; assembly: GCF_951394435.1. Taxonomy (NCBI): domain Eukaryota; kingdom Metazoa; phylum Chordata; class Mammalia; order Artiodactyla; family Delphinidae; genus Stenella; species Stenella coeruleoalba. The sequence goes on along the minus strand of NC_137150.1, from coordinate 108,889,389 downwards.
CTGACCATAACATTTTGTTAGCTTCTTAGCCAACACCATTAATGCAGGACACTGGATACTGGCTTTACAACCATTTCCACTGAATTCTAGAGACAGAATATTGCAATGTCCATCTGAAAAGGTGCTACATTGTTCCTTCTTAATGGAAACATAGTATCCCATATTGTCCAATGTTCAAGAAAAGATAAAAGGTGTATGTCCTTTTCCATGTGTATGGGGGGATATAACTGCTGCCTTCCACAAATTCCAATATTATGAAACATTTCTTAATAAAAAGTAGTGTCAGACCTTCAGGTTCCTAAGTAATAGAGTCACTATAATTCAACACTTTAGACATTTTTCTTCAAGAAATATTTCTAAATATAATATACCATTACCTAGTACAAACAAAAATGCACTATCTCTTCAACTCTAAAGTTTGTCAGATATTTTCTCTACAATTCTCCATTTTCCCTCATGTCACTTTATGATCACATATAAATATATTGTAATCTATGAACTAAAATGCAAATTTAACCATCACCTAAATTGTCTAAAAATTAGTGAAGAGTAAATTTTAATATAAATGTAAAATTTGTTAAAATATAGTTATAGTCGTAACACACCATAGATAAAAAATATGGGTGGTTATCACTGTTGTGCTTACTACTTTTTTTCTCAAGGCAACAGTGAATATTTATGAGCTCAACTCACTTCACTTCATGTCTCAGTAATTTCAACTCATGGTTTATGTTACTGTCCCCAGTTCTACTCCAATACTAATTTTTAGCATGTCAATATACACCTAGATGATAAGTCTGATGCCTTAGCTTCTCAGTTGTTTGAAATACTGTTGACTAATGACCTTGTCCTCCAGTCGCTCTAATGTCCCCTCAAGCCCATGGTCATACTCTAGACCTTGTCATTACCAATATTCATAAGGCTTCCATAATCTCAGTTACAAGCACTCTACTCCCCAAACACAATCTATTATTTCTTGGTCACTTCTTGCAGCAAATCTATTTCTACTACTTGCCTGTACAAGGAGCTACCAACATAGTTCCAGATAGCAGTTGGTCTGATCACTTGAATCTCAGAATAAGGACAAGTAGTTAAGTCCCTGCCAACTTGTTGATGTACGTACATATGCCCTCCTTGTCGTTTTGACATCTGCCAGGCAAATTACTAGTCTAAGGCCATTGCACTAATTGCAAAAGTTAGTAAGATATCAATTATTTTAAACATCACAAAATTATATTTGGAGAGTTTTTGTTACATTGTGTAACCTAGGCTATTCTGACTGAAAATTAATTGTCTCCTAGAAGTGCAATGTGATGTAAAAAAATCTTAACACGTGTGGCTGTGGCTTAAAGGCCTCGTGATAAGCAGTGAAGATACTAGAGCCTTGCAGAATGTTAGTCAGTAGTTAAATATTTGACTTAATCTAATGTATTAGCTTTAGGTGAAGATTTTAAAAAATAGAATGTTAATAGTATGCATTGGGTTCTATTGACACTGACAAGACAAAAATGATCAACTCATTCACTAAGTATAAAGGGGACAAGCACACTAAGAAGTGGCCATTTTTTCCTCTCTACCCTTCCACCTCCACACCAGTAGAAAAAGATAAAACTGTAAAAGCCTGTTTGTAAAGATCAGATGAAAGTATGGACTTCACATTTATTTCTAAGAAACACGACAACCTGCATATTTTCAAAGTGTATATGAAGATCAGATTTAACATATGTACACAATCCAAGAAACCACTGCCACAAACAAGAATAGGAAAAATGTCACCACCCCATAAGGTTTTCTTGTGCTTTTTGTAATCCAGCCCTCCTCTACAGCCTCGCCAGGCAACTGCTGAACTGCTTTCTGTCACTTTTAAAACCAATGAATGGATTAAAGTGTTTCAGAGCAAAGATCAGTTAAGAATGTAGCCCTACTTGAATTTATATCCTTTCAAATGTACAAAATGCCTTGGGGAAAAAAAGAATAGGTATGTAACTTTCTCACTAAAGCATAAGAGTTTCAACATAACTGGAAAGAAAGAAAAAGACACATGAGTTAGCAATCAAAGAAATAGGTGTGAGATTTGTATCTCAAAAATAATATTGTGTTTTGTTTGTGGCACATGGAATATATTGGAATTAAAGAAGTACAATGCCTTTGGATTTTTGAAAGCATTGTGCTTTCAAAAGTACCAGTAGTCTGGACAGTTTAAGGCCAGAAATTATCCCTTATTCCCCTGAATGTCCAGAAAGCAGGCTGAGTAATCTGCTGTCAAGGAGAGCCTGGTCTTCTCTAATTTCCAGAAGCAGAATCAAAGATCAACAAATGATCATTCCCAGCCCCCAGGGTAATGAACCTCCCCACCATCTGTCCTGTTAAAGTTAAATAATGACTGTTATACGTTAGACTGTTATACGTCTCAGTTTTTATTGATAAATATTTGACAACCAGCTATCTGGGGAAAAATAATCCTGATTTGTAGCATTTGCTGATTTCCCTGGTAGACATATCCCCACCATGGCTAATTTCAAACTACCAATATAATGTTAACTGACTTACAAATTTCCTGAAAATTTAGTAGTTGGGCCTTGCAAGCCATTATATTCTGACACTAGCACATCATTGGCTATGTCTTACCCTCCTCTTTATTATGGGGACTGCATATTATGGCTACTTTGTCCTTGTTCCACCATTGTGTTTGGAATATATGGGGGCATAACTTGTCCTTTCAATTCATGGTCACAGGATCAAACAGAACTGCACCTAGACTGGGTAGTGAGACTACTACACAATACACATAGGTCGTGGACTTTGAGACTAATGCCATAGCTAGCTATAACTTCTAGGATTTTTCCTTTGTGAGGGGGTAAGAGTATGTAACATGGAGAAGAATGAGTCAAGTATTGCAAGAACAGAAGACCACATAGTGGTAGTCACCAGTACTGCTTGCTGAATATTTCTGGCATACAATGTTTCAGAACTATAGTAGGAATACAGGTCCCTGCCATATGCTTATTTTACTTCTCTGACTTATCTTATTACTGTCCCCCTTGTTTCCTCACCCTTACCCCATCACGATGGCCTCCTTGTCATTCTTATTCATTACACTGACTATGTGTAAAGTTTTCTCTGCTCAAAACAATGTTTTCCCAGTTATCCACCTGACTCAGTACCAGTCTCCAAATCTTTATTCAAATATGATCTTAGAGTGGGCTATATTTACTACGTTACCTCGGCAACCAGACATGCTGGATCCTCTAACTCAGTTTCACTTTTGTCCTCCATCATATTTATCAGCATGCAATATATTATATAACTTACTTTCTTATGATATTCACTGGTTATTTTTGCCTTGCTCCCGATGAGAATGTAAGATCTACAAAGGAAAGACTTTTGGTTATTTTTATTGTATTTTTTTTTCTGTAATGTACCCCAAACCAGAGCTATCTTTTATACATAATAGGGACCTAATAAATATTTATGGAATAAATAAATGAATTTCATGTGTGATTTGAAAAAATGGGTCAAATATGTTCATCTGTAACCAAATCCTGGGTTATGTTCCATTGGAGAGACTTGAAGATGAGGTATGTTGTGCCTTCAGTGGTGGATGTGATCAGTCTTGGTGAGGTGAAGTCTCTTTTGATCAGTTCCTGAATAGCCTCCATTGTACCATCAGATTCACTTTGTTTTATTTGTCTCAAAACCTCAGCAAGCCCAAGGCTGTAGGGGAAGTTGGATGGCTGACATCATTATACAAGTCATTATATTCTAAGGATTATTTCGAATCTGCTCCATATGGCAGGACTTTTATTTCAAAAAGGACAAAATTATTCCCCTTGTGTTTTGCCATGCAAACTGCTAAATTGCTGCAGGTCTCTTTGCAGATGTGAAATAGGTTGAAAATGCATTATACATACCAGTGATATCATTTCAGATTTCTTTTTCAGTACTTCTTTCCCCTTTCATTTGAATGACCCTGAAGCTGTGAAATGACTCAGAACTGGAATTTGGGTAAAATCATTTCAAAAACCTTGGTAACTCCAGTCTGACCTCTTTAATCATCAGACTCTGGAATATTCTTTTGGCTATAGAAAATAAAATACAAATTTAAAGGGGGTATCCATATATTTTGGTCTTAGGGGCACCCTTGTCAATTTCCTCATAGGAAGTATCCTTATAGGTTAGACTCTTTGATCGTTATTTTGACCTTTCTGTCCAATATTTTAACTCTGTCAGATAAATGTTCTATTATGTCTCTGACACTCTGGGATTGAGCCATTTCCATTGAAATATCTTCTATTTCTACCGCCACATCTACCGATGTCGTTAAGAAATTGCCATACTTTTAATTTCTCAATGCCTCGATGGTAAGACAAACTTCTCAGTCTCTAAGGTGAACAATATAATAGTGGAATAGTTATGCCATATATTATAATCTATTCCAATAGTCGTTTATTGATATTTACCACATAATTCTAAGGATTTTATGATAACTCAATTTTGTTTCATCTTCTCACATTGACCCAACCAAATAAACAATGAGAACTAGCTGCGCAGGTTAACATATTAAATCTAGACTGTGGTAAATGCATCTACATCATGGTTCCTTAATCTGGTCACACTTGACACTTGGGGCTAGAAAATTCTTTATTGTAGGGTATTATCCTTGTTCATTGTAAGATATTCAGCAACATGCTTGGCTTCCAACCATTGGATACTAATTGTACCTCTTCCAGTGCTGACAAGCAAAAATGTTTGCAGAATTTATGAAATGTCCCCGTGAGAGCAAAATCACCTCTGAATGAGAACTACTGAATGAAATCAATACATTCAGCCAAGACTTTTTTTTTTTTTTTACCTTGTGGTCAAGCATTGTCAGAATACATGTCCACATATATTTTCCACAAATGAGCTTGTATAAATTAGTCATGTCTTGAAATATTTTTGGTGGTCTATATCTCCTCAGGCTTTATTGGTCTCCTGAAGCATGCTAGAATGAAACTCCAATCTAAGGGATAATAAGAGTGGGGATTGAGGTTTGGCTTTCTCTTGATATGCAAATTCCTGAGGTAAGGCCAGCCAGAACCATTAAATCCAGGTAAAGAATGTCATAATCTATGGATGGCATGTAAGGAAGTTTTGGTTAGCAAGGGAAGCATAAGTATGTATTCACTTGTATATGTTTTAAATTTTCCAGTGACTTTTTAATATCAATGAATATTTACATATATGTATTTTTTACCTATGGTAAATTACACAAGCATAAAATTTACCATTTTAAACGTTTTTAAGCATGTACTTCAGTAGTATTAAATACATTCAAAATGTTGTATAACCATTACCACTACTCATCTCCATAATTCTTTTCATATTGTAAAATATTCATATTGTAAAACTGAAACTAGTAAATGGTAAGTCTCCTTTGCTCCCTCACTCCAGACCCTAGCAGCCACCATTCTGCTTTCTGTCTCTATGATTTTTGACCACTCTAAATACTTCATAGAGATAGAATCATACAGTATTTATTTTTTTTGTGACTGTCTTACCTCAGAATGTCCTCAGGGTCCATCCATGTAATAGCATATGTTAGAATTTCCTTTCTTGCTAAGAATGACTAATATTCCATTGTATGTATATACCACATTTTGCCTGTCCATTCATCCATCAATGAACACTGGGTTACTGCCACATTGTAGCTATTGTGAATACTGCTGCTATGAACGTGGGTGTAAAAATATCTCTTTGAGACCCCACTTCCAATTCTTTTGGTTTTATACCCAGAAGTGAAATTGTTGGATCATTTGTTAGTTCTGTTTCAATTTAAAATGTTTTTCTTGAGGACCAGCAATACTGTTTTCCACAGTTGTACCATTTTGCATTTCCACTAACAGTGCACAAGTGTTCCAATTTCTCTATGTACTCACCAACTCTTGTTATTTCCTTTTTTTTTTTTTTTGATAGTAGCCATCCTAATAGGAGTGAAATGGTATGTCACTATAGTTTTAATATTCATTTCCCTAATGATTAGCAATGTTAAGCATCTCTTCACTTGCTTACTGGTCATTTGTATTTCTTCTCTGGAGAAATGTTTATTCATGTCCTTTGTTCATATTTGAATTAGGTTTTTGTTGTTGAGTTTTAGTTTTCAATATATGCTTAATGTTTACAAATTATCTGGTAAAATTCACCAGTAAATTAATTATGTCTAGGGCTTTTGGGGGGAGATTTTTGATTACTCAATCAATATCTTTGTTATGTCAATTCACATTTTCTATTTTTTTGTGATTTACTCTTGTTAGGTTTTGTGTTTCTAGATATTTGTTCATTTCACCTAGGTTATCCAGTTGGTTGTCATAATTGTTAACAGTATATTCTTCTAATCCTTTTTATTTCTGTAGTATCAGTAGTAATGTTTCCACTTTAATTTCTGACTTTAGTAACTTGACTCTTCTGTCTTTTTTCTTAGTCTATCAGCTAAAGGTTTGTTGATTTTTGATTTAAAGAATTAATTTTTTAAAATTTTTATTGGAGTGGAGTTGATTTACAATGTTGTGTTAGTTTCAGGTGTACAGCAAAGTGAATCAGTTATACATATAAAGAATGAATTTTAGATTGCTTTGATTTTCTCATTTGTGTTTCCATTCTCTATTTCATTTACTTCTGCTCTAATCTTTATTATTTTCTTCCTTTTGCTAGCTTTGGGTTTAATTTGTTCATATGTTTCTAGTTCCTTTATTTGTAAAGTCAGGTTGTTAATTTGAGATATTTCTTCCCTTTCAAAATGAGTCTTTACAGCTATAAATTTTTCCCTTAGTATTGCTCTCATTGTGTCTCATATGTTTTGGTACACTGTATTTCATTTTCATTTGTCTCTAAGTGACTTTAATTTTCCTTGTAATTCCTTCCTTGATCTATTTTTTGTTTACAAATGTGTGGCTTAATTTCCACATTTTTTTGAATTTTCTAGTTTTATTTGTGTTATTAATTTCTAACTTTATCCCATTGTGGTTAGATAAGATATGATATCTGAGTATTTTTAATCTATTTAGATTTAATTTGTGACCTAACATATAATCTATCCTGGAAAATGTCCCATGTGTACTTGAGAAGAATGTGCATGTTGTTGTATTTGGGTATTGTGTTTTCTATATGTCTATTAGATCTAGTTTGTTTCTTATGTTGTTTAAGTCTTCTATTTCCTTATTTATCTTCTGTCTATATGTTCTAACCATTATTGACAGTGGAGTATTAAAATATCCAACTATTATAAGCTGTCTTTTCACTGTCTTTTTCACTCTTCAATTCTGTCAATTTTTGCTTCATATATTTTGATGGTTTCTTTTAGGTGCAAAGATATTTATAATTACTGTATCATTTCATCCATTTGAATCTTTTATTAATATATGATGTCTTTCTTTGTCTCAACTAGTCTTTTTTTTAACACACATTTCTTATTAAATGACCAAGTAGTCATTTTTTCATTTAAAGTTTATTTTGTCTAAAATTAGTATAGCTACCCCTGCTCTCTTTTAGTTACCCTTTGCATGGAACAACTTTTTTTCATCCTTTAGCTTTCAGTATATTTGTGTCTTGGGATCTAAAATGAGCCTCTTGTAGATAGCATATAACTGGTTCTTCTTTTCTTATCCATTCTGCCAATATCTGTCTTTTGATGGGAGAGTTTAATCCATTTACAGTTAAACATAATTACAGAAAAAGAGGAACTCACTTATGTCATTTTGCTATTTGTTTTCTATACATGTTATAATTATTTGTTCCTCATTTCCTGCATTGCTCTCTTTTTGGTGTGAGTTTAGTTGATTTCTTTTTGTAGCAAGATGTTTAAATTATTTTCTCATTTCTTTTTGCATATATTCTATAGCTATTTTCTTTGTGGTTATTATGAGGTACATTTAACATCCTAAAGTTATAACACTCTAATTTAAATTATAGTAGCTTAACTTTAATAACATATGAAAGTCTACTCTTTAATAGTTCTATCCATACTCCTTTTGGTTGTTGTTGTCACAAAATTACATCTTTCTACATTGTGTGCTGGAAAACATAAACTAATAATTATTTTAAATTCATTAGGCTTTTAAATTATGTAGAAAACAAAATATGGAATTACCAGACAAATTTACAGTAATACTAGCTTTTAGAGTAATTATTGTTTTTTTAAGATGTATTCATCTCTTAAATCATGTAGAAAATGAATAATGGAGTTACAAACTGTTCTTACAATAATACTAACTTGTATAAACACCCATTTATTTACCTTTATTGAGATATTAATTTATTGAGATATTCATGTTTTCATACTCTTTCACATTACTGACTACTGTCCTTTCATTTCATGCTGCAGTACTCCCTTGAGCAGTTTTTGCTGGGCAGGTTTAGTAGTAACAAACTCCCTCAAATTTTGTTTATTTGGGAATATCTTAATTTCTCCCTCACTTTTGAAGGATTGTTTTGCTGGATATAGGATATGTGGTTGACAGTTTAATTCATTTTTTTAAAATTTATTTATTTATTTATTTATTTTAGCACTTTGTATCAGCCCACTGTCTTCTGGCCTTCAAAATTGCAGGAGAAATCTTCTGATGATCTTATTAGGAGACTTTGTATGTGATATGAGTTGTTTCCCTCTGCTTTCAAGATTCTCTATTTCTCTTTGGATTTCAAAAGTTTGATTATGTGTTTCAGTGTGGGCCTCTTTGAGTTCATCTTACTTGGAGATTATTGAAGTTTTGAATGCTTATATTCATGTCTTTCATCAAATTTGGGAAGTTTTCAGCCACTATTTTTTCTGATATTTTATCTGCCCCTTTCTTTCTCTTGTTTCCTTCTGTACTCCCATAATGAACATGCTTATCTTTTTGCTGGTGTCCCACTGATACCTTAGGTTCTGTTCACTTTTCTTATTTTTTTTTTCCTGTCCCTCGGACTCAGTAATTTCCATTGTCCTATCTTCAAGTTTGTGAATTCTTCCTTCTTCCTGCTCAACTCAGTCTTTGAATTCTTCTAGTAATTTTTATTTCATTTATTGTAATTTTCAGCTCCAGAATTTCTTTTTCCTTTTTTCATTTTCTATTTCTTTATTGTTATTTTAATTTTGTTCACACATTGTTTTTATAACTTTCTCTTCATCTTCCTTTTGTTCTTTCAGCATCTTTAAGACAGTCATTTTAAAATTTTTGTCTAGTAAGTTTGTTATCAGGTCTTTCCCAGGGACAGTTTCTGTTGATTTAATTTTTTTTGAGTGGACCATGCTTTCTCATTTCTTTGTATTTCTTATGATTTTTGTTGATGTTATTGTTAAAAACTGGACATTTAAGTCTACTAATGTGATAAATCTGGAAATCAGACTCTCTCCTCAGGTTTTTCTGGGTTTTTTTATTATTATTATATTTTATTGTTATAGGCTGTCTCTAGTCTGAGAATCAACCTGAGGTGTAAACTTAAGGTCTTTTCTGGTCTTTGCTGAGTCTTCACCTTTTCCTGGGCATGTATGGTCACTTTTTATTTTCCCAGTATATGCAGTTTCTTTTGAATCTCTGGCTCCCTGAAAGAAGAAAAGAGAAAAATGAAGGGAGGGAAAGAGCACTGACCATTTAAATCCCCTGAAAATCATTTCAGCTAGAGGAGGAGGAACCTGCCACAATGTGGGGAAACAAAATAATGACTGCTAGGCTTTTTGTCTGTACCTCTGTGATCAGAAGCAATAATCAGTTATTAGAGCATTGATTCTTGATATTTGGAAGACAAGGCCCTTTTTTGCATACCTTAACTCCTGTAAGCTGTATGCTGATCTCTCCAGGAACCAGTGAACAGCTGCTTGTCACAGGTCTGGGGGTGGGGCATGGGTAAGTTCTACTATGCTAAGAGCTAAAATTGACCAAAATTAACTGCAGTTTACCATCCAAGGTTTTCCTGGAAGTTGTAAACCTTCAATAGACTCCAGGGTTCCAAAATAGTTACAGCAGAGAGACTTTGTCATTGCAATTTTTGTCTAGTGGAGAGACAGTTTCCTCACGCTTCCTACTTTTCCTTCTTCTCAGAATTCTCCATTCAGTGAATACATTGTTAACTTCTGTAATTTTGGTCTTATTCAAATATATTTATTCAAAAATTATAGATTGATTTTCATAATAAATTTTTGACTTATAAGTGATACTATATCTGTGAATAATTTGAAAATATTTATTTCAATGACTCAAAAATTTCCATTACTGCTCATTCATTTGATGAAATACATTTTTTTTGTTTGTTTCTGGAATAACCTGATTCTATGCTGTAATTTTTATTTTATTTCTTTGAGTTCAAGTTTATTGTGATGTACTTTTTATTTATCCAGTTATCTGAGTTCACATTTGAACTTACTATAGATTAGTATACAAGGTCACAACATGTTGTCATGCAGATTTATCTGGACTTTCTCCACCCTTTTGGTAATATAAATTTAGAATCCATTTCCAAGAATGATGCATATTTAGGGCTCTGATTTCTCAGTGTCTCTTTACTTATGATCCTGAATAGTCAGCAGGGTTCCAGAATAAAAGAATAAGTTCTAAATTTCATTTTGGTGATGTGCCAGTTTTAACTACTGTCTTTATGTGATAACACAGATCCAGATTTTATAGCAAAAGGCAAAGTACTTGTTTCTTGTCCCTATGTAGATGTTAACATCCAAATTTCTAGCTGTTCAAGTATTTATATAATTTTGATTTACCTGTGATTTATCTGCATTTAAGTCTGACTCACAAATATCAACTATGATGCTATGATTTCTGTTTTTATCTTTCTGATTTTGTAATGTTTTCCTTTCTGTTTTGAACTAAGTTTTTTTCTAAAATGATTCTATATTAATTGCTATATCTTTTGAGAGACAAAATGAGAAGTGAGCCTCTCTCACACAAACTTAAATCTGCCATGTTGAATAGAAGTCAGCATTAACAATTATAATATGTTAATGCTCCAATTATAATATGTATTATATTATATTTAATTTTTTCTGAAATGCCAAAAGTGTAGAATACTAGTTATATCCCAGAGATGAATTGAGATAAATTTAAACAACAATTCAAAATATTAATATCCCAATTCTAATACTTCAAGAAGCTTGTCATATTTTATCTTTGAATTTTTTTTCTCAAAGGGTCTAAAATGGATAGTGTAGATTAACAGATGGCAGTCTGTAATTACAAAGTATTCTTTAAAGGTATTTTTCTTTATTCAGTAAATGTTTATGGAGTACCTACAATGTACCAAGCACTGTTTCAGTTACTGACAATAAGCTGATAAATAATATGGAACTATATTTCAGCTTCAATGAGTTTATATTCTAATTTGGGACTCAGAAAAATTTATATATACACACATATAGATGCTGTTCTATATAAAAATACAATGTAATGATTGATAGATACCAGTAGATACAGGCTATATTTATAAGTAATAAAGATGGTTAATTGGAAAAAGATTTAATGAGTCAAAGCAAATTATGAGTTGAATGATGAAGGAAAACTTCTTGAGGTGTGAATTTGGACAGAATCTGAATAAAAGAAGAAAAATGTCATTTGAAAACATATGAGAAGACTATTCAAAGTAGAAAGAAGCAGACATTTATATTCCTTTACATGGGAACAAATTTGATTTATGTAGGAAGAAAATCAAGGTCACTAGTATTAACACGGGGAATGAAGCAGGAAATTTTATAATACGTTGTTAAAGATGTAGCCAAGGGCCATGGGCTAGTCAGAATAATGGTCCCACAAAATCCTAATTCTGGGATTCTGTGAATATGTTATGTTAAATGGTGAAGGAGAGTTAAGATTACAGATGAAATTATGTTTACCTTTCAGCTAATTTTGAGATGAGATAATTCTGCCAGATTATCTGGGTTGGCCCACTGTAATCACTAAGGTCCTTATAAGTAAGTGTAAGGCAGGAACGTCAGTGTCAGACTGACACAAATAAAAAATACTCAACCAGCCATTGTTGGCTTTAAAGATGGAAGGAGGCTATAAGCCAAGGAACGTGGGCAGGTGAGAGAAAGTAGAAAAAGTGAAAATATGAATTCTCACCTAGAGCCTCCAGAAGGAACAAAATCCTCCAGACACCTTGATTTTAGCCCAGTGCCACCCATTTTGGACTTCTAATCTCCAGGACTACAAAATAATACATTTGTATTGTTTTAAGCCACTGAATTTGTGGTATTTTGTTATAGCAGTAATAGGAAACTGTGAAGCCATATCATCTAGGGCCTGATAGTACTTTGAATTTTGTTCTAACTTTGTAGGAACACACTGGCACACATTAAGCACAAAAATAATACAATATGCTTTGCTGATTTATATTATTCTAGCTGATTAATGGAGAATTGACTACATGGAGTTATTAGTTTAAGCAAGGAGATAGTTAGGAGGATATTGAATAGGCAAGAGGAGAGAAGGACTCGAGACGAAAGAAGAGGAGTGATTGGACAAGGATTATACCCATGCATGGTGATGTATAGTTACATTCAAGTTATATTTTAAGGGTAGACCCATCTGTATTATTAATATAAGCTGTGTTTCATAGGTAATTACACAAACACACCTAAAACTGGTAATCAAGCGTTGAGAAAAAGATTTGGGAATTAGTGAATATGTGCTAATTAAAGTCAAGGGACTTGAAGTGAATACTTCAGTAGACATAGATGAAAAGGAAAAGGGCTAGAAAGATAAGCTATGAAATATTCTAACATTCAGGGTTTGAGACATGGAGGAAGACTCAGAAAATTGGAAATATAAGGAATGACAAGTGAAGTAAAAGGAAATCTAATGGAGTATGTGTACTGGAAGCCAAGTGAAAAGACATTTAAAGAAAGTAGGAGTGATCAATATTTCAACTACACTGAAAAGCCAGTGAGATGGTAAAATGAAAATCTAGAATTGATCATTGTCACTTAGGGATATTTTGTCACCTTACCATATATAGACTAGATAGACTCATGGGAAAAATTTCTTCTTTGGCTAGATGTAAGAAAGAAGGAAAAACAAAGAAGTAAAGCTGGTGAGTTTTAATCTTTTGCTGTTTACTTACATATCAAGTATGTTCATTTGCTGATAATTTCATAAAAATATTTGGAGGAAGTAAAAGAAACACGTCACTTAAGGATATAGTTTTTTGGTGGGGAAAAAAATCTTTACAAGAAGATTCACATTCTGGACTCCAAACCAGTATTTGATGACATCTTGAGAAGTTTAGGAGAGTCACTTAAAATTATGAGCCCAGAGAAAACTGGACCATAGTTTTAAAGGTCAATTCCAACTCTTAACAACTACTGTCCAGTCTTCCACTTCCCTATAATTAACAATATCTCTTCTCTGCCATCTAACAAAAAGAAAAGCCATTATGACTTATTTCATAATTAATTTATATCTGAATTAATTTTAATAGCATTCGTAAAGTTCAGCCAACATAAAAATGGTGCTCTCTGTTTACCTGAACAATTTTATGCAACCATTTATTTAACAAACGTTTCAGACACAAATAAATAGAGGTATTATTTGTGTTAATTAGAACTTGATTATGTGAATTACTTTAGTTTTAAATGACAAATGTGTAGTATTGCCTATAAAACTAGATTTTAAAAGATCTGTGTTTGTATATTTGATTCAAATATTTATATGTCCAGAATATAGAAAACATTTAATTTTAGAACTTCAAAGTATGCCAAAATAGATGAGAGTAGTAGCACTCAGTATAGTTTGCTCATTTACCTGAAGTCTTTGCATGTCAAGAGAGTATTAATTAAATATGTTTGTATTTATCTGTTTTACCTTTTTAAAAGAATTTGTAGCATTTTAAATACACAGAGAGCTGGAAAAGACATGGTGTATATTCATATAAAATTCATATATTCAACATATTTTCTCTTCTGTCTGACAGAATTATAGTTTGTTTACAGGAAGAAATGTGGCTTAGAAAAATTTAAAATGACAATGTTGATCATAATATTTCTTCTCATTGCTAGGAAGTTCTCAGAGGATATACCTATAGAAGTCATAATATTCTAAATAAATTATTACCTTTCTTCTTTCCAGCTTCTCCCCCATTTAAAAAAAGTGCTTTTGTAATATCTTTCATTATAAATTCTTGTTAAAGTTATACAAGAAGAAATTAAAAATTGAGGTCTATGTTTATCAGTGTTTGTTTGGCATCAGCATGACTGCTAGATCATTACTACATTAATATTGTTTTACCATCATAGAGAAAAAATATTAGGTGTTCTAACATTATATTAAATACTGGCCCAAAATATAGTGTAGTAAAATCTCATATTTTGGAGCCAATCAACTTTAAAGTAAGTATCGTTTTGTTCAATGGAGAAATGAAAAGTTTTACTGACAAGCAAAGGGTAAGAGAATTCAGCACCACCAAACCAGCTCTACAACAAATGCTAAAGGAATTTCTCTAAGTGGGAAACACAGAGAAGAAAAGAACCTACAAAAACAAACCAAAAACAATTAATTAAATGGTAATAGGAACATACGTATCGATAATCACCTTAAATGTGAATGGATTAAATGCTCCAAGCAAGAGACACAGGCTTGCTGAATGGATACAAAAACAAGACATATATATATATATATATATATATATATATATATATATATATATATATATATATATATATATATATATGCTGTCTACAAGAGAACAACTTCAGACCTAGGGAAACATACAGACTGAAATTGAGGGGGTAGAAAAATATATTCCATGCAAATGGAAATCAAAAGAAAGCTGGAGTAGCAATTTTCATATCAGACAAAGTAGACTTTAAAATAAAGAATGTAACAAGAGACAGGGAAAGACACTACATAATGATCAAGAGATCAATCTAAGAAGAAGATATAAAAATTATAAATACATATGCACCCAACATAAGCACATGCCAATACATAAGGAAAATGCTAACAGCTATAAAAGAGGAAATCGACAGTAACACAATAATAGTGGGGGACTTTAACACCTCACTTACACAATGGATACATCACTCAGAGAGAAAATTAATAAGGAAACATAAGCTTTACATGACACAATAGACCAGATAGATTTAATTGATATTTATAAGACATTACATCTGAAAACAGCAGATTACACTTTCTTCTCAAGAGCACATGGAACATTTTCCAGGATAGATCACATCTTGGGTCACAGGTCAAGCCTTGGTAAATTTAAGAAAATTGAAATCATATCAAACATCTTTTCTGACCACAACACTATGAGATTAGAAATAAATTACAGGCAAAGCAACATAAAAAAAAAACACAAATACATGGAGACTAAACAATATGTTAGTAAATAACCAAGAGGTCACTGAGGAAATCAAAGAGGAAATTAAAAAATACCTAGAGACAAATGACAATGAAAACACGATGATCCAAAACCTATGGGATGCAGCAAAATCATTTCTAAGAGGGAAGTTTATAGCAAAAGGGAAGTTTATAGCAAGACAATCCAACCTCAAGAAACAAGAAAAATCTCAAATAAACAACCTAACCTTACACCTAAAGCAATTAGAGAAAGAACAACAACAACAACAACAAAAACCCAAAGTTAGCAAAAGGAAAGAAATCATAAAAATCAGATCAGAAATAAATGAAAAAGAAATTAAGGAAACAACAGCAAAGCTCAATAAAACTAAAAGCACGGTTTTTAGGAAGATAAACAAAATTGATAAACCTTTAACCAGACTCATCAGGAGGGAGAGGACATGAATCAATAAAATTAGAAATGAAAAAGGAGAAGTTACAATGAACACCACAGAAATACAAAGCATCATAAGAAACTACTAGAAGCAACTCTATGCCAATAAAATGGACAACCTGGAAGAAATGGACAAATTCTTAGAAAGGTGTAACCTTCCAGGAAGAAACAGAAAATATGAACAGAAAAATCACAAGTAATGGAATTGAAACTGTGATTAAAAATCTACCCAAAACAAAAGTCCAGGTTCAGATGGCTTCACAGGTAAATTCTATCAAACACTAAGAGAAGAGCTAACACCCATCATTCTCAGACTATTCCAAAAACCTGCAGAGGAAAGAACACTCCCAAACTCATTCTATGAGGTGACCATCACCCTGATACAAAAACCACACAAAGATACTACAAAAAAAGAAAATTACAGACCAATATCCTGGTGAACATAGATGAAAAAATCCTGAACAAAATATTAACAAACAGAGTCCAACAACACATTAAAAGGGTCATTCACCAAGATCAAGTGGAATTTATCCTAGGGATGCAAGGCTTCTTCAATATATACAAATCAATTGTGATACACTATATTAATAAACTGAAGAATAAAAACCATACGATCATTTCAATAGATGCAGAAGAAGCTTTTGACAAAATTCAGCACCGATTTATGACAGAAACTCTCCAGAAAGTGAGCATAGAGGGAAGCTACCTCACCATAATAAAGCCCATATATGACAAACCCACAACAAACATCATTCTCAATGGTGAAAAACTGAAAGCATTTCCTCTAAGATCAGGAACAAGACAAGGATGCTCACACTCTCCACTATTATTCAACATAGTGTTGGAAGTCTTAGCCATGGCAATCAGAGAAGAAAAAGAAACAAAATGAATTGAAATCAGAAAAGAAGAAGTTAAGCTGTCACTGTTTGCAGATGACATGATACTATACATAGAGAATCTGAAAGATGTCACCAGAAAGCTACTAGAGCTAATCAATAAATTTAGTAAAGTAGCAGGATACAAAATTAATGCACAGAATCTCTTGCATTCCTATACACTAACAACAAAAGATCAGAAAGAGAAATTAAGGAAACAATCCCATTCACCATTGCAACAAGAAAAATAAAATACCTAGGAATAAATCTACCTAAGGAGGTAAAAGACCTGTACTCAGAAAACTATAAGATGCTGATGAAAGAAATCAAAGATGACACAAACAGATGGAGAGATACACCATATTCTTGGGTTGGAAGAATCAACATTGTGAAAATGACTGTACTACCCAAAGCAATCTACAGATTCAATTCAATCCCTATCAAACTACCAATGGAATTTTTTACAGAACTAGAACAAAAAATCTTAAAATTTGTATGGAGACACAAAAGACCCTGAATAGCCAAAGCAATCTTGAGGGGAAAAAAATGGAGCTGGAGGAATCAGACTTCCAGAATTCAGACTATACTACAAAGCTACAGTAATCAAGACAATATGGTACGGGCACAAAAACAGAAATATAGATCAATGGAACAGGATAGAAAGCTCAGAGATAAACCCATGTACCTATGGCCAACTAATCTATAAAAAAGGAGACAAGGATATACAATGGAGAAAAGACAGTTTCTTCAATAAGTGGTGCTGGGTAAACTGGACAGCTACATGTAAAAGAATGAAATTAGAACACTCCCTAACACCATACACAAAAATAAACTCAAAATGGATTAAAGACCTAAATGTAAGACTGAACTCTGTAAAACTCTTAGAGGAAAACATAGGAAGAACTCTCTTTGACATAAATCACAGCAAGACCTTTTCTGACACATCTCCTAGAATAATGTAAACAAAAATAAACAAACAGGACCTAATGAAACTTAAAATCTTTTGCAAAGCAAAGGAAACTACAAACAAGATGAAAAGACAACCCTCAGAATGGGAGAAAATATTTGCAAATGAATCAATAGACAAAGGATTAATCTCTGAAATATATAAACAGCTCATGCAGCTCAATATTAAAAAAAAACAAACAAACAACCCAATCAAAAAATGGGCAGAAGACCTAAATAGACATTTCTCCAAAGAAGATAAACAGATGGCCAAGAGACACATGAAAAGCTGCTCAATGTCACCAATTATTAGAGAAATGCAAATCAAAACTACAATGAAATATCACCTCACACTGGTTAGAATGGGCATCATCAGAAAATCTACAAACAACAAATGCTGGAGAGGATGTGGAGAAAAGGGAACCCTCTTGCACTGTTGGTGGGATTGTAAATTAATACAGCCACTATGGAGAACAGTATAGAGGTTCCTTAAAAAAAGAATTACCATATGATCCAGCAATCTCACCACTGGGCACATATCCAGAGAAAACTATAATTCAAAAAGACACATGCACCCCAATGTTCATTGCAGCACTATTTACAATATCTAGGTCATGGAAGCAACCTAAACTCCTGTCAACAGATGAATGGATAAAGAAGATGTGGTATATATATACAATGGAATATTACTCAGCCATAAAAAGAACAAAATTGGGTCATTTGTAGAGACATGGATGGACCTAGAGACTGTCATGCAGAGTGAAGTAAGTCGGAAAGAGAAAAACAAATATCATATATTAATGCATATATGAGGAATCTAGAAAAATGGTACAGATGAACTGGTTTACAAGGCAGAAATGGAGACACAGATATAGAGGACAAATGTATGGACACCAAGAGGGGAAGCAGGGGTGGAGGGTGGTGCGGTGGTGGTGGTGGGATGAATTGGGAGATTGGGATTGACATATATTCACTAATATGTGTAAAATAGATAACTAATAAGAACCTGCTATATAAAAAATAAATAAATAAAATACTTTAAAAAGTCATAGAGTGGCAGACTGGATAAAAACAAGAGCCTACGATATGCTGCCTACAAGAGACTCTCCTTAGGGCAAAGGACGCACATAGATTGAAAGTGAGGGAATGGAAAAGATATTTCAGGCAAATAGAAATGAGAAGAGAGTGGGAGTTGAAATGCTCACATCAGACAAAATAGACCTTAAAGAATATGAAGGAAGAGAAAAAAGGACACTGTACAATGATAAAAGGATCAGTACAAGAAGAGGATACTACAATCATAAACTTATAGGCACCTTATATAGGAGCACCCATGTTCATAAAATAAATACTAACAGTCCTAAAGGGAGAAATCATTGGGAACACAATAATAGTAGGAGAATTTAACACCCCACTCACATCAATGGACAGAGCTTCCTGTTAGAGAATCAAAAAGGCAATAGAGATCCTGAATGATACAATAGAACAGTTACACGTAATTGACATTTTCAGGACATTACATCCAGAAAATCCCAAAACAAAACAGAATACACATTCTTTTCAAGCACACACAGAACATTCTCTAGGATTGACCACATACTAGGGCACAAAACTGATGTCAACAAATTTGAGTATAGAAATTATATCAAGCATCTTCTCTGACCACAATGGCATGAAACTAGAAATCAACCACAGGAAAAGAAATGAGAAAAAACTGACTCCATGTTGACTAAACAACATGCTAGTTAAAACAAACAAACAAAAACTCCCCACAAACAAATGTTCAGGACCAGATGGCTTCACAGGCGAATTCTGCCAAATATACAAAGAAGATTTTATATTGATTCTTCTTAAACTCTTCCAAAAGATTGAAGAGGACAGAACACTCCCAAAGACATTGTATGAAACCACCATCACATTGATACCAAAACCAAACAGACACCACCAAAAAAAAGACATTACAGGCCAATAAATTCAATGAATAAAAATTCTAAACAAAATATTACCAAACTAAATCCAACAACACATAAAAATGATCATATGCCATGGTCAAGTGGGATTCATCCGAAGTTCACAAGGTGGTTCAACATTTGCAAATCAATCAATGTAAACACCACATTAACAAAAGAAAAGTGAAAAACCACATGATCACCTCAATAGATGTAGGAAAAGCATTTGAAAAAATTCAACATCCATTCATGATAAAAACTCTTACCAAAGTGAGAATAGAGGGAACATATCTAAACGTAATAAAATCTATTTATGACAAACCCACAGCCAATATAATACTCAATGGGGAAACGCTAAAAGCCTTCCCACTAAAATCTGGAACAAGACAAGGATGCCCACTCTCATCACTTTTCTTCAACGTAGTATTGGAAATTCTAGCCACAGCAATTAGACAACAAAAAGAAAGAAAATGTATCCAACTTGGAAGGGAAGAGGTAAAATTGTTACTATATGCAGATGACATGAGACTATATATAGAAAACCCTAAGGACTCCACACAAAAACTACTAGATCTAAAAAATGAATTAAACAAAGTAGAAGGATACAAGATTAACACTCAAAAATCAGTTGCATTTCTTTACACAAACAATGAAATATCAGAAAGGGAATGTTTAAAAAAAATACCTTTTAAAAAAGCACCAAAAAAAAAAAAAACAAAAAACCTAGGAATAAACCTGACCAAGGAGGTGAAAGACTTATATACTGAGAACTATGAAACATTAATAAAGGAAATTGAAGGGGATGCAAAGAAATGGAAAGATATTCCATGCTCTTGGATTAGAAGAATGAATATTGTTAAAAAGGCAATACTACCCAAAACAATCATTTTTCACAGAACTAGAACAAATAATCCAAAAATTTATATGGAACCATAGGCGATCCAGAATTACCAAAGCAATCCTGAAGATAAAAACAAAGCAGAGGACATTACTCTCCCAGACTTCAGACAATACAACAAGCTACAGTAATCAAAATGGTGCGGTATTGGTATAAAAACAGATGTACAGATCAGTGGAACAGAATAGAGAGCCAAGAAATAAACCCACACAGCTACGGTCAATTAGACTTTGATAAAGGAGAGAAGAATCTAAAATGGGAAAAAGACAGTATCTCCAGCAATTGGTGCTGGAAAAGTTGGACAGTTGCATGTAAATCAATGAAGTTAGAACACACCCTCATGTCATGTTCAAAAATAATCTCAGAAAGAGAGCATAGGCAAAATATTCTATGACATAAAACATATACCAATGTTTTCTTTGATAACTCTCCCAAGGCAATAGAAATAAAAACAAAAATAAGTAAGTGGGACCTAATCAAACTTACAAGATTTTGCACAACAAAGAAGCCATAAGAAAAGAAAAGATAACCTACAGAATGAGAGACAATTTTGCAAATGATGCAACAGACAAGGCCTTAATCTCCAAAATTTCAAAATATATAAATGGCTCATACAACTCAACAACAAAAAAGGAAACAATCCAATCAAAAAATGGACAGAAGACCTCAATAGACATTTCTCAAAAGAAGATGGCCAGTAGGCACATGAGAAGATGCTCAACATCACTAATTATTAGAGAAATTCAAATCAAAACTACAAAGAGGTATTGCCTCCTCACACCAGTCAGAATGGCCATTATTAAAAGTCTACAAATAACAAATGTTGGAGAGGGTATGGAGAAAAGGGAACCCTCCTACACTGTTGGTGGGAATGTAATTTGGTGCAACCACACTGGAAAAGTGTAGAGATTCCTCAGAAAACTAAAAATAGAATTACCATATTATCCAGCAATCCCACTCCTGAGCACATACCTGGACAAAACTATAATTCAAATAGATACATCACACATATTTTCATAGCAACATTATTCACAATAGCCAAAACATGAAAACAACCTAAATGTCCATTGACAGATCAATAGATAAGGAAGATGTAGTACATATATACAATGGAATACTACTCAGTCATAAAAAAGGAATGAGGTAATGTCATTTGTAGCAACACTGATAAAACTAGAGATTATCATACCAAGCTAAGCAAGTCAGAAAGAGAAAGACAAATACCATATGATATCATTTATGTGTGGAATCTAAAATGTGGCACAAGTGAACCTATCTACAAAACAGAAACAGACTCACAGAAATGAGAACAGACTTGCCGTTGCCAAGGGGAAGAGGGGCAGGAGCGGAAAAGACTAGGAGATTGGGATTAGCAGATGAAAACTACTGTATATAGGATGGATAAACAAGTCCTACTGTATAGTACAGGGAACTATATTCAGTATCCATGATAAACCATAATGGAAAATAATATAAAATAAGAATGTCTATATGTGTATAACTGAATCACTTTACTGTATAGCAGAGAGTGGCACAATATTGCAAATCAACTACACTTCAATAAAAAATTAAATTAAAAAAATAAATAAAATATGGATCTTTTAGTATATAGCCACATAAAGATAACAATAGCAATTTCAAATTATTGAATAATTGCAATACCTTATGCACTGAACTTAAAATTCATTTCAAAAATCATGGCATTAATATAACAATCCTATGAGAATAATCCCAGTATTGCAGAGTTAGTAACAGAAGGTTAATGTTAGAAAAAAATTGCTTTAATTATTTGTACCTCTACCTTTTCTTAATCTGAGAATTGAAAGATTAAAAATAAAACTGGTGATGTTGGTACAGCTCCTGAAATACATTAAATAAATGATTATTAGTATTAATTTGTTGAAATAATTTTCAACATTTGCTGAGAAACAAACAATATCAAGAAGTTCTAAGTTTCCAGAGTTACATTAGCAAAATGGTGGATTAGGAAGCTCTAAGCCCTCATCATCCACAGAAATATTAAAATCCAAACAAATAAACAAAAGCTACTAAACTAGAGACTAGCTAAAGTAACATTATAAGAGCTCTGGAAAACAGTCAAAGGTCTACAGCAACCAAGTGAACACCCACTTAAGAAAAAGCCACATTCGAAATAGTGGGAAATTTCTTGTCACTTTTACTCACACTTGCCCCAACCCCCCGTCCCAGCCTGGTGCAGTCTTGTTCTAGAGGAAGCAAGAGCTCAGTTCAAAACATACTCGTTTGAATGGGAGGGGCCAGAAAGTACCTGATTGAATCTTCATGCATTTTTTTCATTACACTGACTACACACTCCAGTAAAATTTTGAATAGAAATGATAAAACTTAACATACTCTCTGTTTCCAGATATAATGGCAAGTGTTCAATAATTCATCATTAGGCATGTTGTTAGTTGTAGTTTATATGTATGCCCTTTATTACATCTAGAGACTTCCATTGTTATAAGAAAAGTCATCAAAATGAGGTAATAATTTGTAACTCTAAATAATGAAATATTTTAAAAATTCTAACATTTGGTTTCCTTGTATGCTTATGGTAGATATAAAAATATATACAATTTTTTGTGTCAAATAATTTGACAACAAAATTTTATACAATTTTACCCAATCTCAATAAAGTGGAGAAAGATAATGCAGAGAAAATATTTCTATGGAATGGTTAAAAGTCAGATTAAATTATTTTAAGAATAGGTAAGAGATGATATAATGAAGGGAGCAGGTAATGAATACCCCTATGAGATTTCTAAAAGATAGATAATAATGCAGTCTCAGTGTTTTAAACTACTCATTAAGACTTCAGTTCATGACACTGCTAGTGTCTTGAATCCTCTGCGCTCGCAAATTTTGTAACTGGTGAAATTCTACCTTCAATTCATATGTCACCTCTCAAATCTAAATAAATAATTTACATTTGCATGTAAGCCTTCAAGCATTTTGTTCCACATTGTAGTTTTGTCAGAGGTAGTCCTACCGCTGCAGGAGTCTCTAGAGCAAAGTGGCTAAAAGTATGCTTTCTGCAGCTTTACTGCCTGAATTATAATCTTACTCCCACAGTGACTAAAAAGCTGTGTAATCTGAGCCAGGTTACTGGAGCTCTTTGGGCTTCATTTTTTCATCTGGGAAATGAGACTTAAAAAACAAAAGTACCGGGGCTTTCCTGGTGGCGCAGTGGTTGAGAATCTGCCTGCTAATGCAGGGGACACAGGTTCGAGCCCTGGTCTGGGAGGATCCCATATGCCGCGGAGCAACTAGGCCCGTGAGCCACAATTACTGAGCCTGCGCGTCTGGAGCCTGTGCTCCGCAACAAGAGAGGCTGTGATAGTGAGAGGCCCGCACACCACGATGAAGAGTGGCCCCCGCTTGCCACAACTAGAGAAAGCCCTCGCACAGAAACGAAGACCCAACACAGCAAAAATAAATTAATTAATTAAAAACAAAAGTACCAATGCCACCGTGGATGTGAGGATTAAATTAGTCAATGCTTTTGAACCTTTCAACCAAGATCACTCACCGTGTTCTTACTATTATTGTCATTATTCATTATTATTTCTGCCTCTCACATTGGATTGTTGAGGTCTTTGAGGACAATAATTGTCTTTTAATTTTTCAGGAGATTAGAATAATATTTCACAATTTAAACAGGTCAGTTATATATTTGTTATATGCGACTTCCATCCAGATTCAAATATAATAAGGATGCAAATATTTTCATATAGTCAATATATTTAATTAATTTTTTTCATGTAATGGCCACTGATAGTGGTGCTTTTAGTTTTTTCCTTAGAAATTTGTCATTTTGAAATAAATGTATTATTTATGAATGATCAAGCTTAATTCAAATTTAGGGAATAATTTGGAATTATTTAGTTATTACAGTAGTAAGCTCTGACTTGATGTAAACATAATTCCAGAAAAATTTACACTAGAAAGGCTTTCAGTTTTACAAAGGCTTGTATATGCCTTTCCAAAATATCAAATAATATTCCTAATGCTTACATACTCCATAGGTATATTTAATGGGTCCACTGTTTCACTCAGAAATCTGATATTCCTATTGCATAAACCACCTTTGAAAATATTTAATGCTTCAGCAGGTTTTAAATGTTTTTAAGTCATTCTCCAAATTTGGCAAGGCCTATTTGTCATCCGTCTGTAGATTGATTCCTATGTGCACGTGTGCACTGTTCACATGTGGACCATAATGTGCACACAAATATTCAACTTAATTAGAACACTCAGAATCTTTGAAATTAGAAAGAGACACTGGGAAATCCTCAGAGTCAAATGAGATTGAGAAAATCTAGTGTTAATTCAAACTGTTTCTGTTGTTGCTACCACATATATAGCCCTAAGTGAGTTAACCTGTAACTGCAGAGACAGCAGATGGTACACATTAAGGTGATTGTAAAGCTTTGTACTGATCCCTAGTCTCCACCTTCAGAAATTCTAATTTGATTGTTCTGGGGAAGACCCCAAACCTGAGTAGCGATTGATTCTAATGTGTGCTCCAGGTTAAGATGTTGGTGTAGATGAGTGATAATAGTTCAGCCTCCAAGCCCAATTCCTACCTTCCTCAAAGACCTTATGGTAGGCAGAATTTGTAAAATGTCTCCCGAAGATATTAAACCCTAATCCCTAGAAATTGATAATATGAGGAGATATTACTTTGCTGATTATGTTATATGGCACAGTTGACCTTAAGAAAATCAGAGCATCTGGTAGGCTTGATCTGATCACATGAGCTCTTAAAAGCAGAGAGGAAAGGTTAAATAGATTCAAGCCAGGAGAGTGATTTAATGTGCTGTTGTTTGGCTTTAAAGATGGAGGAGACTTCCTGAAAAAGAACTGAGACTGATAGCTTCTAGAAGCTAGGAGCACCAGTACCCGGCCCGCCCCCCCCAACTAAGAGCCACTAAGAAAAAGGGGCCCTCAGTCAACCTTAAAGAACTGGATCCTACAAACAACTTGAGTGAGTTTGGAAGCAAATTCTCCGATACTCCAGATAAGAACCCAGCCTGGTTGAGACCCTGATTTTGGTCTTATGAAATTCTAAGCAGAAAATTCTCAAGCCTGTCCGGACTTCTGACCTACAAAAATGTGAGTTAAACGGGTATTGTTTTAAGCCACTAAATTAGTGGTAATCTGTCACTCAACAATAGAAAACTAATATAGACCTCAAAAATTCTTTAAACAAGATCCCTAGGCCTCTCATGTTTGTTTTCATAAATACACAAAACTTAAGTTCCCAGGCCAAATCTCTCCAACTGTTCTAAATCTCAATTATGACCTTGGTTCATCCACCATCTCTTAAATTCTATCTGCTTACAGGAATTTACACAACATTTTCAGTGACTTTATCACCGCCTCATGAAAGAATTTTCTGTTCCTTCTCTCTTTTTTTTTTTTTTTTTTCCCGGTACGCGGGCCTCTCACTGCCGTGGCCTCTCCCGCTGCGGAGCACAGGCTCCGGATGCACAGGCCCAGCGGCCATGGCTCACGGGCCCAGCCGCTCCGCGGCATGTGGGATCCTCCCAGACTGGGGCACAAACCCACGTCCCCTGCATCGGCAGGTGGACCCTCAACCACTGCGCCACCAGGGAAGCCACCTGTTCCTTCTCTTGATAATGAAATCTTTTTCTTCCTTAAAGGCACAATTTCCTCTTCAGCACCTCCCCCCCAGCCATGCAGTTGATACCCTTATTATTGTTTCTAGCCCAATTCTTTACCACTTTCTAGGAAAACCAGTCAACAAACAACACCACAAAAGTAAAATACATATGAAGCTTTGTGATACCTGCCATTGTTTAAACCCTCTTCCCACCAATCTTTCCCTCACTCCTAGTAATTGACATCTGTTAAATTCTTGGAAGCTGTTACTCTTTCACAAAAGAAATTGGTCAGTTCTTTGAATGGCTTCATACACTATATAGATAACTTTTTTTTCTGATGACTTTGTCCCAGTTTCTTACCCTCCTGATTTACAGACTCTTTTGTTTTTTTTTTTTGAGACTTTTAATAAAATGCCTTCTCAACAACAGAAACTTTTGGTTCCCCTGATTCTAATCTCTAAAATTACCAATTCAAACATATGTCTCTTCTCTCTAGAAAAAAAAAAAAAAAAAAAGACTTCCTTAGTCAAAGAAAAAAACTATAAATAACTTTTTTCTTCTCATTAGGACACCCAGTTCCCAGATCCTTCTTCATTCTGACAATCCTTTCTTCATTTCCTTTCTGATCCAGCAAAATGTTCACAGTACATTCATCCTAAATTACCTTACCTTGCATGGCAAAGATACTAACAGGGAAATAATCTATGAGTTATTTTTGTGCTTTGTTAGATAGTCATAATAAACGGCATGTTGCAGACATGATAAATGCAGGACCAAGAACCTCAAATATGACTGCAATGAAGTTTGACACTTTACTTCTATAGATGCACACCACTAAATTTCTATGTTCAAATTCAATGCCCTAATTGCTAAAACAATGATTTGTAAAACGTTCCCATTATTTATAAATACCTGACCTTCTTCCCCTGAATCTTCTCCATGCAGAAGTTTTAAGACAGGGATGCCTTCTACCAGTCTTTCTATGTCTACAGTTTATCTTCTTGTACAATGAAGGAGGTGTTCCTCCAAATATTTTAGGTGACTACTTTAAACTGTGCAGTAGATTACAGTTCTTATTTTCACCTCAAGAATTGAAAATTCAACTACTTTCCCTTATATGTTCAATATCTCCATGTCCCCCACGTTACAGTGTCTCCTATCTTAAAGGAAAATACTAAACACACAATACTGATCACACATCACCTCCTGTTGCCTAGCCTATCAGTCTCCTTCCCATTATAGATGACTTTCTTCTTTCATTAACTTTCCTGACACCCCCTCATTCAATTTCAACCTTGCACTCCCAGTCTTAACAAAGATTCCCAATGACTAAGAATCCAGATTTCCAGTACCTCTGTGTCTTTACATTTAGTGGATATTTTATGTTTTATCTTGCTTAACTTCTTAGGATTATTTGCGCTAAAAAAATCTCTTGTATTAGATTCCCCGGCAAAACTTTACTGTTTTTTCTCCTACCACTTTGGTCACTCTTTTTTTTTTTTTTTTTTTTTTTTTTTGCCATCACATCTTCATTTACTCAAGTATTAGTGTTGGGGTTCTTTGACACTTTGTCTTGAAATTTCTTCTTCTCTATACAAGTTTTCCTAGGTGGGCTGGGTAAACACCTATATCTAAATGACTCCCAAATTTATATCCCTATGTCTGATATCTTCTCTGAATCCTAAACATGTATTAACCCAAAAGTCAATACTGGGAAAATAAACCCAGGCACCTCTACCCCTTAAAATTGCCTTCCTTTAGAGTTCCTTATCCCAGTAAATGACAACATTTCCCAATAGTCCCAAGGGACCAGACACCTAGGAATCACAGTTTAACCTTCCTACCCCATAAACTTTATATCCAATCCATCACATAGACTATTGACTTTTTTCCTAATGATCTCTCAGATTTATTGACCTCTCTAATTCCACACTTTTTCTGCCCTAGTATTCTTAAATACTACATTCTGCCCTGGAATCTAGTATTCTTAAAGCATTTAAATTCAGCTTATAATTAATGCTATTATATTTATAAATCTAATAAAGAAAATTACATTTTGTTTTATTCATTTGTTTACCTCAAGTGAAGCAGATTAAATTCCTTTATATAATCATTTTCAGTTTACAACTTAAATTTCCTCATATTCAGACTTTAAAATATCCATTTTCTTTCCATTTAATTTCATATGACATAGTAAGAAAAATTTTGTAGTGATTAAATATCTTTTAAATTTAATATATTGAATTTATAAATACAATGAACTTTCTTTTGAGTTTGCTCAAATAGTCCAATGATGTTAATGGACTAAATCAAAAAAAATATCATATACATTCCTAATTCAAATTTTTAAAAAATTACAGAATTCCACATATTACATTAAAATCTGAAACCTAATGTATCAAGTCCTCCAAATTTACTGTTATGAAAATGTTACATAACAAATTTAAACAGATTTCTCTTAATTTAATACAAAATTGCTAACACCATGTGCATGATTTATCATATTTAGTCAGAAAGCTTCTTGAGATTAAACTTACTTAAAAAAGAGCTTAATAATTTCAAGGGAGTAGAGATTGTCATCCTAAACAAAGGAGTTTGTTAATTAACTAACTGGCCAGAAACCTGGGATGCACATATTGGACGTCAAAAATACATATTTTTTCAGTTATTCTAACTTTCCCTAGATGTGCATGGATATTTCAAGCAGATATTTTCAAAAAGGTTTGGCTTCAAAATCTCCTTTCTGAATTCAGTTTATATAATTACCTGTTTCTTCTGACTGCTATATCTAAAACTTCACTCCCAAATCATGACCAATTCCATCACTTAACTCTTAATTACCACTTTAATTATTAAAAAAAAACTAATGTGAATATTACTTTTAAAAATCATGTATGCATCACTCAGTTTCAACTATAGATACACTTCTATTCTTGTTTTACCTTTATTTCATTACCATTTCCCCATTGTTTGTCCTGTATTATTTCACAGATTTCTTTTAAAAATATATTTTAAAACAAATACTTTCTGATTGAATTGGATTATTTTCTTCTCTCTCTCTCTCCCTCTTTTTGGTTTGGGACTCTTAAAGATGTTTAAATGATGTCTTAAATATATTCTGAATTTCCCTTATTTTGGTGGTGGGGTTAAATCAGCAAAGACATGCTAATGATACACCACTCCAACTCACTAAGCTTAGTTTAGGCTTCTATTTTCCAGTTACCATGTCCCCTTAAGTACTCAACTTTGTTTTGTTTTATTGCTTATTTGTATTACAACTTGCCAAAATCTTTGTGGCTAGGTAAGTTTTGGCAGTCATGGAAGCAGTGGCATTTCAAACAGTAGTAAAAGCTATTTCTATTCTTTTTTGGTGGTGATGGAAAAGAAAGCAAAAATCTAATCCTAAACTGACTCATGAGAAGCTTTTCAGATAGTAGCAGTTCTCTCCCAGCTGCTTCTACTCCTTTCTAGTTACTGGGAACACCTGAAGCTATGGTGCAGTGCTCCTCCAGGCAAGCACTGATAGGATTTTTATCAGTATATGTTAGAAGTTTATATAAATAGAATAAAAATGTGTAATCTTTTGTCTCTCTTTCATTAACAAAATGATTTTGAAATTCTTCCACATTGCAGTATGTATCAGTGGTTCATGACTTTTTATTTATGAGTTAGCAATATATTTTATGGGTTGACCACATTTTGTTTACTCATTTACTTGATGAAAGACATCTGAATTTTTTCCAGATTTTATAAACGAGCTGCAGTGCACATTTGTGTTCAAGATTTTGTACGGATACATGCCTTCATTTTCAATGGATGATACCTAGGAGTGGATTGCTTGGATCATATGATAGGTAAGTGTATAACTTTTAAGACACTATCAAACAATTTTTCAAATCAGTTGTGCTATTTTACATTTCTACCGCTATGCACAAGAATTCTAATTCCTCCATGTTATGCTGACTGCAGGTATAGTCTTCTTAAATTCTAGCCGTTGTAATAGGTCTGTAGCAGTATCACATTATAAATTATTTTTTTCCTTTCCCTAATGATATTGAGATTTTTTCCACATTTTTCCATCTGTCCATCTTCCTTAGTAAAATGACTAGTCAGATATTTTGGCCATATTTTATTAGATTATCTGTTTTTTATTATTAAGTTTGAAGTATACTTTAATATTTTTAATAGAAGACCTTTTTCAGATATATGCTTTGCAAATACTTTCTCTCAATGTGTGGTTTATCTTTAGTCTTATCAGTGTCTTTCAAAGAGCAGAAGTTGTTAATTTGATGAGGTCCAATGTAATAACTTGTCCGTTTATTAATAATGCCTTTGGTATCAGAATTAAAAAAAAATTCTGTGTAAATCATGGTCACAAAGATGTTCTCTCATGTTTACTTCTAGATATTATATAATTTTAGTTTTGTATTTAGGCCTATGATATTTTGAGTTAATTTTTGTGTATGTTGTGAAATATAGATACAAGTTTACTTTTCTGCATATGGTTATCCAAATGTATCAGACAATTTGTTTTGTCTGTTTTGTTTGTTTTGAAGATTGACATTTCTTCTCTGCATTGCCTTTTCACCTCTATCAGAAATCAGTTTCCCATATGTGTGGGACTATTTCTGGACACTGAATTCTGTTTCATTGTTCTATTTGCTTACCTTTATACCACACTCTACTGACTACTGTAGCTTTATAATAAAACTCGAAATCAGGTAGTTAGTACTCCAAATTTGTTCTTCTCTTTCAAAGTTGTTTTAGCTATGCTAGATCACTTGAATTTTCTAATTAATTTTAGAATAACTGTCAATTTCTTTTAAAAATGCCTATTTGGACTTTAAATAGAATGGCATTAAATCTAATTGTTAGTTGGGGGAGATTTAAATATTGTACAAATATTGAGTGTTCTAACTGGTGAGCATATATCTCTCTCCTTTCATTTAGCTCTGCTTTAATTTCTGTAAGCAATATTTTATAGTTTACACTGTAGAGGTTTTCACATCTTTTGTAATATTTTTTCTTTATTTTCTATTTTTAATGCTATTAAAATGGTGCTTTTTAAAATTTTAATTTCCAATTGATTGTCACTAGCATATAGAAATACAGTTGATTTTTGCATATTGATCTTGTACCCAGCAACTGTTTTAAATGACTTTCTCTATTACCTTTTTTTGTAGATTTCAGTGGATTTTCTACTGAGATAATTATGTAATTTGTGAATAAGGGCAGTTTTATTTTTCCCTTTTCAATCTGGATGCATTTAACTTATTTCTTCCTCTCAATGCCCTTTCTAGAGCTTCTAGTACAATGTTAAATAGAATTAAGGGGAGTAAACATGTTAGTCATGTTCCTGATCTAAGGGAGAAAATAATCAGTTTTTCATGGTTAAACATGGTATTAGCTGTAGGTTTCCATATGTTAGGGAACTTCCTTCCATTTTAGTTTGCTGAGAGGTTTTATGAGAACTGGAACTTAAATTCTGACATTTTTTCTGTCTGTTGAGATGATGTGGTACTTTTTTATTGTAAACATGGAGTTATGGACTGAAAGTTTTTTCCCTTCAAAACTCATAAGTAGGGGTTCTAACTCTCAGTACCTTCAAATGTGGCTTTATTCAGTGATAGAACCTTTTAAAGAGGTAATTAAGTTAAAATGAAGCTATTAGGATAGGCCCTCACCCAATCTGATTAGTGTCCTTATAAGAAGGGGAAAATAGAACCCAGAGAAAACACTAGAGTACATATGCAGAGAAGAAAGACCTTGTGAACACACAGCGAGAAGGCAGCTATCTGCAAGGTAAGGAGAAAGACCTCGGAGGGAGCCAAATCAGCTGACACTTTGATCTTGAACATCCATTCATCAGAACTGGGGGAGGAAACAAATTTCTGTACTTAAACCACCCAGTCTGTGGTATTTTGGTACAGCACCCCTAGAAAACTAATACAGATACTGAATTACATGATTAATTTTTTAAGGCTTTAATTTTTAGAGAAGTTTTATGTTTACAACAATATTGAGAGGGAGGTACAGAAATTTCTCATATACCCTTTGCCACCAACAGGCATAGCCTCACCCATTATCAATATCACTCACCAAAATGGGGCTTTTTTAAAAACCAAAGATGAGCCTCTATTGACACATCATAATTACCCAAAGTCCATAGTTTCCCTTGGACTTTGATGTTGTGTGTTCTATAGTTTTGGACAAATGTAAATGACATATACTCATCATCATAACATAAAGAGTATTTTCACTGCCCTAAAAAGACTCTGTACTTTGTATATTCATCTTTCCCATGCTCTAACCCCTGGCAACCACTGATATTTTTTACTGTCTTCGTAGTTTTGTGTTTTACAGAATGTCATATATTTAGACTCACACATGTAGAGCTTTTAAAACTGGCTTCTTTCACTTAGTAATATGCATTTAAGTTTTCTCCATGTCTTTTCACGGTTTGAAAGCTCATTTTGTTTTACTGCTTAATAATATTCCATTTTCTGGATGTACCACAGTTTATTTATCCATTCACCTATGAAAGGACATCTTGTTTGCTTCCAAGTTTGGGCAATTATTAATAGAGCCACTATAAACATCCATGTGGAGATATTTTGTGTGGACATGTTTTCAGCTCCTTTGGGTAAATGTCAAGGAGTGTGATTGCTGGATTGTATGATAAGAGTATATTTTGGTTTTTTTTTAGAAACTGTCAAACTGTCTTTCAAAGTGCCTGTACCACTTAGCATTCCCACCATCAATGAATAAGAGTTTGTATTGTACCATATCTTTGTCAGCATTTGCTTTTGTCAGTCTTCTGGGTTTTTGCAATTCTAATAGATGTGTAGTGGCATCTCATTTTTGCTTGCATTTCTCTGACTGCATATAATGTGGAACACCTTTTCATATGTTTACTTGTCATCCATACATCTTTTCTGGTTAGGTGTCTGTTAAGGTCTTTGGCCCATTTTTTAATGAAATTATCATTTTTTTAATTAAGAGTTTGTTTTGGTTTTGTGTGTGTGTATATATTTCATTCCTTTATCAGATATGACTTTTGCAAATATTTTCTCCCAGTTCTTGGCTTGTTTTATTTTCTTGACATTCAGAGAGCAGACATTTTTAATTTTAATAAATTCTAGTTTATCAATTATTTCTTTCATTGATTATGTCCTTGGTATTTTATCTGAAAATGTATCACCATATCCAAAGGCATCTATAGTATATTCCAAAAGTTTTACAGTTTTGCATTTTACATCTAGGTCTCTAAACTATTTTGTGTTAATTTTTGTGAAGGGTATAAGGTTTGTGTCCAGATTCATTTGTTTTGCATGTGGATGTCCAATTGTTCCAGTACCAATTGTTGAAGGGAATATATGTACTCCATTGCACTGTTTTTGCTTCTTTGTCAAAGACCAGATGACTATATTTATGGGGTCTTTTTCTGCAGTCTCTATTTTCCATTGCTCAGCTTGTTTAATACTACACTGTCCTGATTACTATAGCATTATAGGAAGACTTGGTGTCTTGTTCTTGTCCTTCAATATTGTATTGTCAATTATGGTCTTTTGCCTCTCTATGTAAACTTTAAAATCACCATATCCATGAAATAGTTTGTTGGGATTTTGATTGAGATTGCATTGAATCTGTAGATCAAGTTGTGAAGAACTAACATTTTTGACAATATTGAATGTTTTATCAATGAACATGAAATATCTCTCTATTTATACTATTATTTCATTCATCAGAGTTATGTAGTTTTTCTCATACAGATTTTTCCATATTTTATTAGATTTACACCTAAATGTTTTATTTTGAGGGGTGCTCATGTAAATGATAATGTTTTAATTCAAAATTCAACTTATTCATTGCTATTATATAGGAATGCAATTGACTTAACTGTATTAACTTTGTATTCTGCAACCTTGCTATAATCACTTACTAATTCCAGGAGGTTTTTTGGGTCACTTCTTTCAAATTTTGTACACAGATGATCATGTCATCTGCAAAATATATATATATATTTTGTCTTCCTTTCCAACCTCTCTACCTTTTATTTCCCTTTATTGCCTTATTACAATAGGAAGGAGTTCCACTATGATGTTGAAAAGGAGTGATGAGAGTTGACATCCTTGCCTTGTCCTGATCTTAGTGGATATGCCTCAAGTTTCTCACCATTAACTATAATCTTAGCTACAGGTTTTTCTTAGACAATCTTTAGCAAGTTGAGAAAGTTCCTCTCTAGTTCTAGTTTTCTAAAAGTTTTTATCATAAATGAGTGTTGGATTTTTTCAAATGCTTTTTTTGCATCTATTGATATAATAGTATGAATTTTCATTTTGAGTCTGTTGATATGAAACATTACATTAATTTTTGAATGTTGAACCATCCTTACATAAATGGGATAAATCCAACTTGGTCATGGTATATAAACACGCTTGTACTTCTTGGGTTTAATTTGCTAATATTTTGTTGAATATTTTTTGCATCTGTGTTCATGAGAGATATTGATTTGTGGTTTTCTTGTAATGTCTTTCTGGTATTGGTATTAGAATAATGTTTGCCTCATTAAATGAGTCAGGAAATATTCCCTCTGCTTTTATCCTCTGAAAATGATTGTAGTAAATTGGCATATTTCTTCCTTAAATGTTTGGTGGAATTCTTTGGTGAACACATCTGGGCCTGGTGCTCTCTGTTTTGGGAGGTTATTAATTATTGATTCAATTTCTTTAATAGATAGAGGCCTGTTCAGCTCATCTATTTCTTCTTGTGAAAATCTTGGTAGAATGTGTTTTTCAAGGAACTGGTTTATTTCACCCAGTAGAATTGTTCATAATATTTCCTTATTATTATTTTAAAATCCTTGAGATCTGTAGTTATGTCTCTCTTCATTTCTGACATTAGTAATTCACATCCTCTTTGTCATGATCCACTTGGTCATGTTCATTAACCATCTTTTTATATTTTTGTACTTGACTTGTTATTATTGTAAGTTATTGTATCTATATTTATAAAAATCACTTGTCTATGATTTCCTTTTCTTGTACTGTCTCTATATGGTTTTGGTAACATGGTAATGGTAAATTAGTTGGAAATTATCTTTTACATTCTGCATAAGTTTTTGTGGAATTGTTATCATTACTGTATTTTCTTTAAACATTTGGTAGATTTTGAGAATAAAACTATGTAAACATGGTATTTTCTATGTGAGAA
The DNA here is from genome assembly GCF_951394435.1 of Stenella coeruleoalba. Classification (NCBI taxonomy): domain Eukaryota; kingdom Metazoa; phylum Chordata; class Mammalia; order Artiodactyla; family Delphinidae; genus Stenella; species Stenella coeruleoalba. The sequence continues at coordinate 108,854,111 of NC_137150.1, read as the reverse complement.
TGGTTTTATCTACATACTCAAATGGTTGTGTAGATATGGGACTATTCAGGATAATCGTTCATTCTTGAATGAGCTTTGGCAATTTGTTTTTTAAGGAATTTTTACATTTAGTCTAAGTTGTTAAATTTATTGGCATAAATATGCCTTTACTATCCTTTTAATATCAGTGAGTTTCAGTGATGTAACCTGTTTTATTCCTTATAGTTTGATTTGTCTTCTTTTTTTCTCTCTAATAGTCTGTGGAGATGTATAGAATTTTATTGATATTTTCAGCAAACTAGGTCTTGATTTTATTTTTTAATTGTTACTCTGCGCTCTATTTCATTTTTGACTCTGATCTTTATTATTTTCTTTCTTCTACTTTCTTTAAATTGAATTTGCTCTTCTTATTCAAATTATTAAAATATAATTCATTGATTAGAAACCTTTATTCTTTTCATAATTATTTTGTGTTACACATATTTGCTATATAATTTCTGAAGACATCTCCTAAATTGTGGTATCTTTAATTTCATGTTTAAAAAATTTTTCTTCTTTGATTAATATGTGATTTTGAATTGTATTACTTAGTTTCTAAATATATGGTCAATTCAAGGTATAGTATGTCTATTATTGATGTCTAGCTTAATATCATTTTGGCCGAAGAACATTCTTTATATGAGTTGAATCCATTTAAATTTAATGTAACTTCCTTTTAGTACAAAATATGATGTCTTTTAAAAAGAATGTGCATTGTGCTGTTGTTGAGTGTAGTGTTCTTTTTTTTTTTTTAACATCTTTATTGGGGTATAATTGCTTTACAATGGTGTGTTAGTTTCTGCTTTATAACAAAGTGAATCAGTCATACATAAACATATGTTCCCATATGTCTTCCCTGTTGCGTCTCCCTCCCTCCCACCCTCCCTATCCCACGCCTCCAGGCTGTCACAAAGCACCGAGCCAATATCCCTGTGCCATGCGGCTGCTTCCCACTAGCTATCTACCTTACTACGTTTGTTAGTGTGTATATGCCCATGACTCTCTCTCGCCCTGTCACAGCTCACCCTTCCCCCTCCCTATAACCTCAAGTCCGTTCTCTAGGAGGTCTGCGTCTTTATTCCTGCTTTACCCCTAGGTTCTTCATGACATTTTTTTCTTAAATTCCATATATATGTGTTAGCATACGGTATTTGTCTTTTTCTTTCTGACTTACTGAGTGTAGTGTTCTATTAATGTCATTTAGCTCAGTTTGATAGTGTTGTTCAACATTCTATATCTTCTATAATCTCATAGATTTATGCTCTACTTCTTTAGTTTACTAAGAGAAGACTACTGAAATGTCCAGCTATAGTATTTGTCTATTTCTCCTTGCTATTTTATCAGTTTTGCTTCATGTATTTTGAAGATGTTACTAGGTGGATAAATATTTAGGATTATTATTTGCACTAAATAAATTGATCCCTTTATCCTTATGAAGTGACCTTCATTAACTGTGGTAATATTCTTTTCTCAGAAATTGACTCTGTCATTCTAGCTTTCTTTTGATTAGTATGATATTTGTTTTCCCATCCTTTCATTTTCAGCATATTTGTATCTTCCCTTGGGTAGCATATAGTTGGGTCTTGCTTTCTAAAAGAATAAAATCTGGCATTCTCTGCCATTTAATTGGGGGTTTAGACTATTATATTAAATGTGATTATTCAGATGCCTAGATTTTATTATATCATTTTTTCTTTGTTTTCCATCAGCCCTCTATGTTTTTTTATAATTCCTATTTTCTTCCTAGTTTAGTATTAATTATGTAAAATTAATAGCATATTATTTATTCTGTTGGATTATTACCTATTTACTTTTTTATTTTAATGATTGTTTTATGGTTTGCAGTATATAGCATTAGCTTACCTTAGTCTACATTCACATTATAGTATCTCATTCCATGTGTTGTGTAAAAACAATAGTGTATTTGCAATAGTATAGTTCTATTTCTATCACTAAACTTTTGAGTTATTGCTGTCATCTATTTAATGTTTATTTTATAGGCTTACAGTACATTATTATTATTTACATTTAAACTATCAATTATATTTAATGAGATTTAAATTATTTTAAAAACTCATAGATTTATCTGTTTACTTGCTATTGCCTATGCTCTTCTTTTGATGGTATTGATCCAGATTCTTTTCTGTTATGATTTTCCTTCTCTCTAAAAGACTTCCTTTAATATTATAGTGTGAGTCTTCTTTTACTATATATATATATATGTGTGTGTGTGTGTGTGTATATATATATATATATATATATATATATATATTAGCTTTTGTGTGCCTAAAACGTCTATTTTTTTTAACCTTCAAGTTGGAAAAATATTTTTGCTGCATTTAGAATTCTAGCTGGCTTTTGTTTTCTTTAAGTGTTTAAATTTTTGAGTCTGCTTTTCTCTTACCTTTCATTTTTTTCAATGAGAAATTGTCATTCCTATATTTCTTCCTAGACACATAACATCTTTTCATTTATACTCTTCATCTCTATCATTATTTTTAAGCAATTTGATTAAGATGTGCCATGTAGTTTTCTTCTTGATTATAGTTATTTGAGTACATTAAGATTTAGAATGTACTCAAATCACACTAATCTATTTTTTTCAAAGTTTTTATCTTTTCACTTCCACCTCTTTTTCTATTCATTCATGGATTCCAGTTAGACATATATTTGACCACTTTAATAGTCTCACAGTTCACTGGTGCTTTGTTCATGAATTTTGAGTCTCTTTTATCTCTGTGTTTCAATTGGAAAAATATTCTTATGTCTTCAAGTTTACTAGCTTTTTCAATAATTTATTATAATTAGTTATTTCCTTCAGAGTATTCTTTGTTGTTTGCAGTATAGTTTTCATCTCAAGAAGTTTAATTTGGGCCCTTTTGGGCCTACCAGATATATTTTATGTCTCTCAACTGTTTAAACACATAGAATAAAGTTGTGATAACTTTTAATATGTTTCTCTGAAAATTCTATTATATTTATCAGTTTTGAACAGGTTCATCTAAGTGATATATCTCTTCATTATGTTTTGTATTTCTATGCTCCATTATATACCTGCTAAAGTATTATTGGACTACAAAGAGTGTGAATTTTGCCTTGTTAGATGCTGGGTGTTTTTATATTTTTATAATATATTTGGCTTTACTTCTAGGCAATTTAATTTTCCTGGAATGTTTGATCCTGTGAGTACTTGCTGTTAAGAAAACGTAGGAAGGACTAGAACAATTCTCTTTATAGTTTACATATTCCCTAATACTAAGACACTCTGTTGTGTACTCTACCCCATGCCTGATGAATCATTAGTTTTTCCAGTCTGGCTGATGAAGCAGGATCTACTCCCAGCCCTGTGTGAGTGTTGACCCTTTATCTGAATTATTCATGTGAATCTTGGTAGTTTATTCACATATTTATTGAGTAGTACTCAGATGATCATGTGAAGGTGATTCTTTGCCAATCTCCAGAATTCTGTATCTATGCAGCTCTCTCTTTTTTTTCTTATACTTTGTTATTTCAATACTATCCACTGTCTTGGTCTACCAGGATCAAAAAAAAAAAATTTGTTTGTTTGTTCTGGTGGTTTCAAGCCAAAGGATTAAGCATTTTTTTAAAGAAATTTTATAGATCTATTATAAGAAATGATTCAGTGAAGAAGAGTATCTAAACTAGTGAAACATAAGTGAAACAATAGCATGGTATTTATTTCCTATAACATTTTCTTATTAAATATAAACTTCACAGTTCACATACCTTACTTATTTTAAAATTTTTTTAATCATGGGTAAGCTTTTAAGTGATATAGCAATGACATTTTCCATGAAATTATTGACTCTTAGAGTGGAAGTGAAGGTTATTTAGTTCAGCTTCTCAGTGTATTAATACTCACTACTTTATCCCTTACATGTGGCCAGCCAGTTTTTCTTTAAATACTTTCAATGTCTACAAACTTATTTTTTCACTAGGCAGGTCATTGTAGTTATAGAAAACTCCTTAAAATAAGCAGATATATGTCTGTCTGTAACTTCTGCCCACTAGTCTTAGATCTTACACGTGGAATTCCAATGAAGTCTAATCCATTTCTACTAAACAAATGTTCTAATAGTTAAAAGATCACCACTGAAGTTAATGGTTAAAAAGATATTTGAAGGGGGCTTCCCTGGTGGTGCAGTGGTTGGGAGTCTGCCTGCCGATGCAGGGGACACGGGTTCGTGCCCCAGTCCGGGAGGATTCCACATGCTGCAGTGCAGCTGGGCCCGTGAGCCATGGTCACTGAGCCTGCGCTTCCGGAGCCTGTGCTCCGCAATGGGAGAGGCCACAAGAGTGAAAGGCCCGCGTACCGCAAAAAAAAAAAAAAAAAAAAAAAGATATTTGAAGGGTAAATGGGGGAAAACAAAATAAACTGCATATTAGATAACAGTATATTTTTCAAATTCTAAGGATATAATTGTATTTTGTTTATATTAGAAAATGTCTCTCCTTTTTTAGAGACGCATGGTAAATTCCTTAGTGGCGAAGTTTCATATGTGCTATTAGCATTAAAATAATCAACAAAATAAAGACAAAACTTGCTTCTTCATCAAACAGCCTTTTTCTTATACTGTTGGACAGAAATTTCTTTTATTTTCCCTTTTTAGGAATTTTATATATATATATATATATATATATATATTTTTTTACCAAAAACATTAAACTAAAGGAGTCACATTTCAACAGTTCAGCTTTTGAAAGACACACATTCCAATTTACTCAACATAGCAGTTTCTCGTATATCACATAGAAAAAATTTGTATTGTGCACCATATTAGCATGAAGACAAAATGTTCTGCTTTTCATACATACACCAATTAAAAGAAATGAACAGATGGCATTTTTATTATGAATTTCTAGTCCATTTTCCACATGTACCATTTCCATGCATTCCAGAGTATTCTTGCTGTTTAGCCTTATTTTTGCCCTGAAAGTAGATTTTCTGTGCTAAACTTTATTCTTGAGTTTATTTTAAGTGCAAATAAGTCTGCATTTGGCTAAAAAAATCAATGTAGAAAATGGTGCATAATAAAATAATTCATCATTTAAATAATGATTCCTCATAACTTTCGTCTACTTACTATCACCCATTTTCTAGTCTTTGTTTCCTCTGTTAAGTAAACCTTTCCTACATTATATTTTATCTACAAAGTCTTTAAATTTGCTCTCCAATTGTTGCTTACTACTTATGTAAAGTATATTGTTTAATTCTTTTCAATGTGTGATATTGTTTGGCTATCATAGTTAAGATAGTACTCATCATAATTCTTCCAATTAAAGTTATTTTTTCTTTTTTGTTTTGTGCATTTGGTATCTTTCAAGTTAACAACAGGGATCTTCTGAACAAATTTAAGTCCTTTAGTGAGGTACAGGTGCAATTGTTAAATCTAGACATTGAGTAATAAGGGGGTCTGTTATTCTTTCTCATGTTTAAATTTTCTCAAAATATTAAAAAACAATTGTCACTATTTTTCCAATTTCTATAATATGAGTCTGGTAATTTCTGCTCATTTGTTAGCACATATATTTATTTTATTTTATTTTTGTTGTTACTGCTATTTTGAAGGGAATAATTTTCCATAATGACTTCTAACAGTTTATTTCTAAAACAAAGAAAACTAATCATACTCATTTTTAAAAAGTCATTTTCTTTGTTCTCATGTCTGGTTAAATTTTGTTTAATTCCCTTCGAAATTATATCTGAAAGTCATATTAAAAACATTCTCTAATTTTTCAGCAATTATAACAAAAGTTTAGACATTCTTAAAATCCAGTGATAAATAAATAATTAAAATAGTACAGTCAAGAACACTAATGAACACAGGATAATTCATAGAAGAAATTTAAATAAAATTCTCATTTGTTCTCATGTATTCAATGCTCAAAGAAGGGCACATGTTAACTTTCATACACATTGATGTTCTATGTCCCTGTGGTATAACAAAATATTAACTTTTACATTTGGACATGTAGATTGGTACAGCCTTTCTGAAAAGCAATTTGGCAATACAGATTAGGCATATAAAAGTTTATATTCTATGACACAGTATTTCTCCCATTTATAGAATCATTCCTATGAGGAGAAAATGAGAAATGAATAATTATTTTATTTATATCATTTACAATGGTATTATTTATTTTACCTTTGATGAAACCAATCATATATGATGGATTCTGGCACATCAAAATATTATTAGTAATATTTAATGCTCTAATTATATGTTCATGATTTACATGTTGTGATATAATATAAAACAACATAGACACATGCAAGTTTGCGTATCAAACTACTACACAAAAGAATTGTGAAGATGCTTTGCATACTCTTTAGTTAACATCTTATTAAAGATGTTTCAACACGAATATCTTACTAGCACTTGTTTTCAATGGAGTAAATTATGAGAATCTTTAGATAGACCTAATATGTACAACTAAATCGTACTATATACTCATATTACAATTACATTTTATTGAGATCTGCTTGCTTAAGTTTTGTACGGATAAAAATCCTTCCATCTAGGAGTATACCAATTTCAGATTTTATAAATAAAAGCATTGGTATTTCTCTATTGGTTAGGTGGGCATCTAAAAGGTGGTTTGCAATATTTGAAGATGACAATTTTTATATTGTAAAATTTAGTCTATCTGGGCAGATTTTGGTTTTGGTTCCTGTGTGCTTCCCTATTCTTTCTTCCAGAAAATTACCAAATTTGTATTCAAGACCATGTTTCCAATGGAATTAAAATCTTTGCCATGGAAAATTACCTTCTTTCACAAATTAATTTATTACAGTAGCCTTTTATTGCTAAGAAGAACAAATTTTCCATTTTAGTCCAATAATAACAATCTTAAAACTTATTTTTTAGGGTTAAGGTGTTCTTAAAGCCTGAGTACTTTCCTAGTTTTAACAGAAATATGTACATGATTTGAGAAACTTTATATATATATATATATGTGTGTGTGTGTGTGTGTGTGTGTGTGTATACATATATATGTATGTAGTCAATATTGTAGTAATGTAGAGTCATATTAATGATGCAAGCCAATATATATTTTTTAAAAAGCACAAAACTACTAGCTCTACAGAACCAATATAGATAACATCTGTATGTTCATCACTCTAAGAAATAGAACTGATTCATTTTCTGTTTCCTAGGGCTCTATGTAACTCAACATCATAGGAAAACAACCATGTGTTCCTTAAGGGTGAAATGTCTATTTCAATTCAATAAAATCTATTTACCATAACACTGAAGTGGCAAAATAAAATCATTGTCCTTTCCATGGAACTCTTTTTCTGAATGTGGTTCCCTTAGACATCTTTAGTACAAAATTATAATAGATATTATTTTAATTATATGGGCAAAAACAATGATTAATTTCTAAATATTATGTGCTAGACACCCAACTCAGAACTTTAAAGTTTCACCTGAGGCACCAAGACAGAGAGGGTAATTATTAGTGTAATAGCATTTTAATATTAGCATATTAAAGTGAAGTGAGATATTTGCCAAACTAAAAGTGTAAAAAGGTAAAGAGTCTCACCACACTCTAAATATTGTCTTTTCTCATATCACACTACTTAAACTTTTAGGATTTTAACTTTGATAAGAGGCTAAATTTTACCAAAACCATATATAGGCACTTCTTAGCCAAAAAAAAAAAAAAAAAAAAAAAGTGGTGGGAATCCTTCACCCTTGTCTCAAGCCTAGGGAAGGTCTTCAATAAAACCACTCAGTGGGTGTGACATTGCTTCCTGGATCTTGGGCTAACAGGCTGATGTCAGACATGCTTAAAAATCTGTGTACATGTGGCAGCATACCTTCTTTGAGACAAAGAATTTAGGGTGGTATTTTCTCTAAGAGCTCTTTTGGATTAAAACATATTAGTACTTTTGATATACCGTATGTGGGCCATGTGTGTGAAAGAGAACTGGCCTGGGATTGTCTTATATTCCCTCCAAGAGGACTACTTGCAGGGAAGGGACTACTATCCCAAAAAGGATGTAGTCTTTTTGACTTCCAAGTGTGAAAGAGATCTATTTGGTCGGTATCCTGAATTAGTGGAACAGCTTGTGAGAGACCACTAGTGGTGATAGGGAAGGATTCATGATGGTATCTCACAAGGAAAAGAATCTTTAACCATCTGCCAAGCACAAGGAATGTCAATACTATCACACGATATTTCTAATTAAGTATAGGCTTTGTTGCCCCTTAAGTTTTGTTTCTCCACTTCAATATTAAAGGCACCTGAATCATCCCCAAATTAGGAAAAATGCAAGGTAGGAATGTAGAGAAAAAACTTTCATGTGTCCCTTCACCACAGTAGGCAACTTACTAGGAACAGTCTAAGTAGGGGAAAGAGAGAAACTTTACTTGAAAATTGAAGTTCTTAAATATTTACTAGGTAGATATATTAACTATTGAACTAAGGTGTTTTTTAAGACTCAAGGAACTAAATAACTACCTGAGTTATAAGAAGCCATGTCACCTGTCCTAGTTTTCACACAAAGGAACATATTAGAGCGAAAATCGAATGAAAAGTGGGAAGAATACTTTGTTTTCTATAGCTATCCAGTAAGCTTCATTTTTTTTCATGAGAAAATATATTTTTTTAACATCTTTATTGGGGTATAATTGTTTTACGTAAGCTTCATTTTTTATGAAATATTTTTTATCTTCTAACCGCACATCCAGCCTAAATGGATAAATATAACAATCTCATAAATGAAGAAATTGAGGTTCAGAATAATTAATTAAACCAAGGATATGCAACTGACAAAGATCAAGTCAAAGATTCTATCCACTATCCAATACCAACATACACAGCTTCAGACATTTTATCTGATAGACTTACATATGTACTTTGCATTTGAAATTTCTTCTTTATTACTGTGAGGAAAATTGTAGACTGCAAGTGAAGGGGAATGCTATAAATACACACTGATATGTCCTACCAAGCGTTATGAAACAGAGAGGTAGTTAAGAAGTAGATATCTACTATACATATAGCTATTATCTATTACTTTCCTTACTGTAAAAGTGATTTAGATAGACAATATTCCATCAAAAAATGTAATTCTACAAACTAAAACTTCTACTAGAGTCATTAATTTTTGTAATCAGAAAAAAATAATTTTAAATGTGATATTTCTTATAAAAATTGGGGATAAAGTAAAATAAATTATTAAAATCAGTTCTATTTTAGATTGAAACATTTAATCCAGTTTCTCAGAATAGCATCTTTGTTTTTTACTTTTTGGGGAGTGGAGCACTAATCCTTCAATAGAGACTTTGTTTTCACTTTACTCATCCTTGTCAATATTCAGTGTAGTGTGCATTATCCTAATTTTGCCAAATTGTGTATATCTTTGTGAACTTTTTAATTAAAAATAGGGAGATACTCTAAAGAGTAAATTTTTACTACATTATGAATCTAATTTGACATTAAGACAGATCACCTGAGAGAACAGGGATTTTAACACTAATACTCATAAGTATTAGTGGACATAGTTTTTAAGAGTCATCAAGGGATTATTTCATTCTGACTGTTCTTTCAAGAAATGTCTATTTAGGTCTTTGGCCCATTTTTTTTGATTGGGCTATTTGTTTTTGTTATTGAGTTGTATGAGCTTTTTGTATATTCTGGAAATTAAGCCCTTGTCATTTTCATTGTTTGCAAATATTTTCTCCCAGTCCATAGGTTGTGTTTTCATTTTGTTTATGGTTTCCTTATGCTAACACACATATATGGAATCTAAAAACATGGTACTGATGAACCTAGTGTCAGGGCAGGAAAAAAGACGCAGATGTAGAGAATGGATTTGAGGACACAGAGGGGAAGGGGAAGCTGGGACGAAGTGAGAGAGCACTGACACATATACACTACGAAATGTAAAATGGATGGCTAGTGGGAAGCTGCTGCATAGCACAGGGAGATCAGCTTGATGCTTTGTGATGATCTAGAGGGGTGGGATAGGGAGGGTGGGAGGGAGGCTCAAGAGGTAGGGGGGATATGGGGATATATGTATACATATAGCTGATTTACTTTGTTGTACAGCAGAAACTAACTTAATATTGTAAAGCAATTATACTCCAATAAAGATATTTAAAAAATAAAATACACAACACTCTCCTTCTAAAATCTCAAAAAAGAAAAAAGCTTATAAGTTTGATTAGGTCCCATTTGGTTATTTTGCTTTTATTTCTATTTTCTTGGGAGACTAACCTAAGAAAACATTGGTACAATTTATGTCACAGAATGTTTTGCCCATTATCTCTTCTAGGAGTTTTATGGTGCCATGTCTTACATTTGAGTCTCTAAGCCATTTGAGTTTATTTTTGTGCATGGTGTGAGGGAGTTTTCTAACTTCATTGATTTACATGTGGCTGTCCAGCTTCCCCAACATCACTTGCTGAAGAGACTGTCTTTTCTCCATTGTATATTCTTGCCTCCTTTGTCTAAGATCAATTGATCATAGGTGTGTGGGTTTATTTCTGGGGTCTCTATTCTGTTCCCTTGATCCCTATGTCTGTTTTTGTTCCATTGCCATGCTGTTTTGATTTCTGTGGCTTTGTAGTATTCTGTGAAGTCTGGGAAGGTTATGCCTCCTGCTTTGTTCTTTTTCCTCAGGGTTGCTTTGGCAATTCTGGGTCTTTTATGGTTCCATATAAAGTTTAGGATTATTTGTTCTAGTTCTGTGAAAAGTGTCATGGGTAATTTGATAGGGATCACATGAAATCTGTAGATTGCTTTGGGTAGTATGGCAATGTTAACAATATTAATTCTTCCAATCCAGGAGCATAGGATATCTTTCCATTTTTTTGAATTATCTTCAGTTTCCTTTATCAATGTTTAATGCTTCTCAGCATATAAGTCTTTCACCTCCTTGGTCAGTTTTTTTTTTTTTTTAATGCAATTTTAGAAAGGATTATTTTTACTTTCCCCTTCTGATATTTTATTGTGAGTGTAAAGAAATGCAACAGATTTCCGTATGTTAACGTTGTATCCTGCTACCTTGCTGAATTTGATTATTAGTTCTAATAGTTACTGTGTGGAGTCTATAGGGTTTTCTATATATAGTATCATGTCATCTACATACAATGACAATTTTACCTCTTTCCTTCCAATTTGGATACTTTTTCTTTATTTTTCTTGTCTGACTGCTGTGTCTAAGATTTCCAATACTATGTTGAATAGAAGTAGTGAGAGTGGGAATCCTTATTTTGTTCCAGATTTTAGCAGAAAGGCTTTCAGCTTTTCACCATTGAGTATTGTGTTGCTGTGGGTTTGTCATAAATAGCTTGTATTATGTTGAGATATGTTCTCTCTATACCAATTGTGGTAAGAGTTTTAATCATAAATGGGTATTGATTATTTTCAAATGCTTTTTCTACATCTATTGAGATGATGATGTGGTTTTTGTCTTTTCTTTTGTTGATGTGGTGTGTCACATTGTTTTGCATCTGTTGAACCGTCCTTGTGGCCCTGGGATGAATCCAGCTTGATCATGGTGTATGATCCTCTTTATGTGTTGTTGGACTTGGTTTGCAAATATTTTGTTGAGGATTTTTACATCTATATTCATCAAAGATATTGGCCTGTAATTTTCTTTCTTGGTAGTGTTTTTGTCTGGTTGGGGATCAGAGTGACTGTGGCTTCATAGAATGACTTTGGGAGTTTTCCCTAGGCGTCAGTCTTTTGGAAGAGTTTGAGAAGGATGGGTATAAGTTTTTCTTTATATGTTTTGTAGAATTCTTCAGTGAATATTGACAGATCTTTATGATTGGAAAGCTCTTATTTAATTGTCTTATTAAGACTTTCAGAGGTTAACTTTCAATGAAAAACATATTAAATCATTTCAGATATGATACTTTCTACTACTGAGGATCAGATTCCATGGAACTCTTTAACATTAAAACCCACAATACTAATATTGTCTTTTATTGATTATGACTTGCACTGATATTGTTTGTTGTAATGTTTGTAAACAATTTGGAATATATTCTATTCATACATAAGAAATACATTACACGATATATTGGAAAAACAATCTGTCTAAAGTATTTAAGGATAAACTAATAAGAACCTGCTGTATAAAAAAAATAAATAAAATTCAAAAAAATAAATAAAAATTAAAGTATTTAGGAATAATAATAGTATAAAACAGAATAACCAATCTGATTGTACAGAAATTACTTGGTGAATAATCACATATACCAATCAGAATTAAACATTAAACTGATATGATCAATGATAATTTCACATAGATAATAACAACAAAAATAGGAACGATAATCATAATATTGAATGCTTATTCTGGGCAATGATAATACTAATTTTGTCTCAATTACTTCTGAAACATTTTGGATAAATGAAGCTCTTGCAGCAAAGTGAGAGAAATGTAGCTGGCTGCCAGGCAGGACCCCCAAGTTGGCAATAATAGTTAATTTTCCTCAGTCTAAATTACCCTAAAGAATGAACTCTTAACTATCAGGATAAGTCAGTCTCCTGTGGGCAGACTTACATATAGCTTAACTCATATATAGCTTAACTCATATAGACTTAAAAATTAAAAGCTAATAAATTAATATATTATAAATAAAAAGACTTTTAGAAGACTAGAAATCTAGTTAGCTCTATCTCTATCATCTAAATAAAAGATAGGTTAAATTAAAAACAAAGTTGAAGAAAAAATTTGGATTATGAGAGTTGGTTTCAGGTTTTTTTATACCCTTTGATGTAGAGCAATAGATAAAAATACATCATTGTTTTAAAAGCTAGTGTATTATTAAAACATTTGAGGTACAGTAAGGCTACCAGATCGGAAGACACTTGCCTTTGAAAAGACAGTTTATTACTCAGAGTTCCTGCAAGGAAAGGGCACACCACAGTAAGTAGAGCCACTTAGGAAAACACAGAGGGTGGTGGTAGGCAGAGGGTGGGGGGAATGTAGGAAAGAGTATTTATTGTGCTTTCCACAGGAATGAAAAGGTGAGGCAGAATAAACGGGTTTAGGATTAGCTAGTGTGAATGATTTCAGTGGGCTCTGGGACTAGGGACTGTCCCTAGTTGTCTGGCACTTGGTCCTGCGATGATCAGGGCAGTTACAGTATAGTGGCCCAGAGTGTGAGAGCCCAACAAGGGAAGTGGGTGGAGGTATGGGCCCTGGATTTGTTGGTTTGTATTTGAAAAGCATTACCCCAGGAGGAGGACACTTTCTGCGGAAGGGAGTGGCACCAAGACAAGGCACTCAGGCATATTACTGGGTTATTCAGAAGAAGGCATGTACAAATTATTCATGTAGGGTAGATGTTAAAGCATCAAGTTTACATGGTTAATATGTAGAGTTGGAATGAATACATTACTCTTTGTTGGACACATCAGACACTGGCTGGACACTGCCAAAATGTCCCCCATGACTCAATGTTTTTTTCTGTTTTTCTGCTCTACCTCTTTGAAAAAGAAACCTTTTTTTCTTTAAAAAATGTTTCCATATTTAAAGGTTGGCTTAGAATCTGTTATTTGTCTAAGATCATCTCTGATTCATTATACTAAATTTGCAGGTTATTTATCAAAAGGAAACTCTTTAGGTTAAATAATTTGCTTGTATTGAATAATAAGTGGTAGTGATTCAAGCCCAGATACAATCAATCCTCAAAACTAGGCTTTCCATTTCCTATAAATGTCATCGCTTCTTGATTATTCTTCTTACTCAAGTGTTATATTATTCTATTTTAATAAATTGTAAAATATCCATAAATTCCAGGTATGGGGAAGATTGTATCTTTTTTATTTTGATTCTTATGAAAAATTCCAATAACTCCCTCCTGAGATTCTTTCTTGCATAGACCCTTAAATTTCAAAAATGAGCAACTCATTTTCATATTTAAGGGCTAAACTTAAATAATCTGTTTATTACACTAATTGATCTTTATTCACTATGGCTATTTCTAAGCGTTAGTGTTTAGTTGAAAATGATACTCTATAAATTCTAGTTTACTTACCCAGAATTCATTTTGTTCCTAAATATATGGCAATTAGGAATTAAACTCTAAATAATTTAATTTTAAAGATAATTATAACAACATGCCCTTTCCTGCTCTATTTTCCAGCAAGATATATTCATAGAAGCTCTTGGAAAATACCATACTATGGATTAGCTCTTAGTATATTTGGCAGAGGTAATTTAGAGATACATGAGAATTTTCAAGGAACCCATTTCCTAAAGAAACTTTTAAAATATAATTTCTTCTCTTTATTTTTATAGAAAAATTTAGAATTAATTCTTGTGCCAATTTCTTATTTTCTTGATAGTAAAACTAAATCCAGCTGGACCTTGAAAAATAAGGGTTCAAACTGCGTGGGGCCAACTGATGCTTGGATTTTTTTTTCAATAACTATACAGTCAGCACTCTGTATTCTTGAGTTTCACATCTGCATATTCAACCAACCAAAGATTAAAATTTCCATCTGCAGTTGGCTGAATCTGCATGGGCAAAACCCATGGATCCAGAAGGCTGCCTGTATTACATCATTTTATATAAGGGACTTGAGCACCACAGAATTTAGTATAGGGGCAGGAGTTCCTGGAACCAATCCCCCTCACAAATACTGAGGGAAGACTGAAAATGGTAACTAAAATAAACAAATCTGAAACACCAAATTTAAAAAATAGAGTGCATTTAATATAGTGTGTTAAAATTGTGTTTACACAGTTTAACATTATTAATACACTTTAGAATTCAAACAGTGTTTAAATAGTATCGATGTTTTACAAATAAATGTATTATGTTGATATGATTTTACTGGTGCCGAGTAACTTGAAGTTATTTCTTAAAGTCAAAACATTAAGTGACACTTGATTGGAATATCATCAGACCAGAAATTAAATCTCACAGACAATTTAGGTAATTAGGAAAAACATAAGTTTAAAATATGCAATATGTTAAAAGCAGTATTGTTCCCTTATTTCAAATAACAAGAGAGAACAAATGGCTAACGGCTTCTTGACACAAGGACATTTTGCCAGATATCCAACTTCAGTGAACACTAAATAGTTACATAAAATAACACATTACTCATGTACAAATGAACATCACCAAGAACTAGAAAATTTGTCCCTTTCCTAGTTTAATTATTTCTCCTGCTATATCATATACATTAATTTTTTAAGCACACTTTAGTTTTATTTATGCATATTCAAACTGTTTATATTATCACCTATCTTTAATTTATGGAATCCAAATCAGTTGGGGATTTATCCTTGTCCTCTGATTTTAGTTCAGAGTAACTTTTAATGAAATCACTCCTCTCATCAAATTATACAAATTTATCCAGAGGTTGATAGCTTGGTAAAAATAAATCTAAATAAATTTTCAATAAGATTAAATAATTCCTAACTCATAATGAGGTTTATGATGGCTTGCAGGAAATAGTTTTGACTACAAAGTTCAGTTTCCATTTAAGGCAGAAAAATAATCTTTATTTTCTTCATTTTTAATAATCTAAAAATATATCTGGAGTCTGGGATTAACAGATGCAAACTATTATACACAGGATGGATAAACAACAAGGTCCTACTCTATAACACAGGGAGCTAAATATATTCAATATACTGTGATAAACTATAATGGAAAAGAATATAAAGAAGAATTTATATATAGATATAGATATAGATGATATAGATATATAACTGAATCACTGCTGTACAGTAGAAATTAACACAACATTGTAAATCAACTATACTTCAATAAATTTTAAAAAAAGAAAAAAAAGAAAAAATATATATCTATATCTGTATATGTCTGTCTTACTCATATATGCTATCCCAAAGTAATTATTACCTACTAGCTAGTATAATCTTTAAATTTCAATGTTTTGAGGACAAATATGCTTCTGAAACCAAGATAATTTATTAAAAATAGGTTTATTGGATCACAGTAATTTTTTTATTAAAGTATTCTATATGAAGTCAAATTCTTATTTTTGTTATATCACCAGGTCTCAGGTTAATGGACAATGTTGATACATTTTTCTCTATTGACAAATGAAAATAGATGACAATAGGTCTAAAAATTTCCCTCCCCCTTTATTTCTTTCCTTTGCATCACTTTTAATTTTTCCATAAGTATCAGTATGTGTATGATGACATTCAGCTTACCTCCTGGAGGCAGGTATATTTCTAACACCTGTCAAGTCATCTAGAAGGAGAAATATCAGTAATGTCTCATGCCTGAGGGTTTAGTCAGAGAGGTTGGAAGCATAGTCATTTAAGGTATGCAAAAGCAACCAGGGATAAAGTGATAAGTAGTGAGGTTAGAGGTATTGGTATATGCCTAATACCATAGGCCATTTTAGGCCCTCAAAAGATTTTGGAGTTACTGTCAAAAAAAAAAAAAAAAGGAGAATCATCAAGTGATTTTAAATGTGAGGATATTTCGAACAGATAAGAGTTATTAAAATAGTATACTTCAGCTATATGAAGAACTGACTTTGTGTTGAATTGATCAAAAAATGGCAATGAGAAAGCTAGTTAAATCCAACCAGGACACCATTAATATATTCTAGATCAAGGTAGAGATCACTTGGACTAGGCTGGTGACACTGGAGATGGGTTACTTCTCTCAAACCCAGGCACAGAAATTATACAAAGCCTGATATGATGACCAATTTTTCATTTATATTAACATTTCTGGAAAGATATTACTTTTCTCTGTTATGATCACAGTTATCGATAATACCAAAGCCTCAACCATAGAACACTTGAATGTGCTGTGGGGGAGGAGATGTCAAAGCAGAAGGTATAAAGGACTGGTGAGAAGAGCCAAGTGGGTTACAAATGATGGTCCACTGCAACTGACTGGGTTCCCTCCGGACTCAGGAAACCACTTACATCTAGCATGATGGATGCGCTGGACAACGTATGCCTTCAAGCATGTAGAAATCAAGGCGTGAATAGGTGGGAAAGTTCTGATTCCATTAGGTTTATTCACTTTGAAGCAGGGAGTCAGTGACCCTCCGGAGAGTATAGGAGCCATCAGGTGCTTCAGGAAAAATGGTTAAAAGTTTGACATGGGGTTTGAAGCCCAGTGCTGAGCTTAGCACAGGATTTTTTGCATCGATGGAACAGGAGTACATACTAACAACCAGAGGGAAAAGCTAACCATAGGACAAAGCTGCCATGTCATGCATTACCCAAAAATACTGCAAAATTAAGTATCATTATAAAATTCATTATGTCCTCAAAGGAGGTTTTTATGTTAAAAAGATTAGCATTTACTTAATTTTCAAAAAACAATATTCAATTTATTAAATTTACAAATCTCAAAACTAGTTCTTCCTTAAGCTTTTAAGCTCTCCATATAAAAATTATATTTCTGTAAGGTAAAATTTTACCACCTATTTTAATGGGCTTTGGATAGTGTTTGATCCCATTTACAAACCTAGTTAATTAAATACCTTCAACATTTAAACAGCATTCATAAATTTAATATATTCAATTTCTTTTTAAGTATTCCAATTGTCTAATAAACAAATAAAACCTTCCTGAATACTTAAATAACTCATGTAAATTTAGTGTGGTAAACTAAGCCATAAGTTCTCTTAAATGTTACAATACTGAATATAAAATTAGGAAATCTATATTAATTTCTCAATTATACTCATTAAAATTGGAATTATAAGATTCGTTAGTTTGACTGCTAAAATGTCACATTTTAAAATAAATCACAAGTGCTTAAGTAACAAATATACATGATTTCTAAACTTAACACAAAAATTATAACGTTATAGGTTTGTTTTAATGCATTTCTACTCTAAATTTCCCAGAAGTTAATAATATTGACTCACTAATAAAAAAAATATATGATCCTAAAAAATGTTGGCCTCCTCAGACAGATTTTGGGGGCTCCTGAGATTGTTTATTGCTCAGAGAGTCACTCTGTACCATAATTTGTTATTATGAACATGAACACAATTTTTCTCATGACCCCAGCTGCCATGCTGAGTGTGGTGTATTCATCATATCATGGACTAAAATATATAAAGAAATAAGTGGTCATATCCCTGTATTTAAGTCATCATTACTTGATTGTCAAATCAAATTAGGGTCTGTAAATCCAACCCTATTGTCTCTAATGCTTAATTTGATTTAAATAATGTGTTTATGCTTCATTGTTTTGTCATTTTACCTTTAAAAGTCTTATGAATGTTAATATGGTATACAGTTGGATTCTGTATGTTTTCCAAATCTTTGTCTAGCTTGGGATTACAACTCCTAAGGTCATCCTCCTGAGGGAAAAAAAATCCTATTCAGAATCTATATCACACTGATAATCTATGAATTGGGCAACACCTTGATATCTAAAGCCTCTTTGCTATTTAGGATGCTACTACATCAGCAGGCTTTCCAAGGTACTGCCATAGAGACCAGATGACTGAAACTGTAGGCTGAAGATTTCCAAGTTTCCAGTGCCTATTCCTGCACTGGCCAGAGGGGAAACTGATAACTTTTTACTTAGAGTTGTATTATAAAATGTTCGAATTGTCTAGGCCTTGATTTTGATAAAGTGGTGCTATCAAAGGAGCTAATAGTTTTGAGATAAATGTTTCTGATCAGGAGAGAGTAGTGGCAAAGGCTCTGGATTCAGGTTGCCTAGGTTCAAATCCTGGAGCTGACATGTACTAATTCTGTGATGGGGGATATTCTATAATGAACTAGTACATCTGGGTACACTGATTAGCTCATTCTGTTTCAGTTTTCACATCTTTAAAATGGAATATATTAGTGCCTCCTGAATAAAGTATGATGTGGATTAATTTAGATGACTGCAAGTTAGAATCACCTGGGTTGATTTTTAAAAACAATCACAGGTTTTCAGACCCTATTCCACAACAACTAGATCAGAATCTCTAAAGAAGGGGGCCTAGATAATACTAATAAAGAGATGAGAATAGTGACTGGTAAGTGCTTATGATATTTTATAATTATTTGTGTATTCCTAGACCAAATTTATTTCTGAACTTCAGCATGATAGCATAAGTAATACATGCAAGCAGAAAATAACTACAACTAGTAGTTATTTCTTTCAAAACCAAGTAGGTTTTGGAGGAGAACCTGATACTCTAAATTATCCTGTAAGCCTTTTTCTTTTTCTACTCCCCTGCCCATCCCCTGGATTATTTCCTCCATTTTGTGTGGCCTGTATAACTAAACCAGAAGGGATAATCATTCATATGCTTCTTCCCATGGGAGCATATTTTAACTCTTTCAGGATCTCTAGAATGGAGATACAAAATTCCCTTGAGTGTTTGGTTTAAAATCCGTGGAATCAGAATAAGAGTAATAACTGTGTCATAAACCAGCTATGACCTGGGTAAAACAAGATGTCCTAGAACATTCAACATAGTATGATTTGTGATAATGGTGGATTCTTCGTGTATCCCTTACCCTTGCACTTCTACCTCCAATTTAATCGTTTCCATTTACTCAGAAATATTCATTTCTATTTTTATGACACTCTGTTCTCCTTACAGAGTTTCTGAACTAGCCAAATTCTGAGACCTCTGGATTAAGGAATTTAAGAGGGAACTCTGCCTCCCAGTGCTAAGATAGTATCCCAAACCCTCCATAGACACATTTAGCGCTTCCTTCCAGGTCATTACCATTTGTCAGTGTGAGGGAGAGGCTTCTCTCTGGGCTGTTGAAGTACCACCTGGTAATCAGAACATGATGCTTACCATATTGCACTTGTGTGGATCCCCCATCTCTGTTCCTCAATGGATAAATAGCACTAACTTTTATTCATCTTAAAACAGGTTCCTATCATTAGTCTACAACTTTTGGTAACTTATTAAACAGTCACTATGTGCTAAATTGTTGAAATAATTCATGCCTTTGGGTGGTCCTAACCCATACTTACTCTTGGTCTGACCATTTGTCTGGTTTTTGATCCATAAAACTGTAGCAAACATGATGGAAGCAAAGACTTATAAGTGCTTTAGCTTTGAGATTTGCTCTTTCTCTGAAACCCTGTGATCCTAAGTATATGAATAAGCCCAGGTTAACCTGCAGAAGGATAAAAGCATGTATCCCTGTTACCCCAGTCATCCCAGATAACCATCAGACATAGAATGAGGCCATTGACTCTCACTCATCCCCAGACACATGGATGACAGCTGCACGATTGTCTACCTGAGTCTAGTGCAAATTGCAAATCCATAAGTCATGATTAAAATTAATGGTTGCAATTGTTAAACCACTAAGTTTGGAATTAGTTTGTCATATAGCTATTGATAGCAGATTCAAAATGGGGTGTTACATTGTTCTTATTAACTGCTGATATAGATATTACCTGCTGATTGTATATTACTCCCTAACTTAGCTGTGCAAGGTGAGATGTTCCCCATCTGCTTCCTTGTGTCCCATCCCAAATAGGCCAAGAGCAGCTGAGATTCCCTCCTAGTCATTAAAAATTAGGAAGTAAAACCATAGTATCCTTAGCAACATCTTATCCTAGACCAAGAAACCCACATTAGAGATCCACTGCCTTTTGGATTAAGTAGCTCATGAGTATTAAATTTTTTCCAGTTTGAGCTTTGTCTTTGGACCCTTAACCTATTGCTTAACCCTACCATCTTACATGAATTAACAAACTTTGTCTGTAAAACGACAGATAATAAATATTTTAGAATTTTTGGATCTATGCAGTTCTGTCACAACTATTCAACTCTGCCTTTGCAGCACAAATGTGTCCATAGACAATATGTAATAATAGAGCACGGCTGTGTTCCAATATAATTTTACTTCCAAAAACATGTAGTGGGATACATTTACTCCACAAGCCAAAATCTGCCAAACTTGACTTATACTCTGAATATTTCCATATCTGCTTGACAGCCTTTCTTAATTTTAACAAGATGTTATTCCCACGGCAAGGTGCACGTACCTCTGTGTGTGTATGGGGAAGAGGAGGATAGTGTGTGGGTCTTAGGTCTCTAACATAAGATATTTGCTAGTCAAGCCTATCATAGGTGAGTCCAGTATTTGTTTGATATTCTCCTAAACCTGCTCTGGCAATTCTTCTTTAGTATCCATAATAAAGATTCCCAGCTTCACTTCCAAAGTAGAAAGATCATCATTCCTCAGGCTGTTCAGGAACATATTGTTTCCTCGGTGTTTCTACTCTGCTCAAGGGCCAGGAACTCATGAAGATCAGCTAAATTTCTTTCCCTATTTTTTGCTTGATGCAGCTTCTCAAGGATGGACACTATAGGGTTTCTAAAGCCCACCTGCATTTTTCTGATCACTTAATTCCTGTAACATGTCCCTATGTTGTTAAATTCCATTCAACTTCCTCTGGACTTTACTTGACACCCCCTGTGAATGTCTTGTACTTATATTCAGCAGTAGTGTCCAGTCCAGTCTACATTGCTTATCCTGTTATTTATCCAAGACTTTAAATGAAAGTTGAAAAGTAAGTGGGACTGAAACTTGTATTGTCTGTGTCCTCCCTTCCATTCCATCTATTTTTTACTGGACTTCCTTTATTTTTAAATAAACAGTCAAACTTTCTTTAGTAATTCCACAGAAGTACATACAGTTATGCACAACACTTGTCCCAGCTCACAAGGGTAAGGGCATAATATCTCCACCAGGAAAGGATAGTTCCAGGCTTCTGATGAAAGAATCTTCCTGAACATTTTACTGTCCCAATATCTCCAGCACTATCTGTCTCCTGGCAATTGCACTCTATACTGTGATTGCTGGTTTTGGATCTAATTCTATGTCTCTGTACTTTTCTTCTAAGCTTACATGATATAGTAGAGCAACACTGGCTCATTTTCATTCAGGCCTGGTCAATCTCCTTGTGGGATAGGATTATACTCTACACATATAACTCAGTTCTTGTGGCCTGCATCATCTTGAGGGCATACAAGTAGAGTCATTTACCATAAATTCCACTTGTAACTTATAGATGAAAATGAACATAATTGGTGAAGACTTGCTTTATCCATTAAGAGGGCTTTAGTTTTTAGTGACTTTGGAAGTTTGTCCTAGATATCTTTCTATTCTAGAGTTCTTCCCTGTTCTTAACCCTCTGCCTTCCTTTGACTTTGCAGCTCCATTTTGCTAGAATTCTGCATGTTTCTATCATGGCATTCTACATGGCCATATCTTGGAACTCTGCTCCAGGCTTCCTTTTGAAGATGTTGGTAGGAAGGCAGTTTTCCAATTCTTATAGTCCTCTAAGGCATAGCATTTAAGTTTTTTAAGTACTTCAGGGTAGGATGTTGTGAAAATAACATTAGTATTGATAATCATTTTGTGTTATAGAAACATACATTCCTATATCTGATTTTATCTCATTCTTTTTAATCAGTTCTTCACAGAAAAGAAAATAAAGGTGAAATGAGTAGAAAACTCTGTATTTTAAAACATGTTCTTATAATTTATTTATTTTCTACTTTCTAACTGATCTTTTCTGATTATTTCTTAGAGATAATCAGTAGGAATTTCCAAAGGTTAATAAAATAGATATCTATTGATTGCAGATCCTTTTCTTATGTGTGTAAAAGGTTCAAATAGACTATGCTTTAATGAAATGCTAAACTCCTGACCTAATTGCTTTTGATATTTCTAAAGTAAATGTTGAACTGTCTGAGATACTTTGAGTTATCAATCTGAATCAGACCTTGTAATACAGCCACCACTGCAGGCTATGTTTGCACCAAATGAATTGAGGTGTCATATCGACAGCTGAATAAGACTTCAAGAAAATCCATCCAATTATTTTTATTAATGTCTTAGTTATTTATTTTCTTGCTCAGTGATCCACATCTGCAAAGTGTAAATTGCCCAGGAGTACTTGTGTAAAGACTATCTGTCCAAATATTAAAATATATTTTCCCTCTCAGTTAAAATACCTTCAAAATAAGTAAAGAAACACAAGATAAAAACAAAACAAAACAAGACATTTGTTTTATTGTAGCAATGTTATGTGAAATACAGTAAAATACCAGTAATTAGTATCTCAATTAGGATTGTCATTCTTCAATACTACCATTTATGTTTTGCCACCAAGACAAAGTATAACATGATATATTTTCATAAGATAATTAAATAGTTTCCACTTCTGATAATTAACTATGTTTCGTAAGGGTTTACTTGGCCTGATGTGTTTTTCCCCTTTTTACTGTTTGAACAATGGATAATACTATTTAGTTTTGAGAAAGGATTTTTTTCTGTGAGAAATTACACTTCTCTGTGTTTACAATGTTTACGAGTGAAAGAAACTTGTGTCTTGACATTCAAAAATGCATTCACAATTAACTTGTCTTGTAAAATCCTAACCATTCTCATTCTCACATTAGAATTTTTTTTTCCTGCTGAATAAATGACATGAATTACTTATATGCATTTTCTTGAAGTGTGATCAATGGTTTAAAAAATTCTTGAGTACATTAAGCACATTGGTATTCTGTTCTTTAACATTCCCGGAAGACTGATATTTGATCAGTAAAATTTTAAAATATTTTTTCAGCTTGGAAAACAATTTAAAACATGAGAAAATGTCTTAAATGACACAATAAACCACTAGGACTTAAGAGATATCTATAGGATATTATAACCAAAACACCTTTTTTTTTTTTTCTTTTTTTTTTTTTTTGGCGGTACATGGGCCTCTCACTGTTGTGGCCTCTCCCATTGCAGAGCACAGGCTCCGGATGTGCAGGCTTAGCAGCCATGGCTCACAGGCCTAGTTGCTCTGCAGCTTGTGGGATCTTCCCGAATCGGGGCATGAACCCATGTCCCCTGCATCGGCAGGTGGACTCTCAACCACTGCGCCACCAGGGAAGCCCTAAAACACCTTTTATGAAGTGCATAGAACCTTCTCCAGGATAGAGCACATGCTAGGCCACAAAACAAGCCTCAATAAATTTAAGAGGTTAAAAATTATATCAAACATTTTTTTTGAGACAATAGAAGTATGAAACCAGAAATCAACTACAGAAGGAAAAAGGGGAAAAGAACAAGCATATGGAGAATAAACAACATGCTACTAAAGAACCAATGGGTCAATGAAGAAATCATAGAGGAAATCAGAAAACACCTTAAGGCAAATGAAAATCAAAACACAATACTCCAAAATCATGGGATGCAGCAAAGGCAGTTCCATGAGGGAAGTTTACAGT
This sequence comes from Stenella coeruleoalba, assembly GCF_951394435.1. Lineage (NCBI taxonomy): Eukaryota > Metazoa > Chordata > Mammalia > Artiodactyla > Delphinidae > Stenella > Stenella coeruleoalba. The sequence goes on along the minus strand of NC_137150.1, from coordinate 108,829,874 downwards.
GATATAGGCCTTCCTCAAGCAAGAAAAATCTCAAGTAAACAACCTAGCATAACACCTAAAAGAATTAGAAAAGGAAGAGCAAACAGTCCAAAGTGAGCAGAGACAGGCAATATTAAAGATCAGAGAGGAACAAAAAGGAAAATCAAGAAAAACAATAGAAAACATCAGTGAAACCAAGAACTGGTTTTTAGAAAAGATAAACAAAATTAACCTTTAGCCAGACCCATCAAGAAAAGAAAGAGAATCCAAATAAGGGAAGAAATGAAAGAAGAGAAATAACTTATACCACATAGATACCAAAAATCAAAAGAGAATACTATGATCAGGTATGTCAACAAATCAGATAACCTGGAAGAAATGGACAAATTTCTAAAAACATATAACCTGCCAAGACTGAATCAAGAAGAAACAGACAATTTGAAAAGACAAATCACTATTAGTGAAATTGAATTTGTAATATAAAACAAAAAACAAACAAAAAAAATAACCACCCAACAAACAAAATCCAGGACTTAATGGCTCCACAGAGTAATTCTACCAAACATATTAAGAAAAACTAATACCTATCCATCTCAAACTATTCCAAAAATTAAGGAGGGTGGAACAGTCCCAAATTCATTCTGCAAGGCCACCATTACCCTGATACCAAAATCAGACAAAGACCTACAAAAAATAAAATTATAGGCCTATATATTTGATGAATATAGATACAAAAAGCTTCAACAAAATATTAGCAAACTGAATCCAAAAACACACAAAAAGGATCATACACCATGAACAAATTGGGTTTATTTCAGGGTCACAAGGATGGTTCAACATCAAAGTGATACAGCATATTAACAGAAGGAAGGATAAAAATCACATGATCATCTCAATAGACACAGAAAAAACATTTGACAAAATTTAACATCCATTCATGATAAAAACTCTCAACAAAGTGGGTATAGAGGGAACATATTTCAATGTAATAGAGACCATTTATGACAAACCCACAGCTAACATTGTACTCAAAGTTGAAAAGCTGATAGCTTTTCCCCTAAAATCAGTAACAAGACAAAGATGCCCACTCTTGCCAGTTCTATTTAACATGGTATTGGAAGTTCTAGCCACAGCAATCAGACAAGAGAAAAATAAGACATCTAAATTGGAAGGCAAGAAATAAAATTGTCACTCTTTGCAGATGACTTGATACTTTATATAGAAAACCCTAAAGTCTCCACCCAGAAACTACTAGAACTAATACTAATACTAGACTACTAGAACTAACTTTGCTGAATTCAGCACAGTTCCAGGATACAAAATTAATACACAGAAATTTATTGCTTTTCAATACACTAATAATGAACTATCATAAACAGAAAGTTTAAAATATCACATTTAAAATTGCATCAAAAAGAATAAAATACCTAGGAATAAACTTAACCAAGGAGGTGAAAGACCTGTACTCTGAAAATGGGAAAAACCTCTTAATCCCATCAACAGTGATTACTATTGTTTCAGTATTTTACATATTTAAGATAATATAACTAAACAGGTTTTAGTTCAGTTCAATTTTTCAGCAAAAATTGCATTCATGTGTCAGGAACATTTTGCATTCATGTGTCAGGAACATTTTTATAATATAATTTCAGTGGCTATGTAATAGTTCATGTACTATGGTTTTCTTAAACATTTCCCTCTTTCAAGTAGAACATAAGGTTATAAAAGGAAGTGATAGCCATATCATGAAGAGTTTGGATTTAAAAATGTCCTCAGTTGTAAGCCATTGGTTTCAAATTATGTTCCTTGTGTACCTATAGGTCTGCAATTATATTCTTGTTTATTTTGAGTTATCTATGAAATTATTTTACCCTTAAAGTATACTAATAGAGCCTGGATACTCTAGGGGCTACCATTTTTAACCAAACAGAAACAGAATTTGGGAACGATATTTTTATCAGCATTCATAGTCATGTTGGTTTTGGATGGTACTTTAATTTTGACAAGTTACTAAAGAAATAGCAAAGACTGTTTCCTCAAAATAAATACCTGAGGAAGAAATTATGTAATTGTGAAAGATCTAAGGAATAAGGTATATCTTAGTTAATTGAAAGTGTCCAAAACATCTCCCTTTTTTATTATTTAGACTTTAGTAACTGGTCGATTTCCTGCAAATTTCATTCACTGCCAAACTGAGATTTTTTCCATGTTTTTCTAAAATTAAACAAATACACAGCAGTCTGAGAAGTTTACTATCAATATTTTAGAAATGTAAACAATGTTTTCCCTTGTACTTAATCACTCCATCAATTCTTTCCTTTATATTCTACTTTTTTTTTTTTCCTGTATGTGGGGAATGAGAGAGGAAGAAGAGTTAACAGAAAAAATAAAATGTACCTATCCAGGGAATTTTTCCAAGGTGACTGGTATAGATTAAGATCTGTATTTGAATCCTTAAAGAAACAGACACCGAATAGAGTTAGCTCTGCAACGTATGTATTAGAGACAGTAGAGTGGGATCCAGGTTAGGCTATGAGAGCCATTAGACTATGGCCAGTCTGACTCTGTATGAAGGAGAACAGGAAGGAAGGAAGGAGGGGGTGCTGATACCTTAGCCCACAGTGTAGGTGTAAAAGAACTCAGCAAAGTGGTTAGAGAGTCCTCAAATCAAAGCTGCCCAAGAGCAAAGTCCTGTGTTTCCTAGGAATGGGGCTGCCTTAATATCTCTTGTGTGCTCAATCATTGGCTAAGAGTTGGCCACAAGAAGCATGGCTTTTGTCTGAACACAGTGATGGTTATTAAAGTGCATTAGCTGGGGTCATCACTCAGTTGCACATCCTGAACTTAGGAACCTGATATATGCATTCTTATGACTTTCACAAGATATTTTGAGGAATGAGCAGTATAAGTTCTGCAAATTTAGTGTGTGAAGAGGGCTATGAGCACTAGTGAAAAGATTGCCAGTAGATTTGGGAAAGGGTTGGTGGTGAAGGGGAGGCAGCATTAGAGAAGAATGCCTAAATGTTTTATTTCCTTATCTTCTCCTATTTTTCAATATATACTTACTTCAATATAACAGCTTTCTCTTTAGATCTTGATGTGTCAGTAGCAACACGCATAAGTTAACATTTCCAGACTCCACCCTTCTGAAACACAGGGAGAAGAGTGGATACCCACATTATAGCTATAGGGAAGCTCTGGCTTTCCAGTTGCAAGTGTGTCTTTTTCAGGCAGGGAACCTAAAAATTCATTGTGCTAGGTTAATATGTAAATTCTTTTTATTTTTCTCAGTAAATTTTAACAATAAATTGTTCTAGGCCATAACCATTTTCCCTCTCTTCATTTCCAGAAAACTACTATTAAACAAAATTTATCCTAATAATTGCTAAATCAATATAAAGGAGGATTTTTAAAAAATTGGCATAAAAATTTATACCTGGACAACTTCTAGTAACATTGATAGTGTGAGTCCTCCCACATATAAAACTCAAAAAAAAAAAAGAGTGAAAAGAAAAATAGAGTTAGAGGAGAGTTTATTCTTTAAAATGCTGGGTGAGAATTGCAAGTCTTTGGCATTCTGGCCTGAGTGCTCTCCCCAACACCCAAGCCTATTTAAAAAACAAGCAGAGGAAACTTCATTTTTATCAACTGAAGATGCCAGTAAACAGGGGTTAGTGCTAAAAGAGTAATTGAGAAGTTAAAGACAAAGCTAGAGAATGGCAGAAAGAGTAAGATCCAACAGTTGTGTGTAAGTTTGCCCATATTCCTGGCTGTAATCTAAACTTCAGAATCATGAGAAAGACAGCAGGAGGGACAGCAAATTTTAGCCAAAGGAAAACAAAGACATTACTTTTTAAAGACAGAGGTGCATGGGGTAAAATCTGGGATTTTGTTGCTTTGTATTTTTTTTTAATTAGTTCCCAATTGTGCACTACCCAGGCAATTGTCAGTAGAAGCCTTACTAGTTTGAGATGTCAGAAGACAGATCCTGAGGTTGGTAGAACAACTAAGAATCTAGGGTAAATCCCCTAAGAGCAGGAAAATTACAGAGAGCACAAAACAGAACATAGAGCCACAAAAATGCATGATCTATAATGTCTAGTTTTTAATAAAAAATATCTACATCAAAGAAAAGGGAAATTGTCACTCATAACAAGGAAGAAAGACAACCAATAAAAACTGAGTGGACCCAGATTGAATTCATTTCAAGATAAAATTTTAGAGCAACTATTATATAAATATGCTCAATAATTATAGAAACATATTACAAAATTAATAGAAACTGATCTTAATGTGTGAACAGATGGGAAATCTCAACAGAGAAGTGGAAACTATACAGAAATAAATTGAGTGCTAAAAAGTAATTGTAGCTGTAAAGGAAAAAGTAACAAGTTTGGCTTAATATCAGATTTGAGTTAATAGAATAAAGAATCAGCAAACTTAAAAATAGATCAAGAAAAATTATACTATCTAAAGAATAGAGAGAAAAAAGGTTAAAGGAAAAAATTGAAAGTGCCTCAGAGACATGTGAAGAAATATCAAGTGTCTAATTTATATAACTAGAGTCCTAGAAAGGGAAGGGAGTTTAAAAAGGTGTAGAAAAATTTACTGAATAAACAATGGCCAAAATTTTTGCAAATTTGCCAGAGTACAAGATTTACAGATCCCAAACACTCAATAAATCACAAGTAGGATAAAAACACAAAAATGTTATATCTAACCCATGATAATAAATCTACCAAAAGCCTAAGATAAAGAGAAAATCTTAAACATTTATGTAAAATCAAACAGTATGTTTTTTCTATGTAAATTGGGGAAAATGTTAAAATTAATGATTGAGTTTTTAGCAGAAACTATCGAGTGCAGAAGACATAAAAAAGACATTCAATATGCTGAAAAGAACAATAGGTAATAATAATAATAATAATTACTGTCAATTATTCCTAGTAAAATTATCCTCTAAAGTAAATGCAAAAAGATACTATTTTTACATTAAAAAAAAAAATTAGAGAATTTGCTGCCAGTGGTCCTGCCTGTACTACAAGAAAAGCCAGTTTTCTCTGGCTGAAGAGATATGATATGGAGTGCAAACTGCAATACACAGAAAAATGTGAAATGTTATGGAAATAGTAGATTTATTGGTAAAAAAAAAATAAAAGAGGTACAATTGTAAATACAAATTTAAAAAAAATTGATTTACAATAACATAAAAAATGGGACACATGGCAAAAATTTTGAAAGAATATGGAGCTGTGTTTCCTCCATGTTGAAAATTACAAAACACTATTAAGATAAAATAAAGAACTTAATAAGTGAAGAAATATATCTTGTAATGAAATAGGAAACTCTGTGTTATTAAAATGTCAGTTCTCCACAAGTTGATCTATAGATTCAATACAATCCAATCAAAATTCTAACATTTAATGCAAATTCAATCAACCTAGAATAATAACAATCTTTCAAAAGAAGAACAAACTTGCAGAAAAATTTACAGTTGAATTTCAAATTTTACTCTAAATTTTAAGTGATATAGGATATCATTAGTAATAATATACCCATACAGATCAGTGGAACAGAATAGAGGGTATAGGAATGGATCCATGCATGTATAGTCAATCATAGTCAAGATTTTTCAATAAACATTCCAAACAACTTAATGAGGGAAGGATAATCATTACAACAAATGGTATTGGAAAAACTGTATACTTGCCAAATTTTTACAGAGTAGCCATAGCATTTTACATTCCCAACAGCAATGTATGAGTAATCCAGTTTTTCCACATCCTTGTCAGTATTTGGTATTGCCACTATTTTTCATTTAAGCCATTCTGATAAGTGTGTATTAATATTCCATTGTGGTTTATATCTGCATTTCCTTAATAGCAAATGTTGTTGAACATGTTTTCATGTGCCATCTATACATCCTCTTCTGTAAAAAAAAAAAAAAAAAAACCCTTCATATTTTCTGCTCATTTTCTAATTGGATTCTTTGATTTATTTTTACCTTTGAATTTGATAGTTATTGATCTACTCAAGATACTTGTCCATTGTTAGATATGTGGTTTGAAAATTCAATAAGTAGCTTGTATTTTTGTCTTTCACAGAGCAAAACTTTTTCCTTTAATTTTGAGAAGGTCTAAATTATCAAATTTTTCTTTTATTAATCATGTTTTTTGTTCCTATCTAAGAATTCTTAGCTAAATCCTAGATATGGAAGATTTCAGCCAATAATTTTTCTGTGTTTTAATTTTACATTTTATTTAATTACATGATTGTCTCCATCTATTTGAGCTGCTGTATCAGAAATGCCATGAACTGGGTGGCTTATAACAACAGAAATTACTTCTCACATTTCTGGATTCTGGAAATCCAAGAGACCAGCAACATCTAGTTCTGATGAAGGCTCTCTTTCAGGTTGCAAACTGCTCACTTTTCATTATATCCTCACATGGCAGAAAACAGAGGGCAACAAGCTTTCTCATGACTCTTATTAAGGCAATAATCACATTCATTAGAGATCTTCCCTTGTGACCTCATCTAATCAAACTACCTCCCAAAGATATCATTTCCTAATACCATCACATTGTGAGGTGGGATTTCAAAATATGAATTTTGGAGGGATAAAAACATTCAGTTCATAACAATTATGTATTTTTATATATGGTGTGAGACTTAAGTTTAGGTTTACTGTTTTGAAGCTGTCTAGTTTCTCCAGCAACATTTGTTAAAAGGGTCGTCTTTCTTCCCTTGAATTAATTTTGTACATTTGTCAAAAGTCAGTTGTAAGTGGAAAGTGATGTCAGCAAGATGGTGGGGCAGGAAGATCCAGAGCTCATTCCACCACAGAGAAATTGACTTAATGATATATGATCCAAAATCCAATAAGAACTACAGAAAACTTTTAAGAAATAACAATGTCTTAGCCAAGCTCAAAGTCAAGAACATCCAAAGTTAAATGGGTAAATAAACATGTTCCATTTCAACCATGTCAGCCCTTCCTCCACACTGGCATAGCTCAGAGCAATCAGGAGACATTATCCAGCTTGTAGCTTCTCCCTTAGGAGACAAAGGTAAGTGTGGAATGTATGTCAAACATTCCAGCTTTCTAGGAGCTGCCAGAAGGACTGGTTACTGTCTTGCCTGACTCAGAGCACTGACAGGGAATCAGTTTACTTTGGATGCCTGGGGGCTGCTGAGAACAAAAATGTACCTTTGTGGCTTATTGTAGCCCAGAGACCTTGCTCATTAGAGTAAGAGCTGACAAGCACATGGGGAAAAAAAGAAAAAAAGATGGGCAAATTTCTCTAATTGGGAAATTACAAACATAAGCCCAGAAAAGATACATCTGAATTAAAGGTTTGATAAGCTGCCAGAATCTCTAGATGAGATAGTTGGTGAAGTTCATTCATTGTATGAAAACAGTCTGTAAAGCCTGGGAGAGATTACAGTTTTGTTTTGTTTTTCAAATTCACAAATTACCACAAATATAACAAGGCACAGAAGGAAACAGGAAATCATGGCCCAATCAAAACAACAATAACAATCTGTAGAAACCAGCCCTAAAGAAATGAACATCTATGAGATATGTGATAAAGAATTCAAAACAATCATGTTAAAGATTCTCAGTGTGCCACTAGAGAACACAGATACACAATTAAATAAAATCTGGAAAATTAGGCATGAACAAAATGAGAACATCAACAAAGAGAAACTATGAAAAGAACCAAAGAGAAATTCTGGAGCTGCAAATTACAATAACAGAATTGAAAAGTTCACCGGAGGGTTTCAACGTCAGGCATGATCAAGCAGAAGAAAAAATATCAGTGAACTCAAGGATAGGTCATTTGAAATTATAGAATTAGAGGAAGAAAAAGAAAAAAGAATGAAGAAAAGTGTAGAAACCCTAAGGGACTTGTAGAACCTCATCACGTAGACCAATGTAAGCATTATGGAAATCCAAGAAGGAAAAGGGAGAGAGAAAGGGACCAAGAGAATATTTGAAGAAATATTGGTCAAAAACAACCCAAATCTCAGAAAGGAAATAGACATACATATTCAAGAACCTTAAAGGATCCCAATCAGTGTAAACTCAAAGAGGCCCACACTGAGAGACATTGTAACCAAACTGTCAAAAATCAAAGGGAAAGAGAAAATCTTGAAAACAGCAAGAGAGAAAAACTTGTCACATAGAAGGGAACTCTCATAAGACTATGCACAGATTTCTCAGCAAAAATAGTACAAAGCAAGGAGTGAGATTACGTATTCAAAGTGCTGAAAGAAGAAAGCTGCCAATCAATAATACTATATCTGTAAAAGCTGTCCTTCACAAATGAAGGAGGAATAATGACCTTTGCAGATAAAAGGTGATGGACTGCATTATACCTGCACTATATGAATTACTAAAGGGAGTTCTTCACTTTGAAACCAAGGAACACCTAAAGCAATGAAAAAGCATAAAAAAATATAAATCTCTTTGGTAAAGGTAAAGATAATAACCAAATGCAAAAACCTGCAATGCCATACTGGTGGGATATGAATCACTTTTAATTCAGATATAGAATTTAAAAGTTAAAAGCATAAAAACTATAAAACTATGTTAATTGATACAAAATATAAAAAAATAAGTAATTTGTGGCATTGATAACATAAAGTGGGGAGAGATGTAAAGGGGTAGAATTTTTGTGTGCAATTGAAGCTATCAGTTTACAATAGATGGTATATTACTACAGGATGTTTTAGTTAATCCCTGTGGTAGCCACAGAGAAAATACCTATAGAAAATGCACAAAAGAAAACAAGAAAAAATAAAAGCATGTATTTTTGTAAATACAAAAAAAAAATCAATGAAGCACAAAGGAAGGCACGAGGAGAGAAAAAGAGACAAAATAACTACAAGATGTACAGGACACAATTAATAAAATGTCAATAATAATTCCTTCCCTAGCAGTAATTAATTTAAACACAAATAGATTAGATTTCACATTCAAAAGACACAGAGTGGGCTTCCCTGGTGGTGCACTGGTTGAGAGTCCGCCTGCCGATGCAGGGGACATGGGTTCATGCCCCAGTCCAGGAAGATCCCACATGCCATGGAGTGGCTGGGCCCGTGAGCCATGGCCACTAAGCCTGCACGTCTGGAGCCTGTGCTCTGCAAGGGAGAGGCCACAATAGTGAGAGGCCCGCATACCGCAAAAAAAAAAAAAAAAAAAAGACAAGGACTGACTGAATGGGCAAAAAAAGCATCCAAAGATATGGTGTCTACCAAAGATTCATTTAGATACAAGGATGTACATAAAATGAGAATGAAGGAATAGAAAAAGAGACCACATGCAAATGATAACCAAAGTACAGATGACCATACTTAGATAAAATAAGCTTTAAGTCAAAAATTGTCACAGGAGACAAAGAAGGAAATTATATAATGATATAAAGGCTAATTCAACTTGAGGATATAATAATTATAAATATATATGCATCTAATATCAGAGCTCCAAAATATATAAAGCAAACTTGACAGAATAGAGGGAGAAATAGTTAACAAAACCAGAATTTCAGTAATGGGTAGATCAACCAGACAGATCAAAATGATCTGAACAACAATATAGACCCCAGTTGGATCTAACAGACGTATTCAGAACACTACATCCAACAGCAGCAGAATACACATTCTTCTCAACAGTACATGAAACACTCTCCAAGATAGATCATATTTTAGGCCATAAAACAAGTCTTAACAAGTTTAAGAATATTGAAATCATACCAAGTATCCTTTTTGATCTCAATGAAATAAAGCTAGAAATAATAGCAAAATGAAAATTGGAAAATTCACAAGTATGTGGAAATTAAACAACACATGCTTAAACCAACAAATGGGTCAAAGAAGTCACAGGGAAAATAGAAAATATCTTGAGACAAATGAAAATTTAAATATAACATACCAAAACTTATGAGATGCATCCAAAGCAATACTGAGGGAAGTTTATAGTGGTAAATGCCTACATTATAAAAGAAGAAAAATCTTATATCAGTGAGCTAACTTTATACCTCAAGGAACTATAAGAATAACAAAATAAATGTAAAGTTAGCAGGAAAAGGGCAGTAATAAATATTGGTGCAGAAATAAATGAAATAGAGAATAGAAAAATAGAAAATATGAACAAAATAATAGTTGATTACTTTACAAATCAATAAAATTGACAAATTCTTAACTAAGAATAAAGGGAAAAGACTCAGCAAAAATTAGAAATAAAACAGGAGACAGTACAATGGATTCCACAGTGAAAAAATGGATTATAATAGACTACCATGAACAATTATCAACAAATTAGATAACATATAAGAAAAAAAAATTTCTAGAAACATATAATATACTAAGAGTGGATCCTGAAGAAATAAAAAAATCTAAGTAGACTTATACCAAATAAGGAGATTGAATCAGTAATCAAAAAAAAAAAAAAAGTCCCCCTAAATAAGCCCAGGGCCAGATGGTATCACTTGGGGAATTCTACCAAACATTTAAAGAATTAGCACCAAACTTTCTCAAATTCTTCCAAAAAATTAAATAAAAAGGAATACTTCCAAACTCTTTTTGTTAGGCCAGCATTACGCTAGTGCCAAAACTAAACAAAAATATTACAAGAATACCACAGATCAACATCCCTGTTGAATACTGATGCCAAAATCCTCAAAAAAAAAACACTAGAAAATGAAATTCAACAATAAGGTAAAAGGATTATACAACATGACCAAGTGAGATTTGTTATTTGGAATGCAAGGATTTTCAACATCTGAAAAACAATGACTATAATATGTGATACTAACAGAATGAGCAAAGCCACATGATCATCTCAAGTAATACAGAAAAAGTACTTGAAAAATTCAGCATCCTTTCCTGATTAAAAAATGAACAAACAAAGTAGAAGGAAAGTAATTCAACATAAACGGATGCAAGATCTAAATAGACATTTCTCCAAAGAGGACATACAGATGGCCACAAAGCACATGAAAAGATGCTCAACATCACTAATTATTAGCAAAATGCAAATCAAAACTACAATGAGGTTACACCTCACACTGGTCAGAATGGCCATCATCAAAAAAATTCTACAAATAATAAATGCTGGAGAGGATATGGAGAAAAGGGAACCCTCTTGCCCTGTTGGTGAGAATGTAAATTGGTACAGCCACTATGGAGAACAGTATGGAGGTTCCCTAAAAAACTAAAAATACCATATCAACCAGCAGTCCTACTCCTAGGCATATACCTGGAGAAAACCATAATTCAAAAAGATATGCACCCCAATGTTCATTAAGGCACTATTTACAATAGCAAGGACATGGAAGCAACCTAAATGCCCATCAACAGAAGAATGGATAAAGATGTTGTACATATATACAATGGAATATTACTCAGCCATAAAAAAGAACTAATGATGCCATTTGCAGCAATATGGATGGACCTAGAGATTGTCATACTGAGTGACAAGTAAGTCAGACACAGAAAGACAAATATCATATGATGTTGCTTATATGTGGAATCTAAAAAAAAAAAAAGGTACAAATTAACTTATTTACAAAACAGAAGTAGAGTCACAGATGTAGAAAACAAACTTATTGTTACTTGGGAAAAGGGTGGAAGGGATAATTTGGGAGATTGTGATTGACATATACACACTACTATATATAAAATAAATAACTAATAAGAACCTATTGTATAGCACAGGGAACTCTACTCAGTACTCTGTAATGACCTATATGAAAAAAGAATCTAAAAAAAAGTGTGGATATATGTAAATGTATAACTGATTCATTTTGCTGTACACCTGAAACTAACACAACATTGTAAATCAACTATACTCCAATAATTATTTTTTAACAAGTCAGCAAAAAAGGCCACATCTAACATTGTATTCAGTGGTGAAAACCTGAAAGCTTTCTCTCTAAAATCAGTAACAAGGAAAGAATGCCAACTCTCAGTACTTCTCAGTATAGTATTGGAAGTCCTAGCTAGAGCAATGAGGCAAGAAAAATAAATGAAAGACCTCTAAATTGGAAACAAATAAAATTATCCAAAAATGACATGATCTTAAATGTAGAAAACACTTAAGATTCCACCCAAAACTGGTAGAAATAATAAACAAATTCAGTGAAGTTGCAGGATATAAAATCAACACACATAAATCAGTTGTTTCTACATACTAACAATGAACAATCTAAAAAAAAAGATTAATAAAACAGTCCCCTTTATGATTGCATCAAAAAGAAGAAAATACTTAGGACTAAACTTAACCAAGGAAGATTTCTTTGTTATGACACCAGAAACAGTCAATGAAGTAAAAAATAGACAAATGGGAGTACATCAAACTTAAAAACTTCTGTGCAGCAAAAGAAACAGTCAACAGAGTGAAAAGGCAACCAATGAAATGAGAGAAAATATTTGCAAACCATAAATTTGAGTTTTATATCTACAGTATATAAGGAACTCCTACCATTTAACAAGGACAACACAAAAATCCAATTAAAAAATGAGCAAAGAACCTCAAAAGAAAAATTTCCAGAGATATACAACTGACCAACAAGCAAATGGAAAGTTGCTTAATATTACCAGTCATCAGGGAAATGCAAATCAAGGCCATAATGAGGTATTGTATCATTGCTAGGATTTCCTTTTTAGGTTCTTTGATTTGAGAGAGTAGACTTTTGTTTTAACTTTTTAGGTCTGCGTTCATAGGTTCCTGGCTTCTCCAGTAACTATTCTGGGATAAATGAAGCAAAAAGAAAATGTAGGGAACTCAAAAATCATGCTTTTCTTTGTGTTTTAAAGTTCCTAGTCATTCTATTTTTTTTTCTGCTTTTCAGAGTCTTCTTGTGTCTGTATATGTGTATGTTGTAATTTTCAGAGTTTTAAGTTTTACTTGTTGTGAAGAATAGGAAAATAATTAGTATATACTGTATTTTCAGAAGTGGACGTCCATTTGTATATCATTTTATAATACTTTGTTTGATGCTACTTGCCAGAGGAATTCTTGAGGCTTTTTCTTTTATCTTAGTCATTTTTTCTGTCCCAAGTCCCTAGTGCTTCTTTTTTCATTAGGTACTCAGTAACTGTTAAGTTTCTTTAATGAATTTCTAATATGGGTTTCTGTCTTGGTTCTATGATTGACTAGCTGTGATTTTAGGTAAATAGTTTTTTTTTTTTCTCTTATTCTCAGATTTTTCTATCTATAGACTCTAACTTTAAAGACCTATTAAAAAGTGTACATTAATTCTAAGTACATCATGTTTCAATAGTTAATTCCATTTCCCTATAATTTCTTTGCTTTAAATTCTAAACATCCTATAAGTTTGTATTATTGACATTTTTTTGAATAAAATGCTATGCACATATCCCCTTTGGTAATGATTAGTTTCTTAAACCCTTACTTTAGAATTAATGATACTTAAATAGAATGGTTTCTGCATTGGAAAATGAGTTTTTTTAAGATTTTACTCTTCAATTATTAACATTATTATCACACATTCCTTCTTATTTATTTTGACAGCATCAATAAATTTTCCTTGAGATTTTCACTATGGATTTAATGAATAGATATCTGTTTTCTTAACCTTTTTATGGTGTCATTTTTAAAGATTATTCCCCAAAGGAATAATTGACAATATTACCCTTGGCCTGCATTTATGAACAGTAATTACATGAACAGCTCCCTGGAATATGTTCTATAGTTTGCACCTATCTTTTATTTCACTTCATTTTCTCTGTAGACATCTGAACAGCTTAATTAACCATCTTCACCCTTGACATTTGAATAGAACACTGCCCATTGTTCATATTATTCCTGTTATCAAAATGACAGGGTCTTGAATGTTTAATAACAACTGTCATGCATGCTGAATAAGTCTACTAGGTGCAACTAATTTTCTTATTGTTAAAAATAAGATCCTTCACCTTCTAGATCACTTTATTTTCTAGATTATTTTCTTCTGTGATCTTAAATGGCAGAAACTTAAATATAAAAGTAGTAACTAATTTATCTGAAAGTGCTGAGAAATATATTAAGACCTTTTAAAATGCCATTTTTATTAGAATCAGAATCGAAAATGGTACAGTAGATTATATGAAATATTTTTAAATGTCTTGCATCATCTACCTCAAAAAATTGTGATTATAAGTTAAATACTGATTCTATAAGTCTCCCAAATATCAGTCATATCTTAAAACTACAAATTCCAACGTTGTTTTACAAGTGGATTATATTCAGGGAAAGGACCTTATACAAGTAGGTTATAATCAATCAAATGTATAATATTACATATTATTTCTATATTCCTTGGCCAAAAATTTATTCTTTAGTATGGAAGAAAAAATTCTGAGAAACAATGCATTTATCACTATCTTTAACTCTATAATCTATATTTATATTACCCTACAATTATAAATGGTTAATTTAAAAATATTTAAATTGCTGTTAACAGTTTTTTTTTTTACCAATTTATTATAGATGTGGTAATCAGTTATAAATCATCATGCTATCTTCTTACAACAGAGAAATACTGTAAGAATGTGAAGAGTAACAGTGATGAGGATGTAAGGCAGAGGTGGATACAGTCCATTAATATAATTATTTAGATTTTTTTATTCTGAAAACAATAACTGTTATAAAAACAAATCCTTCTTATTGAATATTACAGGTGTATTTGCTAAGATAATATTGTATCAATTGTCTACTAAAAATTGCCACTTGAATAATGTAACATATCAGTAGAGGAGTAATTACCAATTTTGAGAGCAGCCTTTCTTTTTCTCCATTTTTATTTTTGTTACACTTACTTAAAGTGCTACCTTGTTACTTCTGGGAATATTTTAAGATAAAAATAAAATGCCTATGTTTGCATTTCATTTAAGTCTCCAATCATTAAAAAAAAAGCAATACCAAATTATATCTAGACACAACTATATATCTAGATGTTGTTTTGTAAAATCCAATACGTGACAGAAGTCATTAACAGCTCTCTTTATATATTCCCTGAAGCTACTACTTATGGCAAAATCATGTTTTAAACAATAACAAAAAATAATCTTATTTGAAATGTGATTTTTCATTTTGTTCCAATTACATATCAAAGAGTATTCTAAAAGTGTATATAAAAATAATATTGTTTATTTTCATTCCCTTAGCAGTAGATTTTTTAAGGTTGTATTTTGTCAACCAATATGAGAAAAGGAAAATGCATCTCTTTTCATTATAGGCACAGTTATAATGTTACACAAGTTATTGATATAAATGTGGACTACATGAACACCTTTGGCTATTCTCAAACCTCATACGAAAGTTTGTTACTACAGTTACCAAAGTTATATAATTGTTTTATAAATTCTGACTCTCTTTTCCTGAACACCAATTATTCTGATAGGTATAATGACCAATGAGATGATCAGAAAAACATACACTAAGAGAAAAGGGCCTGAAAATCCCAATCATTAATTATCATACCCAGATAAAAACTTAAAGACAATTATATATAAACCACTACATAAATGCTTACATAAAATATAAAACCTTTGAAACTTAGTATTTATGATACATTTTCTAGGTAACAATGACCTTATACTACTATTGTAATGTTATAATTCTGTTGGAAAGTAATTGTCTGCATCTTTATCTGATAGATAGCTGAGATTCGGAAATGTACAATGGCCATTACATAGGCAAATATTGAATAAGAGGAATACTCTGCTTACCTAAATCTTCTTACTTTAAATCTCTTTTTCCTCCCAATCTGTATCCACATTCTACTATATCATGCATGCACTTTGAATTCAGATCTCAACATAATTCTGAATATTTCACTTTTAAAAATATCTAAACATAGGAATAAATAAAATACCAAATATTTTACTTTATGACATTTGGCTAATACCATGTTATCCAATGTCTGAAAGTACTATTTTTTAAATTCTAAACGTGCAATGCCATGACTGTATTATTTTAGAAATGTTTTGGCAGACAAGCTATTTTGTTACAGGGCATACATTTTTAAAAGTGTGGATTTCTTATGCTTAATACATTCAGATATACAGATACTGAAAAAGATGGAATTTGAGATTGCTTTATTTACTGAGATTATTTTCACAAATACTTCCAGAGAAATGCTTGGATATTTCTTGAAATAAAGTGTCCAGAATTTTCCCCAAGTTTCTTAAGGATTTTTTTTTTCCTCTACTATTTCAATTTACCAATGCTTCCTAGTGAGAGAGTAATTTTCCCAATTGTTCATCATACCCTCCATTCATAGAAACAAGTCCTTTGCTGTTCAAGTCTAATTTTTGAACACTGAGGAAAAATAAGTTAACTGTAATTGATTTGTGGTCATCAGCTAGAGCCTTTCAACAAGAAAAATCAACTGAAATTGCTAGTAGCTTTGAGAATTGCCATATCTGTTTTTCTAGTAACCCCATCAAAACCCAAGTTCTAAGTCTGTTATCTCTTAAGAGTTCACTCTCCTAATTTGAATGGCGTAGTTCTCTTGTCAGTCCAGATTTCCATACTAAGTAACTAGGCAGCAGATTAAATAAAAGAAGGATCACTCCCTTTTTGCTAGATTCATAGATGTGCACTATTCAGCAGGCTTCAAGCATTTCCTAATTTCATCCTTATTGACATTTCTTAAGTAGCCAGAGTAAGATTTACACTAAGTCTTTTACTCCTAAGGAGTTGACAAATTTGGAGGCATTTAAATAGCATTTTTGAACAATATCCTGATTTATAGATAATATGGTTAGTTCAGTATTTTACTACTTATATTTTGAATTTCCATACAAATTTAAAGCAATTTTACTGACATGTTACCTTTAATCTTTTATAGATGAAGAAATCAAGTCTCCAGTGAATTAAAATATTTATCCAAAGTTACAGTGCTAATAAGTGACTGATACTGAGGCAGAATGCAAACCTTATGACAATGAATCTCCTACCTTTTTTAGTATTCCACGCTGTCTCTTTGAATTATATAGACTCAGTGGGTTTTAAGCTCAGTTTAGAATTCCACATGAATTAGAATATCCCTGAAGGGAATCTTTGGTTTTGACTAAAATAAAACTCCATAAGAGGGTTATTGATTTATTACTAAGGAGAAATTACCCCAATTTTGTTTTAAGATCTAGAATGGCACACACTCGTGAAAATTTCTTACAACAAAATATTTGAAATTTAGTACCAAAGAATAAAAACAAAGACAAAGTAAAGTCTTAAAATTCTAGTAGATCATTACAGAAGCATAAATGGATAACTTTCCAAAGACTTGGAAACCTAAAAATCCATATAGTTGTAGAATTTTCAAACCAATACAACTCATAGAATAAATTTCTCTAACTAGATTAATAACTGTATACTTCTCAGTAATATTCCTGACTTATCTATTATTTTCATTGTGGTTATTGTACTCACACTGAAATATGCATTTCTGTTGTTAATTTCCTTAAATCCTGTTAGAAGTAGGTAGAATATAAGTAGATTACTGAGTCTAAATTTGTTAGAAAATTCCCGGTGCCTGGTTCAACTCTCAGCACCTCCCGGACATAAAATTAGGCAGGCACATAAAGAATACTTAGTAATGTTTTTGGAAAGAAGAAGGAAAGGAATGAAATAAGGAATGAAAGTACACAGAAGAGAGAAAGAGTGTAACACTGTCTATGTTCCTTTTCTATTCCTTCATAATAAATTACCACACATTTAACAGTTTAAAATAAACACAATTATTTTTTTCACAATCCTGGGTAAGGGCTCTGGCACCTCTTATCTGGGTCTTTGCTCAGAGTCTCATGAGACTACAATCAAGACGTTGGCCAAACTGCATTCTCATTGGGAGGCTCGACTTTGGAAGGATCCGCCTACAAGCTCATTCAGGTTATTGACAGAATTAATTTATTTGCTGGCTTTCAATCAGAAACTGCCCCCACATCTTACAGGCTTCCCACAGTCCCTTGCCATCTTGTCCACTTACACCATTAAATTCACAAATTGTCATCTCTAGATGAAAATGCAGCCTGACTGGTACATTTTTTGCAGCCTTGTGAGATCTAAGCAAATTACCCAGGTTAGTCATGCCCAGACCCCTGATTCACAGATACTGTAAGCAAGTAAACAATAAAAAGTGATAGAAAGTGAACCTTGAGAGATGGAGAAGAGTCATAGCAAGTATGGTGTTGTAGACCATGATAAACAGTTTGGATTTTATTCTAGGTGTTACTCTTAGTCCAAGGCAAAGAGGCCCCTTGTCCTTTCCTTGTTATTTAGAAAGGTCTCTCCTGCCTCCCCCAGCTGTGCTACTCGCTAAACAGTGAGAAGCCCTCCCCTAAGACACTCTTCCCGCCCTACCCATAAGATGCTTCAGGTACCTAAGGCTCCAGAATTTTCTGTCCATGTAGTTGGCTTCAAAGGTCTACTTAGGTCCATTCTTCAGAAGGTGTACCATATAGACAGTGTGCTTACTCCAGTCTCAAAGAGTGGCCAAAATAGTAGCCCTTTGGCTACCTTTGAGGAGTATGGACAAAGCTTGGATGTAAGGGTTAGGATGTCCAAATCATGCACAAGATATACCTTGAGCTCTGAAACAAAGTAAGGTTCTGGGTGAGAAGTGGGGCAGAATTTGGGTCAGGGTCTTAGTGCCTGGTGAACAACTTGCCCTGTGAGACCACATTCAGAATTCTGAGGGATCCATAAGCTCCAAAATCAAATTTTTATAATGACATATTTTCAAACTACACAGACAATATAGTTTAACATTTTATTAGCATTACATATAACTTTAAAATATCCAGGCAAATTTCAATATATGGTATATAGCCACCATATATACTTTTGCACTGGACCCTACCTTACCACTGTTCATGTTGGTCATGGTAGAAACCATGACCAAGAAGTGATAGTATCTGATTATTTTCAAGATCACACTGGCTGCTGAGTGGAGAATGGACTTTAGGGATTTATAAGTAGCAGCAGGGTTTTTCAAGGGAGAGATAGTGGTGGCTTGAACAAGCAAGGTAATGGTGAAACTGATGAGAAGAGGGCAGTTTTGTGGTTGCTTCACAGGTAGAGATAATCAAACATGTTGATGGATTGGAGAGGGACAGCTAGGAAAACTGAGCTGTAAAACACGACTGCTAATTCTATGGCTTGAACAGTTTATTGAATAGTAATAAGTTTAAACTTATCTGCTAGCCTCTTGGAACTCTAAGAGAAAACTTGTGAGGTACCCAGGAGAAAGGGATGTTACTGTCATCTAACTTTTCACAAACCCAATCATTTTATCTCTACATATGGCTTTCTCTGAGTAAAATTTTTTGTCACACGTTCTGATGCCTTTGATTGATTCATTTTAAAATTTGTCTCTTTGTGTTTATTTATTTGAGAGATGCACTGTCTTTTTTCATCAAATGCCAAAAGCCAGGGAGAAGCATTAATATTTTAGGGATTGCTTTTTTCACCCATTTGAATTAAACTTGGTTTAAAGATATGCAAGTTGATTTATATCAAATCTTTGAATATTTGATACTGTCTGAAGAAATGCAAAACCTACCACAAGAAATGTCAAGCTTGTCAAAAAATGTGACTTTTCAGGGATAGAAAAGCAGCATTTTTGCAGCAGCATTCACATCTGCAAAAACGGACTGCCCTAACCATTAAAACAAGTTGACATATTTCTTAATTCACTATGTTTTAGGTAAAAGGCAAAAATTTGCACAAAGGCCAAAATAATGTGAATAGATTTTCACCAGTTAATGGTACAGTCTGTGCTATAGAATTGTTTTGCTTATATAAATTTATATAAAGTCTATGCATTCCTATCTTGCAAATATAATACTAAAATCCAAATTTTACTTCCTATTTTGTAATCCACTAAACTTTAGTTTCATTTGAATCTTTTATAGGTTGTACATAATACCAAATATAAAGGTGAATATTATGACAGTAATTAATTGAGAGCTATACAACTATTATAAGGATGTATCAAGATTTCTGGATGATATATATCTGTTACAATAAATATGCATGTAATAATATCATCTCAGCTTTCATGGGTTAGGATTAGGTAGATGGCAGTATAACCCAACAAGTCAGAGAGAACAGAGTAGGCTTTAGAATTATCAGGACAAATATGAAATTCAATTTGGAATATGATATTGAATCTCCTTTTGGCCATGTAGTAGATCCAATTAGGGGAAAAACAAATACATGTATATGGGTTCCAGTGAGATACTCTCCACTGGCCATAAAAAATTAGAAGTTATCATAATGTAAATTATTAATTGTGTCCTTGTTTGGAATATTTCACTGCTGGAAGTGCCAGGACTGATCAGAGAAATGTAGGGAATGCTAACCACTTAAGCATCTGACACTAAAGAATGTAGTCCACAAGGGAGACTTAGCTGTAAATTTAGATTGAGAATCAAGAGAGGTATTATAGAAACATCAGAGGGGTATTTGTTTTCCTTAATAAAGAGGGAGTGGCCAAAATTATTAAAGTTTAACAATGAGATTAAGTAACTTAAAAGTTGAAAAAATAATTTATCTGTTGGGTGATCCATGTTTGAGGAGCTAACTAACTTCAAAACAAATAGTTTCAGAGGGGTGATTGGGCAAATCTAGATCACAGTGGTTTGAAGTGTGAACAAGTGGTTGAGAAAGGAGGACATCAAATGGAGACCAATATGTTAGACATTTATTGGTAAGATCCAGGAAAGAGGTGGAGCAAGGCAAGTTCTCAGCCTTACCGTTTGTGTGCAAATTGCTTGAATCTCATTGTGTCCCTTATTGACTGAATAATTAGCTAAACAATTTTATTTGCTCACCCACAAAATGGTCATGATAATCTGAAAGGATGTCTACTTATGTTTATAAAGTAGGCAACTTGATGCATATATAGATAAAATGCTTCCTCAGCCTATGAACAATAACTTATATTGGACTAATCAATTTGACATTTTTTATTGTAAATTGGTACTCACAAAAAGACTTTTAAGATAAAATATGTGCAACCATTTTTGCATGAAATGAATTTTAATTATTTAAATATGCTATATGTAATATAGTGATATATTTAGTGAGGTATATATTCCACTGATCTTGTAGAATGTTTTTCTTTTTTTTAAAATCTTGTGAATTAAATCCTTAATATACCATTAATAAAGTGTGTGTGAGCAAATGAATATTCTTTAATTAGCAAAGTTGATTAGAGATTCTTACTTTGTTTCTTTATGTTTTGCAGATATTCTCTTCTTTCTTTGTAGAAATTCTTAATCTACTTTTTTGAAAATAAACATGAAAAGGGTGGTAACACTTCACAAAGATAGAAAATTCTTCAAAATAGTGAAATATATACAGTCAAATAATCTGTACTATGGTTTAGACTGGAATTCAATCTCAATTGTTCTAATATGTTATATTAGACTATCATGGAAAAATAAAGTTGAGATAAATTTAAATAAATACATCTAAATACATTGATGGTATTACACTTTTTTTTTTTTCCAAAATGCATTTTGCTCTTCTAGGTATGGCTCTCAGAAATGCAGCTCACTGAATTACTCTCCATCTCCATGTTTATCTCTCCATCTAAGGAATGCAAATATAGATTCTATTACTAATTTCTTCCTTGTAATCAAGAAGCTGGCATCTAGGAATTTTTTCAATCCTCAGGCTGCATTGGATGGGAATATAGCCCTAAAGTAGTGTACTAAAAGAGTAAGCCAATGTAAACTAGCATACAACTAAATCTCCCAAAAGAATTCTGAAGCATAATCAGGATTTTCTCATATAGTCATCTTAAAATCAAATAATACACAATACAGATTTTACTTTTTTAATTTTGCAGAAATGCTCTGAAGGAATTATAACAATATTGAATTTTATGTATGATCTTTTATAAATATGCTATATTAACTAGTTTAAATTCTGTTTAATAAAGAATGTAACAGGGGTGGTTTACATCCTGAAAGTTTTGCTTGCTAATGAAAGGTCAGCTCCAAACTGCAGTAATTTAATTTGATTCTACTTCTTTCTGTACTTAAAATTCAGATTATCAATTATAACACTGATGCATTATATGTAACAGGATGAATTTTTGATGAATGGATGGATAGATAGATGATGGATGGATGGATAGATAGATAGATAGATAACATGTTTCCAAAAACACTCCCAAGCTATGACATTTGTAGTGGATGGCCACAAGTTTATTAGAGATATGAAATCAAAATTACAGTTGAACCTAGTAGTTGTGAAAGTTAAGATAAAATATATTTATATAATACAAATATTTTACAGAATAAAATCTGTATTTCTAACCAAAAATTGAGTCAATGCTATGCTCAGAATATCATTTTAACGAAGAATACTGTTATCTTGAATACCACAAAGCAATTTGCTCATATTGTTGTGCATACCTGAGTATTTATTAATACATGCCTACAATAGCTTCTGCAACTATAATGATGTCAGTTAACAATCACATGCCACGTTTACAGTTTTATTAAAGTCAAGCAATTATGAGGATCAAAGTGTATTATTAGATTCTAGTCACCTTATAATATGATTATATCATAAAAGTACAAAGCTTGTCATATGATATTGATTTTTGTAAGGATGTGTTTAATCATTTTAGTTGTATTTTTTCATCTATGTTTTTGGTAAGACTCATAGAAGACTCTATACATAGGTTAATTTACATCAAGTTTCCTTTTGTTAGTATATTCCACAAGTTTTCAATTCTTCTAAAGGAATTGTTTAGCCTTAATTGAATAAGCATTTATGCAACTTGTTTTGAAATACATCATATTTATAAATAAAATGCTCATTTCCATGGTGTGGGGATCAAAGAAAACAAACAAAACATAAAATGACAGACACAGTGAGAATTATCAATAACCTTGCTTCCAGAAAAAGAATTTCAAAATGCTACAAAATAAGCTTTAGGACTGCAAGCAAAAGCATGCCAATATTTAGGGAAGCATAGATTTGAAATATGAAACACTTTAAACTTTAAAAATAGTTTTAGGTTTGCCCCTGTCTTGGGATTAAATTATACTCATCTTCAGAAGTAGAGGCTTAACTTTACAGAAGACAGGGTATAATGAAATGTCTTGGCAGGTGAAAGGTTGCACTACCACCTCAAAACAACCAATCTCCCTGCTGCCAAAAGCGGTATTTCAAAGCTTGATAAAGAAGGGGTTGGATAATATAAGATGTTATAAAAATTTATTTTGTGGCTAGCTCTCAAGTGTTATCCCAGGGCATACATATATGGAGACTAATAAATCATCTGTTAAAATTTATTTTAGATTTATCGTCTCCATATTTTTTTTTGTTACTGCTCTATTCCTTTCTCATAAAATGCATTATTTTAATACATTGTCCCTAGCATCACCCATTCTTACATTATTGCCCAAAATTTTAAGACTTTCAGTTTTTTATGATGACAATAATTCATTTAAAAACACTTCAAGATATTGTGATACTATGTATATGGGTAGTACTTAAAATTATGCCCAGGTGCAGTTACTATCTCATCACAAATTCATATCAGAGGATGCCATCTAGCATTTTATCAAAAAGGATAGAATTTAGACACTGGTACTATAAACAGCTCAGCTTCCTTTAATTCTGATCAAATAAGGTGATTAGTTATTAGTTTAGTGAATGTCTAATGTGTGAGAATTGATGAAATTAAAATTAATGATTCATTGATTAATGAATATTAGAAATAGGTACTCATTGAAATTGAATATTGATAATATGTGGGTTGACCAGAATGTTTTAGCGAGTGTCTGAATTTTCATGAATATGAAATAAGAATCTGACAAAGACTGTACTCCATACATTTATTAATGGTGTCCAAGCCTTACTTCCTAAATGAGCTTGTGTCCAGTCTATGCTTTCATTTGAAAGACTTCTTGTGACAGTGTTATCTATAAGGCTAATAGTCTCCTGCCTCTGATCTATCAGAGCATTTTCTTTGAGAGCATCTTTCATGGAAAGAGTGTTTGGAGCTCCTAAAGAAAAAACAGCTGAAACTTCATTGCACTTGCAGGAAATATTATACAACTTGCTTTGTACCTTCCTTGGAAAAGAGTATTTTCTTAAATAAATGTTGTCATAAGGTGGCAGTGGATTTGACTGAATAATGTTCGTTTGGATGGAAAGTAAAATTTATAAGCAATGAACTTACATATCTAGCTGAGAAGATTTCTGAGGAAAATGTTAGAAGGTGTAGCCCTATTTTCTCATGCTACTTATAGTAAAACACCAGAGGACAGAGATAAATTGAAGAAGAAACTGTTAAGCAAAAAGTTTGTTTTGGGGGAGAATGCTAAAGGCGTGACTGGTTGAATTTGCTAAAGGGATTTTGTGCGTGACTTGAGGATCTAATCAACCATCTTAGCAGAAATACTTCAGCTTGGACTGAAGGAAAACAAGGTGGAACAGAATGAAAGAAGGGCATAGAATTTCTGGCACTCTATAGACAGAAAATGGATTAATGGGGTTATTCAGTTATGAACACATGTTATCCTTTAAGAAAAGGAAAGAATGACCACAAAGATAATTCAGAAACCAGAGTGGGGAGCAGTTGCCACTGCCACCAAAGGCCCAAGGAGTCTGGAGACAGCCTGGAGGACTGGGCCATCTCCCTCTAAGTTCAAGTGAGCTTAGGCCACTTGATTGCCATGCTTTTGGATCTGGAGAACAGAGCATCAAGACAGAAAGGACTAGTTTCAAGCCTTATAATCAAATGGAATGTGCCTGCTAGATTTTAAACTTACTTAGGCCCATGACCCTATTCTTTCTTCTGATTTCTCCCTTTTGGAATTGGAATGTCTATCCTATGCCTGTCTTACCCTTGCATTTTCAAAGCAAATAATTTGTCTGTTTCATAGGTTCGCAGCTAAAGTGGAATTTAACCTCAAGATGATTCATATCTGGGGTCTCATCCATATCTGATTTATGTGCTATTTAGATGAGATTTTGAATTTGGAGCTGATCGGGTTAAGACTTTGGGGAATGTTGGGATGAGGTGAATGCAGTTTGCATGTTAGAAGGGCATGACTGTTTGGGGGCAAGAAGGCATAGGGCTATGAGTTGAATAGTGTCTTATCTCAAATTCATATGACAAAGTCCTAATCCCCAATACCTTGGAATGTGACATTGTTTGGAAATGGGTCATTGTAATTAACATGAGGTCAATAGGATGGACGCTAATACAATATTATATCCTTGTAAAAGAGGAAGTTTGGATACAGATACAGACATGCATAGAGGGGAGATGGTATGAAGATAAAGAATCCTATCTATAAGCCAAGGAGAGAGGCTTAAAACAGATCTTTCCCTCATAACTTTTAGAACAAACCAACCCTGCTAACAACTTGACTTTGGACTTCCAACTTCCAGATTTACAAGATAATCAATTTCTGTTCTTTTAAACCATCCATTTTTTGGCAACCAATACAGTAAGAAACATTTCTATTTTTATCATATACATTTTCTTTATTTTAAAGAATTTGGGATATTTAAAATAGTTCAAAATTCAATTCTTTAATTATTTTTTAGAATATCTGGAAATAGGAAGAAACTATCACAAAAATTCTAACACACTAACATATATTATGCCCATGTCTTCCAATCTGAGTCCATATGTCAATTCATATTTATAGAATGTTCTACTTTCTCAGCTAACATATCATTATTTCTGCAGATTATTTATACTTAAAATTAAGTAAATATATTGTAAGTGTTTTAAAGAAAATATATATTCTATATATTCTCTTTCTCATATCTTCTACTCTCTCAAAATATATGCTTTAAAAATTATATTAGAGTAGAATACATATATGTATATATAATAAAGATTTTATATATATTATTAAAATTCTGATAAGCATATTTTTTCATTATTTTCCAATGACAAATTACTAGAAATAAGTACAAATATTATCATTTTTATGGACACATATTTTCATATTGCTTTCTAAAGATTTCTACTGCTTAGTCCTAATACTAGCAATATGACAGTTTTTTCATCAGTCTTGAAAATACATATCCTTTTAAAACTGTTTATTTAATGTTTAAAAATGTTTTTATTTTTCTAGTTAGCACATAGTTGATTACTAAAACTCAGAGACATTATGATTCAGAAAATATATAGGTCAGTAGCACTTAATAATACTTCATGGTCAGGCTTACACCTGTACAATGACCACCATTAAGAGAGATTTAATTTTGTATAACACTATCCCACTGAAAAAATGTATGTTATCCTGGCAGTAATAAAGCTGAATATATTACACTTTAGGTCACATGAATATGTGCTGACTATCTCTGATAAGGGTAAAGAAAAATCTCACTGAAAAAAGGAAATATATATAAGAATTAATTGCCTAGTGGTTAGTATAAAATTAGGAATCTGAGGCTGTGTTTATCAGCTATATATTTAAAAGAAGGCTTGCAAATCAAAACTTAGATTGTGGACCACAGGAAAACATTGAAAGCAGCCATTTTATTTTATTTTATTTTTATTTATTTATTTATTTTTGCGGTACGCGGGCCTCTCACTGCTGTGGCCTCTCCCGTTGTGGAGCACAGGCTCCGGACGCGCAGGCTCAGCGGCCATGGCTCACGGGCCCAGCCGCTCCGCGGCATGTGGGATCTCCCCGGACCAGGGCACGAACCTGTGTCCCCTGCAACGGCAGGCGGAATCTCAACCACTGCGCCACCAGGGAAGCCCCATTTTATTTTATTTTATTTTATTTTATTTTTACATCTTTATTGGATTATAGTTGCTTTACAATGTTATGTTAGTTTCTGCTGTACAACAAAGTGAATCAGCTATATGTATACATATATCCCGTGTTTTTGGTATCTCTGAATTTTTAGAGGTATCTGAGTTTATTTTATAATATTGCAGTACAATTTTTAACATGACAATTTGGAACACATTCTAAACATACATTTAATTTCAGCCTTCTCTTCGCTCTGATTCTGCCTCTAATGGCTATTTTTCTCTTCATTTTAACTTGACACAATCTATTCCTCTCAGTGTTCCATTCTAGTTTACAAAATTCAGAATATTTCCTGAAAGTCTTCTAAGAATGTTTTGTGGAGAAGGTAATTTCTGTAGAAGGCATGTGAAATACAACAATATTTTATATTATATCATATCATAAAATATCATATATATTGTTGCACATCAAAGAGAGGAGAATATTAATTTCAAAATTCTGCCTCTAACAAATAATTTAGTATCACTTCGGTGAAAAGAGTCAAGAATAGCTAAGTGAGTGCCTTATCTGAGATACAGTGCCACATAGTCCCTTGACATCTGGGCAATGGGGCAGTGACAGGCAGATCTCTAGGAGCTATCTTCCTCTTGGCTATCCTACAGGAACCACTTTTCCCTGTACTTCTCAGCACTAGCCTTTCATTTGCTTGTTCTGTTATTCCAGTTACATCTAGATACAGCTTACTTTGGCATTAGTCCTACTACTAATCCAAAAATTGGGCAGTGAAACACACTTGGCAATGAAGAGTAATCCACCTGACATTTCTCTCAAATATTATCATATATAAGTAACTCATACAAGTGGGTAAAAAGAACAATGGGACCTAAATACTTACCCCAAATATGCCTTATAATTTATTTATCTAATATATTTTAATAATATATAATCTTGAAGACCATGTATTATTAAAAATTATTGACAAAACTAATCTGTACATGAATTAAGCTGTCAAGGCATTTACTATATATTTTAGGGGCAATACTGATATTCAAGCTTAGTACTCATCAGATTTAGTTTGGAGTTCATAAGTTGTATCATTGGAAATAATTCTGTTTCCTTTGCTTTTCTTTTACATTATAGCAAACTTTTTGAAAGCAATTACACAGTATTATTTATACTTAGTATTCCACTGCCCAATATATCCTAATTTACACTATTTTTATTAAACAATATCTTTTATACATTTAAGAATATATAAAATACATAAAAATATTGGTTTCTAAAAATTTATATTTCTAAAACATGTGGATCACTATAGAACAAAAAATTTAGGTAAAATTCTAAATTATGTATTTTGATAGTTTTAGAAACAAGTAGAACTTATAGAACTGTAAAATAAAATGTATACATATGTAAAATACATATAAATATAATGTATTTTTAAAACAATGCTTTAGACATTGTTGAGAGGAAATTAATAAACTGACATAAAGTTGAGAAGAAATTATGCAGAACTCAACAAAGAGGAATAAAATGGTGGAATACATAAAAGAGAAGCTCAGAGATGTGGGGGAGAGAGCCATATGTTTTAATCAATAAGTTTTGTGAGTTCAGAATTTTGAGAGACAGATAAAAACAGAGATGAGAACATAACACAGGAAATAATAGAAGCTATAATGGCTAAGATTGTTTATTCCTCCAGAAACAGTAACTGTATGGGTTAATGTCAACAGACATTGACATTTAAAAACAATTATAATGAGTTTTTGCATACTAAAAATTATAAACATATAGATGTATGTGTGTTTGTGTGTGTAGGAGATGGTAAATAGAATCAAATTGCTCTAGGATTTCTTTGAAATAAAAAATAAAATATCAATTTTAAACTTGGATTAAATATATATCTAAAATGATTGTTAAAAATAAAGATAGCAAGAATCATTGTAGAATAATGAGACATTTCTCTATCAGTTACTATTTTTGTTTAATGTCACCCCAAATTAAGTGACATTTAAATGGCTTAAAACAATAGTAATTATTATCTCTCATGATATCTGCAGATCAAGAATTGGAGTGGCTCAGTTAGGCCATTCTAGCTTAGGGTCCATCAAGCTGTTGCTGTATAATACTGTCTGGAGCTTGGGTTATCTCAAAGGGTTCTACATTTACAAATCTGGTAATTGGGATGGGAAGACTTGAACAGCTCAGAGCTGGAACAACTGAAATTCTTCAGGAATCTCTTTCTCTCCTTGTGATCTAGCCATCATGGTTAGGGTGGCCAGAATTCTCATATTTAGGATCAGGTCTTCCAAAGTATGTGTTCTAAGAGAGAGCCAAGTGGAATTTATATTACTTTCTATTGCTCATCTTCCACCACATTCTGTTGACCAAAACATTATTCATTTTATTGAAGTTTGAGAGGAAGGAGCATCACCTCTCAGTGGAGGGTGTTGCAGGTTTTTAGTGTTTCTTTTGGTAGTTTAAAAATTTTCTATATGAGGGTACCCTCAAAAAATGGAGATAGTATGAAGTCTTTGCATCTTTTTAAATTAGAGTTTATTTTTAAAGCAGTTTTAAGATTACAGCAATCATTATCAAGAATAAAGTACAGAGATTTCCCATATGTCCCCTACCTCCATACATGCATAGCCTCCCCCATTTTCAATATCCCCACCAGAGTGGTACATTTATTATAATTGGTGAATCTACCTTGACACATGATTATCACTCAAAATGTATAGTTTACATTAGGGTTCACTCTAGGTGTTGTACATGCTATGGGTTTGGACAAACATATAATGATATGTACCACTGTTATAGTATCATAGAGTAGTTTCACTGTTCAAAAAATCCTCTCTGTTCTGCCTACTCATCTCTCCCTCCCCCATAACACCTGGAGACCACTGATATTTTTATTGTCTAGATAGTTTTGCCTTTTCTGAAATGTATAATTGGAATCATACAGTATGTAACCTTTTCAGATGGTCTTCTTTCACTTACTAATATTTAATCTTTCTTTGTGTTTTTTCATGATTTGATAGCTCATTTATTTTTAGTGCTGAGTGATATGCCACTTTTTGAATGTGCCACAGTTTATTTACCCATTCATCTGCAGGAGAACATCTTTGTTGTTTCCACATTTTAGCAACAATGAATAAAGCTGCTGTAGACATCTGTATGCCTGCTTTTGTATGGAGGTATGTTTTCAACTCCTTTGGGAAAATACCAAGGAGCAAAATTTGTGAATCGTATGATAAGAGTATTTTAATTTTGTAAGAAACGTCCAAATAGTCCTCCAAAGAAAGTATTCCAATTTGCATTCCCACTGTAAATGAATGAGAATTCCTGTTACACCACATCCTCACCAGCATTTAATGTCAGTGTTCTGGACTTTGGCCATTCTAATAGGTGTGTAGTAGTATTGCATTGTTGTTTTAATTTTCATTTCTCTGATGACATAATATGGAGCATCTTTTCATATACTTATTTCCCATCTGTATATCTTATGTGATGTACTGACTGTTAAGGCCTTTGTCCCATTTTTAAAAAATCTTGTTGTTTTCTTATTTTTGGGAGGTTTAAGAGTTCTTCATATATTTTGGATAACAGTCTTTGATCAGATAAATGAAAAGTTTGTAAATAGTTTCTCTTAGTCTGTGATTTGTTTTTTCATTCTCTTAACAGTGCCTTTTATAGAATAGAAATTTTTAATATTAATGAAGTCTAGCTTATCAATTATTTCCTTCATGGATTGTGCCTTTGGCATTATATCTAAAAGTCATCACCATACTCAAGGACGTCTAAATTTTCTCCTATGTTATTTCCTGGGAGTTTTACAGTTATTCATTTTACATTTAGGCTGTGATCCAATTTGTTAATTTTTGAGAAGGGTGTAAGTTTTGCCTTGAGTTTCACATTTTTGCATGTGGATGTATAGTTTTTCCAGTATCATTTGTTGAAAAGACTGTCTTTCCTCCATTGTATTGTCTTTGTTCTTTTGTCAAAGGTCAGTTTATTATATTTATGAGAATCTATTTCTGAGCTCTCTATTTTGTTCCATTGATATACTTGTCTATTCTTTCTCCAATACCACACTGTCTTGATAGCTTTACAGTAAGTCTTAGAGTCAGGTAGTGTCCGTCCTCTAATTTTGTTCTTCTATTGAATATTGTGTCTTTGCAACTTCTGAAAGGCCCTGATTTGTGTGTGTGTGTGTGTGTGTGTGTGTGTGTGTGTGTCTGACAAAGAAAAATTGTCTCAATTATTCCCATACACATATAGTATATTCATCACAGCAAAATTTGCAATAGTCTCAAAATAGAAATAATCCAACTACATGAGAATAGAAAATAAAATGTGGCATATTCTGACAAAGGAATGTAACACAACAAAGATAATGAATGAGCCACACATACAACTACACAAATCAGTCTCTCTACAAAATGTTATGCAAGAAAAGCAAATGACCAAATAATACACAAAGATTCTTGTAAGATAAAAGCAAGTGAAACTGAACTAACTAGATTAAATAAATTTGTTAAGTATCACATATACAGTTGTAAAACATAAGGAAAGCCAGGACATTGTTATCACTACTGTCAGGGCCATGGTTACCAATGAGGTGTAGGAGAGAACTAAGTTATCCAGGAGGGATACACCATGAGGTGGTCTGACACGACACTGCCTGTTCTGTTGAGAGGTAACTGTGTGCGCCTTAAGGCTCTCAGGAACCTTGGTAACAGAAAATGTATACTAAACATTTCTAAGTTGATTGGGCTTTCCTATATTGTCACTAGCTCTGAATTGCCTAAATTTGAGAAGGTAAGAGAGGTAGGCTTCTGTGTTTAAGACTTTTGTCTTTACTGAATACTGCAGCTGGGTACTCTGCCTCAGTTACTTTGGGCTCCATATTGCATAAAAGTAGAACTTTGGTGGGTAGTGTAACAGATGATCTCGTATATATATATTTTACATCTTTATTGGAGTATAATTTCTTTACAATGGTGTGTTACTTTCTGCTTTATAACAAAGTAAATCAGTTATACATATACATACGTTCCCATATCTCTTCCCTCTTGCATCTCCCTCCCTCCCACCATCCCTATCCCACCCCTCTAGGTGGTCACAAAGCACCAAGCTGATCTCCCTGTGCTATGTGG
This sequence comes from Stenella coeruleoalba, assembly GCF_951394435.1. NCBI lineage: Eukaryota > Metazoa > Chordata > Mammalia > Artiodactyla > Delphinidae > Stenella > Stenella coeruleoalba. The sequence continues at coordinate 108,797,970 of NC_137150.1, read as the reverse complement.
CTGCTTCCCACTAACTATCTATTTTATGTTTGGTAGTGTATTTATGTCCATGCCACTCTCTCCCTTTGTCACAGCTTACCCTTCCCCCTCCCCATATCCTCAAGTCCATTCTCTAGTAGGTCTGTGTCTTTATTCCTGTCTTACACCTAGGTTCTTCATGAATTTTTTTTTCTTAAATTCCATATATATGTGTTAGCATACGGTATTTGTCTTTTTCTTTCTGACTTCCTTCACTCTGTATGACAGACTCTAGGTCCATCCACCTCATTACAAATAGTTCAATTTCGTTTCTTTTTATGGCTGAGTAATATTCCATTGTATATATGTGCCACATCTTCTTTATCCATTCATCTGATGATGGACACTTAGGTTGTTTCCATCTCCAGACTATTGTAAATAGAACTGCAATCAACATTTTGGTACATGACTCTTTTTGAATTCTGGTTTTCGCAGTATGCCCAGTAGTGGGATTGCTGGGTCATATGGTAGTTCTATTTGTAGTTTTTTAAGGAACCTCCATACTGTTCTCCATAGTGGCTGTATCAATTTACATTCCCACCAGCAGTGCAAGGGTGTTCCCTTTTCTCCACACCCTCTCCAGCATTTATTGTTTCTAGATTTTTTGATGATGGCCACTCTGACTGGTGTGAGATGATATCTCATTGTAGTTTTGATTTGCATTTCTCTAATGATTAATGATGTTGAGCATTCTTTCATGTGTTTGTTGACAGTCTGTATATCTTCTTTGGTGAAGTGTCTATTGAGGTCTTCTACCCATTTTTGGATTGGGTTGTTTGTTTTTCTGTTATTGAGCTGCATGAGCTGCTTGTAAATTTTGGAGATTAATCCTTTGTCAGTTGCTTCATTTGCAAACATTTTCTCCCATTCTGAGGGTTGTCTTTTGGTCTTGTTTATGGTCTCCTTTGCTGTGCAAAAGCTTTTAAATTTCATTAGGTTCCATATGTTTCTTTTTGTTTTTATTTCCATTTCTCTAGTAGATGGGTCAAAAAGGATCTTGCTGTGATTTATGTCATAGAGTGTTCTGCCTATGTTTTCCGCTAAAAGTTTGATAGTTTCTGGCCTTATATTTAGGTCTTTAATCCATTCTGAGTTTATTTTTGTGTGTGGTGTTAGGGAGTGTTCTAATATCATACTTTTACATGTACCTGTCCAGTTTTCCCAGCACCACTTATTGAAGAGGCTGTCCTTTCTCCACGGTACATTACTACCTCCTTTATCAAAGATAAGGTGACCATATGTGCGTGGGTTTATCTCTGGGCTTTCCATCCCGTTCCACTGATCTATCTTTCTGTTTTTATGCCAGTACCATACTGTCTTGATTACTGTAGCTTTGTAGTATAGTCTGAAGTCAGGGAACCTGATTCCTCCAGCTCCGTTTTTCATTCTCAAGATTGTTTTGGCTATTCAGGGTCTTTTGTGTTTCAATACAAATTGTGAAATTTTTTGTTCTAGTTCTGTGAAAAATGCCAGTGGTAGTTTGATAGGGATTACATTGAATTGTAGATTGCTTTGGGGAGTATAGTCATTTTCACAATGCTGATTCTTCCAATCCAAGAATATGGTATATTTCTCCATCTATTTGTATCATCTTTAATTTCTTTCATCAGTGTCTTATAATTTTGGGTTTTTTTTGTTCTTCTTTATCTAATTGCTTGAGGTGCAAGGTTAGGTTGTTTATTCGAGATGTTTCCTGCTTCTTAAGGTGGGCTTGTATTGCTATAAACTTCCCCCTTAGAACTGCTTTTGCTGCATCCCACAGGTTTTGGGTCGTTGTGTCTCCATTGTCATTTGTTTCTAGGTATTTTTTGATTTCCTCTTTGATTTCTTCAGTGATCACTTCATTATTAAGTAGTGTATTGTTTAGCCTCCATGTGTTTGTATTTTTTACAGATCTTTTCCTGTAGTTGATATCTAGTCTCATGGCGTTGTGGTCAGAAAAGATACTTGATACAGTTTCAATTTTCTTAAATTGACCAAGACTTGATTTGTGACTCAAGATATTATCTATCCTGGAGAATGTTCCATGAGCACTGGAGAAAAATGTGTATTCTGTTGTTTTTGGATGGAGTGTCCTATAAATATCAATTAAGTCCATCTTGTTTAATGTATCATTTAAAGCTTGTGTTTCCTTATTTATTTTCATGTTGGATGATCTGTGCATTCATGAAAGTGGGGTGTTAAAATCCCCTACTATGAATGTGTTACTGTTGATTTCCCCTTTTATGGCTCTTAGTATTTGCCTTATGTATTGAGGTGCTCCTATGTTGGGTGCGTAAATATTTACAATTATTATATCTTTTTCTTGGATCGATCCCTTGATCATTATGTAGTGTCCTTCTTTGTCTCTTCTAATAGTCTTTATTTTAAATTCTATTTTGTCTGATATGAGAATTGCTACTCCAGCTTTCTTTTGGTTTGCAGTTGCATGGAATATCTTTTTCCATCCCCTCACTTTCAGTCTGTATGTGCCTCAAGGTCTGAAGTGGGTCTCTTTTAGACAGCATATATATGGGTCTTGTTTTTGTATCCAGTCAGCCAATCTGTGTCTTTTGGTGGGAGCATTTAGTCCATTTACTTTTAAGGTAATTATCGATATGTATGTTCCTATTCCCATTTTCTTAATTGTTTTGGGTTCATTATTATAGGTCTTTTTCTTCTCTTGTGTTTCTTGCCTAGAGAAGATCCTTTAGCATTTGTTGTAAAGCTGGTTTGGTGGTGCTGAACTCTCAGTTTTTGCTTGTCTGTAAAGGTTTTAATTTCTCCATCAAATCTGAATGAGAATCTTGCTGGGTAGAGTAATCTTGTTTGTAGGTTTTTCTCCTTCATCACTTTAAATATGTCCTGCCACTCCCTTCTGGCTTGCAGAGTTTCTGCTGAAAGATCAGCTGTTAACCTTATGGAGATTCCCTTGTGTGTTATTTGTTGTTTTTTCCCTTGCTGCTTTTAATATGTTTTCTTTGTTTTTAATTTTGACAGTTTGATTAGTATGTGTCTTGGCGTGTTTCTCCTTGGAGTTATCTTGTATGAGACTCTCTGTGCTTCCTGGACTTGATTAACTATTTCTTTTCCCATATTAGGGAAGTTTTCAACTGTAATCTCTTCAAATATTTTCTCAGTCCCTTTCTTTTTCTCTTCTTCTTCTGGAACCCCTATAATTTGAATGTTGGTGCATTTAATGTTGTCCCAGAGGCCTCTGAGACTGTCCTCACTTCTTTTCATTCTTTTTTTCTTTATTCTGCTCTGCAGTAGTTATTTCCACTATTTTGTCTTCCAGGTCACTTATCTGTTCTTCTGCCTTAGTTATTCTGCTATTCATCCTTTCTAGAGTACTTTTAATTTCATTTATTGTGTTGTTCATTGTTGCATCTTTAGTTTTTCTAGGTCCTTGTTAAATGTTTCTTGCATTTTCTCTATTCTATTTCCAAGATTTTGGATCATCTTTACTATCATTATTCTGAATTGTTTTTCAGGTAGACTGCCTATTTCCTCTTCATTTGTTAGGTCTGGTGGGTTTTTATCTTGCTCCTTCATCTGCTGTGTGTTTTTCTGTCTTCTCATTTTGCTTATGTTACTGTGGTTGTGGTCTCCTTTTTGCAGGCTGCAGGTTCATAGTTCCCATTGTTTTTGGTGTCTGTCCCCAGTGGCTAAAGTTGGTTTAGTGGATTGTGAAGGCTTCCAGGTGGAGGGGACTAGTGCCTGTGTTCTATTGGATGGGGCTGGATCTTGTCTTTCTGGTGGGCAGGTCCACGTCTGGTGGTGTGTTTTGGAGTGTCTGTAGCCTTATGATTTTAGGCAGCCTCTCTGCTAATGGGTGGGGTTGTGTTCCTGTCTTGCTAGTCATTTGGCATAGGATATCCAGCACTGTAGCTTGTTGGTCGTTGAGTGAAGCTGGGTGTTGGTGTTGAGATGGAGATTTCTGGGAGATTTTTGCCTTTTGATATTACGTGGAGCTGGGAGGTATCTTGTTGACCAGTGTCCTGAAGTTGGCTCTCCCACCTCAGAGGCACAGCACTGACTCCTGGCTGCAGCACCAAGAACCTTTCATCCACACAACTCAGAATAAAAGGGAGAAAAAGAAGAAAGAAAGAAAGGAAGGAAGGAAGGAAGGAAGGAAGGAAGGAAGGGAGAAAGAAAGAAAGAAGAAAGAAAGGAAGGAAGGAAGGAAGGAAGGAAATAAAAGAAAATAAAATAAAGTAAGGTAAAATAAAATAAATTTATTAACATAAAAATATAATTATTAAGAAAAAATAATTTTAAGTAAAAATAAAAAACAAAAATGGACGGATAGAACCCTAAGACAAATGGTGAAAGCAAAGCTATACAGACAAAATCTCACACAGAACCATACATATACACACTCACAAAAAGAGGAAAAGGGAAAAAAATAATAAATCTGCTCTCAAAGTCCACCTCCTCAATTTGGGTTGATTCGTTTTGTATTCAGGTATTACACTGATGCAGGGTACATCAAGTTGATTGTGGAGATTTAACCCACTGCTCCTGATGTTGCTGGGAGCGATTTCCCTTTCTCTTTGTTTACACAGCTCCCGGGGCTCCACTTTGGATTTGGCCCCCACCTCTGCGTGTAGGTCACTGAAGGGTGTCTGTTCTTTGCTCAGACAGGGCGGGGTTAACGGAGCCGCTGATTCGGGCACTCTGGCTCACTCAGACCGGGGGCAGGGAGGGTTACGGAGTGCAGGGCGAGCCTGTCATGGCAGAGGCTGGCATGACATTGCACCAGCCTGAGGTGCACCATATGTTCTCCCGGGGAAGTTGTCCCTGGATCCCGGGACCCTGGCAATGGTGGGCTGCACAGGCTTCCAGGAGGGGAGGTGTGGAGAGTGACCTGTGCTCGCACAGAGGCTTCTCGGTGACGGCAGCAGCAGCCTTAGCATCTCATGCCCGTCTCTGGGGTCCGCGCAGTTAGCCGTGGCTCGCGCCTGTCTATGGAGCTCCTTTAAGCAGCTCTTTTAATCCCCTCTCCTTGCGCACCAGGAAACAAAGAGGGAAGAAAAAGTCTCTTGCTTCTTTGGCAGGTTCAGATTTTATCCCAGACTCCCTCCCAGCTAGCCGTGGTGCACTAACCCCTTCAGGCTGTGTTCATGCCGCCAGTCCTCTCCCTGTGCTCCAACTGAAGCCCGAGCCTCAGCTCCCAGCCTACGCCTGCCCCGGCGTGTGAGCAGACAAGCCTCACGGGCTGGTGAGCGCCGGTCGGCACTGTGCAGGAATCCTCTGTGCAGGAGTCTCCCCGCTTTGCCCTCTGCACCCCTGTGGCTGCCCTCTCCTCCGCGGCTCCGAAGCTCCCCCCTTCTGCCACCTGCAGTCTCCGCCCATGAAGGAAAGGGCTTCTAGTGTGTGGAAACCTTCACTCTTTCATGGCTCCCTCCCACTGGTGCGGGTTCTGTCCCTATTCTTTTGTTTCTGTTTATTCTTTTTTCTTTTTCCCTACCCAGGTACGGGGGGAGTTTCTTGCATTTTGGGAGGCCTGAGGTGTTCTGCCAGCATTCAGTAAGTGTTCTGTAGGAGTTGATACACGTGTAGATGTATTTCTGATGTATCTATGGGGAAGAAGGTGATCTCCGGTTCTTACTCTTCCGCCATCTTCCCCCTTCCCCTCATATTTTATGTATGTATATATGTATAGTGTAGATGGAACTACCATCTTAAAAAATGTTGTCACCAGTATATGTTGAGGTATGTTTATTCTAAATTTTCCTTAATTAAGAAAATTCCTTTCCCTTTAGCTCTCCTCTATCTTCCCCCCTCAAAATTATATTTTTTAATCCTCCATGTATTAAAATTTTTTCTGGTGTCCAATATGGGCCTTCCTTAATTTGTGTCAAATCACAGACTAATTGACACATTTTTTTCTTAATTCCAATCCCATGTGTTTCAATTCTTAGAATATTTTTCAAAAATAAATTTGAGTTTCCCTTCCTTGTGCATGCATGTAACATATTTCCTACTATTTTTGTATTTATTTCATAATTTTTTTTTTTTGTGGTACGTGGGCTTCTCACTGTTGTGGCCTCTCCTGTTGCGGAGCACAGGCTCCGGACACACAGGCTCAGTGGCCATGGCTCATGGGCCCAGCCACTCTGTGGCATGTGGGGTCTTCCCAGACTAGGGCACGAACCCGCATCCCCTGCATTGTCAAGTGGACTCTCAACCACTGCACCACCAGGGAAGCCCTTATTTCATAATTTTGAAGGAGTATATGAAAGAGGAATTTAATTGAAGTCTTTTGAAAATAAAAACATTTTAAAAACTGTAGCCATGAACAATATAAATTTGTAACATCTACCTTATTTAAAAGCTTAAAGCATTTTATATCCTTTTATAGTTTCAGAGCTAGGGAAACGTCCCTATGAAAAATTAATATTTTTAATCTGTAAGTAGAACTGGTTCAATATAACTCCATATTTTTAAATAAATTTGTATTTCTTGATGACCCATAGTAAATGAGAATCATTATGAGGATATCTTTAAGTTATTTTATTGTAATGAAGTCTGTTTTGTAATCTTGTTAAAGAAGTTGAAATCTTATTATAAGGCATTTATAGAAGGGAAGAAAAGATTAGAAGTAACTAGTTTTTATTGAAAGAGTCTCTGAGTGTCAACAAATATTATTTCCAATAGTCTTCTCACATTTTTTCTTGTCCTTGGCTTGTAGCTTTCTGTTCCCTAAACCAATTTTTTTCATACTTTTGCATACTTTCCCCCTGGATATATAACTAAGTCTGGGTGTCTTAAACCATTAGATTTTGATTGCTCTCATTTTCCCCTCTTCCAGAGTTTATTCCATCCTCTGATCCTGAGAGTATATCTCAGGTTTATAATTGGCCTAGGTAAATGTGATTTCAGAAGCAATCATAACAGGACAGATAGAAGAAACAGAGAAAGCATGTGTATTGAAGGTGCTCTAAATATTTTCAAAGGGGAAATCATTCAAAACTAGGCAAGAAGGAAAATAGGAAGATAATTTACAAGCTAAATTAACATGAGACCAATTAGATTTTGCAATATTATTGGAACTTCCACAGAGAGTTTGAGGTTAAATCATCCATGGAACAAATGAATTTAGAAATAAGCCAATTATATTATTCACTGAATGTGTTGATGATCTTAGAATTTTTATGCTCTTACACTAATGAAATTGCCACACTATGTTATAGTCTGTAAGGCCACTAGCTTCATTAAAAAATGCAGAATGGAATACAGAGGTGGAAGATGTCAGGTAAAATAATAAAACAATACAAATATATTTTATATTTAACAATATTTTAACTTTATAGATTATTTATTAAATGTACAGAAGTTTCAACATTAATATAATTAATTGCAGAAACATTACCACAATCTTTTCAATCATTAGGAAACTAAATTAACCTAAACCAGGAAAATTTACTTAAAGAAAAAAAAATAAAAGTATCTTAGTTAACAGTAGAGTAAATTGACTCACTAAACAATATTTGGCTGTTTAAGTAGAATTAATGAAGTGAATCAATACAATAGGGATTATAAGTTTTTTTTAGGTGATCAGTAAATATCAGTAAATATTCCTTGAATATTGAATGGTTCTAGCACCTACCTTTTTTCAACTGCAATTATTTTTATGACAACAGATCTAACTAATTTCTTTCCCTTGAATTAAAATATTGCAATCATATTCCTCAGTGACCTGTACACTCATAGAAAATAAATATTTCAAGCTTATTTCCTTTTATTGTTATTTATCTTTTCATACTTCATGTCCTTACTCTTTTAAAGTTATTAACTCATTTTGTGTAATGATACTATCTTATATATCCTCACAAACCTCAAATTTCTATCTGCTTTCTCTCTAGATATTAGATATTTAATAAACATATCTGGGGCTAATATACAAATAAATGAATTAAAATAATTAAGAGTTGGGAAGAAAATACTATTAATATTTTTGCTATGGGAAATGAAAAATGTTTTAACATCCATGATTCAATTCAATTCCACATATATTTATCAAAGGCCTAGTATATTTTTGGTAGTAGCTGTAACTGTTATAGGCATTCATCATGAAATTAATTTTTCATAAGTAGCGTTTTACAGAATGGAACATCTGAAAGTAGGAAAGTTAAGTACAGCATGCATTCCACATAGTAACAATAACAATAATTTTTGGAAGCTTTTGGCTATTTCTATGTCTCTAAATTAAATATATTGAAAATATTGAATAAAGTTTTAAAAGAATTAGGAAATATTATAACAGAGTTTGTTATTTTTTTCTACATTGGTATTTAATAAATTACCTAAAGTGATATTTCTATACAAGAATTTAGCCTAGCAAGGCATAACATTTCTATTAACTACACTTTTTCTATAATTGTCATGAAAAATAACTATTGGTATACTTTCCCCAGGCCTACTCTGTCTGCATTGAAAGTGAAAATTTAACAAATTGTAGTCAATGAGGGATTTGACAAAGTGCAATAACTGGAAATTGCCAATAATCTGTTTCTAATTTGTATTAGAAAAGAAAAATGAGCTGAGTCATTGAATGTATTTAAAAATGAATTGCAGTTGGTGTATATTGTGGCTAACCAGCTTTCAGACACTGAATAATTCAAAGGTTAATAATATATGTTTAAGAAGATGAAGAAAATCTTTACAAATTTTATAGAAAGAGTTTTAAATACTACTAATAATGTAGCATATTGTTTCAGGCAATTTATCACATTTTGAATCTGAAATAAATTCTTATTATGTAAATATTTTAAGGAAGAAAAGGATAATGTCATTTACCAGAGTTTTTATATAACTCTGCATCAAATGCTACCAAAGCAGTCTTGCAATTATTACAAAAAAATAGTAAAGCCTTGTTTTCTCATATTTTTATAGGAAAACACTGTATAAATTAGAAACATTATGGCTATGGCAAAACGTAGTAGAAATATTTAGCAATTGTTCCTTTCAACTATTCATTACTTAGAAGTCATTGATTTGTTCGAATTACAGGTTCAAGAAACAAGTTTTTCAGAATAATGTCATTTGTGACAAATAATAATTTGTATGACATTTCTTTTTACTAAATAAATGATCTTGGAATCCCACTTTACATTTCAATAAAACCATTACCAAATCCCTAAACACAAACTAAAACCAAATAAATTTACCTGCATTATTTTCTGCCCTCACTCAATTACACTGATAGTTTCTCAGGATGTAATTTTTTTCTCTAAGTAATATTTAATGCTTTCCATTGAACTAGAAATGTCAGAAGTGACAAAACTAAAAGAAATGGGAGACTGCTCATATAGGTATACATTTTATATCCTTTGTATATACAATTCTTAAATATCATATATTTATATTTTAAATTGGAATCAAGGACTCAGTACAGTGAATACATTTAAATGAGATTACTAAACATATTCAAGAAGATCCCTTTTATACACCAGTAACACAATTTCTGCTGGAGCAGAGAGAGAGAGAGAGAGAGAGAGTTCCATTCTAAGCACAAATCCTAATCATATTCTCAATGCTTAGTACAGTGCCTTGAGCAGAGGAGGTGCTCAATAAACAGTTTTTTGATGAGTGAATGTATTTACAGTGAAGGCTTTGAAACCAGCTCCCCTGCTTACTAGCTGAAATACTTGGAACAAGTTATTTAAATTTTTCTCGTTGTACTAATTCATAAAGAGAGAACAATAGGAGTACCAATTTACAGGGTTTTAAGAAGGTTAAATAAGACCACACAAGTGCATCACTCTAAAATTACCATTCTCATGTATCTGTGTAAATGATGTCCCCTGGAGTTTTAAAATATGGCAATTTGAGACAAATTGATTTATATATAAAGTACTTAAAATGGTGACTGGCACATAACAAACTTTCAATTATTCAGTTATTATGGTACTTCACACTTAGTTTAAAGACTGGTTTGATTGTGCGTATAATTAACTATCACTTTGTTGATTCCATTGTTTAGTTTCTATTTGTATAATTTAAGAATAACTCAACCACCTTAATAAAAATTTTATTAAGATTTTCAGAATTAGAACGGATCTGAATGGTATCCTATCATACCTTCATACAAAACAAGGATCTACTTGAACACTAGTATGCCTATAAAGTCTTGGTCATCTTGAATTATAGTAATTAAGGGAGCTTACTAGAAAGAATGCTGATGTGAATTTTAAAGGTGGAGGAAGAGGAAATAGAAAGCAGAAAAAATAAGTGTCTCATTTGTGAGTTAATTTGAATTAAGATTTATTGTTAGCCAACTTCAGTTTGTACCTAAGTGTGTTTCTTTAGTAAAACAGTAATATTATTAATGTTGGTGGCAAAATATATCATTGCCACTGTTAGAGCTGATTGTAAGTTTGATTACAATCAAACTTAAAGTGGTGTAAGGTAAAGTGGACAGACTTTCAAGTTTCCCCTGAACAGCTTGGGTTTATATCTATTTCCAAGTGTAAGTTATCAAGAGCATTTCCTTTCATTCTCATAAGAGTCCCAGCCTAGATGATAAATTATATGGTTACCTTAAATATAAAGGGATTTTCACATGTTGTATAGCCACTTGACTAAGAAAAGCTTTGCTTGCAAATAACAAACTGAAATTAGCTTAGGAAAAAGAAATTTTCTTGGCTCTTATTAGAACCACAGGAAACTAAAGAGTACAATTGGTTTCAAGGACAAATCCATATTGTAGTATTTTAAAATTTGTGTTCTAAGTATAAATTGAAATTTCATTGTCAGTATTTTTTCAACTATTATCAGAGACCTTACAAATCATAATTATGGCATTGTTTTACTCAATTTATAAGTGCACTCACATATTATAAAAAGCAGTTTGGCAGTTTAATTCATTAAATGGTATGACATCTAGACTTGGTTATCTAGAAAGTAAAAGCCATGCAAGTAACATAGTAATCATTCACATATAAAAATTTACCTGATTTTTGGATTATGATGGCAATCCCAATCTTTCTCTTCTTTGTGTATGTAATTGAACATGTGTATATGTGTATATACACATATATAGAGAATGACTGTCTAAACACAACTAAACAGTTACAAAATTTAGCCATTGTTACAAAAAGCTAATCTCAACAAATATTGTTACAAAAAGCTGATTTCAACAAATATAAAAGCACTGAAATGCATGGTGGAATTAAGCCAGAAAAAAACAACAGAAACCCAAATATAATTTTAAAATCCTCATATATTTTGGAATTAAATAACAATTACCTAAATAGCTTGGCCATGGGTAATAACAAATCCCGATGAAAATTAGAATATTTTGCATAAAATGTTGATGAAAAATGATGTATCATAAACCTGTAGAATTCTTCAAATACAGAAAAAAAACAACATTGTATCTATTCTAATAATGAGAAAAAATCCAAATAATCTACAAAATTATAACTTATTCTAACCCATCAGAGAGTTAAGACCACAATGCAACTAAGAGGATTGAATTCCAAGGAATGTCCAACACCTCTGAGGAGAGACAGAACATACAAACTGTTTCTAGTTTGGCAGAGCATGAGAGGAAGAGATGGCTAAATAGAAAGAGACAGAGAGAGAGAGAAAATTTGTGTATGTATTTTTGTTGATTACTGTGTGTTTTTATGTATAAACAGTAGTAGATGTATATAAAGAGCAGTACTAAGCTAAGGGGAAAAGAATGACAGCATTATGGTATATAATCTGTAACACCTTTTGATGCAGTCTACTAAAGCTTCTCTACTGATATTTTTAGTAGAATAAAATATTACATCCTTAAACTTAGTATGTTTTGAAATAAATCATTTTAGTCTTCTCAAATCAGGAGGGAGGCAAACATAGCCACCATTATTGGTATTATTATTTATTTATTATTATAATATTATTTTTATTTAACAAAATAATTAGGGACTTTTTAGCATTAATAATCAGGAATACAAAGAAAAAATAAACAATTATTTTTGTGGTAAAATGGCATTTCACAAAAATATGAATATTTACCTTGTTAACCAAATATATTCAACTGAAATATAAAACACTCAGTGAAGTCATTAGACATGAAGTAACCAAGCAAAAGATTTTGTAGTTTTCCTAGATATACTGATAGGAAAAAAAAATCATAACTTCTCTATGTTTATTAGTTAAAAAATAATAAGACATTCTTATTCATTATGCAAAGAATAATAAGTGAAATAAAATTAATAACATCTGTATAACACCTATTACCACTTCCTGAGAAACAAAATACTATCAATATTTGTATACTAAATCTTGTAGGAAATTCAGTTCTCCATGAATTAGTTAACAGATTTAAAGACATTTCAATCAAATTCTCTGTTATACATTATTAAAAATATATTACAATACATATTATTATTCTAAGGTTTATTTGAAAGTATGAAATGTGAGAACTGAAAAGAAATGTTGGGAAAAAGAAAAAAAACAATGTGATAATTTTAATACTAGATATTAAAATAAAATGGAAAATTTAACAATCAATATGGCAGTGCTGGCAAGAGATTTGATACTAATCAAATGTTCAAAAAAAAATGAGGCAGAAATGAAAACCTTAAACTTATATGCTTAAATACAGGCAACTGTGCCAGTAGTTTCCTGTCCTTCATCAAAGAGAGGTTTGTATAACCCATCCTGGCACTCTCTGCCACTAAGTCTTAACATGAACTCCAGTTACTCTTACCATATTGCATATTCACAGTTATTTCATCAGAATTGGCCCTCAGGATAAAGACCATTAGCATTGCCTGTCCTAATTTTAAAAAGATAGTGATTTAATTAAATGAATACTCTAAATGAAAATTAAATTAAGACTCCTGGGAAATGAATTAATTATTTTGGGAAAATATAACTCTTTCACTTCACACTTTACACAAGTAAATATCAATACTGTAAAAATATTGTTAAAACCGCTAAAATTTGCAATTTTTAACATGAGAAAATCTGTTGGTAACTACCTGAAATTTGTATAAGAACTTCAAAATGTAACTTTACAGGAAGAATTAACAAAATTTTTAAAATGTTTTTTCTATCTAAGTATTTTTAGTGAATATCTGTATTCAAAAATATTATTTTAAAATTGTAACACATATTGAAGTAATATAACTGTAAAATAATAAGAATGAGAAATGGCTATTGACCTAAAATAGGGCAAATTATATGAGCAAATTAGGCACAAAAGACAAAATGTAAATTATCAGGGTATAAAAATATTCCTATTTTAATAAAAATCCTAGAAATATATGTGGAAATATATCAGTCACGTTTAAAATAATCAAAAGAAAATAAACAATGTTATGAATTTTCTGAGAAACAGTTTATTACTGGTTTTCATGAACTATAAAATTATCTGCACTTTTGTGCTCATTTTATGAGAATGTAAAAGATATATTTATTAACATTAAAACATGTTTAACACATATTTGTATATCTATATACGAAATATATTTAAAACATGAACACACACACGTAGTGACTGACAAATATGGGAAAGCACAATTTAGAAGAAAACAACACTTCTAGTTTCTCAAAAAAAGTCCACAATTACTTATTTAGGACCCCCAAGTCCAGTTATACTCCAGAATTAAACATTTTTCAATTTTTAAAGGCAATGCAATGTATAGACTGGATATTGTGTAGCACTCTCAGTGGAGCCTATAGCAGCACACTCTAATAAAAAATATCAATATGCTATTTACCACAAGGACTATAGACTAAAGACTATAACATCCTCCCATCCTTCACTTACTTGTTGCCAAGTAAGACTGCAACAGACTTAAGAAAAACACTATTGGGGGTTAGGGATTTTGGATACGTACTTCAGCAAGCTCAGAAAAAGATCTATTCTCTTTCAACTGACCCTCTACATGCCATAGGCCTGTCTCTGCAGTGTTGGGAAATTTATTAGCTGTCTTGGCATCCCATTTGAACAAGAGACAGATTACAACTTTACAACATCAGGAGTATCACCATCAATTATTTCATGCACTAGAAGCTTTGTATTCAAAAGGCTTTATAGTATTATAGAAGCTAAAATGTGTGATGTCCTTTGGCTTAGAAGAAAATATTGGGTTAGGAATTTATGCTGTTCTTGTTCAATTACTATCTATTCAAAACTTGTTTGAGAATTGAAAACCAAATAGCCCTAGTTGATATTAATAACTACTCCTCTTAAAAATCACACAGCAAACAATTGTTAGATATTTTCACCTATGATCTATACTTCCTCTATGAAATTTCAGTAGTTTTTAGCAATGTTTATCACACAGGAGATACTTAATAAATACTTGAAAGAATAACACATTTTAATTAGATTGTCTTTTCAATGAATATGATTTTTTAGGATAATAAAAAATATGCTGATTCATCTCTTTACAGGCTACATAAATGCAATTAATTTATAGCAAACACTTATTGAGTACATACTAATGCCAGGCAGTGTGCTGATAATTTTACACATATTATTCAGTTGATCATAACAGTAATCCCGGGATATAGTAGGTGCCTTTAATATTCTTGCCTTATGTATGAGAAATGGAAGCTTCAATAGGTGAAACAGATTGCATAAAATCATAAAGATAATATGAGACAGAGGTAAGGTTCTGACTCTAGAAACTGGTGCTATTAACCACTGTAATATTACAACTGTCCTTGAAAAAATATACTTTAAGAATTTTCCTCCTACTGGAGACAAAATGAGGGCATATGCCTGACGTTCACCATAAGGGATTTGACTTAAAATAAAAGTTTCAAACAAAGAATATTGCCGAGAGAATCCCTGCAGTCACCTTTTCTGAGCTGTCATCAGAACTAGGTAGTATATAGGCAGAAAAGGTGGTCCTTTTAGAATTTTATACACCCTGGCAAAATAACCACTAGGAAAAAAGATAGAATAATTCATTGAAATAGATGATAATTATACAGGATTTTACTAAGAATGCATCTTTATAAATCTTGTTCAGATATTTTTTCCCCTAGCAGTTTCTAGAGCTGCCGCTCTGGTTTCTACAGCTAGAGATAAGGTTTTTTTGTTTTCTGTTTATTTTTGGCTTTCTGATTTCTGGACTACTTTTTATTTTTAAATTTATTTTTGGCTGCATTGGGTCTTCTTTGCTGTGTGTAGGCTTTCTCTAGTGGCGAGCAGTGCTACTCTTCATTGTGGTGTGCATGCTTTTCATTGTGGTGGCTTCTCTTGTCGTGGAGCACGGGCTCTAGGTGCACGGGCTTCAGTAGTTGCGGCATGTGGGCTCAGTAGTTGTGGTGCAAAGGCTTAGTTGCTCTGCGGCATGTGGGATCCTCCTGGACCAGGGGTCGAACCCATGTCCACTGCATTGGCAGGTGGACTCTCAACCACCACATCACCAGGGAAGTCACTGGAATACTTTAAAATAATATAATTTCTTAACTCTTTTCAATTAGAAAATTGTAAATCTCTTTTTGTAAAAAAGATGTATTTTGAATTAAAATTTAAATAAATTAAACTATCTTGGTAAGTTTTTCAAAGGCAGTGATAAATTCTTAAGCAAATGGAATAACAAGTGTTATGTATGGCAAATAAACTGAGTGACCATGATTATGTTAGAACATAATAAAAAATGAGATGTTGATTTTGTTATACAACCTATCCCTATGCCATAGCATAGAATGTCTCATTCTATATGCAGAAATTCAAATTACAGAAAGAATTTTTGAGAAAAGATTTACAACACTCATGCCTTAAAGGTGGCATATATGTATTCATTTTACATGGTATTAAAATATATATGTAACCAACCAGTCAGAGACCTTAGTGTCACTCAGATTATTTGGTTGTTAGGAAGAGCATGGCTTCAATTAATTTATGCAATAGGGAAATCTATTAAAGATGGTAGTAGTGGTGGTGGTTGTGGTGTTGGTGGTGGTAGGAGAGGGTCTCAGAAACAAATGGAAAGGTAAAATCTAGATTTGGACATGAGAGGAACCAGGTCATAACATAGTCTGTATAAATTGAATTGGATGCCACCTCCAGAGTCAGTGGGTTCTAACCATTTTTCTTCTATCCCTGCTTCACTGTATTTAAGATTGAAGCAAAAGAGCAAAACACATACACACACACACACACACACACACACACACACACACACAGAAGGAGGGATGGAAGGAGAGAAAGAGAACGTGTACAGAAATCAGCCTGAAAACTGTTGCTGTGAGACATCATTTGGAGCAAAGTATACACATTTTCATTTCAATATACCATTTCTTCAATAACTCATAACCCCAAAGTATTAAATGTTTAGAAAAATACATTTACTGGGATTTAACTCAAATATTTTTCAAATTTCATTTTCAAGCTAGATTAATTTAATTATTGCTTGCCAAACTTCTTTTCCCACCAATCCCACAAGAACTGCCATTCCATATCAATTACCCTAGATCTTAGCTCCAATGAATAACGATACAGTGTATCATAATCACCCTTCTACTGACTCCTTAAGATCAAACTGCTTAGAAAAGTTGGGTCCATCTTTGTGTAAGTTCAGGGTATCAGTTCTATCTAATGGCTGAATCATTCATTAGAATACCTTGGGCAGTTTTCCTGTGGGGCTATTAAGGATGGCCTGCATACCATTTTCCGTTTTCAAGCTTGAAAATAATATGTTTTGTATAGAGAGCAGTTTTTTATGACTAAAATATCCAAACTGAAGAGGTAGCTATCTACAATAGGGAAATTTTCTAAGAGAACTGGCTCATTGGTATTCTTATTACAGGCCAGTTAAATGACCCAACTCTAATAATTACTACTGGAACTTGGACTAATGTAAAGCAGATCTAGGGAAGCTGGCTTTGATGAAGCCTACATTTCAGTGTGCTAATTTTTCAGGTGTATTCAAGGTAAAAAATAACTTGTTAGAAAATATGACATTTTGAAGAGTTGTGAGTGCCTTTGTGAACTTTTCTCTCTCTCTTTAAGGTTATTGGTATTCTAAATGTGCTAAGTGAAACAACTGTGAATTCAACTAGGTTCATAATGAATTTGATAGTTCATATATGAGTGACATTATAATATTGAATATACTTGATGATATCCATAAACCTTTTTTTAAATTGAAATGTAGTTGATGTATAATATATGTTACAGGTGTACAATATATTGATTCATCATTTTAAAGATTATGCTCCATGTATAATTATTATAAAATATTGGTTATATTCCATGTGTTGTACAATATATCTTTGTAGCTTATTTTATACATAATAGTTTGTACCTTTTAATCCCCTATACCTAAATTGCCCCTCCCTCTTCCCTCTCTCCACTGGCAACCAGTAGTTTGTTCTTTATATCTGTGAGTCTGCTTCTTTTTTGTTATATTCACTAGTTGGTTGTATTTTTTTAGACTCCACATATAAGTGATATCATATGTTTTTCTTTGACGTACTTTGCTTGACATAATTCCCTCAAAGTCCATCCATGTTTCTGCAAATGGCAAAATTTCATTCTTTTTTATGGCTGAGTAGTATTCCTTTATATATATATATATATATATATATATATATGTATGTATATATATAACCTTTATCCATTCATCTGTTGATGGACACTTAGGTTGCTTGGCAATTGTAAATAATGCTTCTATGAACACTGGGGTCCATGTAACTTTTCAAATTAGTCTTTTTGGTTTTTTCAGATATATTCCCAGGAGTGGAATTATTGAGTCATATGGTATTTCTATTTTTAGTTTTTTTGAGAAAACTCCCTACTGTTTTCCAGTGACTGCACCAATTTACATTCTCACCAGCAGTATATGAGGGTTCCCTTTTCTTCTCATCCTCACCAGTATTTGTTATTGGTGTGCTTTTTTTTTTTTTTTTTTTTGCGGTACGCGGGCCTCTCACTGCTGTGGCCTCTCCCATTGCGGAGCACAGGCTCCAGACGCGCAGGCTCAGCTGCCATGGCTCACGGGCCCAGCCGCTCCGTGGCATGTGGGATCTTCCCGGACCGGGGCACGAACCCGTGTCCCCTGCATCGGCAGGCGGACTCCTAACCACTGCGCCACCAGGGAAGCCCTATTTGTGTGCTTTTAGATGATAGTCATTCTGATAGGTTTGAGGTGGGATCTCATTATAGTTTTGATTTGCATTTCCCTGATGATTAGTGATGTTGAGCATCTTTTCATGTGTCAGTTACATAAAGTATTTATTAAGTGAGGTATGTGGATGAATCATGCTTTCTCTAATTCTGAACTTGAACTTATATTAGATGTACATATTTGAGATAGTTTAGGGTCAAATTATGAACTATGTGGTTTTGTTTCTATAGAGTTCCAGTATTACCAGACAGAAAAATTGTGATTTGCATCATTGTATAAAATATGGTCTCCATTCAAAGAATGGTAGTTCACAAACCCAGGTTGCTAGGCAGGCAGCAAATTGACTGAAACTGGTTCAGAGTGCAATGTCCATGTCTTAAAGGTTTGACAGAGCTTAGGTAAATGTAATAGAGTGAGAGGCGGAGACAAAATTAATTTAGATCACCGCAATACTACACTCTCTTGACCTTTAATATTCTGAATTGTTCATTTTTTGTTGTTATTTCTGTCAAACTACCAATGTTTGATTTTATTTTCCTTCCAGTTAAGATTGAATTTCATGGGTCAAACAGCAGAGTATGCTTTTTACCAATACTATACAGAGCTTACATTTTGTAATTTTGGTCATATTTTTTCCAAAAACTAAAGGTAGTCACAACAATTTGTTTGATTTTTTTTCTGTTCCCAGGCCAGCAAACATTATGGATAATTAGTACATAGCAATGCCAATTAGCTCCACTATATATATTTACTCTTTAATTCCAGTGTAACCCTAAACACTAGAAATTTACCTCCAAATCATATTTCTCACAAATTTTATGAAATACTTTTTTTTCCTCAGTCCCTGAATTTGTGCCCATCTATTCTCTCTCCCCTCCTGTTGGTCTATACGAACTGTTTCTTTGTAAGAACATCACTTCTAATTATTTATGCCCACCATTTCATCAACTTTCACCCACTCAGAACATTGTTTGTGAACTTGTCTTTTTTTCTGCATTTTTACTTTCCACACTAATAGTGGGATAGATTGCAGACCATGATTGTGTTTGTGCCAGACAAGTGTGATATAGTTGGTGAGGTCATAAATTTTGAAAGCACATTCATCATGTGACATCAATCTAACCTGACTAAGAAGAAAGCAAGACCATTAAAGGAATGAAAAAAAATAGAAGAGTGTTATGGTCAATAAATTAGAAGTCAAAACTTGTTGGGGTTGACAACATTAAAGAAAAAGAGAAAGTAAAGTGGATATCAAAATGTGGAATTATAACTGACATTAGAAATGATGTGTAACACTTAATGGCAAAGTCAGGATGGTGAAAAAGGATGAGGTATATGGTTGAAGAGGGGTGAAGACTAGAGCATTGTAGATAAATAGATCAAAGAAATGAAAAGCCATGGCTCTTAAGGGACTGAACATGAGTATATTAAAATTACCAAGACTTAGATAAGGATAATGTTAGAGATAAAGGTGACTCTTCAAGGAATAGCAAAGAGTTCTATAGATGACAACAACTGGAAAGAGTAAGATATACTGCAATATTACAAACTACATGGGAAGAGTGGTATTTTGATACGAAGAATGAATATCAATCTGGAAGCATCAATAAGAAATAAGAGCATCTTCTTTACCTACATACCAAAGTTAGACAAATATGATAAAGAAAATAGTCACTATTGAATAGATACAGAAGAAAGTCCTCAGGGAAAGTCAGGTTTCAGATAAAGCTTATAGGGAATTTTGTGGCTAACAGGTCATGAATTCCTGATTAGACCATATAAGGACTTTAAAAATAATAATGACATAAGAATGACAAAAAGTATAAAGGACCTCTCCAAAGATAGAGAAAAATGTGAGGTTGGGTCATGGTTATACTCTGGCATAAGAAGCCAATGAAGCTGTGAGTATAACCTGTTAGTGTCACTACTGGTTATAATTAGACAGGTCATATGTGATTTGATTATCATTTTACCTTAGATAATGCAATCCATTTTATAACTGTTGATGGCAACACTAATTTCTTTAAAACAAATACCTGTGACTTCTGATTTTCATTGCAACATGTAGAGATTAGAACTCATCACTAGGTCTTTAAATAAGACCATTCTGAACAAACTGAAAATCAATGACTTTTCTTGGACTCCTCAGATAAATTATATTTTAAGGCAAGCCAACATCCTGAGTGAAAAGTAAAGTCAACCAAACTAGAATTCTATATCCAACAATATTATTCTTCAAAAGTGAAGAGAAATAAAGTTGTTCTCAAACAGTGAAGGAATTCATTGCCAGTGGTTCTTTTCTACAAGAAATGTTAAAGTTCTTCAGGTAGAAGGTAAATGATACAGAGATATAGATCAGAAGTTTATGCTTACATAAAGAAAGAAAAAAACATTAGTAGTAAAATATCTTTTAAATATTTTTATTTACAATTGAAGTAAAAGAAAAAAGTCTTTTCCAGATAGTAATATTAACATTATATTGGGTAAGTGAAAGGAGTGGTATCAAGATCAAAAGGGATGGAAGAAGAAATTTGGAAAACTGTTATAAGGTCCTGCACTACATATAAAGTAAAATAGTGTTAGAGAAAGTAGACTTTTATTAGTTAAAAATTCATATTGAAAATACTAGGGAAAACAGCACCAAAGTATAAAAAATGAGTATAATTCATGTGCTAAGAGAGAAGATAAAATGAAATCACATAAAATGTTCATTTGAGACCATTTAAGGCAGAAAAAGAGAGCAAAGAAGAAAATCATTTTACAAATAGAAAATAGTTAGAAACATGATAGACATTAATCCAACTATATTAAAAATCACTTTAAATGTGACCTGCCTACATACATCAAATAAAAACCAGTGATTGTTGGCATTGGGTGACAGAGCAAGCCAATGATACCCGTTTATTTATTTTGTTTTTAATTGTTTATTATAGTATAGTTGATTTATATTATTCGTTTCAGGTGTATAACATAGTAATTGGATATTTTTATAGATTATACTCCATTTAAAGGTTTATAAAATATTGGCTGTATTCCCTGTGCTGTATAATATATGATGGTATCTTATTTAATTTATACATAGTAGCTTTACTTCTTAATATCTTACGCTTATCTTGCCCCTTACCATATCCTGCTCCCCACTGGTAACCACTAGATTATTCTATGAGTCTGTTCTGTAATATTCTTTCCTTTGTTTTATTTTTTTAGATTCCACATTTAAGGGATACGTACAGTATTTGTCTTTCTTTGTGTAACTTATTTCACTAAGCATAATCCCCTCCAGGACCACCCATGATGTTGCAAATAGAAAAATTTCATTCTTTTTTATGACTAATATTCCATTGTATGTGTGTGTGTGTGTGTGTGTGTGTGTGTGTGTATACCAATTCTTTATCCATTCATCTGTTGATGGACACTTAGGTTGCTTCCATATCTTGGCAATCGTAAATAATGCTGCTATGAACATTGGGGTACATCTATATTTTCAAATTAGTGTTTTCATTTTCTTCAGATGTATTTCCAGGAGTGGAATTGCTGGATCATATGGTCATTCTATTTTTAGTTTGTTTTTAGGAAGCTTCATACTGTTTTCCATGATGGATGCCAATTTACATTTACATTCCCACCAAAAGTGTACTAGGATACCCTATTCTCCACATCCTCCTAAAAATGTATTATTTGTGGTCTTGTTGACAATAGCCTCTTTGACAGATGTGAGGTGATATCTTGTGTTTCTTACTTGCATTTGTCTGATGATTAGCAATGTTGAGCATCTTTTCATGTGCCTGTTGGCCATCTGTACATCTTCTTTGGAAAAATGTCTAATCCAGTCTTTTGCCCATTTTTAATTGGGTTGTTTTTTGTATGTGAGTTGTATGAGCTCTTCATATACTTTGGATAGTAACCCCTTATTGGATATATTACTTGCAAATAATTTCTCTCCTTCAACTGGTTTTCTTTTCACTTTGTAAGTGGTTTCTTTCGCCGTGCAAGAGCTTTTGAGTTTAATTAGGTCCCATTTGTTTATTTTTGCATTTGTTACCATAGCCTGAGCAGATAGGTAATTCCCCCTCCCAAATTGCCATGACTTACATCAAAGAGTATTCTGCCTATGTTTTCTTCTAGGAGTTTTATGGTTTTAGCTCTTACATATAGGTCTTTTTTTTTTTTTGGAGGATCAATTTGGCTTTATTCACATAGCAGAATGCATTGTAATTTTGGCTTTAATTAGGCAGTAGAATGTTATACAGAGAGAAATGTCCACTTACACTGTGCCATTAGCATGCCAGCTTCATGTAAAGCAGAAGTTAGTTCATCTTCAGATGGGGGAAGGACAGATGGTAAACAGACTTGCTAATTCAGAAGATGCTGGTAACAGTCCAGAGAAAAGCAGAATTAGAGCTTCATTCTCCTCCTACTTTTGTCTTTCCTTCTTCTCTCTTTATCTCCCCCCTCCCTTCTTCTGTGTCACTGCATACATATCTATAAAACCCTTGAGGATCTGGTTTCATTTTTTTAAATTGGGGTATAGTTGTTTTACAATATTTAATTCATTTTCAGTTAATTTCTGTATATGGTGTGAGCAAATCTTCTAATTTCATTCTTTTTTATGTAGCTTTTCAGTTTTCCCAGTACCACTTATTGACAACACTGTCTTTTTCCTGTTGTATATTTTTGCCTCCTTCATCATAGATTAATTGACCATATGTGCATACATTTATTTCTGGGCTCTCTATTCTGTTCCATTGATCACTTTATCTGTTTTTGTGCCAGTACCATATTGTTTAGATGACTATAGCTTTGCAGTATAGTCTGAGGTAAGGGAGAGTGATACCACCAGCTTTGCTCTTTTTTTCTCAAGAATTCTTTGGCTATTTGGGGTCTTTTGTGGTTCCATATAAATGTTAGGATTATTTGTTCTAGTTCTGTGAAAAACATAATGAGACTTTTGATGGGGACTGCATTAAAACTGTATATTCCTTTGGGTTATAGGTGCATTTTAAAATATTAATTCTTCCAATCCAAGAAAACAGAATATCTTTCCATTTCTTTGTATCATCTTCAGTGTCCTTCATCAGTGTTTCATATTTTTTCAAAACTAACGTCTTTCATCTCCTTGGTTAGGTTTATTCCTGGTATCTTATTCTTTTTGATGTGATTTTAAATGGGACTGCTTTCTTGCTTTTTATTTCTGATAGTTCATTATTTGTCTATAGAAAAGCTACATATTTCTATATAGTAATCTTGTATCCTGCACCTTTGTTGAATTCATTTATTAGTTCTCATAGTTTTTGTGTGGACACTTTAAATTTTTCTATGTATACTGTCATGTCACCTGCAAACAGTTACAGTTTCACTTCTTCTCTTCCAATTTGGATGCGTTTTAGTATTTTTTTTCTTCTCTGATTGCTATGGCTTGGACTTCCAATTATGTTAAATAGAAGTAGTGAGAGTGGGCATCCTTGTCTTTTTCCTGATTTTAGAGGAAAAGCTTTTAGTTTTTTACCATTGAGTATAAGATTAGCTGTGGGTTTGTCTTAAATGGCTTATTATTTTGAGATATGTTCCCTCTATACATACGTTGTCACTTTTTTTCCTGCATCTGTTGAGATGATCATTTGATTTCTATCCTTCATTTTGTTAATGTGGTGTATCGCATTGATTGATCTGCAGGTATTGAACCATCCTTGCATCCCAGGAATAAATCCCACTTGATCATTGTGTATGATCTTTTTTATATACAGTTGTATTCTGTTTGCTAATATTTTGTTAAAGAGTTTTGCTTCTATATTCATCAGAGATATTGGCCTGTAATTTTCCTTTTTTTTTTTTTTTGTTTTTTTGTTTTTTTAAGTGTCTAGGTCTAGTTTTATCAAGGCAATTGTGGCTTCATAAAATGAATTTGGAGTGTTCCATTGTCTTCCATTTTTTGGAATAGTTTAAAAAAATAGGTATTAGCTCTTCTTTATATGTTTGGTAGAATTTTCCTTTGAAGTCATCTAACCCTGGACTTTGGTTTGCTGGGAGTTTTTTGATTACTGATTCAGTTTTACTACAAGGATTGGTCTGTTAAGATTATCTATTTTTCCTGATTCAGTTTTGGAAGATTGTATGTTGTCTCAGAGGTCCTTTAAAATATCCTCATTTTTAACCTTTTTGCTGTTCTGATTGGGTGATTTTCATTGTTCTATTTTGCAGGTCACATGCATTCTTCTGAGTCACCTAGTCTGCTGTTAATACCTTCTAGTGTATTTTTCATTTCAGTTAGTGTGTTCTTCAACTCTCTGCCTCTACTTCCTCCTTTTTCTTGTTAAAATTCTCACTGTGTTCATCTATTCTTTTCCCACATTCAGTTAGTATTATTATTACTATTGCTTTGAACTCATTATGTGATAAATCATTTATCTCTGTTTTATTAGGTTTTTTTTCCAAAGTTTTTTCTTGTTCTTTCATTTGAAACATATTCCTCTGTATCTCTTATTATTTAACTTTATCTGTCTCTATGAAATCAGGTGAAACAGTTACCTATCCTAGTCTTGAAGGAGTGTCATTGGGTGGGATTATCCCTATGCAGTCAGTGTATGCTCAGTGGTTTTGGTGGGAAAGCTGGAACTGAAGTGAGCATGAGTCACATCTTCCCCTGGGGTATGCTGGCAGATACTGTCCTTAGTCAGAGGTGGACTGGAGATGGAGGACCTAGAGCCAGAGCCAGGTGTGAGCCAAGGCTTCTACTGTGCTCAGGGTCAGTCATCACCCTATTGGGTGTGAGTTCAGAGCCCAAGGTGCTAAAGCAGAAGCTCTTAGGTTTTGGTCTAAGCTGGTTTTGTTCCCTCTAAGTGTATGTACTCTTCTTGGCAACAGCAGCCTCCACCCTAGTGGAGAGCAGAGCTGGATCAAGAGGGGCATCCTTTACAGGCTAGAATGTGTGCTGGGATGGTTCATCAAGCCACTCAGAGCCACAGGCAATTTTCAAACTGCTGCCTCTGTGCATGCTGATAATGTTTTCCTTCACCTTGTTCAGAGGCAGGGTTGGGTCCAAGCCAGCTCAGTTCCCTCTAAGAGTGCACACTCTCCTTGGCAACAGCACTTCTGCCCTAGTGGAGAGAAGTGCCAGAGCAAAGGGGCTAGTCAGGCAACCGGTGCGAGGTGGATGCTTTCTGGGATTGTCACGGGAAACTGCCCAGTACCCCCTGCAGTTTTCAGTATACTTCCTCCATGCTGTTCCTGGGAGGAAGTAAGCATGTGCATGCACTCTTCACAAATGGAGTCTTGGTTTCTTATAGCTCTTTGGTAAGTCCCACTGGTTTTCACACCACCTCAGGGGACTCATCTTCCTGGTGTCAGACCCCAGGGCTGGCATACCCAATATGTGACTCACCCCTCATTCTTCATAGAAGATCCTCAAGCCCATGATATCCCCCTCCTCAACTGTGTCTCCTGCTATGGCCACAAGACCACAGGCCACAGGTCAGGACCTGACCCTATTGCTTTTCCTCCCTTCCTACCTGACTCCATGTAGATCTTTCTTTATAGTCTTGGTTGTAAAAAAGACTTTATGGCAGTCTCCAAGTTGTTTTTAGCAAGAGTTGTTTTAGTGTAGATGTATTTTGATGTATTTTGATGTATTTATGGGGGGGGGTGAGCTCAGTGTCCCCATACTCCACCATCTTCATGTCCCCTCTACAAAATACTCACTTTAAATATTAAGTCTCAGATACATTAAACATTAAGGAATGGTAAAAGATGTACATGCTAATATTAATTAAAAGAAAGCTGGAGGTGCAATATTAATTTCAGACAAAGCAGACTTCAGAAGAAAGAAAATTATTAGGGATGAAAGAGACATTCAGTAATGATAAAAGTGTCAGTTCTCTAAGAATACATAAGAATTTTAACTAGGTATGCACTAACAAGAGAGTACAATAATACATGAGACAAAATTAATAGAACTGAAGTAAGAAATAGACAAATTGGCAGTTATAGTTGAAGACTTCAGCACCCTGCTCTTAATGCAAAATAAATAAGAGGTACAGAGAGTAAAAAGGAAGACATAAAAATGAATTTATTCATAGATGACATCATTGTCTATCTGAAAAGTGGAAAGAATCTACAAAAATATTCCTGAAATTAATAAATGACAAGGCAATGTAGCAGAATGCCTATATTTTTTAAAATTTATTTTCAACTTATCAGTAATGAACAATTGAATTTAGAAATTAATAAAATAATTCCATTTATAATACAAAAATTATGTAGGTGTAAATCTAAGAAAATATGTATAGGATCTTATGCAGAAATCAGCAAAACACTGGTGATAGAAACAAAAGATCAATATAAATGAAGAGCTAGTCCATGTTTATTGATAGGAAGATTTAAAATTGTTATGCTGTCAAGTTTTGCCAACTTGTTTTATAAATTCAATACAATCTCAAACAAAATCTCAGGAAACTACGTTATGGCTACTGACAAACTGATTCTAAAGTTTATATGGAAAAAAATCCCAGAATAGCCAGCAAAGTATTGAAGAAGACAAAAGTTGGTGACCCAAAACTTGTGGGATGGAGCAAAAACATTGCTAAGAGGGAAGTTTATAGCAATACAGTCCTACCATAAGAAAGAAGAAACATCTCAAATAAACAACCTAAATTTATACCTAAAGCAATTAGAGAAAGAAGAAGAACAACAACAAAACCAAAGTTAGCAGAAGAAAAGAAATCATAAAGATCAGATTAGAAATAAATGAAAAAGAAATGAAGGAAACGATAGCAAAGATCAATAAAACTAAACCTGGTTCTTGGAGAAGATAAACAACATTGATAAACCACTAGCCAGACTCATCAAGAAAAGAAGGGAGAAGACTCAAATCAACAGAATTAGAATTGAAAAGGGAGAAGTAACAACTGACCCTGCAGAAATACAAAGAATCATGAGGGCTTACTACAAGTAAACTGTATGCCAATTAAATGCACAACCTGGAAGAAATGAACAAATTCTTAGAAAAGCACAATCTTCTGAGACTTAACCAGTAAGAAAGAGAAAATATAAACAGACGAATCACAGCACTGAAATTGAAATGGTGAAAAAAAATCTTCCAACAAACAAAAGCCCAGGACCAGATGACTTCACAGGTGAATTCTATCAAACATTTAGAGAAGAGCTAACACCTATCCTTCTCAAACTCTTCCAACATATAGCAGAGGGAGGAACACTCCCAAACTCTTTCTATGAGGCCACCATCACTCTGATACAAAAAACAGAAAAAGATGTCACAAAAAAGAAAACTACAGACCAATATCACTGATGAATATAGACACAAAAATCCTCAACAAAACACTAGCAAACAGAATCCAACAGCACATTATAAGGATCATACACCATGATCAAGTGGGGTTTATCCCAGGAAAGGATTCTTCAATATATGCAAATCAATTAATTTGATACACCATATTAACAAAGTAAAGGATAGAAACAATATAATAATCTCAATTGATGCATAAAAGCTTTTAACAAAATTCAGGACCCATTTATGATAAAAAATTCTCTAGAAAGAAGGCACAGATGGAACTGACCTCAACATAATAAAGGCCATATTTGACAAACCCACAGCCAACATCGTTCTCAATGGCAAAAAAACTGAAACCATTTCCACTAAGATCAGGAAGAAGAAAAGATTGCCCACTCTCACCACTGTTATTCAGCATAGTTTTGGAAATTTTAGCCACAGCAATCAGAGAAGAAAAAGAAAGAAAAGGAATCCAAATCGGAAAAGAAGTTATAAAACTGTCACTGTTTGCAGATGACATGATACTATACATAGGGAATCCTAAAGATGCTACCAGAAAACTACTAGAGATAATCAATTAATTTGTTAAAGTAGCAGTTTACAAAATTAATGCACAGAAATCTCTTGCATTCCTATACACTAATGATGAAAAATCTGAAAGAGAAATTAAGGAATCACTCCCATTTACCATTGCAACAAAAAGAATAAAATGCCTAGGAATAAACCTACCTAAGAAGACAAAAGACCTGTATTCAGAAAACTATAAGACATGGATGAAAGAAAGTAAAAATCATACAAACAGATGGAGAGATATACCATGTCCTTGGATTGAAAGAATCAACATAGTGAACATGAGTATACTACCCAAAGTAATCTACAGATTCAGCGCAATCCCTATCAAACTATCAATGACATTTTTCACAGAACTAAAACAAAAAAAATTCACAATTTGTATGGAAGCATGAAAGACCCCGAATAGCCAAAGCAGTCTTGAGAAAGAAAAACGGAGCTGGAGAAATCAGGTTCCCTGACTTCAGACTATACTACAAAGCTACAGTAATCAAGACAGTATGGTAGTGGCACAAAAGCAGAAATATAGATCAATGGAACAGGAAAGAAAGCCTGGACATAAACCCACACACATGTGGTCACCTTATCTTTGATAATGGAGGCAAGAATATACAGTGGAGAAAAAACAGCCTCTTCAATAAGTGGTGCTGGGAAAACTGGACAGCTACATGTTAAAGAATGAAATTATAACACTCCCTAACACCATACACAAAAGTAAACTCAAGAAAAGCCCTAAATGTAAGGCTAAACACTATAAAACTCTTAGAGGAAAACATTGGCAGAACACTCTATGACATAAATCACAGCAAGGTCCTTTTTGATCCACCTCCTAGAGAAATGGAAATAAAAACAAAAATAAACAAATGGGACCTAATGAAACTCAAATCTTTTGTACAGCAAAGGAAAACATAAACAAGACAAAAAGACAACCCTCAGATTGGGAGAAAATATCTGCAAATGAAGCAAGAGACAAAGGATTATTCTCCAAAATATACAAGCAGCTCATGCAGCTCAATATCAAAAAAACAAACAACTCAATCTAAAAATGGGCAAAATATCTAAACAGACATTTCTCCAAAGAAGATATACAGATTGCCAACAAATATATGAAAGGATGTTCAACATCACTAATCATTAGAGGAATGCAAATCAAAACTATAATGAGGTATCACCTCACACCAGTCAGAATGGCCATCATCAAAAAATCTGCAAACCGTAAATGCTGGAGAGGGTTTGGAGGAAAGGGAACCCTCTTGCACTGTTGGTGGGAATGTAAATTGATACAGCCACTAAGGAGAACAGTATGGAGTTTCCTTAAAATCTAAAAATATAACTACCCTATGACCCAGCAATCCTACTACTGGGCATATACCCTGAGAAAACCATAATTCAAAAAGAGTCATTTACCACAGTGCTCATTGTAGCACTATTTACAATAGTCAGGACATGGCAGCAAACTAGGTGTCCAATGACAGATGAATGGATAAAGAAAGTGTGACACATATATACAATGGGATATTACTCAGCCATAAAAAGGAACGAAATTGAGTTATCTGTAGTGAGGTGGATGGACCTAGAGTCTTTCATACAGAGTGAAGGAAGTCAGAAAGAAAAAAACAAATCCATATGCTGACACATATATATGGAATAAAAAAAAATGGTTCTAATGAACCTAGGGGCAGGACAGGAATAAAGACACAGACATAGAGAATGGACTTGAGGACACAGTGAGGGTGAAGGGCAAGCTCTAGGTGAGAGAGTAGCATTGACACATATACACTACCAAATGTAAAATAGATAGCTGGTGAGAAGCAGCTACATAGCATAGGGAGATCAGCTTTGTGCTTTGTGACCACCTAGAGGGGTGGGATAGGGAGGGTGGGAGTGAGATGCAAGATGGAGGGGACACAGGGTTATATGTATACATATAGCTGATTCACTTTGTTATACAGCAGAAAGTAACACAACACTTTAAAGCAGTTATACTCCAATAAAGATGTTAAAAAAAAATAAAAAAAAACGTCACCAAAATATCCCAGAATTGTCAAGAACATCAAAACAAAGAATGTCTGAGAAATTGTCACAGCCAAAAGGAAACTAAGGAGGCAATATGACTAAATGTAATGGGGAATCCTGTGTGAGATTCTGGAACAGATAAAAGATAATAGATAAAAACTAAGAAAATGTGAATAAACCATGGACTTTATAAGTAATAACATACCAGTACTGGCTCATCAATTGTGAGATATATATTATAGTGAGATGTTAACAGTAAGAAAAACTGCATATGAAGTATATGGAAATTCTCTATATTAGCCTCACAATTATTCTCAAATTTTAAAGCAACTCTAAAATAAAAAAGTTTATATAAATGTATACATTTAACACAATAACTTTTAAATAAAATACATAAATAAGAAAAGCAAAGAAAAACTTATAGTAAGATGAAGCTTGGGAGACTGTAGGTAGAAAATACATGCTACAAAGTGTTCTGGAGAATTATTTCATATAATTGTCTTTGAATTTACTAAAGGCCAATCCAAAGTACACAAACTAATTTGTGATAATAAGAATTATAACTAATATTGATCTTTAAAAAAGTAAACAATTTTCTCTAGAGAAGCAAAATTTTCTTTATGATTCCAAACTTGTATTATATGTTTTCTAGGTTGGAAGGGATTTTTAGAATTTATTTTTAAAATGTCTGTCCATTTAAAAATCAGAAAACAAGCCAGTGAATGAAACATATAACCACATAAGTGTAAAGCATGGCATCTATTTCTGTCACATGTTTTTGCCATTCTCCAAACACTTCTCCATTAGGCATTTCATTAAGAAGTGGTAACCATGCACATATATACTTCATCCCATGTCTTCAGTGCCTAGCAAAGTTTTTGGCATGCAATTAGCTCTTCATAAATATTTGCTGCATTAATATATAAATGAATGGCTGAGGTTTGACCCAAGGCACTCCTCATTTCACTTTTTATTCCTTATTCTCTAATGTTTTCCACTATTACCTTTATTTTACTATACTAAGCTCCCATTTTGGACACACTTCTATTTGTAAACTTTTTTTTTTTTTGCTCTACGTGGGCCTCTCACTGTTGCGGCCTCTCCCATTGCAGAGCACAGGCTCCGGACGCGCAGGCTCAGTGACCATGGCTCACGGGCCCAGCCTCTCCGTGGCATGTGGGATCTTCCCAGACCAGGGCACGAACCCATGTCCCCTGCATCGGCAGGTGGACTCTCAACCACTGTGTCACCAGGGAAGCCCTGTAAACATTTTTACTCTAGCTTGAAATATAGGCCGCTGGTCAGTTCTATTGACTTAAATAGTCTCCCTAGGACTTTCAGACATTAACTCTTTATGATGAATTTAATAGTTTTTTAAGCAGATATAATTTTGGCATTTCCACAATATTATGATTAGAATGTAATTTGTAGTTAAAGTAAAAGAACTTGAACTTAGAAAAAATCTTGACTCACACATTAAAATAATGAGTTTTCAAATTTTAGAATTTTCAAAAATTTAGAGAGCACTCACATCTACATGACAAAACTCCCCAAGTGTTATATATGGGACGATCCACAGGATAGAATCAGAATCTTTCTGCTATTCCCAATGCTGACAACAATGCATTATATACAGAAATTATCTGAAACAATAATTGGATAATTTTAATAAATTTCTAAAATTTAGATTCCAGTAGTTTCTCATTTATAGAAAAGCAGGTTAATAATTTTAAAATAATAATTTTCTTTGAAAAATATAAACATAAACCTACAAATTATAGATCTTCAAATACCAAATATAATAATTTTAAAAGCCTATTTTGAGTTTATATTCATGTTTCTAAAACATTCAACATAGGGCTTCCCTGGTGGTGCAGTGGTTGAGACTCCACCTGCCGATGCAGGGGACGTGGGTTCGTGCCCCGGTCTGGGAAGATCCCACATGCCGCGGAGTGGCTGGGCCCGTGAGCCATGGCCGCTGAGCCTGTGCGTCCAGAGCCTGTGCTCCACAACGGAAGAGGCCACAACAGTGAGAGGCCCGCGTACTGCAAAAACAAACAAACAAACAAAACATTCAACATAGAAATTCAACCAGATTTTCAAATGGCTCAAAAAATTCAAAGTAGCAGAATTATTTCATTAAATAGACCTTCCATCAAAGCAGTTCTTTGTTGTGACTGAGGGACAAGTATCTTCAATGTCCAAACTGATGTTTATACTGAATCTTCAATCTCCATTTTATGAATATATTTAATAGTGAGTCTCTTAAAGCAAGAAATAAAATGGTATATTCCCCAGGTTTTGCTCAGTATAATATTTTCCAAGTAACTGTTTTAAGTTAATTTTTGAAATTTTTGGCTTTTCAGGTCCTCAA
This sequence comes from Stenella coeruleoalba, assembly GCF_951394435.1. NCBI lineage: Eukaryota > Metazoa > Chordata > Mammalia > Artiodactyla > Delphinidae > Stenella > Stenella coeruleoalba. The sequence goes on along the minus strand of NC_137150.1, from coordinate 108,765,635 downwards.
AAATGCTGAATGACTGTTTTTGACTACCTAAATAAGAAGTCAAAAAAAAAAAACTAGGCACAAAATACTGTCTTGAATTTAGTACTTTAATCCATACAGTCTCTTACATATTCTTTCACATAATTTCCTGTGCCTTGATATTTTGTCATTGCCAAACAAGTTCTTTTGTTGATTTGTTTTGGTTTTTTTTTTTGGTGACTTCAGTTTATTGAAAACTAGAAATAGCCTTGAAGCTCTAAGTCCAAGTGTTCCCAGACATTGTTATCCAGGCATGAAGCCACTGTAATGCCAGAATTCCTGAATGAATACAGTATTGACTAGCTTTCCACACCCACAAACACATCCACAGAGCTCTATCTAATAGTGTTGATAGGTAGTCCCTTTTTTTTCTCACATTTCTTTGGTACAATATTTTCAATTTTCTGACTTCTGTTATTCAGAATCTACTGAATTAAGCTATTTCATTTGTCAAATTTAAGGGTGTTATTTATTTTAAATAAAGCACACCAAGGAACAGAGACTTTTGGATATAAAAGCAGAATAGAATCATCAGATATTTAGCCAGTGTTGTGTTCTTTAAACAAATAATTTATTAATGTAAATGGTAATTTGCTCATTGGGGATTTTGTAAAATCTCTGGGCATATGCAAGGGTAATAAGAGCAAACAAGACAGCTAATGCTGTTTTCATATTTGTCATACAGTGTTTACTTAATAGGAATAGCACCAGTTACAATTCTATGTGTTTTCTAAATATTAATTTGACAAAAACCTACATAATTTTTTGAAGTGTATATATTACTGTTATTTTAAAAATAGGGAAATTGAGCACAGAGTAAGCTGCCTGGTATCAAACTGATACTAATTCACAGATCCAAGTTTTAAATCCAGATAGTTCTGCTCCAGAGACCATGCTCTAACCACCACATTATATTGTTCCTCCACAATGAACAAGCCATTAGCTGACTTTGCAAAAACAAAAATATGCAGCTACTGTTTGTTTACATTGAACTTGTGGCCAACTGTTATAAATTCTGTCATGAAAATATTCAATTTAAAACATACTACTATGACATGGCATTCATATGAAGAAATAAGCCAAAATTTGTATGAATTTTGAAGAAGATGTAATATTACTGGGAACAGTTACAAGTAAAGTTTTTTAAGGGTCCGGAGATATGGGAAAGAAGTTGGGATTGAACTTATTTCTTGACACCAAAACCATATGCAAATCAATTTGTGACCTTGACAAAATTAAAACTTCTTTGATCATCACTTTGATCATCACTTTGTTCTTAGGGATAAACCCATTAAAATCAAATAAAAAGGCATTAAACCCAGCCGTCAACATTATTTGCATGCTTCTAATTATGAGCAGAGGAATTGTTGTAATAAATGTAACCCATTTTATGATGATCCAGAATGTAACTAAAAAATGTCATCTGATTCTTATGTAAAAAATACATGTATATACAGTCCTATACAAGTGAGATAGTAAGTCTAGTTTCGCAAATATTAAAAATTGTTGATTCAAATTTGACTAGAGAGGGTGCAAATATATAGATAATGTTTCTAAGGAAACTGGACAATTCTCTCATTGTTAAAATGGTACAAACTTTTCATTAATGGCTGGTGGTTTCAGTTTGGATACTGACTTTAGATATCACTTTAGCATTTATTTTGGCACAGTTAAGTTTCCTGGATCAGACATAAAATATTTACCAGATTCAGTTTAAAATACAGGTATCATTTGTTTGTTTAAACACAACTTCTGATTTTCTCATTAGTTTATTTTCCATTCACACTATGAATACTTAAACACTAAGGGTGTTCTCTAACTTTGTACATATGTAAATCTCAGAAACTTCAGAATGTTTCAAATAAGCATATCTCCTTTGGAGACCAATAATATTCCCACAGAATTGTTTAAAATAGAGTATTTTCTGAAGGCATAGGCACCATATGTAGTTACAATAGACTTCCCATTTAATTATAATGTGACTCACTATAAAATATGATATTAACATGTCAAGTCAATTTCATGCTCCCCTCTTCTCAGGCTATTTAGCACAACAAATTTCGCACTAATCAGTTTGAGCATTTAATGTCAAAGATAGGAATTTGGCATTCCCACATATCTGATGAAACATATGTAAGCATATATGTATTTATGATAAATAGAGTAATGCATTGCAGTTGAAATTAATGTTGATATTTAAGCCTAATTTGCTATAATTCAGTTAAAAGGAAAATAGGATATTCATACTATTAAAATAATATTACAATAAATAGAAAATATAAGATATAACTTATAAGAAAAACTAGAATGGAACACCAACATCTCAAAATTGTTACCTTCATGTGTTATAATGATTAATGACCATTATCTCTTCAGTTTACATATGGTATTTTATTTTTTTCTACAATATGAATGAATTATCATTTAATTTTATGCACATTACAACCTTGTTATCTATATTTTAGCTATGTAAAGCTAACTAATAGCCTACAATATGGACTTTAAAAATGCACAGAATATTTTATGAGGCTCGTTCTGTTTCTCCATCTGAAAGACTAAGACTCTACTAAAAGACCCCTCCACCTGCAGGGCAAAAGTGACTGTTAAAAGGTACTGGAGAGTGAACAAAAGCATACAGACTCTAGTGGGAATGCATACTTGTTTGAAGGAGGGGCGATATGGAACTGTACATGAAAGTTCCCATATCCTTGGCTTTTAGCCTGTGACCATGGACAGTACACACATCTCCCCCAGCTTCAAATGAGGGCACATGTCAAAAGCTCACAATTTTTTCTGGCTTGGAGAATGAAGGAGGTAAAAACAGCATGACACTAAAGCGAGTAGGGAAAATATTTTAAGAGAAAAAAATAAAGCAAAAATCCACAAGCTCTGTTCACCCACATATCTGTCTAACCCAGTAGTCACGTATTTTTCCAACAGACACAAGCAGCCCAACTAAAGACAAAAGGTATGCATGACAGAGGAGATGGCATATAAGAAAAAGAGTACATAGTTCAAACTCAGTCCACAAAATTACATGTTAAAATAAAGAATATTCATTGAATAAAATATAATAATAACAGTAATAATAAAATCTCTACAACTAAAAATAAATAATGGTCATTCAAAATGTCTAATATTAAATCCAGAATTGCTCAAGATATGAAGAGACAGGACTACAGAATACATACTAAGATGAAATGAAGAGCAGTCAAGACTGTCCATGAGAAGAAACAGCCATTAGAACTAAGAGATTCAAGTGGCTATTATAACTGTATTCAGTTAATTAAAGCAATATATATTTTTAATGCATGAGGTCTCAGTTAAAAAAAAAAGAAGAAGAAACTTTCAACAAAGATAGAAACAATAAAAAGAATTGAACAGATTCTAGAGCTGGAAATTGAAATTTTTGAAAAATATATTCCCTGGATCTACTTAGTGAAATGGCAAAGGAAAATATAAACTGACCATATATCAATAGACATAATCCAATGTCTATGTCAGGATTAATAATTAGACCTGGTAGATGACTCTCTCTCAATTACACTTACTTCTGATCCCAGTAGCTGAATTGTATGTTTGCCAAGAGTTATTTGTTTTTATTTCCAAATCTATTTATTCCTGATGCAGTTGTTATTATTATATAGTTCTATTAAATATTATACAAATAAATAAAATATGTGACCATATTTATAGAAATCACACAGAATGCTTTGGAATGATAGAAATCATATAGATTTTCTAGAAATCACAGAGTGCATTAAAATGTGAAAAATAGTTTTTAAGAAGCTATTGTTAGGAATAAGATATGAAAAAAACTTTAAGTGATTTTTGAATATTAAAAATGTAAAATATAATTGCATTCAAAAGGCTCACAAATTTCTTTTTTTTATCTACATGAAGTAGACATGTCTCTATGTTGATAATGGTCTAGGCAACAACAACAAAGTCAATATATAAATAGGACATCCACATTTTTTAAAAAGTATCTTTTCACTAACATTGGAAAAGTCACTAATAAATGCAAATTTTAATGTAAAATTAGGTATTTAAAGTATGAATATACCATTTGTCACAGTTATTTACTCTGATTCATTGCAAATCATGTCAGATTAGGACTTCTAAAATATTTAGTTTGGACAATTGATTAAAACATGAAGTATCATTAGGTACAATCACTACTAACTACAACAAAGAGCTTTAATATAATGTCAACAAACCACAAAATACTTAAAATTTAGAGTTTTGGAGGTTTACCATTTATTAATTGTGTTCCTTGAGAAGAGTATGGTAAAAGTTACTTTGCAGAGGCAGTGGGTTTAGAAAAGATTATTTGGAAATAGGGTGTTTACAAAATGTATTTTCATAATCTATTTAACTATGTGTCTTGTGAAGGTAGTTAATGGTTTTCTGGACCTAAGTTAATACAATTTTATGAGTTATTTTTATGTATAATTTTTTTCATAGTAAATATTTAAGTTTCAAGGAATAAAATTTTCATAAAGGTGTTTAAGACTGCTTTTAAATCCCTCAAAAATACATAAGTTTCTCAGGAATTAGATGCTATTTTTGTCAAAAGTCAGTAAACATATTGAGAATGCGTAGGCTTTCTGCAACATTTGTATTACACACAGTTTTCTAAATTACTGCAGCCACAGAATTACAGAGCTTCAAAGGAGAAAAGAAAATACCAAACAAAACGAAATAAAGTTCTATTAATAAAAAGTATATATTTTTTATTTCCCCCATCTATTTAAATGCAAAGAGAATTATTTTTCAAAGATATCTGAGTTATGTCAGTGGATATTGAAATAATAGTAGGATCATCTTTACTAGTTCAAATAATTTTCAGTGAGCTCTATACAAGCATGTCTCATGGCTCTATATTTTTCATGTGTTGTAAAAGAATTTTCTTTTTACTTATTCAGATGGTATTATGAGAGTGAATCTATATTTGGGTAACAGTCCTCATTTCTGAAATTATAGGGAATAAATCTTGGTTTAGTTTTGTAATTTCTAGTATAGGATAGCATATTTGGTAAAAATAAGTGACAGATAAATCAATCTTAGAACTTATTTTTCATTAACACAGAGATATATAGACCTAGACCTTTAAAATGAATTAATATATCTAATCACCATAACATATATCTAAAAGGTACATTTACCTCTAGTTTAAAGATGGGGAAACTGAATCACAAAAAAAGGCTAAGTTACGTGTCTAAAGCCACACAAGGAAGATAAGATGAAATCAGATTCCAAATTTGGTCAGTTTGATTACAATGCCTACATTTTTTTTTTTTTTTTTTTTTTTTACGGTACCGCGGGCCTCTCATTGTTGTGGCCTCTCCCGTTGCGGAGCACAGGCTCCGGACCTGCAGGCTCAGTGGCCATGTTTCACGGGCCTAGCCGCTCCATGGCACGTGGAATCTTCCCAGACGGGACACAAACCCATGTCCCCTGCATCAGCAGGCAGACTCTCAACCACTGCACCACCAGGGAAGCCCCGATGCCTATATTTTTTAAACGACATTGAAGTGGTTGTCATTAAATCTGAGTAGAAAATTAATGGCAAGCTCACTTCATTTATAAGTTTAAAAATATATATTGTTGCTAAGCACGAGTAATGTGCTGAGAAGTAAAGTATCTAGTCATGCTGTCTAGTCACCATCAGTAATCTGTTTAGGATGTTATTTCACTGGGCATAGATTTTCCTCCTGACAGGATAGATGAGGCTTCTTTCAACAATATCCTTAAACACCACAGAAATAAATAGGAAATCCAAACTCATTGTCTAAAATAATATTGCCAGGCAAAGTATGTGTTGAAAATAATTAGTTCAGCATTGCAAATTGCTGAAGTTAGATAAAAATAAGAGCACTACAGGTCATTTGGGGAAGACTGTAAACATCCTTAACTAAAAATCATTTGTAAAGACTATATAAGATTTTCATCAAGCTTCCCTGCATAAGCTCCACAGCCCGTGGCAAATTATACTAAAGAGATGGCCATGTGGTGTAGTCCTTCACCATATTTGAAGTATTATAAATATCCCTAGAAATAAATTAGAGCTGCAGTCTAATTTTCACATAAGCAACCTTCCTCTAAGTTAAACTTGCTTGGTCAAATGGTATAATTACAAGAAGTGGCAGTGCTAGCTTCTCATAAACAGCATACTTTAGACATTTTACCAAGGTCAACAGGGTTAAGATAGATTTAATTCCTTAGGGGTAAAAAGTCTTACTAACCAAATTCAAGTTACACATCAATAAATAGCAAGCATGAGGCATATTTATCAGTAATAGCATCTTTAATTTTTATCTTCAGTGTAGAATTAAAACTACTCAGAATATAAAGGTATTTATTTCAGGCAGCTGAATAAGTTCATTTGTTTGTATTCCAGAGCAGGTAAAAATAAAGTACTATCTAAGCCAAGATGCTGAACAGCATGGGATGCTAAGCATATGAAGAGTGATTGCAGAAATATTCAGAAACACAGCCTCATCACAGCTATTTCTTCTAACCGCTTACTGGGTTTGCTTAATGCATTTTTTTCCTCTGAGCAACATTTACTAAAAACACATTTTGCATTTGCAAGGAATTACTATGTGCGTAACAGGAATATTGACACATGCTGTTCCACATACTAAGCAGAAAGTAACTCTTCTCTGAGAGGCATGCACCAATGGCAATAAAAATTGTATTTGAGAATGAATGTATTTAATGTTTTCCTTTTTATGATTTAGTATGTAATCATTTTAATAATACCATAATTTTAATGCGTAACATACTTAAGTAAAAGCAATAAAAAAGATGAAAGCTATTTTCTGAAAAGATTTAATCTCCAAAATATCACCATGCAGATGTAAACATTTTAAAATCATAGAAATATCATTGCGTCAAGCTGATTTCCCAGTGCTATGCAGCAGTTTCTCACTAGCCATCCATTTTACATTTGCTATATGGCTGACAGGGTCTTGGTGCTCTGGCTGGGTGTCAGGCCTGAGCCTCTGAGGTGAGAGAGCCAAGTTCAGGACATTAGACCACCAGAGACCTCCCAGCTCAATGTAATATCAATTGGCAAAAGCTCTCCCAGAGATCTCTGTTTCAATGCTAAGACCCAGCTCCACTCAATGACCAGCAAGCTCCAGTGCTGGCCACCCCATGCCAAACAACTAGCAAGACAGGAACACAACCCCACCCAGTAGCAGAGAGGCTGCCTAAAGTAAGTTCAGAGACACACCAAAACACACCCCTGGATGAGATCCTTCCCACAGAAAGACAAGATCCAGCCTCATCCACCAGAACACCAGTCCCCTCCAGTAGGAAGCCTACATGAGCCACTGAATCAACCTTATCTACTGGGGGCAGACACCAAAAACAATGGGAACTACAAACATGTGGCCTGTAAAAAGGAGACCCCAAACACAGTAAATTAAGGAAAATGAGAAGACAGAGAAATACAAAGCAGATGAAGGAACAAGGTAAAAACCCACCAGTCCAAACAAATGAAGAAGAAATAGGAGTCTACTTGAAAAAGAATTCAGAGTGATGATAGCAAAGATGATCCAAAATCTTGGAAATAGAATGGAGAAAACACAAGAGAGGTTTAATAAGGACCTAGAAGAACTAAAGAGCAAATGAACAGTGACAAATAAATGAAATTAAAAATTCTATAGAAGGAATCAATAGCAGAAAAACTGAGGCAGAAGAACGGATAAGTGACCTGGAAGATAAAATAGTAGAAATAACTACCGCATTACAGAATAAAGAAAAAAGAATGAAAAGAATTTAGGACAATTTCAGAGACTTCTGGGACAACATTAAACATACCACCATACGAATTCTAGGGCTCCCAGAAGAAGAAGAGAAACAGAAAGGGACTGAGAAAATATTTGAAGAGATAATAGTTGAAAACTTCCCTAACATGGGAAAGCAAATGTTCAATCAAATCCAGGAAGAACAGAGAGTCCCATACAGAATAAATCCTAGGAGAAACACACCAAAACACATATTAATCAAACTATCAAAAATTAAATACAAAGAAAAAATATTAAAAGCAGCAAGGGAAAAGCAACAAATAACATACAAGGGAATCCCCATAAGGTAAACAGCTGAACTTTCAGTAGAAACTCTGAAAGCCGGAATGGAGTGGCAGGTTATATTTAAAATGATGAAAGGGAAAAACCTACAACCAAGATTATTCTACGTAGCAAGGATCTCAATCAGTTTCAATGGAGAAATTAAGATCTTTACAGACAAGCAAAAGCTAAGAGAATTCAACATCACCAAAACAGCTTTACAACAAATGCTAAAGGAACTTCTCTAGGCAGGAAACACAAGAGAAGGAAAAGACCTACAATAACAAACCCAAAACAAGTAAGGAAATGGTAACAGGAACATACATATCAATAATTACCTTAAATGTAAATGGATTAAATGCTCCAATCAAAAGGTATAGACTGGCTGAATGGATACAAAAACAAGACCCATATACAGGCTCTCTACTAGAGACCCACTTCTGACTTAGGGACACATACAGACTGAAAGTGAGGGGATGGAAATAATATTCCATGAAAATGGAAATCAAAAGAAAGCTGGAGTAGCATTTCTCGTATCAGACAAAATAGACTTTAAAATAAAGACTATTATAAGAAACAAAGAAGGAGACTACATAATGATCAAGGGATCAATCCAGGAAGAAGATATAACAATTCTACATATTTATGCACCCAACATAGGAGCACCCGAATACATAAGGCAACTACTAACAGCCATAAAAGGGGAAATTGACAGTAACACAATCATAGTAGGGGACTTTAACACCCCACTTTCACCAATGGACAGATCAACCAAAATGGAAATAAACAAGGAAACACAAGCTTTAAATGATACATTAAACAAGATGGACTTAATTGATATTTATAGGACATTCCATCCAAAAACAACAGAATACATTTTCTTCTGAAGTACACATGGAACATTCTTCAAGATAGATCATATCTTGGCTCATAAATCAAGCCTTTGTAAATTTAAGAAAATTGAAATCCTATCAAGTACCTTTTCTGACCACAATGCCATTAGAATAGATATCAATTACAGGAAAAAAAAAACTGTAAAAAATACAAACACATGGAAGCTACACAATATGCTACTAAATAACCAAGAGATCACTGAAGAAATCAAAGAGAGAATAAAAAAAATACCTAGAAAGAAATGACAATGAAATCACGATGACCCAAAACCTATGGGACACAGCAAAATCAGTTCTAAGAGGGAAGTTTATTGCAATACAAGCCTAATTCAAATAACAAGAAACATCACAAATAACCTAACCTTACACCTAAAGCAATTAGAGAAAGAAGGACAAAAAACTGTAAAGTTAGCAGAAGGAAAGAAATCATAAAATCAGATCAGAAATAAATGAAAAAGAAATGAAGGCAATGATAGCAAAGATCAGTAAAACTAAAAGCTGTTTCTTTGAGAAAATAAACAAAGTTGATAACCCATTAGCCAGACTCATGAAGGAAAAAAAGGGAGAAGATTCAAATCAACAGAGTTGGAAATGAAAAGGAAGTAACAACTTACACTGCAGAAGTACAAAGGATAATGAGAGATTACTACCAGCAGTTATATGCTAGTAAAATGGACAACCTGGAAGAAATGGACAAATTCTTAGAAAAACACAACCTTCGGAGACTGAATCAGGAAGAAATAGAAAATATAAACAGACCAATCGCAAGCTCTGAAATTGAAACTGTGATTAAAAATCTTCCAACAAACAAAAGCCCAGGACCAGATGGCCACACAGGCAAATTCTATCAAACATTTAGAGAAGAACTAACACCTATCCTTCTCAAACTCCTCCAAAATATAGCAGAGGGAGGAATACTCCCAAACTCATTCTATGAGGCCACAATCACCCTGATACTAAAACCAGACAAAGATGTCCCAAAAAAGAAAACTACAAGCCAATATCACTGATGAACATAGATTCGAAAATCCTCAACAAAATACAGCAAACAGAATCCAACATATTAAATGGATCATACACCATGATAAAGTGGGGTTTATCCCAGAAATGCAAGGATTCTTCAATATATGCAAATCAAACAATGTGATAAACCATATCAACAAATTGAAGGATAAAAATGATTTGATCATCTCAATAGGTGCAGAAAAAGATTTTGACAAAATTCAACACCGATTTATGATAAAAACTCTACAGAAAGTAGGCATAAAGGGAACTTTCCTCAACATAATAAAGGCCATATCTGACAAACCCACAGCCAACATCGTTCTCATGGTGAAAAACTGAAACCTTTTCCACTAAGATCATGAACAAGACAAGGTTACCCACTCTCACCACTGTTATTCACATAGTTTTGGAAGTTTTAGCCACAGCAGACAGAGAAGAATAAATAAAAGGAATTCAAATCAGAAAAGAAGAAATAAAACTTTCACTCTTTGCAGATGACATGATACTATACATAGAGAATCTTAAAGATGCTACCAGAAGACTACTAGATCTAATCAATGAATTTGGTAAAGTAGCAGGATACAAAATTAATGCACAGAAATCTCTTGCATTCCTATACACTAATGATGAAAATCTGAAAGAGAAATTAAGGAATCACTCCCATTTACCATTGCAACAAAAAGAATAAAATGCCTGGGAATAAACCTACCTAAGAAGACTGTATACAGAAAACTATAAGACATTGATGAAAGAAAGTAAAGATGATACAAACAGATGGAGAGATATACCATGTTCTTGGATTGGAAGAATCAACACTGTGAAAATGTGTTGGGTTGGAAGAATCAACACTGTGACTATACTACCCAAAGAAATCTACAGATTCAGTGCAATCCCTATCAAACTACCAATGGCATTTTTCACAGAATTAGAACAAAAATTTTCACTATTTGTATGGAAACACAAAACACAAATAGCCAAAGCAATCTTGAGAAAGAAAAATAGAGCTCGAGGAATCGGGCTCCCTGACTTCGGACTATACTACAAAGCTACAGTAATCAAGACAATATGGTACTGGCACAAAAACAGAAATCTAGATCAATGCAACTGGATAGAAAGCCTAGACATAAACCTATGCACATATGGTCACCTTATCCTTGGTAAAGGAGGGAAGAATATACAATGGAGAAAAGAAAGACTATTCCATAAGTGGTGCTGGGAAAACTGGACAACTACATATATATATTAAAAAAAGAAATTATAACACTCCCTAACACCATACACAAAAATTAACTCAAAATGGATTAAAGACATAAAGGTAAGGCCAGACACTGTAAAACACTTAGAGGAAAATATAGGCAAAACACTCCATGACATAAATCACAGCAGGATCCTTTTTGACTCACCTCCTAGAGAAATGGAAATAAAAACAAAAATAAACAAATGGGACCTAATGAAACTTAAAAGCTTTTGCACAGCAAAGAAACCATAAACAAGACAAAAAGACAACTCTCAGAATGGGAGAAAATATTTGCAAATGAAGCAACAGACAAGGGTTTAATGTCGACAATATACAAGCAGTTCATGCAGCTCAGTATCAATAAAACAAACAACCCAATCCAAAAATGGGCAGAAGACCTAAATAGACATTTCTCTAAAGAAGATATACAGATTGCCAACAAACACATGAAAGAATGCTCAACATCACTAATCATTAGAGGAATGCAACTCAAAACTATAATGAGGTATCACCTCACACCATTCAGAATGGCCATCATCAAAAAATCTACAAACAGTAAATGCTGGAGAGATTGTGGAGAAAAGGGAACCATCTTGTACTGTTGTGGGAATGTAAATTGATACAGCCACTATGGAGAACAGTATGGAGGTCCCTTAAAAAACTCAAAATAGAACTACCATATGACCCAGCAATCCCACTCTTGGGTATATACCCTGAGAAAACCATAATTCAAAAAAAGTCATGTACCGCAATGTTCATTGCAGCAGTATTTGCAATAGACAGGATATGGAAGCAACCTAAGTGTCCATCGACAGATTAGTGCATAAAGATGTGGCGCATATAACAATAGAATGTTACTCAGCCATAAAAAGAAACAAAATTGAGTTATTTGTAGTGAGGTAGATGGACTTAGAGTTTGTCATACAGAATGAAGTAAGTCACAAAGAGAAAAATAAATACCATATGCTGACACATATATATGGAACCTAAAGAAAAAAAAAGTTGTTCTGAAGAACCTAGAGGTAGGACAAGAATAAAGATGCAGACATAGAGTAGGGACTTGAGGACAAGGGGAAGGGGAAGGTTAAGCTTGAGATGAAGTGGGAGAGTGGCATGGACATATATACACTACCAAATGTAAAATAGATAGCTAGTGGGAAGCAGCTGCATAGCACAGGGAGAGCAGCTCAGTGCTTTGTGACCACTTAGAGGGGTGGGATATGAAGGGTAGGAGGGAGATGCAAGAGGGAGGGGATATGGGGATACATGTATACGTATAGGTGATTCACTTTGTTATACAGCAGAAACTAACACAAATATGTAAAGCAATTATACTCCAATAAAGATGTTAATAAAATAAATAAAAATAGAAAAATAATTTTAAAAAATCATTGCAGATTCATATATATATATGTGTGTGTATATATATATATATATTTATAGTTGTATGGGTATATAGCCAAAAGAATGAATACAAATGTGGATGAATGAGTGGAAGTGATAGAAAAATAAAGAGTTATACAAAGCTGGATGGATATATATAGACAGAGAGAGAAAGGGGAATATACAGGCAGACAGATGAAATGGTTTTAGATGAATACTATGCATATATACTGGGATACATATGATATATATGATTTAACTTAAATTTTAAAAAATATAATCACATGTATTAAAATATTCTATATTTAAATATTTAAAAATAATTATGAAAACATTACCTGGTAGAGTATTTTTTGCACTGCAGTCTCCAAGTGAATATGTTTTCTCTCTGTATTAAAAACAAATTGCACAAATTTTTATCACCCATGTCCTACATGTTATATTTCCAATACTGTTCATATGTATTTTTTGACTTTTTACTTTTTGTTTTTCTTTAGAGTGTATCTTTTCTTATGAGAAATCTGCTCTGTTCTTAACTTTTTATTCCCTTACCTGTTGTAAGGAATCAAACAGCTCCCCACACTGTTGTTTTTTTCTTTAAGTTACTTATCTTCAGTAATTTTATCATTATAGGCCTTGATGCCATGTTTCTTGTGGTTATCTTGCTTGGTCTTTATTGAAATTCCTGGATTTCTGGGCTTACAGTTTTTATGAAATTGGGAAAAAAATTTTGTCATTATTTATTCACGTATTTTTTTTACTCCCCCTCTGCCACTCCAATTACTCCAGTACTTCTCTAGGATCACTGAGACTTTTTTTCTGGTTATTTTTTTCATATGTGCTTCCCTTTGTATATATAAGCATTCCTCCCTTTTGCATTGCCTAATCGGGTGTTAGGCTCATTTAATTTTTTTTTTAATCGTACATATTCAATTTTCACCTCTAGAATTTTTATTTTTATATCTTCCACTTCTCTCCACATTTTGTTCATGTTTTCTCATAAATCTTTCAGCTATGTACAATAGTGGCTTTAAAAAGCTTTGTCAGAGAAAATCTTTCCAGTCATTTCTAGGTCTATTTTTTCCTAATGATAGATATTTCTACTGTCTGTGGATGAGTTTTTTCAGTTTCTTTGCATGTCGAGTAATCTTTGACTTGTTATTGAATATTAGGGAAGTTTCACTGTTGAGTATTTGATTTTGTTATCTTCCTTTAACCAAATATTGGAATTTGTTTTGAAGCAGGTATATAAGAAACTTGCACATCAGCTTTATTTTCAATTCCCATTTAAACGTTTTCTTAAGGTGGCACTTTATTGCCCTATAAAGCTAGTTTAGCCCAGTTATTGATGCATGAACATTTCAGAGTTTCTACTGAACACCCTGGATATTAAATCAGGACTTTTGACTCTGGCTTTTTGGAATTTAAATTTTGATTATAATGTGTGAAATCTGGAAATTGCTTAGTTTATAACTTCCTAGTACATCCCTACAAAGTCTTATGGAGTTTCACCAAGCCCATGATCAGCTTATATTCAGCAAAGGCACTAGGATATCTCATGCCTATTTCTGGAGCTCTGTTTCTGCATAATTTCCTCCTGTTGTTTCTCTGCTCCACCAATTCCAGCTAACTAAGCCTTAACACATTCTATTCCCTTCCTTCTCAACTCAGCAAGACCACTATGCTTTACTTGGGTTCCTTTCTCCTGTGCTTAATTCTGGGAGATGACTCCAGGAAAATACTGAGACAATCATTGGATGCAGCTCATTTGCTTCCCTTCTTCCATGCATCACATTCACATATTGCCTGCAGTCCAAGTAAGAAAATAACAGTCTCATGTGTCTCATCCAATTTTTTAGTGGAGAAAATAATTAGTAAAAGTAACAGCAATATTGCCAGAACTTGAACTAAGGGTTTTGTTTCTAAACTCTTCTTTTTCCTATAAACATTTAAACCCATAAATTTACTTTTCCCTGTTTAACTCTGTCTCACAAATTTTGACATACTATGTTGTAATACCATTCAATTTAAAATATATGTCTACTGTGACTTATTTTTTGACCTTTGGTTATTTAGGAGTATGTTTTCTTAACTCCCGCAAATTTGAAAGCTTTAAAAAATACCTTAATGTTACTGGATTGAATTATCTGTGGTAGATAATATGCTTTGCATAATTTCAATCTTCTAAAATTTGTATTGGTGCAATTTTATCGTTCCGAAAATTGTCTATCTTGGTGAAAATTCCATGTGCACTTGAAAAGAATGCATATTCTGAAGTTGTTGTTTGTATTATTATTCTGTCAATTATATAAAAATCATGTGATGGCATTACTTGCATTTTATAGCATTAATTATTAATTTATTTATTTGTTTGGTCATTTACTATCAGTGTTATCAAAATCTACAATTATAATTTTGTCTATTTCTCTTTTCAGCTTGCTCAGTTTGGGTTTGTGTATTTTCAAGACTCTAGCACCTCTATTTCCTCTCAGACCCATGACATCTGCATCTGATTTGCCTCATGATGTCTTGTCATTTGCATTCATAACCAAACCCTTAGCCAGAGACCCATAAGGTGCTGCCACACAGACTTGTAAAGCCTACATTTATGAGTTTTCCTCTTCTCTGATGTCCTGCTCGCAAATTCCAGTTGATTTAGAACTCCCACACTCTGATATCTGACTCTTCAGTTAAAAAAATAACAAACCAGCAATGCTTTACTTGTACCCAACTTCCCTCTATTGCAGTTGGAAAATTGTCCCAGACAGTGCTGAACTGTCTTAAGGCACTTACTTTAGAAATGTCAGTCTCGTATTAACAGCCAATGTCTATGAAATGTTATCTCATATAATTATTTTAATTGTTTATACAAAAAAGCTATCATTTACTCTTGTATTACTTATTCTGTCATGACCTGAATCAAAGTTCCCTTGTATTATGTTTGATGCTGAATAATTTTGCCTGGTATTAATAGATTTCATAAATTCTTTCAACTTGAAGATAATTTCTTCTTTTGGTTAAGAAACGATTTCTCCATTTAAAAAAGAAAAATATGTTCTATTTCCAAGTTCTCTAACACAGTAAAAGTCTACTTTTCATTTATTGAATTATTTGTGTTACCATTCATATTTACAAACTTCTATATTTTTCTCTAAATTTATAAGGCAATTTGAACTATTTTCTCCATGTTATTAATTTGATTTTCAGCTATGTTTGGTTAATTTTTATTATTTATATTTTCTTTAATAATTCTATATTGTTGCCCTTTGGATGCCTTTTGTATTTTTGACCTTAAAATCTCCATTGAATCTCTATTCAGTTGTCTTAACATTTATATTTTACTTTATTTATTTATTTTGTCATTTAAAAATTTCTATGGTGAAAAAGAGTTTTGGAAAATTTCTCTTTTATTGTGTGAGTGTGTGTGTGTGTGTGTGTGTGTGTGTGTGTGTATGTGTATTCACATCATTTGCTGATCTCTCTTACCCTTAGTAGTTCACGTTTACCATATTTGTTTTTACTTTTACTCATATTTAACAGGAAGCCCTCTCTCTTGACTTACACTGATCTAAAGTTGGAGAATTCCTTTAGAACACATGTCCATCATATCTAAAATTTGCTATTTTCCCCTTCAGCTCTTTACTTGAGAACAGAGTACTGATTTCTGATTTGCTTTTCTATTGTCCAACAGCACAGAAAAAAAAAAGCTAATTCACTGGATTCTTGATAGATAAATATTTTTGATGCGATAGGAAATATCTGGATAGTCATTTTTGTTAGATAGGAATGTTATTCTCTTTTATGCAATTTTGCAAAAAATATCCCTGAATACATGGAGGTTTAACTCCATGTATTCAGGGATATTTTATATCTATATTCAGTTAGATTATTTTCCTACTTCACTGGGAATTCCTCGTATCTCTAATTTAGAAATACTGTCAATTTCAATGAATTATTTTTCCTTTATCACTAAGTCTCTCCCTAGGAACTATACCCCACTTAAAAGTACAGCAGGTAAATGATGACTAACATTTTGGTTTGGGGCCACTGTCTATTAAGCCATAACAGAACAAGGAAATGACAGCTTTCTTTTTTCTCAGGCTATCACCTTTCCTATTAGATCTGTCATATTTATTTTTCCTTTAGGTTTTAGTTCTTATAAATCTGTTTATTATTGAAAGTAATAGAATTTTGATTCATAAGGATAAATTAGAACACTGACCTTTAAAAAGTACCTTTTTTCTAGAAGAATAGAAAATTGTATTAAATAGAATAATCCAATCATTGCATTATTATAATAGTATCCAATATATTGTAGTCATATGCAATAATAACAATTATCTTTTAGTTCTTATGTTCATGGTGGCAAGGTGAAAATTTGGCGGTACTATTTATCTGTTTCCATGTTTTTTCCTTTGTCCATATTAGTGATAATGGTGAGATAGGATTTTGTACAACTGTATTTTTCTATATAACCATATTTGGTGGGTATTAAGTGCTGTATTTTTTTCCCTAGAATATTCTATATTTTCCTAGCAACCATGTTAAGAACATAAGGCATCAAAGTATTTTTCCACTTCCTTTCTTTCATTTGTTTATATGTGTGTGATTTTTTTGCTTTATTTATTTTTTCTTTTATCAAGAGGTCTACTATCTAACTTTGCTTCGATGTTTTATAAACTCAAAGTGTCATCTTTATAAATATACTCCTAGAGCCAGTTTATAAAATTTAAAAACTCATAACTTAATTCAGAGCATTTATTTAATTACTTTTGAAATTTTCATTCAAGTAACAAAAATATTTAAAATGATATGAATTCACCTATTTCTAATTTAGTTGATTGAGTTTCCTCTTTGAAAGCATAAGCCATATTTCACAGAATGTTTTCCAATTATCAGTTCAAGGTCTTTTTAAACCATATTTTTAATATATTGGAAATGTCAAAAACCAAAGACTTATGTAATACTGATAATTCATTGAAAATTCTATTATGTCTTTGCAAATAAAATGTATTCTAATACCATACTATAGATAGATCATCAAACAAAATTAAAACTACTTATTTGTGATTTTATAATTGTCTCATTATATAGGCCTCACATAAGATACAGAAGACTTCTCTTATTTACTGAAATAATTTGATTACTTTGTTCATGATTTATTATCTTGTCTTTTCAGAGAAATCAGAAAAGAAAGGATGAAAGAATAATATATTTCTCCTGCGATAGACAGACTAAGATGAATCCTGGTCCCTGATTTCCTTGTGTATTTCTTTTCCCTTAGATGAATGTGGAACCCATGAATATGATGGGATATCACTCTCATGATTATGTCACATTATATGGTAAAACAGTATTTTTCAGAGGTAGTTAAATTCCCTAATCAGTGGGCTTTGTGTTCATCAAGAGGGAGATAATCCTAGAAAGGCTTGACTTAATCAGATAAACCCTTAAAGTGGAAAGGAGCATCAGCAGAGCTCTGCTGTTGTCCTTGAAGAAGGAAATTCCCATGTTGTAGAGAGGGTCTTATGGCAGGGCAACCTCTAGTTTTGAGATTCCCAGTTCTATAGATTTAAGGAATGAAATTCAACAGACAACCACTAAGCATGGAATAGGACTCCAACCTCAGTTCAGACTGCAGCCCTGGCCAATAACTTTAGTTCAGCGTGATGATACCCTGATCATAAGACTCAATTAAACTCATACTCAGAATCCTGATCCAGGAAACTTTGAGATAATAAATGAGCATTTTTTAATACCATAAAGTGTGTGGAAATTTATTCCACAGCAATAGAAAACAAATAAAGGTTTTGACAAATATATTCTAGTTATACACTGATACCTTCAAATCCATCTCCAGTCTTAACCTCTCCAAGAAGCTCCAGTCATATTTTGCAAGCATCTCAAATTAAAGTTCCTTTAAACTACATATGTGTGCCCCTATATTTTATTTTATTATTTATTTATTTTTATAAGTATAGTTGATTTACAATGCTGTGCTAGTTTCTGGTGTACAGCAAAGTGATTCAGTTATACATATATATAAATATTCTTTTTTGTATTCTTATCCATTATGGTTTATTACAGGATATTAAATATAGACCTTGTTGTTTATCTATTTTATATATAGTACTTTGTATCTGCTAATCCCAAACTCCTAATTTATCCCTCCCCCACCCGTTTTCCCCTTTGGTAGCCATAAGTTTATTTTCTATGCCTGTGACTCTGCTTCTGTTTCGTAAATAAGTTCATTTGTGTCATATTTTAGATTCTGTGAATAAGTGATATCTTATGGTATTTGACTTTCTCTTTCTGACTTACCTCATCTATTAGGGTAATCTCCAGGTCCATCGATGTTGCTGTAAATGGCATTTCATTCTTTTTTAAGGCTGAGTCATATTCCATTGTGTATATAGACCACATATTTATCCATTCATCTGTTGATAGACATTTAGGTTGCTTCCATGTCTTGGCTGTTGTAAATAGCTCCACTATGAAAAATAGGGTGCATGTGTCTTTTCTAATTAGAATTTTCTTCAGATATATACCCAGGAGTGGGTTTGCTGGATAATATGGCAACTCTAATTTCAGTGTTTTGAAGAACCTCCATACTGTTTTCCATAGTGGCTGCACCACATTGGCCTGTAATTTCCATTTTTGGTATTGTCTTTATCTGCTTCTGGTATCTGGGTGATGGTGGCTCACAGTATGACTTTGGGAGTGTTCCCTCCTCTTCAGTCTTTTGGAAAAGTTTGAGAAGAATTGGTATAATTTCTTCTTTTGCCCTGTATTTTAAATTGTCCAATATAGTAGCTCTTCATGACTTTTTTCTCTTTTAGTTTTCTCTTTTTGTTAGTGGCACAAAATTTTTTTCCTGTCTACTGCACTAAAACTGTATGTTTCCTCTGCTTCAACACAATCTTCATAATTAATTCATTATTTATTAAGATTATATATTTTAAACACTGTAGCAAAAGTTGGATGATACCAAAAAAACACGACTCTTTATTAAACTTTGCTTTTTATAAAACACTTTACACTTTTATCATCACATTTTGATTCTCAAGAGACCAAGCCTTGTTTCTAGTGTACAGATTAAGAAAATTGAAGCAGAGAGATTAAGTGATCTGTTAAAGATCAAGAGACAGTAATTAGCAGAATTAAGAACAGAAATTAAGTGTTCTAACTCTAGGCTCAGTGATCTTTCTGTCACACCATGTTCTATATCAAGGAGGGGATATAGCCTAAGGGTTTTAAAAGATAGACTTGGGAGACAGGGGATCTAATTTTGAACTCAGACTGAACAATTTACTACCTCTGGTTAGCTGATCAACCTATCGAACTTCCTTGTGCCTCAATGTCTTCTGCTGAAGGTGACTAATAATAAAAATTGATTTATAGATTTTTTGTGAAAATTAACTTTATATGCAAAACTCTCATATGTAACTTATTACATAGTATCAAGTGGTTCAATATTAGCTCCTATTATCATTGCAGTGTCTCCAGGAGTCATTTTTGAACCCTCATGAACCCCTTTGGAGATCTGAGACTTGTTGAAATCACCCACACATGCAGAATTGTACTTCATGTTAAGAAGCAACATTTGTTGCTACTTATTTTTATCCAAACAATACTCAGAAAAACACAAGTAAGAGATTTGGAGCAAACCCTGCTTTAAGATCAAATGTCAGATACATTTCTTGTATGTTTGATAGAACAATTCACTTGTTCTGTTTATTAATCACTGTTCTCAGCTTCACTGGAAAATATGTTCACTGTCTATACTTTCAAATTATAATTCTATTGTATTCTCCTGGCTAATTGGATGGACTTAGGAATATTAAATTTATTATTCTACATTCTGTATTTAGGATAAATTCATTTTTATCCTCAAATTAAGATAACAAAGACATATTTTTCTGTACTAATTGAAAGTTTGAATAAAGACTCTTTTGGTTGCAAGTATGATAAGCCCACTGCAAATAGCCCCAAGCAGAGATGAACATTTACCAAAGGGTACCTTTCTTAAGGATCCAAATTAAGAAAAAGGGGGAAATTTAGCTAGACCTTGAAAAGACTGAAACTCGGGACAGGGAGATTGTCAGGAATCAGGCAGCCTCTTTTCTTCAGTTTCTCTCCACACAGGAGAATTTCAGCTTCCGAATTCTGTGTTCATTGGCTGTTTGTTGTTATTCCTGTTATTATGTGTTTGTATGCACATGGTTACAATAGAGTTTATGACTTGGACTTCTGTCCAAGCATGCTGAATACATGGGTTCATATCACTCTTTTAATCATAGGTTGGTGAAGGTAATGGCCTTTTGGAGGGTACACTTCAAAGATATCACTGTAGTTTTGTACCAGTCAAGTTTGCTAATTCTTCACATTTTTGTAACTGGTACAGTTTGGTGTGTATGTATGTGTGTTTGTGTGTGTGTATTAGTGCTAAATTTGTGGCTATAAAGAGCCAACTTCTCTTTAGCACTGCCAAAACTCTATTCCTTTATCTCCATCTACAGAAAGCCAATACCTTTAAAACTGTTGCTTGCTACTCTGGTTTTCAGATCCATCACACCTTACAGCATCTCCCAATCATTCCTCTTATACAAATATATACATTTTAATTGACACTTTCCTAAATAGTGTAATATGACTTTCTCTTTCTTTCATTGATATTGCTAATTTGGTATTACTTGCTAAACTTATTATCCCCTATTATTTCTTAGCATAGGAGTCCCTATTAAGAATATTTCCTTATGAAAAACTAATTGTCTTTTTACCAAATGGAAGTTCTTTTTAATAAATTTTTTTCCAATCCATTTTGTCTGCTTCAAATTCTAGTTCAAAGACGTTTTCGTTCATAAAATATAAACATTTATAATATTTTAATTTATCTTAAAAAAGTTCTAGATACTCATGAAAAATTGGTAATAAACTAAATGATTAACAATATATTTAAATACATGGTAAAATACTCATGCAGTTATTAAGTTTAAAAGGCCAGAAATAAACCTGCACTCAATTTATCATTTATTTTTTTCAAAGTCTTTCAGTCTTCCCTATCTAATTTTCTATATAAAAATAAGACACAAAACCACACTAAAAAATCTGCATATTAATATGTTGGCAATGTGTACACGTACAACTGATATGTTTTCATAATTTCATAGTAAGAAACAAAGAAATGTTATTACATTGTCAATTCCCTTTCCTGTGAAATCGAGTGTTGTACCAGTTACTTGATGAGAAACACAGGTATACATTATGTAAAATATTTGAAACTAACAAGCAGGAATCATTGATGAGTCATAAATCATGCATAAATGGTGTCTTATTAAAACAATGTATTATAATCAAAGTTTGTATTCAAACTTTCTTTCAAAATATTGTTTTGTATTTGTTTCCAAAGTCAAAAATAGGCATTATTTTAGATTTACTAATGCCCCATATAAAATAACTTAAATTTATTTTATTATTAATTTTTATTTCCCTCATCTCCCATCCACCTCCCCTCTGGAAACAACTTTTAAATTCTCTATATCTATGACTCTGTTTCTGGTTTGTTCAGTTTTTTTTTTTAATTGAGGTATAATTGGTTAACAGTATTATATTAGTTTCAGGTGTACAACATAGTCATTCAATATTTTTATAGATTATAATCCATTTAAAGTTATTATAAAGTACTGGCTATATTCCCTGTGCTGTACAATATATTCTTATATCTTATTTATTTTATACATAGTAGTTTGTACCTCTTAATCACCTACTGCTCTCCCTGCTGGTAACAAACCACTAGTTTGTTCTCTATATTTGTGAGTCTGTTTCTGACAAAGGATTAACCTCCAAAATACAAACAGCTCATGCATCTCAATATCAAAAACAACAACAACAAACAACCCAATCATAAAATGGGTGGAAGATCTAAATAGACATTTCTCCAAAGAAGACATACATATGGCCAAAAAACACATGAAAAGATGTTCAACATCACTAATTATTAGAGAAATGCAAATCAAAACTTTGATGAGGTATCACCTCACACCAGTCAGAATGGCCACCATCAAAAAAATCTATAAACAATAAATGCTGGAGAGGGTGTGGAGAAAAGGGAACCCTCCTACACTGTTGGTGGGAATGTAAATTGATAGAGCTACTATGGAGAACAGTATAGAGGTACCTTAAAAAACTAAAAATAGAGATACCATATGATGCAGCAATCCCACTCCTGGGCATATATCTGGAGAAAACCATAATTTTTTGTTACATTCATTTGTTTGTTTTACTTTTTGGATTCCACATAAAAATGATAACATACTGTTATCTTCCTCTGAATGACTTATTTCACTAAGAATTATACCCTCCATGTTCCATCCATGCTGTTGTAAATGACAGAATTTCATTCTTTTTTTAAAGATGAACTGCTATTCCATTGTGTGTGTGTGTGTGTGTGTGTGTGTGTGTGTGTGTGTGTGTGTGTATATATATATATATACCACATCTTCTTTATCCATTCATCTGTTGATAAACAGTTGCTTTCCTACCTTGGCAGTTGTAAATAATGCTGCTATGAATACTGGGGTACATGTATTTGTTAAAATTAATATTTTTGTATTCTTTAGATCTATATCCAGGAATTGAACTGTTGGATTATATTTCTATTTTTAGTTTTTTAAGGAACCTCCATACTGTTTTCCTTAAGTGCACCAATTTACATTCACACCAACAATGTACAGGGATTCCCTTTTTTCCACATCCTTGCCAATATTTTTTATTTGTAATCTTTTTGATGATAGCCACTGTGACAGATGTGAGATGTTATTTCACTGTGGTTTCAATATGCATTTCCCTACTAATTAGTGGTGTTGAGAATTTATCATGTGTTTGTTGGCCATCTGTATATCCTCTTAAGAAAAATGTCTCTTTATGTCTTCTGCCCAGTTTTTAACTGTTTGTTTTTTTGGTATTGAGTTTCATGAACTGTATATATATTTTGAATATTAATCGCTTATTGGTCATGTCATTTGCAAATATTTTCTATCATTCAGTATGTTATCTTTTCATTTGTTGATGGATTTCTTAGCTGTGTCATTTAAGTTTAATTACATGCCACATTTGTTCATTTTTCTCTTTTGTTTCTTTTGCCTTAGGAGACAGATACAAAAAAAATATTGCTACCATTTCTGTCAAAGTGTTCTGCCTATGTTTTCTTCTAGGAGCTCTATGATTTTTTAGTCTTATAATTAGGTATTTAGTCCATTTTGAGTTTATTTTTGTATATGGTGTGAGAAAATGTTCTAATTTCATTGTTTTATGTGTAGCTCTCCAGTTTTCCCACCACCATTTATTGAAGAGATTGTCTTTTTCCTATTGTATATTCTTGTCCCCTTTGTCATAATTAATTTACCAGCAGTGTATGGGTTTATTTCTGGGATCCCTATTCTATTCTATTGATATGTGCCTGTTTTGGTGCCAGTACCATACAGCTTTGAGTACTTTAGCTTTGTAGCATAGTGTAAAGTCAGGGAGTGTGAAACCTCCAGCTCTGTGTTTCTTTCTCAAGATTGCTTTGGTTATTCATGGTATTTTGTGTTTCCAAACAAATTTTAGAACTATTTTTTCTAATTTTGAGAAAAATGCATTCAGTATTTTGAGAGGAATTACATTTAATCCCTAGATAGCCTTGAGTAGTATGGTCATTTTAACAATATTAATTCTTCCAATCCAGGAACATGATATATCTTTCTATGTGTTTGTGTCACCTTCAGTTTCTTTCAGCATTGTCTTATATTTTTCCAAGTACACATCTTTTACCTCATTAGTTAGATTTATTCCCAGGCATTTTATTCTTTTTGATGAGATGATAAGTGTGATTGCTTTCTTAATTCCTTTTTCTCATAGTTTGTTATTAGTGAATAGAAATGAAACACACTTCTGTATATTAATTTTGTATCCTACAGCTTTACCAAATTCACTGATGAACTCTAGTAGTTTTTTTGGTGGCATCTTTAGGGTTTTCTAAGTATAATATCATGTCGCCTGCAAATAGTGACAGTTTTACTTCTTCCTTTCCAATTTGGATTCCTTTTCTTTTTGTTGTCTCATTGCTGTGCGTAGGACTACCAATATTGTGTCAGTAAAAGTAATGAGAGTGTCTTCTTCCTGATCTTACAGTAAATGCTTTCAGATTTTCACCACTGAGTATGTTGTTAGTTTTGGGCTTGTCATATATGGCCTTTATTATGTTGAGGTATGCTACTCTATGCCTACCTTCTGAAGAGTTTTTAATGATAAATGAATGTTGAATTTTGTCAAAAGTTTTTTTTTTTCATCTATTGAGTTGATCATATGGTTTTTCTCATTTTGTTAATGTAGGGTATCATATTGATTGATTTTCAAATATTGAACAATCCTTGCATCTCTAGGATAAATTTCACTTCTTCATGGTATATGATCCTTTATATGTATTGTTGAATTCAGTTTGCTCATATTTTGTTGAGGAATTTTGCCTCTATGTTCATCAGTGATAATGGCCTGTAATTTTCTCTTTTTTTGTAGTATCTTTGTCTGGTTTAGGTATTAGGGTGATGTTGACCTTGTAGAATGAGTTCTGAAGTGTTTCTTCCTCTGCATTTTTTTAGAATTGTTAGAGAAGAATAGGTGTTACCTATTCTCTAAATGTTTGATAGAATTCACCTGTGAAGCCATCTATTCCAAACTTTTTGTTTGTTGGGAACTTTTAAAGTTGTTATTTAAATTTTATTACTGGTAATTGGTCTATTTATATTTTCTATTTCTTCCTGGTTCAGTCCTAGAAGATTGTACATTTCTATATTGTTATGAATTTGTCCATTTCTCCTAGGTTGTCCATTCTATTGATATATAACTGTTCATAGTAGTCTCTTATGATACTTTGTATTTCTGTAGTGTCAATTGTAACTTCTCCTTCTTCATTACTGATATTATTGATTTAGGCCCTCTCTTTCCTTCTTGAGTCTTCTTGAGTCTAAAGGATTATCAGTTTTGCTTATATTTTCAAAGAAACAACCCAGTTTCATTAATGTTTTATATTGTTTTTTAATCTCTCATTTATTTCTGCTCTGATCTTTATGATTTCTTTCCTTCTACAAACTTTGGGTTTTGCTTGTTTTTTCTAATTCCTTTAGGTGTTAGCTTAGGTTGTTTGAGATTTATATGGCTATAAACTCTCTTAGAACTGCTTTTGCTGTTTACCCATAGATTTTTGATCATTATGTTTTCATTTTCATTAATCTCCAGAGTATTTTTTAATTTTTTATTTGATTTCTTAAGTGATCCATTAGTTGTTTAGTAGCATACTGTTTAGCTTCCACGTTTGTGTTTTTTGCAGCTTTTTTTCCTGTAGTTGATTTCTGATCTCATAGCATTATGGTTGGAAAAAATAATTGATATGATTTCACTTTTTTTAAAATTTCCTGAGACTTGTTTTGTGGCCTAGCATTTGATCTATCCTAGAGAATGTTCCATGTGCACGTGAACAGAATGTGTACAGAATGTGCACATGTGCAATGTGTACAGAATGTTCCATGTGCACGTGAACAGAATGCTTTTGGATGGAATCTTCTATATATTTGTATTAAGTCTATTTGTTCTGATGTGTTACTTTGACCAGTAATTCCTTATTGATTTACTATCTGGATATTCTGTTTATTAATGTAAGTGATGTGTTAAAGTCCACTATTATTGTTGTGTTACTCAGTTTCTCCCTTTATGTCCTTTAATATTAGCTTTATGTTCTTAGGGGCTCCTATGTTATGTACATATATATTTACAGTTGTTACATCTTCTTTGATTGATCACTTGAACATTATGTAACATCATTTGTCTCTTGTTACAGTCTTTGTTTTAAAGTCTAGTTTCTGATATGAGTATTGGTATTGCTACCCCAGCTTTCTTTGATTTCCTTTTGCATGGAATACATTTTCCATCCCTCACTTTCAGTATGTGTGTGTCTTTAGATCTGATGTGAGTCTCTTGTAAGCCACATAGATATGGGTCCTATTTTTTATCTATTCAGCCACTCAGTCTTTTGACTGATCATTTAGTCCATTTACATTTAAAGTAATTATTGATAGGTATGTACTTACTGACATTTTGTTAAATTGTTTTTGTAATTCTTTTTTGTTCCTTTCTTCTTTTGTTCTCCTTTCATGTGATTTGATGACTCTCTTCAGTGTTATGTTTGGATTCCTTTCTCTTTTTGTGTGTATGTACCTAGAATAGATTTTCCTTTGTGGTTACCATGAGGTTTGTATGTAGCAATATATATCTATGAGTATGTATATATGAGTATATATATGTATGTGTGTGTATATATATATATATATCACATATATATGTGTGTGTGTATGTATATATATCACACACACGATTATTTTAAGTTGTTGATTTCTTTATTTCAAGTACATTTTAATAACCCTGATTTTTACTCCCCTCCCCAATGATAACTGTTTTTGATATCATATTTTACATCCTTTTGTTTTATGTGTCCCTTAACTACTTATTTCTGATATAGATAATTTTAGTACTTTTGTCTATTAGTCTTTCTTCAAGCTTTGTACATGGTTATCTACTACCTTTACTGTATGTTTGCCTTTACCAATTAGTGTGCTTTTTTTCACAATTTTTATGTTTCTAGTTGTGGACTTTTCTTTTTTGCTTAGATAATTCCCTTTAACATTTCTTGTAAAGCTAGTGTGGTGGTGCAAAACTTATTTATTATTTGCTTATCTTAAATCTTTTGATCTTTCCACAAAATCTGAATGAAAGCTTGCTAAGAAGAATATTCTTTGTTGTAGGTTTTTCCCTTTCATCACTTCAAGTTTATTGTGCTACTCCCGTCTCACCTCTAGAATTTCTACTGAAAAGTCAGCTTATGGCCTTATGGGAGTTCCCTTTTGTGTAACTTGTTTATATCTTGCTGATTTTAATATTCTTTTTTTATCTTTAATTTGTTCCATTTTAATTACAGTGTGTCTTTGTATGGTCCTTTTTGGGTTGATCCTGTTTGGGACTCTCTGCACTTTCTGTACCTGTATATCTGTTTCCTTTCCCAGGTTAGGGAAGTTTTCAGCTATTATGTTTTCAAATATATTTTCTGCCACTTTATCTGTTTCTCTTCTCCTTTTGGTAGCTCCATAATACAAATATAGTATGCTTAATGTTGTCATAGAGATCTGTTGAACTGTCTTAATTTCTTTTTTTTTTTTTTTTCTTTTATCTGTTCGGCTTCAGTGATTTCCATGACTCCTTTTTCCAGCTCATTGAACTATTCCTCTGTATCTTTTAACTACTGTTGTTTCCTACTAGTATATTTTCATTTGTTATTTTATTCTTCAATTCTATTTGGTTTTTCTTCATATTTTCCAGCTCTTTGTTAAAAATGTTATCTTCTCACTGTCTTCATCCTTTCTTCTCCTGAGTTCTCAGTCATCTTTGTGATCATTACCTTGAATTCTTTATTGGGTAGATTGCCTATTTCCACTTCATTAGTTCTTCTGGGATTTTATCTTCTTCCTTCATTTGGAGTATATCCTTCTCTTGCCTCATTTTACCTAATTTGCTGTTTTTATTTTTATGTATCATGTAGGTTGATTAAGTTTCCCAGTCTTGGAGAACTGACCTTTTGTAAGAGATGTCCTATGTGTCCAAGTGCATGGTCCCCTCTAGTCCCCAAAGCTAGGGGTGTACCATATATGGACTGAATGTGCCATTTTATTGTGGCTGGCTGATTACTGTAGGCAGTCTGGCAGGCCTGACTGGCCCCTGATTTGTTTGGTTGCCAGGCCCTGAGTTTTGTGGAGGTTGCTGGCTGCTGGTTGGTGGGGCCAGGTCATAATACAAATAGCTGTGGAACCCCAGTGGGTCCCAGGGCCAGTGACAGCTCAGTGGTGGGCAGAGCCTCATCCTGGGGTCTCTGGCTACAGGGCCTTGGGGACCCTGAATCTCTTCTTAGCATTTTGGTGTGTGGGGCTGGAACCCACAGCCACTGGATTTGGGGCCCAAGGTATCCCTGAGCTGTCATGGCTTGCTGATGGGCAGGGCCTGGGCCCAGGTAGTCCCAGGGCTGATGCCAGCTTGCTAGTGTGTTGGATGGGGTCTGACAAGGCAGGTTTTATGGCTGCAGTGTCTTGGTTATGGAGTCCACCTGCTGGAGGGTAGAGCCAAGGTCCAAGGTGTTCTGGGGCTAGTGCCAGCTCACCAGTAAGATGAGCCATGTCCCAGGCTCTCTGGTTGCACTGCCCTGGGTAATCTGTAGTTGGTGTGTCTGCTCACTGATAGAAGGGCTGGGACCTCAGTTTTCTTGGGAATTGTGCCTATCCACTGCTGAGCAGAGCTGGGCCTCAGGGTCTCTTGCTACAGGGCCCTGGGGGTCCTAAGACTAGTGTCTGCTTATTGGTGTGTGGTGCTTCATTCTGGGACCACTTGTGGACAGTGCCATGTCCTAGGGCAGCTGTGGGCTCAGGGGCAGCATGCCTGCTTGTGGGTGGAGATGTGTCACCATCCAGATTGTTGCTTGGCCTGAAGTGTCCAAGTACTAGTGCAGACAAGCTGGAGGGTGGGGATGAGTTCAGTTGCTAATAAGCTAGATGGAACATTCCAAAATGGCACTTTCTATCTTCAGTGTTCTTGTGGTAGAATGAGTTCCCCAAAATGGATGCCACAAGTCTATGGGGTGAGCTCCAGTTGTTTCCTGCCCCTCCAGTGAGTCTCCAAGATCAGCAGGTGGGTCTGACTCAGGCTTCTTTTAAGTTACTGCTTCTGCTCTGGGTCCTAGAACATATGAATTTTGTGTGTGCCCTTTAAGAAAGGAATCTCTATCTCCCACAGACCCTGGAGCTCCTGAAAGTTAGCCCTGCTGGCCTTTAACTCCAAATGTTCTGGGGGCTCGACTTCCCAGTGAAGGACTTCCAGGCTAAGTAGCCTGATATGGGACTCAGACACGTTGTTCCTTGGGGAGAATATTTTGTTCTTTAGATCCCACATATAAGTGAAATCATTTTTTCTATTTGTCTTTTTATGAGTAATTTCATTTAGCATAATACATAACATAGGTCCATCCATGTTATCGCAAATGGCAAAATTTCATTCTTTTCTATGTCTGATTAATATTCCATTGTGTGTATGTGTGTGATATATGTATGTCACATCTTCTTTATTCATTCTTCCATCGATTGGCAGTTAGGTTGCTTCCATATCTTGGCTATTGTGAATAATTCTGTAATGAACATATGGGTAGGTATATCTTTGAAAATTAGCATTTTGGGGTTTTTTTTTTTTTGAAGAATACCCAGAAGTAGAATTGCTCAATCATATGGTAGTGTTCTTTTTAATTTTTGAGGAAACTCTATAGAGGCTACACCAATTTACATTCTCACCAACAGTGCATAAGGATTCCCTTTTCTCCACATCCTTGCCAACACTTGTTATTTCTTGTCTTTTTGATAATAACCATTCTGAGAGGTGTGAGGTGGTATCTGATTGAGGTTTTGATTTTATTTCCCTGATGATTAGTGATGTTGAGAATCTTTTCATGTGTTTGTTGGCTATCTGTATCTCTTCTTTGGAAAAATGTCTATTCAGGTCCTCTGCTCATTTTTTAATCAAGTTGTTTATTTTTTTGATATTGAGCTGCATGAATTCTTTATATATTTTATATATTATCCCCTTATCAGATATATTGTTTGTAAAAAAATTTCCCATCTACTAGGCCGCCTTTTTGTTTTGTTGGTAGTTTTCTTTGATGTGCAAACACATTTTAGTTTGGTATCCTCTTTATTCACTTTTTCTTTTGCATCTGTTTTTCTTGTTTGCCTGTGGAAACATATCCAAAAAATATTGCTAAGACCTATATCAAAGAGCTTACTGCCTATGTTTTCTTCTAGGAGTTGTATGGTTTCACATCCTACATTTAATCCATTTTGAGTTTATTTCTGTATCTGGTATTAGAAATTAGTCCAGTTTGATTCTTTGCATGTAGCTATCCAGTTTTCCCAACACCATTTATTGAAGAAGTTGTCTTTTACCCACTGAATATTCTTGCCTCCTTTGTTGTAGATTAATTGACTATTATACTCCCAAACTCATTCTATGAGGCCACCATCACCCTGATACCAAAACCAGACAAAGATGTCACAAAGAAAGAAAGCTACAGGCCAATATCACTGATGAACATAGATGTAAAAATCCTCACGAAAATACTAGCAAACAGAATCCAACAGCACATTAAACACATCATACACCATGACCAACTGGGGTTTATCCCAGGGTTTATCCCAGGAATACAAGGATTCTTCAATATATGAAAATCAATCAATGTGATACAATGTATTAACAAACTGAAGGGTAAAAAACATATGATAATCTCAATAGATGCAGAAAAATGTTTTGACAAAATTCAACACTGATTTATGATAAAAACTCTCCAGAAAGTAGGCATAGAGGGAACTTACCTCAACATAATAAAGCCCATATATGACAAACCCACAGCAAACATCATTCTCAATGGTGAAAAACTGAAACCATTTCCACTAAGATCAGGAACAAGACAAGGTTACCCACTCTCACTGTTATTCAACATAGTTTAGGAAGTTTGAGCAAAAGAAATCAGAGAAGAAAAAGAAATAAAAGGAATCCAAATAAGAAAGAAGAAGTAGGGCTTCCCCAGTGTTGCAGTGGTTGAGAGTCCACCTGCCGATGCAGGGGACATGGGTTCGTGCCCCAGTCCGGGAAGATCCCACATGCCACGGAGCAGCTGGGCCTGTGAGCCATGGCTGCTGAGCCTGTGCATCCGGAGCCTGTGCTCTGCAACAGGAGAGGCCACAACAGTGAGAGGCCTGCGTACTGCAAAAAAAAAAAAAATAATAATGTGTTAAGAAAGAAGAAGTAAAGCTGTCACTATTTGCAGATGACATGATACTATACATAGAGAATCCTAGAGATGCTACCAGAAAACTACTAGAGCTAATCAATGAATTTGGTAAAGTAGCAGGATACAAAATTTATGCACATAAATCTCTTGCATGCCTATGCACTAATGATGAAAAATCTGAAAGAGAAATTAAGGAAACAGTCCCCTTTGACCTTGCAACAAACAGAGTAAAATACCTAGGAATAAACCTACTTAAGGAGACAAAAGAACTATATGCAGAAAACTCTAAGACACTGATGAAAGTAATTAAATATTATACAACCAGATGGAGAGACATACCATGTTATTGGATATAAAGAATCAACATTGTGAAAATGACCATAGTACCCAAAGCAATCTACAGATTCAATGCAATCCTATCAAACAACCAATGGCATTTTTCACAGAAGTAGAAAAGAAAATTTTACAATTTGTATGGAAACACAAAAGAACCCGAATGGCTAAAGCAGTCTTGAGAAAGAAAAACAGAGGTGGAGGAATCAGGCTCCCGGACTTCAGTCTATACTATAAAGCTACAGTAATCAAGACAGTATGGTAGTGGCATAAAAACAGAAATATAGATCAATGGAACAAGATAGATAGCCCAAAGATAAACCCATGCACATATGGTCACCTTGTCTTTGATAAAGGAGGCAAGAGTATTCAATAGAGAAAAGACAGCCTCTTCAATAAGTGGTGCTGGGAAAACTGGCCAGCTACATGTTAAAGGATGAAATTAGAACACTCCCTAACACCATACACAAAAATAAGCTCAAAATGGATTAAAGACACATATATAACACATATAACACATATATATGGAATCTAAAAAAGAAAAAAATGGTTTTGAATAACTAGGAGCAGGGCAGGAATAAATATGCAGAAGTAGAGAATGGACTTGAGGACACGGGGAGGGGGAAGGGTAAGCTGGGACAACGTGAGAGCATTGCATTGACATATATACACTACCAAATGTAAAATAGCTAGCTAGTGGGAAGCAATCGCATAGCACGGGGAGACCAGCTCAGTGCTTTGTGTCTACCGAGAGGCGTGGGATAAGGAGGGTAGGAGGGAGACGCAAGAGGGAGCAGATATGGGGATATATGTATACTTATAGCTGATTCACTTTGTTATACAGCAGAAACTAACACAACAATGTAAAGAAATTATACTGCAATCAAGATGTTAAAAAATACAAAAACAAAAAACAAATATTTTATTCCAGATGCTATTGACATCGTCTTAGAGTCTAAGTTATTTTCTTTTCACACTTTCTTGAAACAGCTTCTAAGGTCTTAATTTAGGAGTTGTCATTTTCTAGTTCTTTTTGTGCTTAAACTCTCTTCCATTTATGTATAAAGTTCAATGAAGTTGATTTTTTTCCTGCAGAAATTTTGAACTAGGTAATCCCAGAATTGTCTCATTATCTAATTTAAGTAACTTATTCTCATTATTATCTACCATTTAAAGAGTTGGAAATATGTCATGTAACTGCCAGGGGAAAAAATGACTATTCAAGGTTAAAATTAGGCAATGATATGTTGGTTTCCTTGTTTCTTTGCATTTTATTTTGATAGCCAGTAAATTTAGTGTCTCTCAGAAGTATGGTTGAATACCTCAAAACTGATTATACCTAAAAATCTTACCAACTCATTTTGAAATATAAGCTTTAAAAATCTGTGATTACAATTTAATATTATACCTATAAGATTATATAATGTTGCTTTACAGAGAGGGTAGTTATATATTTGTAATGTTTTCAACTTTATTTTGTTTGCATGATTTAACTTAAAGTCTTTTTTATCCAGCTATTCAAAAAAATTATCATAGCATTACTTGTATTTTGTGGGATTTCAGTTTTAGCAGTTAGACTGTATTTTTCTTCAAGGAACAGCTCAGTTATCCTCAAAAATAAAATTTTCTAATACAATTTCTATTGCTCTAAGGATGTGATGTATAATGTGTGTATATATAATTTTTAAAAGGCAACTTTCTTAAGACTATTGGTGTAGAAATAATAGCAGGTTCTATTACAGTAGTTGTGACGGTGAGCAGAGTTACTGCTTTGAGGTTCTGATGAGTCCTCAGAGGTATATCTGAAAAACAATGCCAGATGGCTCTAGAAGAGATCATTGCAGTGATACTCATATAGTCAACCCTTCATTGTTCATCAACATGGCAATGCCCATCTGCATTCTATAAACTCTGTGACCTGGACTGGCCCCATACCCTCATTTTTATTTGTAAGAATCAACTTTGTTTTGCCAAGGCAAGTCTAGAAAAAGACCTATTCATGTGCAAATAAGCAAAACATTGGTACAAATAATTATCTAAAATCCATTTTGATTGTCCTGGTAATTCCTCCATAACTATACATAATCTTGAGAATGGCCATTTTTGTCAACCTTAGGTACTTTGTTTAAACCACACAATTCTTACTTGGCTAATTTTCTCCAATTGTCTTATTCGAGACATCTTACTCATCCTCATAATCATTTACATTCATGAGATCAGTTAATAAATTTCAATCCACATTTCAATTCATCTCAAGTAACATTCATGTTAGCCAAAATTACAGTGTAGAAATTACACATAAATGAATGTTCCCTTTCATTTATGCTGCCATTACAACTCTGCCCATTATAATGTATTAAACCAAAATATGAACATTTTCTAAATATTGAAATATTGCCCTGAAAATGCAGTATAAATTCATTTCATTGCACTAAAATTATTTTCTTATTGCATATGCCACATAGAGAGTGGTCAATTAATGACATCACCAGTGACATTTGATTTTTTTGTATAACAATATATATTAAATAATTTTATGCAAGTATATTTTCTGAGTGATATTCTTACTTAATCTTGTTATTTGAAACACTACTTAAAATTATGCAAAGGATATCTCTTATATCCCTAAGAATATCTGGGGAACATAAAGAGTTAAGGAAAAGGAAAATCAATTTCTTATTTTCCATACATTTGAGATGTGCTATTTTTTTTTTCATCCAACCTGTTCTTCCATGCCAACTGAAAATTCCATATTACCTATAACATTTTCTTGATTTTACCCATTAGGGAAATCTCTCACTATATTGAACTCCTAGAGTATTTAAAATAAATATTTGCCTTGTTTTTGTAGCATATTGATTTTTATTTTTAACTACAGTTATTTTTGTATCTAGTTCTTTACCTTGAAAATCTAAGATACTTTAAGCTTAGAGTCTGGGACTTCTTTGTATCTTTCATAATAGTTCTCATGGATGTTTGGCATTTATTATATGTCCAATAAATGACTCCTGAATAATAAAGCAACAAATATATTTGTAAAACAGTGTTTAAGAGATGAGGATTTTTAGGATGTGAGGTATGAGGATGAAAGAGGCAAGATATAGAAGGTCTTTCAGTTATGGTAAGGGATTTAGATTTTAACTCCTTGGGAAACAGAAGCCATTGGAAAATGAAAGGAAAAGAGTGGCATGTGATTTATGTTTTAGAAGAGCATTGGATGTAGCTTGAGGAATACATAATAGTGGAGCAAGAGAACAGAAGGAAGTTCATTTAGTGGGATATTGTCATAGACAACATGGAGATGATAATAGTTTGATCCAGGTAGTAATTGTGAAGTTGCTGAGTCATAGTTAATAGTAGTTAGAATATGGGTATTTAGGGGGAAAAACACATGATCATCTCAATAGATGCAAAAATATTTGATAAAACACAGCACTATTTCTTGATTAAAAACACCCAACATACTAGAAATAAAATGAAAATTCTTCAATCTGAAAAAATGCATCCAAGAAAAACTCACAAACTAAGGTATACGTAATGGAGCAAGACTGAAGCTTTTCCTCTAAGTCAGGAACAAGACAAGCAAGTCCTCTCTGGTACTGAGTTTTTTCATTTTGTTTTTGTTTATTTTGCTGTTGGAAATGTTCTATAATTAGATAGTGATGATGGTTGTATAACTTGAATATACTAAAAACCACTAAATTTTATAACTTGAAAAAAAATGAACTTTATGGTATGTGGATTATATCTCAATTTTTTTAAATGGATATTTTCAAAAGTTAAAATTTCTGGAACTTACTATTAGGATATGATAGGGATAGAAGCAAGTAATAGTTCAAGATTTCAACTTGAACAACTGGCAAATAGACTTATTTATTAAAACTGGAAGGAGTATTAACACTGTTAACATTGTTATTAGTTTTGTTATTTATATATTTATTTTTGCAGACAAAAAACAGTTTCAAATTTGATTTGCCTATTAATCCAGTGGATGACAAGTAGATGAATTTGATAGTTATTTTATTTAATTTTTAATTGGGATATTATTTGTATACTATAAAAATCACCTTGATAATAAATCAATGATTCAATGATTTTTATTATTTTCACAAAGTTGCACCACCATCACTGTTATGTAATTCCAGAACATTTTTCTCAGCCAATTAAAGAGACCCAATACTCACTAACAATCACTGTCCATTTCAACCTCCCTTCCCCAGCCTTTTTTCACTATTAATGTACTATCTGCCCCTATGGACTTACCTGTTCTGAACAATTCATATTAATGTAATCATATAATATATAGTATTTTGTGTTTGGATTATTTCATTTAGTACAGTGTTTTCAAGATTTGTCCATGTTGCAGTAGGTATTTTTTCCTTTTTATAGCTGAAATATATATTCTGTTGTAATAATATATTATATATAAATATGTATTTATCAATCTTTACATTTTGGCCATTATGAATAATGCCATTATAAATATTTGTGTACAAGTTTTTGCATCGACTTATATTTTCAGTTCTCCTGGGTATGTACCTAGAAATAGAATTGCTGGGCCATATGGTACTTCATGTTTATCTTTTTGAGGAACTGCTCAACTGTTTTCCAAAGCAATTGAATCATTTTACATTCCTACCAGCAATATCTGAGGGTTCCAATTCCCACATGTTTTCTAACAGTTTCTATATTCTGTCTTTTTGAATAAAGCCATTCTAGTGGGTGTGAAGTGGTATCTCATTCTGGTTTTAACTTGCATTTGTCTAATGACACATATGTTAAGCAACTTTTTGTCCTATTTGTCCATGTACATATATATTTACATAATTATATTAACATGTATAATATATATATTTATTAAAGACCATATGCATGGGGCTTCCCTGGTGGTGCAGTGGTTGAGGGTCCGCCTGCCGATGCAGGGGGCGCGGGTTTGTGCCCCGGTCCGGGAGGATCCCGCATGCCGCAGAGCAGCTGGGCCCGTGAGCCATGGCCCCTGAGCCTGCGCGTCCAGAGCCTGTGCTCCGTGGTGGGAGAGGCCGCAACGGTGAGAGGCCCGCATACCGCAAAAAAAAAGAAAAGAAAAAGACCATATACATGTATTTACATATATATAAATATGTTTTCAATTTATTTGACCTTTTTTTTGTGTGTGTGTGGTACGTGGGCCACTCACTGTTGTGGCCTCTCCCTTCGTGGAGCACAGGCTCTGGATGCACAGGTTCAGTGGCCATGGCCCATGGGCCCAGCCGCTCCGCGGCACGTGGGATCTTCCCGGACCGGGGCATGAACCCGTGTCCCCTGCATCAGCAGGCAGACTCAACCACTGCGCCACCAGGGAAGCCCTATTTGACCACTTTTAATAAAATAAACAATATTTGACATTATGTAAGTTTAAGATATACAACATGTTCGATACATTTATATATATATATATATATAGTAATATTATTGCCAAAGTAGTGATTTATCACATTACATAATTATAGTACAGTATCATTATCTACATTCATTGCATTGTGCCTTAGATCTCTATGGCTTATTTACTGCTAGTTACAAGTTCGTATCCTAAACACCATCACCCTTATCCACTCCCTTCCATCTCCTGGTGACCACAATTTTACTCTCTGTTTTTCCCAAGTTTAACTTTTTTAGATTCCACATATGACTGATATAATACAGTATTTGTCTTTCTCTGTCTGACTTACCTTGCTTAACATAAGGTGCTCAAGGTCAATCCATGCTGTCACAAATGGAAGGACAGTCTCCTTTCTCATAACTGAATAATATTTATTGTGAATATGTACCACATCTTTTTTATCCATTCATATGTTGATGAATATGTGGGTTGTTTCCATATCTTGGCAATTGTAAGTAATCATGCAATAAACGTGGGGGTGCATATATCTCACCCAAATCCTGTTTTAATTTCCTTTGTGTATATACCCAGAAATGAAAACTCGAGATCATATGGTAGAATGATTTGTAATTTTTTGTGAAAGCTCCATATTGTTTACTAGAATGATTGACCAATTTACATTCTCACCTACAATGTATAAGTGTTCCCTTTATACTACATTTTTCCAGTGCCTGTTGTCTTCTTGAAATAGCCATTCTAACTGTTGTGAAATAACATCTTACTGTGGTTTTGATTTGCATTTCCCTGATAGTTAATGATGTTAAGCATCTTTTCATGTGTCTATTGGCCATTTTGATATCCTCTTTGGAAAAATACCTATTTACTACTTCTTCTTTTTTTTTTTTTTGGTACGTGGGCCTCTCACTGTTGTGGCCTCTCCTGTTGCAGAGCACAGGCTCCAGACACACAGGCTCAGCGGCCATGGCTCACAGGCCCAGCCGCTCCACGGTATGTGGGATCTTCCCAGACCGGGGCATGAACCCATGTCCCCTGCATCGGCAGGCGGACTCTCAACCACTGCACCACCAGGGAAGCCCCACTTCTTCTATTTTTTTAACTGGATTATTTCTTTTGTTGTTGTTACTAAGTTGACTAGTTCTTTATATATTTTGAATATTAACTTCTTATCCTATACATGGTTTGCAAAAATGTTCTCCCATTCTGTAGGTTGTCTTTTTATTTTGTTAATTATTTATTTTGCTGTGCAGAAAATTTGAGTTTAACATAGTTTTATTTGTTGATTTTTGCTTTCATTGTGCTTTTGGCACCTTGTTCAAAAATCATTACCACAACCAATGTCAAAGAACTTCTTCCTTAAGTTTTTCTCTAGAGATTTTATGGTATCAGGTTTTATATTTAAGTATTTGATTCATTTTGAGTTAATTTTTGTGAGTGATTTGGGATAGGGATCCAATTTCATTCTTCTGCTTGTATTTCACCAATTTTCCCAACACCATTTGTTGAAGAGACTGTCCTCTCACTGCATGGGTATTCTTGGCTCTCTTGTCAAGTATTGTTGACTGTATATGCTGGGATTTAATCCTGGGATATCTATTCCGTTCTATTAGTCAATATGTCTATTTTTTCCAGTACCATACTATTTTGATTACTGTGGCTTTTTAATATAGTTTGAAATCGTGAAGCATAATACTTCTGAATTTATTCTTTCTTCTCAGGATTGCTTTGGCTATTCAGGGTCTTTTGTGGTTCCACACAAATTTTAAGATTATTTCTTCTATTTCTGTGAAGAATGCTTTTGGTATTTTGATGGGTGTTACATTGAACCTGTAGATGGCTTTAGGTAGTATGGCCATTTTAACAACAATAATTATTATAATCTAAGAACATAGGATGCCTTTCCATTTGTTTATGTCTTCAATTTCTTTCAGCAAAGGCTTGTAGTTTTCATTGC
The DNA here is from genome assembly GCF_951394435.1 of Stenella coeruleoalba. Taxonomy (NCBI): domain Eukaryota; kingdom Metazoa; phylum Chordata; class Mammalia; order Artiodactyla; family Delphinidae; genus Stenella; species Stenella coeruleoalba. The sequence goes on along the minus strand of NC_137150.1, from coordinate 108,726,447 downwards.
ACAAATCTTCACTTCCTTGGTTAAATTTATTCCTAACTATTATATATTTTCTTGATGCTATTGTGAATGGGATAGTTCTCTTATTTCTTTCTCAATTGCTTCATCATTAGTGTAAAGGAATGCAATTGATTTATGTATCTTGATTTTATATCCTGCCACTTTACTGAAAATGTTGATTATTTTTGACTGAGTCTGGGATTTTCTATGTATAAGATCATATTATCAGGAAATAGTGATAATTTTACATCATCGTTTCTGATTTGGATGCCTTTTATTTCTTTATCTTACCTAATTGCCCTAGCTACCACTAGTCAGTACTCTATTGAATGAGTCATGAGAGTGGCCATGGTTTTCTTGTTTCTGATCTTACATGAAACCCTTTCTATTTTTATCCATTTAGTATAATATTAGCTGTAGATTTGTTATATATGGCCATTATTATGTTGAGGTATGTTCCTTCTATACCCAGTCTGTTAAAGTGTTTTTATTATGAAAGGATGTTGTATTTTGTCAAATGTTTTTTTTCTGCATTTACTAAAATGATCATGTAATTTTTGTTTTTAATTTTATTGATGTTATATATTACACTTATTTTTTCCCAATGTTGTGAGGTTTTATTTTTATTTATTTATTTACTTTAACATCATTATTGGAGTATAATTTCTTTACAATGGTGTTAATTTCTGCTTTATAACAAAGTGAATCAGCTATACATGTACATAAACCATCCTTGTATCTCAGGGATAAATCCACCTTTGTTGTGGTCTGTAATATTTTAATGTGTTCTTGGATTTGGTGCACAAATATTTTGTTGAGAATTTTCACATCTATACTTATCAGGGATATTTGTCTATAGTTTCTTTAAGTGTGGCATCTTTATCTGGTTTTTGTATCAAAGTAATCTTAGCTTTGAGAAATGAGTTTGAAAGTGTTCCCTTATCAATACTTTGTAAGAGTTTGGGGAGGATTGGTCTTAATTCTTCTTTAAATGTTTGGTAGAATTTTCCAGTGAAGCCATTCAGTTCTGGAGTTTTCTGTGTTGGAAGATTTTTGATTATGGGTTCAATCTTTTTACTCATTATTGGTCTGTTCAAATTTTCTACTTATTCCTGATTCAGTCTTGGTAGGTTGTGTGTTTCTAAAAATGTATACATTCATCCTAGGTTATGTAATTTAGTGACATATAATTGTCCATAGTCTATATGATCCTATGTCTTTTTGTGGTATTGGTTGTACTACCTCCTCTTTCATTTCCAATTTTATTTGAATCATCTCTCTCTTTTTCTTAATTAGTCTAGTTAAAGATTGGCAAATTTTGTTTATCTTTTCAAAGAAACCGTTTTAAATTTTGTTGATTTTTTCTATTGTTTTTCTGTTATCTATTTTACTGTTTCTCTGAACTTTATCATTTCCATCCTTTGTTAATTTGCACTTAATATTTTCTCCTTTATCTAGATACTTGAGGTGTAAAGTTAGATTGTTTATTTGATATCCTTCTAATTTCTTAATATATCAGATTATTGCTATAAACTCTCCTCTCAGAACTGCATTTGCTGCATCCCATGATGTTTGATATGCTGTATTTCTATTTTCATTTCATTTCATTGTCTTGATATTTTAAAACTTTTTTTGGATTTTTTTGACTGAATGGTTGAATAGAAGTGTGTTGTTCATTTTCCAAATATTTGCAGATCTCACTTTATTCTTGTTGTTGATTTCTAGTTTCACACCACTGTGGTCAGAGAAGATAGTTGGTATGATTACAGTCTTCTTAAATTTGCTAAGCTTTGTTTTGTTGCCTGTCATATGGTGTATCCTGGAGAATTTTCCATGTACACTTGAGAAGGATGTCTATTATGCTGCTATTGGGTGGAATGCTCTGTGTATGTCTATTAAGTCTATTTCTTCTAAAGTGCGGTTCAGTCCAACTTTGCCTCGTTGATTTTCTGTCTGGTCAAACTATCTATTGCTGACAGTGGGATACTGAAGTCTCCTATAATTATTGTATTGGTGTCTATTTCTCTTTTATGATCTTTTATTGTTTGAGTAATATATTTCAATGCTCAAGTTTTGGGAGCATATATATTTACAATTGCTATATCTTCTTGATGTAGTGACCCCTTTATCAGTATATAATGTCCTTCTTTGTCTCTTGTTATATTTTTGGCTTGAAGGCTATTTGGTCTGATATAAGGCTACACCTGACTTCTTTTGGTTTCTGTTTGCTTGGAATTTTATCTTCTATGCTTTCACTTTGTGCCTGTGTGTGTCCTTAGAGCTTAAATGAGTCTCTTGTAGGCAGCATATACTTGGGTCTTGTTTTTATCCATCTAGTTACTCTGTGCCTTTTGATTGGTGAGTTCAAACCATTTACTGTTAGGGTGATTATTGTTATGTAAGAATTTACTACTGCCATTTTATCTTTTGCCTTATGATTACTTTGTCTCTCCATTGTTTCTTTTTCCTTCTGTTTGTGTCTACCTTTGTAAGTTGGTGGTTTTCCATGATAATTTGGTCAGTCTTACTTTTTGTTTTGTTTTTTGTTGTTGTTTTGTTTTGTGGTTTTGTCTCCCCTCTAGAATTTTTCTTTGAGGTTATCATGAGGTTTATATAAAGCAACTCATGGGTAAAATAGCTCTTTTCCTTCTGATAGCAATTTATCTTTACTTGTCTATAAAGGTTCCATCCTTTTATTCTTCCCCTTTTATGTTTTTGATGTCACCAGTTTTCTCTTCATGCTGTGGTTTTATTGTCAATTTGTAGTAACTATACTTATTTTTAATGTTTTTTTCCTTTAAAATTTATGCTATAATTAAGAGTTTAATATGCTATTCTAAAAAAGAGTTACATTTTAAAAATTCTGACTATCACTCTAACCAGAGTTTTGTGTAATTTCATCGTTTTGTTTCAGCTTGAAAAACTCCTTTCAACATTTCTTGTAAGGCAGGTCCAGTGTTGGTGAACTCCCTCAGTTTTTGTTAGTCTGAGAAAGTCTTTATTTCTCCTTTATATCTGAAGGATAACTTTGACTGATAGAGTATTCTTGGCTGGCAGTTTTTCTCCTGGCCTGTAGAGTTTCTGTTGAGAAATCTGCTGATAGCTTAAGGGGAGGGGGGGGGGGGTTCCTTTGTAAATTACTGTCCTTTCCTCCATGGTTGTCCTTAAAATATTTTATTTATTATTGATTTTTGAAAGTATTTTTAAAAATATAATATGTCTTGGAGAAGGTCTTTTACATTGAGATAATGTGTTCTATTGCTTTGTGCACTTATATGTCAAGTTCCTTCTTCATGTTTGGAGAGTTCTCACCTATTATTTCTTTAAATATGTTCTCTCTTTTCTTAGCCTCCTCTTCTTTTTCTACTAAATCCATTATTTTATGTTGGCTTTCCTAATGGAGTCAGATAGATCTTGTAGGGTTTCTTAGCTTTTTAAAATCTTAGCTGTCTATCCTCTTAAAACTGAATCATTTTTATAATCCTATCCTTGAGCTTGGTTATTCTCTCTTCCATCTGATCTGCTCTACTTCTAATGCATTTGAATACAGTCTTCTTCTCATTTATTTATATGAGTTATTCGGCTCCACAATTTCTGCTTGGTTCTTTTTTTTTTTTATAATTTTGGCATTGTAAGCATTCCGTTTGCTGGTTTTATTCATGAAATAATTATTTTGCATTTCTGAGCTGCTTGCTGACTTTCTTTATAACAGCTGTTTTTGTTTTTTTTTTTTTTTTTTTTTTTTTTTGCCGCACGCAAGGCTCTCACTGTTGTGGCCTCTCCCGTTGTGGAGCACAGACTCCGGACGTGCAGGCTCAGTGGCTATGGCTCACGGGCCTAGCCACTCCGCGGCATGTGGGATCTTCCCAGACCGGGACGTGAACCCGTGTCCCCTGCATCGGGAGGCGGACTCTCAATCACTGCACCACCAGGGAAGCCCCATATAACAGCTATTTTTAATTCGTTGTCATATCACAGTATTCAGAGTCTTTGGGTTTGGTTGCTGGAAAATTGTTATTTTCTTTTTTTGATATTCTATTACCATGATTTTTTCATGGTGTTTGATAAAAAGTGTCTCTGCTGCCACATTTGAAATAACAAAATCTTTTCTTATTTAGGCAAGACTTTCTTTACTTTGGTTCCAACAGTTCAACAGTTTAGTAATTAGAGCCTTTACAGAAAGTGGTAATATGCCCAAGTTTTTAGTTTCTCTTGCTGGAGCTGACTTGATGTTAACGTTGAAGTATGTGCATAAAAAAGAAAAAGCTGGGGTTTCCCTGGTGGCGCAGTGGTTGGGGGGTCAGCCTGCCGATGCGGGGGGTGCAGGTTTGTGCCCCGGTCTGGGGGGATCCCAAATACCGTGGAGCGGCTGGGCCCAGAGGCCGTGGCCGCTGAGCCTGCACGTCCGGAGCCTGTGCTCAGCGGCAGTAGAGGCTGCGGCAGTGGGAGGCCCGCATACTGCAAAAAAAAAAAAAAATGCTGGTGGAGGGGAAATAAAGGGGGTGTAGTGGTATAGAGGGGCTAAGTGTGTACTTAACACTTGGAGCTTTGGGAGTGCCAATGACCTAGTAAGCATATCCTCAAGTTGGGGGGAATCCAGAGTTCTATGGGTGGTCCTCTTGCCAGAATCTAAGGCCAAACAGCAGAACATACTTTCCTTTACTTTTCTTGGTCTGCCTAACTCTCTTTCCTTTTCTTCCTCCCAGTCACTGTGTTTTTTTTCCTCAGGGAGAGCAATGGGTCCCTCCAGCTGCAGCACATGTGGCCAGGCAGACCCCCACTTCCTCTTTCACTCACCACCTCCTCTGTCAGAAAGGTCATTTTGGACAGGTGCCAGACCTGCCACCACCTTCTCTGCTGAGGCTGCTTCTGCTACCACTTCTCTCACTCAACTGCCTCCTCTGGGTTCTAATCTACCCACTTTCAGGTACACAGATGGATGGATATCTCTAGTGTCCTGGCATGCTATGCAGAGATGCTTTTCTTCAGTTATGGATGTCCAATTAGTGTAAATTCAAGGGGAGATAAAAAGAAACTCATGCCTCCTGTTGCTGACGTCTCACTGCCTATTTTTAATTGGCTTGTTTTTCTTTTTCTTGTTTTTCTTTTGAAGGTTCTTTATATATTCTGGACATTAGTTCTTTATCAGATATATGATTTTCAAATATTTTCTCCTATTTTGTCAGCTACTTTTCCTTTGAGGTATGGTTTTAATTTTGATGAAATTCAATTTGTCTATTTTTCTGATTTTTTTTTAAATTTCATTAAATCTTGCTTATTTTAATTTATTAAATTAGTTTTGCAATCCACTCATGTAAGGAGATCTGCATTTTGACAAAAACAGTTTTATAGAACACGTTTAGAACCCCAGTATTCATTAAGATCATCACAGAAGTGAGTGTGCATAAAGGGTACACTGGAATAAGCCCTTACACTTATCCAAAATTCAGTGGTCGTGAGATGTGGAAGAACAATTAAAGTAGACCTAGGAGTGTCCTAAGCACTCAAGTTGGTGATAACCAAGAGAAACTATTGTTCTGAGAACCAAGAATTAAGAGTTTCAATAAAAATGCATTATCAACTCTGCTAAAATTTTGTCAAATAGGATGAGAACTTAGAAATAATCATCTTCCCTCATGATCTCCAGAATTAGCATTATTCCTTCATTTGACTGGAAGCAAAAGGAAAACAAAATATTAGTCATAGAGTCACATTTTTTATTTTATAACTTCACATAATATACTGCTAACTCTTTCACCATGAATCCTCATTGTAATTTATTTCTATATTTAATTTGCTAAGCTAATTTTTTTTATTTTCCTTTTTTTGCTGTGTGGCAGAAGGAAATATTTTCAAGCTTGATAGGCATCTTTCTTTATTTGATATTTTTTAGCTTGCTTTATGGCTTCTTTATTGTGATTAGAAATGGTGACAAAAATATAAACCTAACAGTATCATTTGTCAAATTCCAAATCTCTTCAACTATCTTTCACAGGTTCCATTTCCATCATGCATAAAAGTTATGAATTTCACCTAGTAATAAGCAAGAATTTGTCTTTTAAATAAATCAAATAATATTTTATAAGTAGAAGGGGGGCTTTACCCAGGTAAAAATTATAAAAAACAAAACAGAGCATTTCTGGTTGGTATTCTTGGGTCATATTCCTGTCTATGGCACTGATCTATATTTCTCTACAGTGCCTCTCACTATGGAAGTTAGGCACTTGACAGAAATATTGGACTGTAAAAATAATAAGTGGGTAGTGAAAGTTCTTCCCTATCTTTAGTATAGAGTGCCCGTGTCATGTTGAACACCAAAGGAATCAAGTTCCACGAAGCTTGTGAATAAAATTAAAGGTTGGTTCAAACTGATGAAGTTTAATTCATGTATCATTTCTTAATTATTTCCATATCCCTTTTTCAACTATTTTTAAGAGTAGAACTAATGGACCAATCACAAATTAATTTTGTTATATCTTATTTTTAGGGTTATTTTAGAGAAGAAGATATAGCTTTTGCTGTTTATCTCAATGGAATAAAATAATTCTACTACTTTGTGATAAATTTAAGCCTGTTAGTATTTAGATTTAAAGACTACTGGCATTGAGAGTTTTCTGTGTTAATGTTACTTGCCAAAATTAATGAGGCTGTTTGCTTAAATGCTTAAGAAAACTACAAAATAGGTTAAAAGTGGTGAAGCCTATTGGACAAGTGGGAGGTGCACATTTTGTTTTTTCATTGTGAACATGAGCTAATGTGATATGGGAAGCAGCAGCTGGAGGCAAGGTCAGCAAGATTGGAGTATCATAGGCCAACTCTACCTAGCAATGAGATACAGCATAGTTGTAATTTTCATATAAAATTTTGTGCCAAACACAAAAGAGGTCAGCTAGATGTGAGAAATACACTAATAACTACTATAAGCTCTTCACTGACAGCATTTTTCTTCATGAAGAGCATTGCATAGTGAGATGGGATGTTATAAGACATAAGATCAATAACAAATATGGGCAAAAATACTCATGTTCTATCATTGGTCATTTTACACAGTGGTAATCTGGTCTAGATCCTTCCAAACTAAAGACTTGTGTTAGTTTAATATTGGTGATAGATATATTTATGATTGATTGGATTAACTGCCTGATGTATTTTAATAATAAATTTTTGAGACTGTAATATCACAAAAATGGAAATTCTGAAGAAGCTCTTAAAAATTCAAGTTGGACCATCATAGAACATACAATCATGCAAGCAATTTTGGTTTAAAAGAGCAGTAACTATACATATTACCATGTGTATATGTGTGATTCTCTATTTGCAACATTTGTTTTAACCAGAGTTATAACTTATCTATAGTTCATTATTTAAATACCTTGTGGTTCTAATTTAATACCATATACCAAGCTAGCTGTTGAAGATATTTCAGTCTCTCATTTTTACCAAACCTTATAATGTATTTGAAGAATTTGATGTGTGATTTTTTGGTCCAGACCCTGTATTAGGGGTAGTAATACAACAGGGAACAAAACCTGACTTGGTCTCTGCCCCATTAGAGTCATCATTATAATGAACTAGACAGAAATTAATGAAATAATGATTTAAAAAAGTAGCTAAACCTTACGGATTGTAAATAATTCTCCCCAAAGTACACATTTAGGAAGTTGCTGAGTGAATAGAGAAAGCCAGTCTGTCTCATTCCAGACACCATGCTCTTAAACACTGCATTAGGAGTTTCTACTTCCATTGAACAGTTATCCTGTTCATTGCAAGGATAAATACAAATATAATTGCTCAACTTTACAAATGTGATTTTTCATTTTACAAGAAAATATTTGAAATTTAGTTACTCCAATTCTAAAAACATATTTTTACTACTAGTAAATAATTTTAATGATAACTTTAAATGCAAATTCTTAGGTAAAGTTTGTCATACATAATTGAGTTAAAATTTGATATTTATAGCTAAGTTTTATTTTTCCCTGCCTCACACAATTAAACAAATTTCAATTTAGGCATTTAACAATAAGGGCTAATCAACTGCAAATTTATATTAGAATAACCTAGGTGATTCTGTTATTGTGGTAATAAATAAATAATATATTATTTCCATAGATGAACATAAAGTTCATTTCTCCGTCACATCAAAATCAGACATAGGGCTTCCCTGGTGGCGCAGTGGTTGAGAGTCCGCCTGCCGATGCAGGGGACGTGGGTTCGTGCCCCGGTCTGGGAGGATCCCACATGCCACGGAGTGGCTGGGCCCGTGAGCCATGGCCACTGAGCCTGTGTGTCCAGAGCCTGTGCTCCACAACGGGAGAGGCCACAACAGTGAGAGGTCTGTGTACCCCCCCAAAAAAAAAATCAGATATGGGTCAAGATGCTGTTTAAGTGTTGACTCAGTTATCCAGGTTTTATCTTGTGACACTTGCATTAAAAACAATAAAGACTGTTTTGCATAGGGTTTTGTTATGAAGCTTGAGAATAATATGTTTCACTTCCTCCAGTCACATTGGCCAGAACCCAGACACATGACTTTAATCTTAGTATAAGTGAGGCTGGAAATTATCTTCTTGTGTGTCCAGAAAGAAAAATATAACACAGATTTGAAACACAGTGTTTCCATTGCAACTTAATATTTTGGTAACATTCATAAGTACCTTCAATTTAAAAAAAATCTTTTATACACACTGTTATCATAGTAACAAAAGAATAATTATTTAACATACCTTCAATTATTTGGTACTTTTATCCTCAACCAATTTGAAATACTGTTCACTCTACAAATATTAGTAATTCAACTATGCAATGCAAATACAGCAGAAATATGGGGAGAAAAACTGGTCATAGCATAGATATAAGGAACCTTCTGAAAGTCCACTGAGTAGGCAATGCACTAATCTGGCCACATGTATCAAAAATTTTCCAAGGTATATATTATGGTCTTATTTGGGAAGAATGAATGAACCAGAACAATACAATTCAAAAAGAAGTGCCAGCTACTCTTTGCAATGTGATCTTCATTGGATCTGGAGCATATATATTGAGTACAGTCATTGTTTGCTTTTTGTTGTTATTGCTTTCAACATAATTGTATTGTCATTTTGATTCATTATATATGAACTTTAATGGAATTTTGCCAGATTTTGAAGTACTTCTTTCCTCTTTATGTATGTCTCAAGAAATATCTAGTAAAATAACTGAGTGTAAAAATATTTTCAGATTTTTTTTTTTTTGCGGTACGTGGGTCTCTCACCACTGTGGCCTCTCCCATTGAGGAGCACAGGCTCCGGACGCGAAGGCCCAGCAGCCATGGCTCATGGGCCCAGCCGCTCCGTGGCATGTGGGATCCTCCCGGACCGGGGCACGAACCCGCGTCCCCTGCATCGGCAGGCGGACCCTCAACCACTGCGCCACCAGGGAAGCCCATTTTCAGATATTTTATATATAAGTAGATCTCAGTAAAATATTCCAGATTCAAGTACATGAGAGGACTTAGATATTGGCTATTGATATTTATAGTACTTGCTTAACAGCCAAGAAACCCCAAATTTTACTAAGTTAAAAATTAAACAGAAATTACTGACCATTTGCATTAGTAATTTCCTTAAATACATTTTAGGAAATTAGTGGCCATCCCTCAGAGAATGGTTAACTGAAATGTTGTTTTCATATTTGTTTCATTCATATTTATATTTGTTCATATAATGCAATACCACATTGAGGATAAAACATGGCTTAAAATTATATATGTCAACATGTAAATATCTTACAAAGTTTACTGAAAAGCAGTTGCTGAATGATTCATGAAGAAACATATTATTTATGTACATTTTAAAAATAGCTAATTACAATATTTATATACATAAAATAAATATTACCCTGACTTATGTAGATGAATTTGGGAATGGTGCTGGGATGAGTGCCAAAGCAAACTTTATTTTTTTTAATTAATTAATTAATTTATTTATTTTTTGTCTGTGCCACATGGCATGCAGGATCTTAGTTCCCCAACCAGGGATTGAACCCTTGCCCCCTGCAGTGGAAGCACAGAGTCCTAACCACTGCACCAACAGGAAATTCCCCCAAAGCAAACTTTAAATTTAACTGAATAGTTTATTTTACAGGGATAAAGAAAATAGTAGATAACAAGTATAAATAGTAGATAACAAGTAAAAATTATAAATAATGAATAAATATCTTTTTGGTTATTTTTTATATTTTTCTGTATTTAAAAAAATTATCATTTTACGGAAGAACATTGAAAAAATTCCCCCAAAATATTTACTTGTGAATTTATGGAAATGTTTTTATGTAATACATGTTGGTACCAAGGGAACTTTCGTTAAAATTCTGTATGTAATTATAGGCTGAAAAAATGAGCTTTGTTAAAGTGAAAAGTATTAACATATTAGATAATCCATTTCTAAGATTCTGGCCAATAAGTAGAAGTTTCAAGGCATCTCTGTCTAATGCACAGGAGATGGCAATCAGGAGGAGAAGTGTGTATTGAGTTTTGTATATTTCAAGAGATTAAGTCTATTGAAATTGTAGCAATAAAGCAGGGATGAGCAAATAAGCTGATTTATTCTTACCATTAGATGAAAGAATCTAATTTAGTGTGAATAGACTCTGTGGATTGAAGAGTAATAGAAGGGAAATATTTGGGAAGCTTTTTATCTTTTAAAGTAGGTTGGAATGAGAGTATATTAACTGAGGTCAAAGAAAAGAGAAATTGTCAGCCTTGCTAATTTTGTAGACAGGTCTTTGCTCCCTGAGAGAACAGCCATCTGGTGAGGAGATTCTTTTCATCAGATTACAATCCTTTAATTTAGTACCTTTCTCAGGAGTGTGAAGTTATTACTTACATTATGATTAATAATATTTCTAAACACCTATGAAGATATGGGCATTGATATATTAAGCAAAGTACATTTAGGTAAGATTGAGCAAAGGAAACTGTTATCATTTACCTGGAAGACCTTAGGTATATGTATGTGTGTAACACACTTATTTTAATTTCTATTTTTCAGATACATGAACTGAGGTTCTAAGATGTTAAGGAACTTGATCATGTCACATATAGAAACCTGAAGAGCTGAATAGAATTGTAGACTTTACTGACTGACCAAGAAACCCATCCTCAAATTCAAAGGTAATCATATTTTGCTTAAAGATATTTTAAGCATAACTGAGGTAAGAAATGATACTATAAGTAAATGGATTAGTATCAATGAAGAGGTGTTTTTCTTTTCTTTTTAAGGGGTACTTTAGGTATAGCAGGGTGTAATGAAAAGAATATGGTCTCTGATATAAAAGAGGTTCACATTAGAATTCCTAAAAATTAACTTTCAGTCTAAATCTCAGATCTTAGTTTTCTATTCAGTAAAATGGAGGATGTAAAAATTACCTCATAGAATTATAGTGACGCTAAAATGAATAAACAGACATCACTCAACCTACACACAAATGACATTTAGCAAAACAGCAGAAATAGAATATAGGCTCAGACACTTATATTGATACTTCAGTTAACTTTTCGTCAAGATATTCTTGACCCCTGACCTGCCTTAATATTCTTCTTTTTAAGGATATTAGCTCTGCTGTGGGGTCTGAGCTTTTACACTTCTCTAAATTTATCTGAAAATGTAAGCTATTTTTAATCTAGCTATGGTCCCTAAATCAATGATATGACAAAGTCTGGGAACCAGAAAAGATATGATTAGAAGAATTATGTTGTTAAATTAATATGTACATTGATAGTCTCACCTATACTGTTAAATAAGAACTTTATAATCCTGTTCACAGATATTGTAGGAATCAGAAAACCGTGGTCTATTTCCTGATTTACCACTAATTCACTTTATGGGTGCAAGCTATTAAATTATCTTTTCTCTATTTTTGACTTTGCTACATATTAAAAAAAAATTGACATACCTTAATTCTGTTGGGTTGATCTTCCTTTTCCATGGAAATTACATTGATTTTCATACACATGAAATCAGCATTAATTTAAAGCATTTAAAAAATCATTTGCCAACTCTTAATGTTTATCATTTCCTTTTACTCATTGACCTATATGATTGATTAATTATTCAAACTTGTATATTGTTCCAATAACAGAAAGATGATCTGATAGTTTAATTTTTTCAAAGCTATTTCCAGAATTTTTCTTCTTAATGGTCTCTTTTAAAATCTTTTTAGAGGAAGTGGGTGTCTTCATCCTGAGACAGGATGAAAAAATATGTCACTAGAGTCCTAAAGGCAAGGGCCTAGTAGTGCTAGGGACATTGACAGAGCAACATGGTTTAGAATGAAACAGAACAGCTGGGCCACCCAGGCAGTGTCTGAGCTGGTAGAGCAGACTTCTTACATATTCAGCATGTATCCAGGTGGATGGGACAGATTATAAAGAACTTGGATAGCAGATATTATTACAGATGATTTGACCAAACAGGCATTTTTCAGGGGATGTCTTGCAGTCTGTAGAAGAAGAACTAATAAGAGATAGGAAGACTATCAATAATCAAACATATACAATGAGATCAAAGTGGGAAAAAAAACACTTTAGATTGTTAAATTAGAATAAGTTGTATGTATTACATCAAAACTTAAATATGATAGAAATTACTGAATGGGTGTTTGAGGTAAGCTTTTGAAGCTCTATAGCCAGGATTAAGTTGTCAACTAAAGTGAAAGGGTATTGGATAAGTCCAGGAATCCTGAGTGAGACTTTAAATCCTTGGTATGGGAGGACAACTTGCTTATAGGTATAACTGAATATGGGGCTAGAAGCAAAGACATTCTCTTATATTCTCAAACATCTTCAAAGCATACTCTTTTGTATTCTTATCTCTAACAAAGACATTGCTTTACTTGAAATACCCTGAAGTGGAGGTTTCTCATTCTTCCCCACTCTGCACAAGGCATAACATTTTATAAATAGTTTATTCCCTGTTACTGTTTCCAGATAGTTACTTGTACTATTTCATACAGATTTTTCTTTAGTCAAAATTCATGAAATTTCACTATACCATTCCCTTCTCTCTTTGTGGAAGTCATATGGTGCCCTCTTCATTTCTCAATCACATATTCATTGAGAATTTTGGCGACATACTCCTCTGTGTTACTAAAAGTCCCATCATCATTTTACATAACTTTAATGCTCATAACAATGGCCTAATAAAAATATTAGCTTCAAAGCCTCTTGGTGTCAACAGTTCTTCAGTTAATAGATCCATTTCCAAAATCAGATCCAGAAAATTATCATCATTCTCAGAAATATTGTATAAAGATTGACTAATATCCATGAGAACCCTCTTATAATAACTAAAATAACACTTTAACAACTTAGTACATGTATTGATATTGTATAACTAACATACAATAAACTGTATATATTTAATGTACAATATGTGATCAATTTTGATATATGTATACATCATAAAAATATCAACACAATCAAAATGATAAACATATCCATCACCCTCAAAACTTTCCTCATGCTTCTTTGTAATCTCTCTCTGTTGACCTTCCCCATACCTTCATCTCCAGGCAATCATTTATCTGCTTTCTGTCCTTGCATATTAGATTGCATATTATATAATTTTATAAATATATAGTATTTGTTCTTTATTTTTATCTGGCTTCTTTCATTCAGAGTAATTATTTTGAATTCAACATGTTATTGTGTGTACAGATAATATATTCCTTTTTATTGTTAAGCAATATTCCATGGTAAAATATACAGAAATTCCTTTATTCTTCACATTTTGATGGACTTTGCTTTCTTTATAGTTCTGGCTGTTAGACATAAAGTTGTTCTGTCAGTTATGTGAGATTATTGAGAATGTTGTTCAAGTCTTCTGTATCCTCACTGCATTTTTGTCTGTTTGTCATATCAATTATTCAGAGAATAGTATTGAAATCTTCAACTATATTTGTGGATTTTTCTATTTGAAGTACTACTAGTTTTTGCTATGTGTATTTTGAAGCTCTATTAATAGATGCATACATATTTTGGATTATTGTGTTCTCATCATGAAATTACCTTTTTATCATCATAAAGTGACCTACCTTATCACTGTCATTATTCTTTGTTCTGAAATCTACTTTTTCTAATATAACTATTCCAGCTTTCTTTTGATTAGTGTTAGTATATCTTTCTTCATTATTTTACTTTTAACCTATATTATTCTTTATATGTAAACAGATAGTTGGGTTTTGCTTTTTTATTCATCTGATAATCTCTGATGTTTAAAGTAGTGTTATATCATGTATATTTAATGTGATTATTGATATAATTATGTTTAAATATTAAATACTTCTATCTGGTTTCTATTAATTCCATTCTTTGTCCCTTTTTCCATATTTTTCTGACTTCTTTTCGGTTAATTTACTACATTTTAAAATTCAACTTAACTTTTTTGTTGGCTCATTAGCTAAAGCTAACACTGTTGATCAAGAAGATATGTTTTGTTATCTTAGTAGTTGCTTTTGGGTGATAGTATAGGCCTTTCGCTTATCACAGTCTATTTCAAGCACTGTGTAAGAATCTTGAAGTAGTATTCATTTAATTATCACCTCTAGGCTTTCTTGCTTTTGTTGTCATACATTTCACTTCTACCTGTGGTATAAATACCAAACTTCTTATTCTGCAGATATTTTATTTACATGAGAAAGCATTTTAAAATGTTACTTGCTCTTCTTGTAATTTGGAATATGAAAATCATAGTGTCTGAGTACGCACAGAAAGAAAAAAGAAGAGGTAGTACAACTGTGGCTCTGACTGGCTCTGGAATATTCAGAGTTGAGTGATGATATATAGTATATTATTCTTTTCTAAGAGCTAGAAACAGATAGGGACATGATTCAATGTTCCCCTTCTGAGGTTTGACATTCTTTTAGGGCTTACAGGCAAAAACTTGATAATTTATCTGCAATGTTAATGTTATTGGCAGAAATTTTTATTCACTTTTCCCACGTTTTAAGTTTATCTTTATTTTCTGGTTTTAGTTCTGTTGCAGTCATCATCCCTATTTGGTATTCTGTTATATTTTACAAGGTAGTACAATTATTTATTACTGATGCTTAATGAATCTATGAGACTGCATTTTAAGAGTAAAGTCTTGTCTTGTTTTTCATTTAGAATTTTTAGTTTTATTGTTATTGAAGGATAACTTTTACACATTTTTTATATTGTTTTAATCATGTATGCATGTATATATAGGAATATATACATAGGAATGATAGTACAAGTGAAATAAATAGGGTTGAACAAAGTTCAAACTTTCAAAAGTCTGAGGTCTCAGTTTGTCAAATCTCTTTTCTGCTCAGAGTTATCAATGTTTATCATTAAAAGAGCTCTATACCTTCAAGGATATTAATGATGATTGATTTCAAGTTATTAAAATATGAAAGAAAACACACAGTTCATTACTGAGTAAATGCAGTCTTAGTTGTGTAATTCAAAATGTTTTATTGAATATCTCATTTGTACCAGGCCAATACTAAGAACAGGAGACATGGCAGTGATCAAGAAAAATTCAGTCACTCCTTTCATGGACTGTGGGCAGGTGATATTTGCCTATTTTATTCATCTTTTTATTTTTAAAACTTGGTATACTGTATTACACTGGCTCATCATAATGATTAAAATGCTAGAATTTACACAAAACTTTGAATAGCACTGAAATTTGAGATCATCCTTGAAATTATTTGTTTAGTTCTAGGGAAGTTATAAACAAAGGCTGATAATTAGCTGATAATTAGATAATATTTTTCTAACAATTTATAATTTTATTATTTACATGAACACTGATATTATGTTGCTTGATAGAGAAGATAACACTGTTGATCAAGAAGATATGGTAAATCAAAGAAATATATCTGTAAACTCAAAATAATCACATACTTTCCCAATATCTATACAAATAAGGAAGTTATCAATGAAATATCAGTAATGTTCCTTCTCTTTTTTGTATTTGAAAATAAGTTAATATGTGGAATCTAAAAAAATAATACAATTGAATCTATATATAAAACAGAAACGGACTCACAGACATAGAAAACAAACTTATGGTTACCAAAGGGGAAAGGGAGAGGAGGAAGGAACAATTAGGAGGCTGGGATTAACAGATACAAGCTACTATACATAAAATAGATAAATAACAAGGATTTACTGTATAACAAAGGGAACTATATTCATTATCTTATAATAAGCTATAATGGAAAATAATCTAATATATATATATTTATATATTTTTAATATATATAACTGAATCACTTTGCTGTACACCTGAAATTAACACAATATTGTAAATCAACTATACTTCAATTTAAAAAATAAAAGAGAAAGTCAATGAAGCAGTTTATCTGTTATTGTTGTTGAGACAGTTCAAAAAGTTCTATTTGTCACACAGTTAAAAAAGCAAAAACTTAAAGAGATATTCAAAACTATCTTTTCTTTCATTTTCAGTATTAAATTACTGTGGAGGATCTTCAACTGATAAATTTTGCCATGTATATCCTGCTCCATTTGTAGTTCACGGAGATTGGATAATATAATATGATTATGTACTTGGAAGAAAAAATTTACTTTCTTCCGGAGAATTTATAAACTATTTTATAAACACAACTCTATTTTTCCATTGATTTTCCTAAACTCTCCCTAGAATCACTTTTGTTTTTATTCTGAGAAGGCAGTTTAATCTCTGGTTTTCCAGAGTTGCTAAGAAGAGTAATATTTACTCTTCATATTATATAGTTTCCGTCTCAGTAAAGGCTTTGATTAAATAATTTAATGTGTAATAGGAGATAAACTTTGAAATGCATGGAGACAAATGCATACCTAACCAGGGAAAGAAGGATTTCCAGCCTTCTTTGAGGACTAGGTCATTCCCTTAACTGGCCCACTAGTATTGCTTCTTTATACTTCTTGTGTAAATAAACCATTAACAAGAGATAAAAAATAGAAAACTTATTTAACATAAGCAAAATTATCAAAAATACAACGGGAATAAACTATAGTATACAATTTTAAATCACGTATTCAGATGTGAAATAAATGTTTTCTATAATTTATCTTAGTTTCTGAATCTATTCTGAATTCTCCTTTGCCTGTTGGCAGTAAATATTCTTATGAGCAACTCTCTTGTTTCCTCAGCCACTTCAGATTTAAACTGACAATTCAGAATTTACCCCTAGGCATGAATGTAAGACCTGTTTGGGTCTTTTGTCTATCTCTGTCATGTCTCACAGGATATTCCAGGGCTGCTGGAAGCAAGGCTGCTCTGCCCCTGACGTACCCCTCAGTTATGCCTATTCTCCTGCTCGTATGCCATACCATTGAGGGAAATTCTGAGTGCACACACTTCTCAGAGTACCAGATGGGAAGTTCATTACAGGTTATATCACTGTTAAATTACTAGTTGTATCCAGATGTTCAATATCACCACACTTTTGGATATCACTTGGTATAAGTATATGGAAAAGGTAGAGAAATGCTTTTAGATACCCTTCTCAATATCTAACTTTGTCTCTTCCTCCAACAAAAAATGTCAGTATCTAGGATGGAGAAAAATAGAAGTGTCTACTTAAGTAAAATGGACTGGGGGAGGGAGAAATGGGTTTTTTTAATAAGATGTTCTACCCAAATCTCTTTGTCTTATACCTGGATTATGGGTTTTATCTTAAAGCTAAGAATGCCATTACTGTTTTGTTTGGTGGAAAACTCATTTTAGGGGAAATTACAGCCTTATATATTACTGTTCAGAGAAGTGCCAGAGGTTTCAAAGGACACATGGAAAGGTGGTATGGGAAACTACCCACTAATATTTCTCAATTTTATCCTGATGTTAACTTTTTTAGTTGAACTAATTCACAGTATTTGGGTTTATTGAAGTTTGAGATTCAGCAGACTATAAAAACTCCTAATATTTGAGTTAAATCTCTAGATACTCAATACTTTGTGTAATATTTTAAGTAGGAAAAGATAGCACAGTTGATATATATGCAGATCCTAAGATCTAAAAAGCAATGCTAATTAATCAATCTGTGGTTTGACATGGCAGATTGCGTACATGGTGCTTCCCATTGGATGCAATGGGATTAGAATCAATGTCTTTCCCTGACTTTCAGCTCTTTTGAAACTTGACATATTCTTCTGCTTTTATTTCTTCTTTTACCAGGGGTCATTATGCTTTAATTTATTCTAGACTATGCCTGGGAATTTTCTGGAATTTTGGTATCTTTAAAAAATATGGTGATTTTTCATCCTGTTTGAATGCTCTCAGTGTCTGCATTTTCTAGTAGAGTTACAATAAATCATAACATTTTATCCAAATCTGTTTCACTCTAACTCCAATAGAATTACCTAATAAATGTTGGGACCAAGTAGAAATAATGGTTATGTTTTCAGTGTTTCAGGTTTAAGAACTATGAGGATCAATTTTATTTAATATGAGGAGCATATGGAGTCTTTAAATTTCTCTAAATCTTCTTTTATCAAACTCCTCTGTCTCTAGAAACAAAAGTAATTGAAGACTTCCCAAACTCCTTTGTGTTTCACTCATTAGCATGAATTTCAATTTGTCCAATTTTGCTGGATTTGAGGAATGCCCTTTAAGACTTCCTTATTCATGAAACTTGAGGACTACAGCAGGAGAGGATGGCAGGAATGAGTAACAGTAGAGAAATGCAGAACTTTAAGTGATTGCTTATCTAAAACTGAACATCTCCATGCTCAGCTACAATCCTTTAAATCTGAGATTACTACCCTAATAATGTATAGCTGGAGATTAAGCCAATCATGAACTTGACAGCAGGCTTCCTTAAAGCGCCAGGATTGACATGTTGACATGTAGTTAACGTTTTTGTCTACTTCTGCGTCTCCTTTATTCCATTGTGTGTGTGTGTGTGTGTGAGTGGATTTTTTTTTATGATTCTAAGCCATCTGTTCCTCTATCAGAAGCCAAGAGGCTAAAGAAGATTTTCTTGCTGAATGAAAGACCCCAAATTGTGTGACATTGCAGAATTGCACGTATGAGTACTGCGTATATCAGAAAGTTGTGGTCTAGGAAAATAATAAATAATTAGAAAACATAAAGAAACTTGAGAAATATTATCCAGAAAAAATCTTAAATTACTAAGAAACAAGGTGTAGATCAGTGCTGTCATAACATAAATTACCTGGTTATTCAATAAGAGTGACAGTGGGGTGCTTCCTATACAGTGAAGTATGACCTTCGCTTCCTAGTCAATAAGTATGACCTTTGCTTCCTAGTCTGACTGTGTGTGTGTGTGTTTATTGATTGATTAATAGACTGATTGGGCAAAGGCATCATGTAACCATCGGTGTGACTCTGAGATGGTCTACTTGTACACCAATGACAGCAAACTCTTACATAGAATTAGCTCTGGTCATCCCAGATTTATTTTTTCCTAATGTCAGATAAATCACATTATACGACTTGAACTTCTTCTTGTCCAAAGCTCGTTAGTTATTGTGTTTCATATACCTAACCTATGTACATTTCCTTACTAACAAACATTTATTTACTGGAGCACATGAAAATATTCATTTTAATGTACAAGTTTTAGCTGTCAAAAGCCACTAAATCTTTTGAAGGATCACCATGGTTTCTACATCAACTCAGTACATGTGCCATTTTCTGGTGGATTTATCAAACTCATTAAATTTTATAAAACTAATACAATAAAAACAAAATCATTTTTCAACTCATATGGTTTGATAAAGATGGATTGTAAGTGTAGGTATGTAGTAATTGATGGGTTTTTCCTGAAAGAAAGATGTCTTTCTGGTCATTAACCTGCAAAAATAAATCAAGTATACAAATATTTTACTTCTAAAACCCCTTTATTGCATCTTTCTATGGTAACCATCAGATTTTATAAGATGAATGTCATATTGTATTTAATAATTTTTAGTTTCTAAATAGATATTATATTTTAGTTTTTGTATGATAGTGCCCTTAGTTAATATCAATATAATGAATAGTATTAAGATAATTTAATCTTTAGGCAATTAACTCCAATTTATTAATGAAATTTGAATTTTAATTGGTTTATATTAGTCAACTATTTTGGATTTATTATTATATTTAATTATATAAATATATAATTAAATATAATAATATTTAATTATATAATTAAATATAATAATATTTGATTATAGAGGAAGATAAATGCACATTGTGAAAATTGGGTAAAACATTTTTTTCTGTTATAACTCTAATTTTTTTAAGTATAGTAATCCTCAAGAGCATAAAAAAGTTCATTTTTAACTTGAGAGACTTCTGTATAGTTCATTTTTTAGTTTCTTACATATAACGTTGGTCACTTTGTTGTTGAAATAGCATTTTGTCAGGTCTAGCACTCTGTCTAATAAATGATTTACTTGAACACAAAAAGACATAGTCTCTTTTCCTTAAAGATACATCTAAATCAAATTTATTTTCTAAAACAACCAATTAACATTATACTATTATTGCTGTAGGTAATTTGTTCTTGTCACTGTCTTACAGCTACAGATTGATCACCTTTTTCTGCCTTCATTTTCTTGACTAATCTGCAGTTACCATATATACTCTATTTAAAGCTAGGAAAATAATTCTTAGTTATCATCATTATAAAATCAGATTTTAAAAGGAATAGTGATTATCCACCATCTGCAAATATACTCAAGCTGTCAAAAAATCTGTGGATGATTCCACTACACAGTGTTTCAATTACTATGCGAAAGAAGATTTGGTCAATGGAATCTATGTATTTAGACTTAGACATTTAAAAATTTATTTAGGATGTAAATAATCTCTCTAAATGATAGAAAAAACAAAATTCAATGTGAATGTAAGTTTTATTTTAAGACATTTTAGTAGGGTGAAGATTAACTGACTACAGTGTATGAATTAATATAGGACAATAGAAATGATAGAATAGATTAGAAAACGCCCAGCAGAGCAGTAAAATGCATCATGTAACTATGAAAATAAAGAGAAAACAAGCAAAGGCTGCATAGATGGGAATAGATAAACATGTAACATAGACTTCTTGGAGCAATTAAAGTTGTGGAGAGTTCCATTGAAAGCAACCGTGCCCATTCTGTGCCTGTTGTGCTACACTTGGTTCTGTGTTTCCTGGCAACAAAGTCTTTTGAGTCCCCTGTTGGGGACAAAGCTGGTATTAAGCAATATTCCATGTCTAACAACCTGGCTCTGTTTCTAGTGGTTGAACTAAAAAAAACACAATTAAACACATTCACTTGCTGACAAAGCTAGATGTAGTTATTTTTCTTCCTGTTGCCTTTTGTTACATACAAGAACTACATACTTCTGAAGGATGAAAGACACATTTTTTGTGTATATGTGGGAGGAAAGTAAATATTAGATAGAAAGGTATGCATTACAAATGTGAATGTTTTTGATAAATGGTCAGTGTACTTAAGATGTATATAAAGTACACTTTAATAGTATAGTAAATGAACATGCATATTCGTGACACAGGGTCAATATATTCTAAGACGAGTATTTGTTTTAAAGACGTTAATACAATATTTAACAAATACTTGTTGAATGAACAGATCAGCAGTATGTATTTCCCTCACCTAAGGTTTGCACAAAGAACTTAACTTTTTTTTTGCTAATAAATTTTCATTAAATTGTAAACATGAAAAATAATATCAATGATAGTTACCTGAAATCTGTGCATTCTATCCATTCTGAATTTTATTAATTTGATGTATCCAGAAATAAAGATATTTCTATATTTAAACCAAATTAATTTCTAACAGAATCAAATGTATTGACTGTTGCTTTGAATTGCATTATGGCTTATATTAGCATTAAGCCATAAGAATCACTATTGCGTTTGTAACAAGGATAATTTCAAGATCACTGCTCACATTAGTGTAGAATGACCTATTTAAAAGGGCTCACAGGAGACCCTCCTCACTCCTCATTACCAGAAAAGCTGTGTTTTTCCTAATAAAATTGATGGATATTATAAATCCTTCTGTCAATCATATAACATTCCATAATTTATCTTCATTCTGGCTACTAAGAAGTTCAAAACAAATCCATGGCTATCTCAATGATCCAGTACTTAACATATGCATTTTTAATAAACATACCATATGGCTTAAATTAATTTTTCTCTATTTACTGGCCTTCTATCTCCTTTACCTCATTTTTTTTAATATATTTTTGCATGTGCACAGCTGGAAGCTGCCTCAAATCCTTTACCAGAATAATACGTGATATAAATAGTAAACAAATGCATACATAAATATAAATTATACATAATATATTAAACATGGTAAGATCTTAATAAAGATTGAATCGAATAACTTAGCAGGTATCTAAAATTATCTATAGTATCTTAAAGGGTAAACTTTACTCATTAGACTTTAACAATGGATATGGACTTTGGAATAAGACATACTGAAACAAAGTTCACTTAAGAAAATTTTTTTCTCACCCAGCCACACAATATTTTTTATATATATATATATATATATATATATATATATATATATATATATAATTGTGTTTTTCTAAATCCTGTTATATTAAAAAAATTATCAGGCATTAACGCATACAACCATGGATAAAATACACAAGCAACATATTTTGGGAAAAAAATAAATGTAGTTTACAAAACAACTAGCAATGTAAAGTTTGCTCAATCAATGTATTGATTTTTTAGAGAATATTTTTTCATTTATACCATATTGTTATAATTAGGTAACTTTGCTTAATCAATTAATATAATAAAATGAAAGAAGAATTTATTGGTCTCCTACCATGTTCCAAATTATTCTACATATTTTTGTATCAGTTAATTATCATACCAATAATGCTGCTTAACTAACCATCTGAAAAGTTAGTGACCAAAATAAAAGGGCAAAGATTATTCTCATTCATGAATGTGCGGTCTGTGTGGGTTGGTAAATTTTCGGTAGGATTGGCTAGGATGTCTCCAAGCTACAGGTTCAATCTAGGTCTTCACATGTCTCATGCTCTTCGGACCAGCAGGCCGGGCAGAGCAACATTCTTGGTTTTTTTCAATGTGATGATAAAAGTACAAGATGATGAGCCCCATCATGCATGCATATTTCAAGCCTCTGCTTAAAATACATGTTTACATATTTTATATCTACGTAGGTATATAAAAATATATTTTAAATCTATAATATTTAATAAGTATATTATATCTTTTATATTGTGTAGCTGTCTGGGTGAGAAAAAAATTTTCTTGAGTACATTTTGTCCCGTTTTGTAATCAGCGCTCTCAAGTTCATCTTATTCCAAAGTCCCTATTCATTAGCAGAGTCCACTTATCACCCATCTGCTAAAGAAAATCATATGGCCAACACGAAATTCAGTCATGGGGAAATACCCTCTGCCTTTAATGAGAGAAATTGTAAACTCACATGGCAAAGAATGTAGATTAATGATAAATGAATATTTGAGAACAATAATTTTATTTTCCACAATCTGCCCTCTTTGTTACACTTAGTCACATCTCTCATATTACAAAATGCATCACCCCCTTCTCAGTAACCCTCAGAGTTGTCATCCAATCAAAATATTAGTTTTTTGTTCATTGAGATATAATTGACATGACATTAGTTTCAGATGTACAACATAGTGATTTGATATTTGTATATATTGTGAAATGTAAGTCTAGTTAGTCTAGTTAACAACCATCACCATGTACAGTTACAAAGTTTTTTTCTTGTGATGAAAACTTTTAAGACCTACTCTCTTAACAACTTTCAAATATACACATACAGTATTATTAACTATAGTCACCATGCTATCTATTACATCCCTATGACATCTATTTTATAGCTGAAAATTTTTATTTTTTAACTGTCTTTACAATTTTGCCCATTTCCCCAATCCCCTGCCTCTTTTCTTTCTCTCTTCCTTTCTGATTTTATGATTTTCCATAGTCATGTGCTTTGATTTCTTTCTCTCCATATTTTGTGTATCTACTATAGGCTTTTGCTTTGTGGTTACCGTGAGGCTTACATAAAGCAACTTGTATTTAAAACAATCTGTTTTAGTTGATAATTGCTTAAGTTTAATCACATTCTAAAGCTCTACAATTTTACTCTCCCCTCCAATATGTTGTGTTTCTGATGTCACAACTTAGATCTTTTCATCTTATATATGAAAAAAAGTGGTATAGTTGAGTTATATATTTGCTACTTTTGTCTTTCAATCTTCACACTAGCTTTAAATGAGTAACCCACCTCCTTTATCACATTAGACTATTCTGAATTTTACTATACATTTACCTGTACCAGTAAGATTTATATTTTCATGTTTTTCTGTTACTAAGTAGTGTCCTATCATTTCAGCTTAAATGAGCCCGTTTAACATTTCTTGTAAGGCCAGTCTAGTGGTGACAAACTCCTTTGGCTTTTACTTGTTGGAAAATTCTCTCTTTCAATTCTGAATGACAACTTTGCAGGGTAGAATATTTGTTGGAAGTTTTTTTTTTTTTTTTCCCCCCCAGCACTTTGACTGTATCATGCCACTTCCTTCTGGCCCGCTGTGTTTCTGCTGAAAAGTCTGCTGATAATCTTATGGGGGTTCCCTTGTACATAACAAGTTGCTTTTGTTCTTGCTGCTTTTAAGATTCTGTTTTTATATTTTTACATTTTAATTATAATATGTCTTGATGTGAGTCTCTTCGGGTTCCTCTTATTTGGAGCATTCTGGGTTTCTTAGATCTGGATATCTGTTTCCTTTCTTGGGGTAGGGAATTTTTAGCCATTAATATATTCAAATAATTTGCTGTCCTTTTCTTTTTTCTTCTTCTGAGGCCTCTATAATGCTACTGTTGGTCCATTTGATGTTGTCCCATAAGTCCCTTAAGCTATATTCATTTTTTTCATTCTTTTTCTTTCTTTTCTTTTCTATTCTTTTTTTTTTTTTGCTCTGATTAGGTGAATTCCACTGTTGTGTCTTCAAGTTCATTGATCCTTTCTTCTGATTAATCTCATTTATTTTTGAACCCTCCAGTGTATTTTTCAGGTCAGATATTGTATCCTTCAGCTCTGCAACTTCTATTCAGTACTTTTGTATATTTTATCTCTCTTTATTAATGTTCTTACTGTGTTCATCCATTCATCTTCCAAGCTAGGTGAGCTCTTCATGACTTTTTTTGTCTCTTTATCAATTAAATTACTTATCTCCATTTCATTAAGGACTGTTTCTGAGATTTTATCCTGTTATTTGTTTTGGGTATGTTTCAGCTTGCTCTCTGTGCTTTGTCCTGGGTTGGTAACCAGCTAAGAACTGTCTCTCCATTTGTTACAGTCCCATGAGAACCAGGACCACAAGCCCAGCTGGACACCAGAGCCAGGTGGTCATTAGGTCTCCCCTGCGAAGTAGCCATGAAAAAAACGGAGTGCCAGATATAAAATCCAGGGCACCAGACACATGTAAATGCTTCCCTCTGAAAGATATTGGCACTCTTGAGTGCAGCATAGGGAGACTGAAAAGGTAGCAACTGTCTTCTGAGGTGTCTGAAACAGATTACAGTCAACCCTTAGATATGTATTTTATTAGAAGATTACCCTTAAGACTGCAGCTATGTAGATACACTAATAGGTCTCTTACACAGAAAGACTGGCTTCCTTGTACTGTGGCCTCTTGTTGGTCCCCTGGGGGGTGATAGTCATTTAAGAACAATTTATTTGTTGGTTATAGTCCTCTGGGACCCATGAGCATATGCCCCACTGGCAACTATAACCAGGCAATCTAGAGGTGTCCCCTGGCAGCAACTATGATAATCAAGGTGACTGACAAGGGTATAAACTTTATTCTGGTAGAGAATAGCAAGCTGGTGCAAGGCAAATACAAAGCACAGAGTTGATGTCCACTGGCCTCTCTTCCCTGAGAGCCCTGATGTAGGCTCCTTGGTCTGTGTCAAACCCAAAGACTGTGCCTTAGGCAGAAAGTCCAGGACAAGCTGATAGACCTTTTTTCACAGAGGGACTGGAGGTGTGTTTCAGTCTGTTGTCTGTGCCCTGGTTTTGGTAGCCAGCCAAGAATTGTCTCTCCAATTGTTATAATCCCATGGGACCCAGGATTGCAGGCCAGGCTGGCCACTAGAGCCAGGTGATCAAGAGGTCTCCCCTAGGTGGCAACCACAAAAAATGGGGAACCAGACACATGTAAAAGCACCCCTAGGGAGATACTGGTGCTCTGGAGCATGTCAGAGGGAGAGTGTAAAGATGGGACTCCTGAAGGTGTGAAAGACTATGATTTAAAAAAAAAAAAAGGACCCACTTCTGAAGTGATGTAGACAGTGCAAAAATGGCTCCTGCCAGCCCCTGTCCCTGGATGTTATCTCAGCAGTCCTCTAGATGTGTGTTAAGTTAGATGCCTGCCCCTTGGGCCAACACTACGGTAAGCAAATAAACCTCTTTCATAGAGTATCTGAGTGCTTTTCAAATAACTGCTTCTGTACTGGGACCTGGGGTGGGTTGAGAACCACATCTCAGTTCACTATAGCCTTGTGAGTCTCATGTATGTGAGCCTCACTGGTTTTCAATGGTAGATGTTCTGAGTGCTCATCTCTCAGGGGCAGGTCTTAAAAGTTGGAGTGCCTGGTCTTAGAAGTTGGAGTACAGGTCTTAAAAGTTTGCTGCTTGGGGAGGAGCTCCAGGTTTTGAGTCCCTTCCATACTGTGGGTCTCCAAGCTGGGGGCAGTGTTTATCATGATATTATGTGTCAGCCTCTCCTAATCATTTCAGTATAGGTTTCTCTTGTTCTCTTAATGTGTAGCAGTTGCTCAGCTAGTTTCTGGGTTTTTTCAGAGGAAATTGCTCCATATGTAGCAGTAGATTCAGTGTGTCTCTGGGAGGAAGGTAGTTTGAGATATTTTTATGCTGCCATCTTGAACTTGCACCAAAATATGACTTTCTCACAATTCTTGTCTTGAAGTCTAGGATCCCATGATCAACACTGTTTGTTTGTAATTTCTTTTAACATAGAAAAACAGACATTACCTTGGATTTTGATGATCTATACATTTTTCTTTCAATCCCAGAATCAGGCAGGCAGAAAATTTTATTTGACTTCCAATATTCAGAGACAGGTAGAATGATGTCTCTCAGTGGAGCATTTCTGTATAATACATGCTTTAGAGTATGCGCCCACCAAAGTGCCTTGAATATTTGTTAATTACATGTTAATTCACATGTGTTAGTTTCCAGATAATTTATTGAATGGACTGAAACATAATCTGAGGATAAAGAAAATTAATTCTGCTAGGCTGAATGTAACTCTAACATTAAAAGGTAGGGGACAGGAAAAATGTATATGTCACTCAGCAAGCTGGAAATTTTTGTATAGCAAATTTTCATATTGTTTTTCTTTAGAAGAGGAAAAGGAATGGAGAGCTATAGGAATTGAATGCATTTAAATTTAAGATATACATTAAATCTGAGATAGCGCTGTTTTGAGTAACAGGACTTGACTCAGGAGAATGAGTTTGATTTAACAAACTTGTCTTGCTATATAAAATAAAGAAATTGGGCCACTAATAGTTAGACTCTTGAAGTGGGCATAAAGATAAAATAATTCAAGAAAAATACAGCATTTTAAAGAATATGTGTAAGAACTTTGTCCTTCATTGACAGAATTAGAAGTGCATTCCAATGCACTGAGGAATGGGGGTAACAGTTGCCATAAAGGGTCTGAGAAACTAGTTTGAGACTAATGCAGCTTTAGTGTTCACATCCATCCTCTTTACAAAATTATCTGAGAACATACCCAAGTTCTCTGACTTTCCTCCGACAAGACTTAGTGTATACTCAATGGAGGCTAATCTTTGCCAAGAAAGTTCATTTCTGTTGCAACATACCTTCACGTATATACCTCTGTAAAAATCATCTTCGTGTACTCATCATGTATTACCACAAATACTCCTAGTTTTATTTATACCCTGGAAATACTTTTCCAGAAAGCAAAACATAAAGATGGAAAATTAACCTTATTACCCGTCCATAAACTTTTAAAAAAATTGTCTTCTTCCTGGAAAGCTCTTGGCCCACATACCTGTGCATCTCACTCCTTTCTGACCTCTGCTTACATCTCACTTTCTAAAACAGACCTTCTCTTTTTCATAGGAAAGGACATTCTACTGTTACTGTCACTTTCAATTTCTTTACCTTCTTTTGTTCTTCCTCACGGCACTTATCCCCACTTGACATAGGCGTATTTCTTGTTTATGGTGTCTGCCCCACTTGGACATAAGCTCCATGAAAACAAAGCATTTGTCTGTTTTGATTCATGGTTGTTCTGCTGTACTAGCACAGTGTCTGGCCTTTGTTGAACAAATGAACGGAATTCCTCCTTTCCTCTGTGTTCAGAGGACATGTTTGCCTAAGGGTTCCCTGTATTAAGCTTGAGGTATTACTTATTCCATTAAATTGGTCCAGTACTATGTGTATTTTATTAGAATTACTAAATGAATATCAATACCAACAAAATTTTTAATACCTAAAGCAGAGGCTTAAATGATAGAATTTCAAAAAGTAGAGAAAAATATATTTTGAATATTTTTCGTACTAACCAAAATTCAACACGTTTTTTTTTTCTTTATTGGTTAATCACAAAACAACAGCCTGAGTATTATGCACTAAATATTGGAAAATTTGACATTTGATTATTAGCATATCATCTTATTCTCTTTAATACAAAAGCAAAATTACAGGAAAATGAAATTAAAAGATACATAAAAAGTGAAGTGTTTCAAATATATGAATTATTAGTGCATTATTAATAAACAAGATTTTCTGAATTGCCTGTGTACATGTAACAATCTTCCTAAAAGAAAGGCCAGATTATGTTTACTGGAAAAGATATAACTTACTACTCCTCCCCTGTAAGATTAAGTAACTACTAATAAAAAGAAAGAAGTGTAATCTCTACAACAATGATACTGACACTTTATACTATGCCTTTTAAATTACTGTGTGGTTAATAATTTTTAACATTACCACAAAAGTTAAGATTTATTGTTTAGCCTAGGTAAAAACCATTTTTACATAAATGGTTTAAAATTAGAAGTAAATTAATCCTCTGAATAGGCTGAAGCTATCTGAAAAGACATTAAATCATCAGTTACTTCTTTTTTATTGTTTATAAAATGGAAATATAGAATCAATGATAAATAAATATTTAGAATCAATATGGGATGATAGTTCAAAAGAATTGTGTGTGTGTATCTATATTTCATATATATATATGTATACACACATATACATACCTAGGAAATATATGTAAAATATAATATTCTCATCAAATCACTGACTGTATATATGTGTAAAACAAATTTTATATAGTAGCAAAACATGCCAGGAAATGTGCTAGGCACTGATCACACAAGTTCCAGTTATAATAAACTAATAATTATAATCTTTTAGGTGAAAAATAAGCAATAGTTTTATTTATATATGTATATATTTTAATAGAATAATAGCTACCTAAAGATGTATATGTCCTAAGCCTTAGCTTAACATATTAAAATAATTTATTGTAAGCTAGTATGTTTGTGGTAATTTGTTACACATCGATAAAAAAACTAATATACATGTATATGTGTATATATATTCTTAGAAATTCATTTATGCTTATTTACATATATATGAACACACATGTATATAATGTTAATAAATATATCTTTAAATGAGAAAAATAAAGTTAGATAAGGGAAATAGGGATTGTAGAGGGGAAAGGAATTGCTATATTTAAAGGGTAATGATAAAAGAAAAGGTGATTTTTAAAAACTCTTTGATGAGGTGACATTTGAGTAGAGACCTAAGTGAGGTGAAAGATTAAGCCTTAAGGATATCTGAGACAAGACTATTTCAGGCAGAGGTACCTGAGATGAGAATGCCCTTGAGGAGTTTGAAGACTATCCAGTGGCCAGTGAGACTCAAGCAGAGCAAGCAAGGAACAGGGTGGTAGGAAATCTGAGAGCTTCTCAAACTCTCTGTGGTTAAAAAATTGTTCAACTGTAGTTTTTTGTCACAAGCTGATACTTTTTTTGTAAAATATAATTAAAATGATTTGCTAGAAACATAAATTTAAAGTAAGTGTACATCTATAAAATGCAACCCAAATTTTGGAGTCAACATAAAAAATAAATTTTAATAAATAAAACATAACATAGGAAAAAAGAAAAAAGTTACAAAATCCATATTCTGTTAATGAAAATGGCACGAATAGGAAACAATAATTTATGGACTACAGACCCCACTTTGAATTGCTCTGATGTCTATGAACCATTTAAAGAAACTTCTTTTTTTCTGAGTGATACTGGAAACCACTGTGAGGTTTTGAACAGAGACACTTTTCAATTTGTGTTTTATAAGTATTATTCTATCTGTGGACAATAGATTTTTGTAGGCACATATGATAGCAGCCAGAGCAGTTTGGAAATTACTGAAAGAATCCAAAGAAAGAATGAAGGCGGCAATAACCCAAGTGGTGGTCTAAGGGGTTAGATATGCTGGAATTACGGACATATTTAGAAGATAGAGCCAACAGATTTACAGATGAACTTCGTAAAATATGAAATATTGAGTAAAATTAAAGTTGAATAAAGATTTTGGGACCTTAGTATGTTGAAATATGGAGTTACCTGAGGAAAAGTCGGGGAGGAGCAGATTTGGCATTTAAGGGTGGAGAGTCAGGAGTTTATTTTCAACCTTTTACATATTATTAGATTTTTAGCTCTGTATAACAAATTGCTACAGACTTAGCATCTAAGAACACCAACCGTTCATTATCCTACAGTTACTGTAGGTCAGAACTTTGGGCTTGACTTGACAGGATTCTCTGCTCAGGGTCTCATAAGGCTGAAATCAAAGTGTCCACCACTCTGGGCTTCTCATCTAGAGCACAGCATACTCAAATTTATTCAGGCAGAATTCAGTTTCTTGAACTCTAGGCCTCATGTGCTGCTCTTGTTGTCTGTGAACCCAAGGCCATTCTCAGCTCCTTGAACTCTAGGCCTCATGTGCTGCTCTTGTTGTCTGTGAACCCAAGGCCATTCTCAGCTCCTAGAATCCACATGCCATTCCATGCCAGGTGGTTCTCTGAATGACAAGGCAATTGCTTGTTCAAGACCAGCAGGAGAATCCCCCTAAGTCAGCTACCAGGCAATCCTCTGTGAAATAACATAATCATGGAGTGACTACTCCATCATCTTGATAATATATCATAACCTAATCAATGGAGCAACTATCACATCACATTCCTAGGACCCTCCACAGTCAAGAGGAAGGGATTATTCAGGTCAAATACACCAGAGAGCAGGAAACTTGGGGACCATCTTAGAATTCTGTGTACCACAGAGACCTATTTGGTATCTGAGTGGAAGAATCAAGTAAATAGTTAAATATAGATGTCTGAAATTCAGAGGGGAGATCTGAGTTGGAGATACACATTTGAACATTACATTGACTCTTTTACACTTACTACCCTCTCCTCTTATTTGTATTCTCATCTTTGCTGTCCTGTTCTGTACCACAGGAGACTAACTTTTATAGACAACGTTTCCTGGGCTCCTGCCTCTGACTCCAAGCTTCCTTCAGACAATGGAAAGCAGAGGCTTTCAGAATGGCAGAGATCTTGGACATTTCTCAGACATTGGCTTCCAGCCTCTACTGCCAAAGCTCCTTTTGGGGTGCTCCTCTTCTATTGTTCCAGTTATCCAAGGATCTAATGACACTAATTTTTTTCCCATTTTCCCCTTCAGCCTGGGTTAATAATAGCTCTCTACTCTTACTAGTCATTTGCATGCTTCCTCATTCCCTCATAGTTTGTTTAAGTGTTTCATAAATAGCCCTTTTGCTAAACTACCTTTTGCTATCCCTTTGAATTTTTGGTCTTCCCCACCAATTCCAGAATAGCATGGGTATCAACAGACAAAGATAAAGAAAATAACTGTCTGAAATAATTTAATTCACTAGTGGAAGAAATAACATAGTTCTTAAGTGAGCATCTTTTCAGATATCTGAGGCTGCTGTGGTCAAGCTGAAATTAGAGAGCTCATTACCAAGTTGAAGGCTTTTCCAAAAGGCCTTATCATAGTTTAGTTAAAAGGTTGTATTATATCTGTGATATGAAATATACTCAAAAAGCAATTGAAAAACAGATAAACCACTCTATTAAAGACTTAAAAAAAGAAAAACAGATCAGTAAACCTTTTACATCTTTAGCACAAACATAGGGTTAAAGGGTGTTGAATGGGGAAAATACTTAGAGATGATCTTAAAAGGCCATGTGAAGACTCAGCCAAGGAGGAATGACGAAAGAGGAAGTGACAGTAGGAGTATGCTAAGTACATATTTCCCTGACCAGTTCTGAGAATAACATCAAGTAAAAATTCATTTGGATTTAGAGGCTGCTCTCAACAGTATCTAAACAACTTGAGGTTTCTGTCTTAAGTATCAACATGACAATATCTAGGTCAAAGGCATAGTTTGTGATTAATAAACTGAATTTTTACTTCAAAAAGACAAATATTCCCCAGCTGCTGCAAGAACATCCCCATCCCCTCAAGAAGGAAGAAAGATTTCATGACATCGATTGAGCAATGACAGTGTGTGAATGGTAAAGTTTGATGTGGTAGTTATAACCGACTGGTTGTTTGAATTCCATGGCTCCCATGTAATCTCTGTACATATATATATATATATATATATATATATATATATATATATATATATATATATATAGTTTAATACCTGTGAGCTTCTGTTTACTAATATACAAAATAAAAAATGATATTACCCACCTCAATATTGTGTTATGAAGGTTATATAAGATAATGCATGTCAAGTGTCAGGCACAAGGTAGATGTTCAAAAAATCTCCTCTTCTTCAGTTTTTTGAATTAAACCATAATTATAATAACTCAAACTCTGATATAAAAATATTCTTAGATATTTTGGATAAGTGCCACTGCCAATAAATTCTGTGAAAATGTAAAACATAAACAATTATATATACAATATTTCATGCAAATATATTGAATTCAAAAGGGATATTAGAAGCATTTGCCTTAGTGCAGCACAGGGATATTAAAAATAATAAGCACTTGATATAAATCCATATATAAAATAATTTTCTTCATCCATTAACATTTCAGACTTTAGGAACAACTTAAATGGATTCACCATTGTGACCAGCATTTATAGAAACACAGATTAGAATAGACCATAAACCTATGGGCGAATTTAGTGAGTTACAATTTACAATGCAGAATTAGAGTCTTCTGCAAATTCTCTAAACATACTAAGTACTGGCATAAGAAAAACTGCTAATCTAGAAAGTGCTAGTGTACATGGTGTACTAGTGTAGAAAATTATCATCACTGATGACAAGTCTGGCCATAGACAGTCCCGTACCATAGTAAATGAGGATATTTCTTTTATTAGCCCATATATCCCCTACCATAGAACAAACCAACACAATGGGAAGAAATAAAAATATATTCATGACTTCTAAGAGCCAGAAGTTAAAAT
This sequence comes from Stenella coeruleoalba, assembly GCF_951394435.1. Taxonomy (NCBI): domain Eukaryota; kingdom Metazoa; phylum Chordata; class Mammalia; order Artiodactyla; family Delphinidae; genus Stenella; species Stenella coeruleoalba. The sequence continues at coordinate 108,692,877 of NC_137150.1, read as the reverse complement.
GTTTTTCCAAATTCAAATTGTAACCTCATTTTTTCTATATTTTGAAATATGAGCAGAGTAAACTTCCACTAGTCTTTTGAAAGTCCCTCTGGCCTTTTCCCAGTGGTTTTGTCCCCTGTGTTGTGAACTGTTTTTTCCCAGCAATGACAGAAATGCCTTTCCCCCTCAGAGATGGAGGAAACAGGTAGAATTCTTCAGTAAGTGGAAGAGAACTGACTGATACTGAGCCAAATTTAGAAAATAGTACTGAGAAATAGGGAGCTTAATGAAGGATAGAAAACGCTGGCTAGCTCTTGCCTAGGGCTGGGTCCTCAGAGGCCTGAATTAATATATAGGAAGATACAGAAAAAAAGATATAGGAACCAATAAGAATTGAGTAAAGATAATATATTTATAAACAAATTCTATTGGGTGTGAAACCATTATCTTTTTGACTCATATAGCTAAATATTACTGGATAAATAATTTAGAGTAATTTGTCATTCAGATGTTATCTGACTTTAAATATAATCTGTAAAATTGTGAGAAATACCCATGTTCACATACACATAAAGAAACTTGGTTTTATTGTGTAATTCTTGAACACTACATGAGGGTAGGCTAAATAATATCCAAGGAAGTAATTTACTTTTTTCAACGTATGGTAGTTGACTCACGCAGGGATTCAAGTATATTTGGAAGGAAGCATTAGTTTGGTAATTCTGTAAGAACCAGTGGGAATTTCTCTGTAGTCATGTTACACTTTTAAAATATGTAAACTAAATTAAACCTACACTGCAACTGCAGCTATAACATATCTGACTAAGACAAAGGTCATAAGGGAATTTGTTTATTTCCTTTTATTCATAAGCAGGTGGAATTAAATAATATTTCTGTAACTACTCTTTTATCATTTCTACTTTAAGTTATTGCCTGATTATCTCCTAAAAAAAGGCTTGATTATCCTTTGGGACAACTTTATATTATTTTCAGATTTTACTATAAATGGTTAAGTATTCATTTAATTTAATCATATTAACATTGCCTTTATCATCAGGTTATTGTTAAGGCAAATTTTGAATGTCTGGGTTTTTTTGCAACATTATAAAAGTACTAAATGCTTAGGATACCTTCACTAACATACTTAGGAATTTCTTAATTCTCTAATCTCTCTTTGCTTATAACGTCATCCCTAACTGAGGGAGCTATTTTGCCTTAGAAATAAAAATGTTATAAGTGGGATGTATGGTAAGAATTTATGTTTTTAAACTCACTGTTGTGATTTAAAACTTTTGGGTCATATAAATGTTGATGGTATTGTCATCTCTTTTCTACTACATGAGCTCCTAGACAGAAAACTGATCTATTCAAGGGATTCATTATATTGTCTCAGAATACTTTTCATTTAAGGCAAAAGATTTGGAGTCATAGGTATATATCTACCTTCTTCTCTCTTCCTGCACACACAACTATGTATCTGCCATTCCTGCTTTCACACACTGCTTATATATAAAATATATGGAAAATATTCATTAGCAAATATATTACCCCTTGCTGTCTTTTGTAATCCTAACCTAAGGGGAGGGGTACCCTAGTTAATTTTTTTAATGCTTGACAATCTTTGTATTACATTCTCTAAAATTATTAAAACCTTAGACCACTATCTACATTGACATCTGGGAGATTATCAATTATGTACATGCTTTACTGTCCTTAAAGTTTCCTTAGAAGCTCTTTGTTTTATTAAGCTAGGCACTGCATGGAATAACTTTATCTCACATTTTACAGTCTCCAAGAATATTTAAGTATCCAGATATTAGCTAGAATTTTCATATTTTGTGTTTGAGAATTTCTGCTTCAAGTAAGGCAAATACTGTTTCTTTTTTGTGATTACATTCAATTTTTATATCCTAACAAAGACCTGCTCTTACCTGTCAGTTTCTCACTTGAAGTCCCCTAAGTGAGGAATGAGAGTGCCCTAAGTGTAACATAAGTTCAATTTCTGTCATTTTATACAGGTCTTTCCTGGTTATACTCTATTTGTACTTCTTCCCATAAAAGCCTTCGAGAAAGAGGTAGCTTAGAGTCATTACTGTTTCCTAAGGGAAACTGACAGAATATCCACGGTGAACATGTTGCTTTATCTTTCTTCTGGGCTTGAGAACTTGCTTTTCTCTTGTTCCCCAAGGCTGTAACAAAACCATATCTTGATCTTTTTTTTCTGATGAATTTGTCATTTGGAATTGTTTTGGGGGCTGCTGGATTCTAAACTTGATTTATTGCTGAAGTTGGCTTCTGGCTATAAAATTACAGATCCAAAAGCTTAATGTTGACAGGACCTGAGAACAGACACAGAGCAATATAATCCTTAACAATCCACATGCCAGATATGGAAATTTTTAATTTCTTGTTTTATAAATATTGAAAGTGAGAGGACCCTGATATCTTTTATATAATACACTTTATATTTAAATCATTTTAATGAGAAATGTGTCCAAAGAGAGTAGTTTAGAGATTATTTGGATATATAAAATATACTTTATATGATCCGTTGTAAAATATACATATAGCTTTGGGTTTCAGATGATGTCTGTTTTATGAAATGAAAGAAAGATGATCAAGATAATAAAGTTTTATTTTTTCTTTTCATTACAAGTGGCATCTTTAGCGCTGGAATTGATGAGTAATTGAAATAATGCTTCATTTGATATAAGGTATCTTAAAGTATAAGAGCTGAGTCATGATTTTAGTAAGAAATGGATCCAAAACTAGAGTTATTAAAATCACCAGTTGTAGGAAGTATTTTAGTGATAAGTATTTAGTGATAATATGTATTCATTAATTTAATCCAAAGTAAATGTGCTTTCTGTCCTCCACACTCAGGGTTAAAATTTCTTTGGTACTTCTTGTTTGTAATTTGCTTCCAAATAACTGAAAACTATAATTTCTACTATCAACAATGGTGTGGGTACAAAAGGTGAGGAAATACATTTTGTTAAATTTTAGAAGAATAAAATGCCTCTGTTTTCATAGAAAAACATTTTATTTTTGAAGCAATGAAATGATATTTAAATATCTGCATCTGAATTTGGGCGAAATTTTTCAGCAAATAATAAAAAAAAACTCTGAAAAAATTACAGAAAGTCAAATTGTATATTAAATGTCCCGAGAATTATTAACGTGGAGAAATTTTCTTTAATAATTGCATTATTAATACAACAATATTTCCATAAATAGTTATTGTTGATCCATATATTGGACTTCTCTGGTGGTATAATAAGGTACTAGAAAGTATGAAACTATTCTATTTCCTCAAATTAAAATCTTACTGAACCATTGGCCAACCATTGACCAGGCTCTTAGTAAATATGACAGATTAATCAAATATCATTCTCATCTCCCCATCCACACTAAATAAATCACACATTAATTAAGTTCCTATAAATACATATGAACAAAAAAGGGTATGGTTAAATGACAACAAAACGTATTTTGAGGAAGGAAAGCCAAGAGGCTATAACTGATTGGAAGGGCAGAGGGGCTAAAACATAAAGTACTTGCTGAAGTAAGAAGTGTGTGGACTCACCTCATGGAGCCATGAGAGTCTGAAATCACTAATCATAATGGAAAATTGGGATGACTCATGGGGCTAAAACGATGAGTCTGAGTAACTGTCTACATGTAAAATCACTATAACACCAAGTTTTCTCCTTCAGTATGTGAAGCCACAAAATTGAGGCTTCCCATTCTCTTCAAGAAAACTGGATGCAGGTCTTCATTAACACAGACCCAGAGAGACTCTCGAATGAGACAGCCAGGCAGAGCAGAGGTCAGGATGAGAGCTGGAAGACAAAATAAAAAATGCATGCCAATGAGCCAAACTTTCTTTTTATTTTTTGTCCCTTTCAGGGTCCCACTCGGGGCCCCCACCCCCCTGGGGCCCAGGCATCTCTCTCTCTCCTCCTCAGCCCCAGCATAGGAACCCGACATGCACTTTCTGGAGCCTCTGAAGTCCAACCGCCCCACAAACTTGACCTGCTGCCTGTCACTAGTCTCTGATGAGGGACAACCTCTCATGTTCTCCTGGGTGGAGATGCCCTTGACACCATGGACCCAGAGACCCTCCACTCCTCGGTGCTCACCCTCACCCTGAGGCCCTAGGACCAGGGCACCAACCTCACATGTCAGGTGCTCAGGTGACCATGGAGAGAACCATCCAGCTCAATGTCTCTCACGAGTATGGAGGGGCTGCTGGGTCCCTGAGGGCAGTGGTGAGCCAAACTTTCAATTTCTTCAGCTCAGCTGCTAATGTATCGACATCCAGATATATGCTGTTCGGACAAATGGAGGATTGTTGGCCTAAAAACTGAAAGGCCCCAATGAAATGCTCTGACATACTAGTATCCTCTCATAAAAAGAGGAAAGATCATTGCTGATCAGATCACCACAAGATACACCAGTCACAAGCTCCTGGGCATTCCTCAACCTTCAGTGAAAGCAATGATCACCATCATGAAATCCTGCAGTGCAAAATAGGAAGTCAGAAGATAGAACAAATCCAGACAAGGATGACAGGAATAAGAATGGAAAAAGAGAAATGGAACCATACTCTAATGTCCTCAATGAGATGTCAGTCATTGACAGAATAAAAGAGGAAGAAAGGGATAATAGAAATAGAAGAATCATTCCTGAAGAAGCGTATTTGAAAAAAGAACAGCAGATATGATCTGGAAATATCATTGGGGAGCAATGAGGTCATTGTGCTAATAGCCTAAATCTAACATATAAAAAGTATTTAATAAAACACATACACATAGCCTGAAAAAACAACTTGTGAAGCAATTTTGCTCCAAAGAAAAAGAAAAGTATTCTCTAAAGAGACTGTTCACGCAAATTATTGGATTGGTCTGAATTTATCAAACTGGATTAAATACAACACCCCCCCCACTCTGTCCCTCTAGCTTGATTGAAGTTTCCTTAGGCAGATCACATCACCTATTTACACATCCGAATATAGTGTGTAAATTCTGCTGTAATATGAAAATTCCTACAGAAGAGGGACAAGTCAGTTTAATTTGCCTAATAAAAACAAGAACTACGTGTTCATTTAATACATATTATTTGCTGCTACATGAATCTTGCTGTTTTGTATATAAGATTTCTGATTGTCCTTATTACAAAGTAATGTGACCTATAATTTCTAATTACCTACTTATATCCTTGACTTGCATATAAAAATTGTACTTTAAAAAAGTAGAAATGCTTCAAAGTTAAAACAATTTGGATACAGTGCATGTGGGGGACAGGAATGCTATACATTTTGCAAGATTTCAAGTTTATAATCCTGAAACTGAGTTTGAAATACAATAGCATATCCATTTGACAGATGAATGCATAAGCCAAATGTAGTATATAAATATAATAGAATATCATTCAGCTTTAAAAAAGAAATAAATTCTAACAAACACTACAAGATGAATGAAACTTGAGGACATTATGCTAAGTGTAATAAGACAGTCACAAAAGGACAAATACTGTATGTCTCTACTTATGTGAATCACCTAGAGTAGCCAAATTCATAGAGACAGAACGAGAATGGTGATTGCCAGGGTCTAGGAGGAGAGAGTCATAGGGGATTTATTTTTTAGTGGATACAAAGTTTTAGTTCAGGGAGATGAAAAAAGTTCTGAAGATGGATCATGGTTATGGTTGCACAACAATATGAACGTACTTAATGCCACTGAACTGCACACTTAAAAAGTGTTAGATAGTAAGTTATATGCTATATATATTTTACCACAATGCAAATTGATTAAAAAAAACAGATTTTTAAAAGCATCTTGAGATTAGTTAAATCTCCACTCCATATTTGATACATTATAGGAGACCATGGCCTGGCATCAGAGACAAAGAAAGGTATTTACCACCACAAGCTTTTTTGATGGCAAAGTTAAGCTGTCTAAGAAAATTCTTTCCTGAATTAGTTCCCTATGAAAAATGAGTTAAGCTATTTCAGTAATTTGAGAAAATTGAATAATTTCAACCTGAGCAAAAGTTACAGAATTAGTTAAAAATCCCTTATACTACTTTAGCCTTTGTTTTTATTTTGCCCTTGGCAATACAGCATAATCAGACAACCTGCTTTTGGAGAAAGGATTATTTGCATATTTTAGAAAGGATCATGTACAGGTAAAACCCAAGAAATGGGTATTAGGTCTAAATTATTTGCTAAAAGAAGGGAAAGGGAGAGAATATGATTCTATTAAGCTATTGGGAAATGCTCCAGTGACCCCATTCATATTTTTAAAAGTGCTAAGTCTACTATAACAAATGACCATAGGTGAATATGAGAACTAAGACCCAATTTATGCAGGAGAATCTGAAAATTTCATAAACAGTCATATTTTTAAAGACATCTCTCTTGTAGCCATTAAAACAAGACAGGATTTTATCAGCCTGTCCAATGGCTCTGTGTGTGTTTGTATGTTTGTGTGTGTGTGTGTGAGTTGAGACAGAGAGACAGAGAGAAACTCTATAAAAGGAGAAAAAAAGTACATGAATTTATTCACCTAAAAGATAATTTTGACAGAGACTAGATAGAGAAGTGTATCTCTCAGACAACTAGATTGGAGTACAAACAGAGACTAGATGGAGAAGTTTATCTCTTAGACAACTAGATTGGAGTACAAACAATATGAAAATATGTCACTCATATTAATTGAAGAAATAGATATTATTAATTATGCATTTTTCTTTTCCTTTAATGTCAAGATTTTTCCTCTAGTGGTCTAAGTAAATTCCTTTTGCGCCTTGCCACTTAGGACCTGTGCTTTCTGCTTAGTTTACAGAGCACATGGCTAAAATGTGGAAACTCAAATGCACTCTGCACATGCTTCCTCCAGATTATCCTAAAGTTTATTATACTTAAAGCAGAAATAATTGCCATAGATATCCACCTATCCCCTTTTGTACTGCACAGTGGGTCCTGTACAGTGATAGACATTGCAATGCCCTTATTATAAGTAGCTATCACTTTTTACAAAATGGAACAGATATTTGATGATCTGCCAAAAGCATCTTTGTGAGTCTTAAAGATATTCACACTGTGAAAAATATTCATATAACAAAAGATATATGGAAAAGCAGATAAGTAATTGGTTGCATGCCTGGGACTGCCTGCAGGGTTTTGTTTTGTTTAAAAAGCAAAACCTCTCACTCTGTTCTCCTGAATAATGTTTCTCATAGTGTGAGTTTTAAAATGTAGTTTGCTTTTTTAATACATGGAAAAATGTCATAAAGATAGCAAGTTATTAAAAGAAAGAAAGAGAGAGAATTAAAAATAAAACAAACCAAAAACAATCAAAAGCTCAACTTAAAAATGTGAAAATATATTTTTTAAAAATATATAACATTTCTTACTCCATTGCAGTCTGTTTTCTATTTTCTTAAGCATGATAACAGTGGTACAGTGACACTGGTGTTATATGTTCAGATTACCTGAACATATGCATTTAGTCTGCATAAATGCTTTATATGCTTCCCAATTAGTCTGTTTGAAATTTTCTAGACCAGGAGCAGACTAGAAAATGCACTTTGAGTGAATCCCACTAAATCTTGTCACTTAGTCATGAAAATCCAGGCATTCAGCTTTTCCACTGTGAGTATACCATTTTGATTTTTAAAGATGTTTTATAATTCTTCTGGTTCACTTTAATTTGTGCCTTTTATAAAGAGTGTTCTGCTGAGTGTGGTATCTTAACTTTCATAATTTCCATAAGCACCTCTGCAAAGTGCAGTCATTAGAAAGTTTAAAACCAATTTTAACAACAAAGGACTGTTATTCTTCGAAGCTCTCTATCCTAAAATTACTTGTTGTTGTTGTTAGTATATTTGGGCTCCAGAAGTACTTTCATTGACCACATTTTTTGCAATAATATATTTATGCTTATGAAATTACTTATTGAATCTTATAGTACCTCCCAATTAAGCTATGAGGTAGGAGGTTTTTGAAGTAGGAAAAGTAATATTCAGAAGCATAGTTACTTGTTCAATATAATAAAATTAGTAATGTGAAGACAAATTCAAAGAAAAAATTATCTGATTCTAGAGTCTATCAGCTTCTCACTAGGCTGGAATAGGAAACCATTCCTCATCTATGCTTTATAATATATTCCATGCCCCAAATTTTTACACTGAGACCAGCAGACTCAGATACATGAGCAGTAAAGTGTGTAAGAGAGTATAAATGGTCTTTACCATTTCAAATGATAAATGTCATAGGAGTTTGCTTCTTGTAGAAAATACACACAAAAAATTCTAACACTCTTGCCTCTTATATGGATGCTGCCTGACTCTTTGAAAAGCTATTTTTTTCTCTTATCTAACAACAATAAGACCATTTTTTAAATAGGAATGATTTCAAGTCAATCAGACTTTGGATAAATGGGAAGCAGGTCCAATGCAATAATTCATTCAGTCTACAGATTTTTCCTGAGTATCTGTCTACTGTGTACCCAGCAGTCAGCTAACACCTTCTTTACTGAGATGGGAAGCACAGGGAGGAAGAGTATTCAGGGGAAACAATTTATCAATGCATCTAATTTTGAATGTGGGTGAAGATGAAGTGCCTGTAAAACTTCTAAGTAGAGATGTTAGGAAGGTAATAGGATATACAGTAATGGAGCTAAAAGAAGCCTGAGCCAGAGATTAAAATTTGGGAGTGATAATCATATGCATGGTAATTGAGGTCAATGGAATGAATGAAAGTCATTACAGAGGGCATGTAGGAGAAAGAAGAACGGAGGCCTAAGACTGAGTCCTGAGTCTCCTATGTTTATAATGAGAGTAGATAAAAAGTCAGCAAAGGAGGTTAATACAAGGTGAGAGAAGAGAGAAGATAATAGTATATAAAGAAATATAATAGATGGCATCTTTGTCCGTATTCTTATTGAGTCTAAATATAAACATTGATCTTGTATGTTTTATGATTAATTTTGACATTATAATTCATAATTTCAAAATAAAATATTTTAGCCATATTCTCTTATGTTCATTATATGGAGATATTCAGCACAAAGTTCTGAAAAACATAAAATTATAGAGAAATTAGATAGTAACTTTGATGTAAACATTTTCAATAATCACTATTATCTCATGAGGGTAAACATGACTACACAGGTAAATGTGTGACAACTATTATCTAAATATACTACGGTAAATCTGCCTTATATAGTGAAGTAATAGTGAAGGTTCCTGTACTTCATAATTACCACAATTTCAAAAGGACTTACTGCATAATAGCTGGGCAATTTCTTTCAAATTATAAGTAGCATTACATATTACATAACATCACTGTATCTAGGATACAAGGTGGAATTTTTTCGTCTTAGACATTCAATGCAGTTAGTGGGATAAATAAAAACACCTGCCTACAACATTTTATCCATTTGCATTTCAGCAGCTTCTTTTGTGGTTTGAAGTTTTGTTTAACGAAAGGAAGGAGAGAGACAGGTGTGTAGAGAAGCAAAAATTAGAAAGTAAAAAGCAGCTTAACAGTGAGAAAAAGTAAATATCTTAATGAGCAGTCAAAACAGGAAAAATAGGAAAAGGTAAGGAATTTACTCTAAAACTCTTCCTAAGATATTTTATCTTAAAAATGGTATATCAGATACTCAATTTATTTTAAAATTGTGTCTTACATAGAGAATGGACTTGAGGACACGGGGAGTGGGAAGGGTAAACTGGAACGAAGTGAAAGAGTGGCATGGACATATATACACTACCAAATGTAAAATAGATAGCTAGTGGTAAGCAGCCGCATAGCACAGGGAGATCAACTCAGTGCTTTGTGACCACCTAGAGGGGTGGGATAGGGAGGGCGGGAGGGAGATGCAAGAGGGAGGAGATATGGGGATGTATTTATATGTATAGCTGATGCACTTTGTTATACAACAGAAACTAACACACCATTGGAAAGCAATTATATTCCAATAAAGATGTTAATAAAAAAAGAATAAAATCAAATAGAGTCTTAAAAGTTTAAAAATCAAGTTTATCCCAAATTTTTGCATTTATTTCTTTTATTACAGTGAATTAAGGGAAATCTTCTTTTAAGACTAAAACTTATTGCAAGTGATAATCATGTAATCTTGCTTGAGTCAGGAAAAAGCTACAGGAAAATGCTGTAGGGGTCATTTCAGAGAAACATGCATATGTTCTACCAGGTTAAGTCACTGCATTTGTCTGCTCTATTTAATTAATTCTTTCTTCTTTCTCTTAAATTATTACTGTTATTTCTATACCATGTCTTTACAGACTAATCAGAGAGAGTAACTGACGGACCTCACTTCTTCTATCTGGATCAGAGAAGGATGTCTTCTTTTTTAAATTTGATTCCTAAATAACTTTACTATCTCCTTATAAAGCTGAACATTTCTATGGCATTTAACCTGTGTGGGTTAAAAGAGAAAAAAATAACATGAACAAAGCTAAATTGGTTGAAGTCAAAGAGAAATTGCACCACACTTGTTAAAAATGGCAAGACAAATTTTGTTTGAAATACTGCAGTGGGAGAGAGAAACTTCAGTATAGAACATAGCTCAACTCTGATTATGGCCAGGACAGGTGGGGATTTGCAGCAAAAGGGCAGAATGAAGGGGTCAGTGGATGGAAAATTACTAAGAGGAACTTGATTATATACAAAGGTAGGGTGGGTGGTAAGGAGATTGATTTTATATTAAGGGTGAGATTGATTTTATATTAAGGGTGATTTTATATTGATTTTATATTTTTATATTCAGTAAGTGGACAATAAATATAAAATATTAAAATCAAAATAGGTCTGTTTTAAAATTACAGAATAATAGTTTCTGTGATTACAATCAAGAGAAAATATTCTGATGGTATAATTTTTAACTTCAGTCAATCAAGGTCAGAAAAAGAGAACAGGAAAGGTCAAAAAGCCCTTACAATGCATAAAATTTTAAATCAGGGATAGCCCATATAAGTCATTCAAGTGTTTAATTTGAATGTTTCATGCAGTTTCTCCAAACTAAACAAATTGCTTCGGCAGATTAATTCAACTACATGACTTTACGTTAGATATTCAGAACTGTCCTACTATTTCAAGGGTCTTAGTTTTCTCTCTGCAGTCATTGAGTCACTAGTTGATCCCTTCAAGGCATGGAAGAGAAGAATGTTAGCCCTAACACTCTCCATTCTAAACTCTCTCTCACTACCACTATCACTGTTAATGACATTTCAACTGTTGTCTTAGAAAAAGTAAGGAGGAATGAATTTACAAAGTGAATATTTGGTAATCTCTCTCCTTGACCATACTGCCTCTAGTATGATTTTTTCTCCTGTCTCTATGCCATATCACCTCAGTCAGAGCCAAGCATATGACCTTGAAACTTGGTGATAAAATAACAACTTAAATTTTGATATACTTATGATTGCTGTTTTCTTAAATAACTTCCTTAGTCTTCATAGGTCATAGGTCATGCTGTGTTTGGTTGAAGTTCAATAACTCAATCAGTGAACCAAGAACTGAAATTTTTTATCCATCTACACTTTCTTGATAGATAGGCTGAGGAAATAAATAGTTAAAAATAAATAAATGCAAAATAAATTCATTTTTACTTAGTATCTGTCTAATCAAAAGCCCTCAAGTTACCTAGAAATGATCAGAGGGTGGGAGGAATCAATATCAAAATTATCATGCAAGTCAACATACACTTAATTGATAAATTATATGGCTTCCCTTCTTTCATCAAGCATTTATTTAATACAGTTATGCCTTAGGTGCTCTGCTATGCATTGTAATAGTATTGATGAACAAGACATATTGCAACCCTGTAAAAGTTCATAGTTTTATGGGACTATTATGAATTATAATAGTTGATCCCAGATGCTGCTTTGGGAAAAGGAACAGCAACCTACCACAGGCTTCATAAAGAATATGTGTGTGGGGCTTCCGTGGTGGCGCAGTGGTTGACAGTCTGCCTGCCGATGCAGGGGACGTGGGTTCGTGCCCCGGTCCGGGAGGATCCCGCATGCCGCGGAGCGGCTGGGCCCGTGACGCATGGCCGCTGAGCCTGCGCGTCCGGGGCCTGTGCTCTGCAACGGGAGAGGCCACAACAGTGAGAGGCCCCCCAGCGTACCGCAAAAAAAAAAAAAAAAATATGTGTGGCTGTGTCTCTGTATATCTGTGTGTGTGTGTGTATGGTGGGATAAGGTGGTTGACAGTGGGAGTAAAGATAATGTAGGCAGATGTAATACACACTACATTGCAAGGGATGTGATGTGGACTACAAATTCTTTAGGACTTCAGAGAAATAAAATATTAAATTAGACTGGTCTGAATGGGATTGATTTAATCAGTGTGATTTCTGATTCAACATCTGGATTCTGGCCTATTCTTACAGACATGTATGCTTTCTTGTGCTTCCTACTTATATAATTTTTATCTTTCTGTAAGTTTTAATTCAAATTCCACTACTTTAAGAAATTTCTTAAAGTTTGGTATCCGTGAGTATCACTTGTCAGGCTTGTAAGAGCAGATTGTTCTGACTGTGTAGAGTGGGATCATAAATGTTCATTTCTAAAAGTTTTCATTTGATACTGCTGTTGTTGGTCCAGGGAACCTACTTTGAAAATCACCATCTTGGAAAACAGCCTCTTAAATTTCTTTGGAGATAAGAAGTACCTGCAGTTTTTGACACACACAGCTTTTTCAGTTTTAGACTAAACCTAGTAAATCAGAAGGTTCTCATAATTTGGCTGATAATTAAATCTACATATTTAACAAATATCCTTGTAGGATACTCTTCAAAAATCCTAAAATTATTTTCCTTTTACTGTTTTCTTGCCTCTTATCCTCACAGTAGTATTTGATATTTTCTTCTTTTCACCCAACTGCCATCACATTCCTCACTGTGTCTCCTTTAGTCTTTTAATTTTTTTTTTTTTTTTTTTTTTTTTTGGTGTGTGTGAATCCTCATCCTCTCCTTGAATCTTAAATGTCAGGAAAGTTAGAACAACACAGGGTTTGGTCCTGATCATTCTTCCTTAAGTGACCTCTTCCATCTTGTGGTATGTTAATTTTAGGGATTATTTTTTCCAAAATTCATCTTGTTCAAAAATATAGGTAATTGAAATTTAAAAATAGTAAACACTAATAGATTTAACAATTATTAATATTTGCTATTTTTGTTTTTCCTCTTTTTGTTTTTCTACATTATTTGAAAATCAGTTATAGAAATCATCATAATCTACCACTAGATAATTTAGCACACACCCCATATGAACAGGCATACATACTTACCATGCCATTTTCACACATAGGAAAATTTAAAATAATTACATAATATCATGTAATATCCATTTTATATTGACATTTCAGCAACGGATTTTCCCCAAAAGTCTGTGAAATGTTTATTTCCCCTAATTCAGGATTTGATCAAGGTTCAAGCGTTGCATTTTTGGGGGTTAATGTCTTCATAGTTGTTTTTAATCTAGAACATTCCCATCCCTTACATATTTTATTTCACTGACACTTTAAGAATCTAGGACAATTTTCTTGTAGAATATTCCACTGTCTGAAATTTTTCTCATTGTATCTCTTAATTTTGGCAAGGATACTTTATAGGTGATGTAAGTTTCATGTTAATCAGGATGCACATAATGCCAGGATGCTCTAATACTGATAATTCTAAGTTTGATCATTTGGTTAAATGATAACCACCAATTCTCCAGTATGTTTCTTTTTTTCACTTTGTGAAGAGTATAATAATCTATATAGTAGTGATTTGAAACTTTCTGAATATCTTGTTATTCAAAAGACTTTCACCCATTTTATTTGAAAATCTATTAATACTCCCTGCTTGAATTAATTCTTACAACGGGGATTTCAAAATTAATGACTTTCTGATTGTATCAGAAATACACAGTGAATAGTACCAGATACTATGGTCCTCTTCACCTTAATGTGGATGCAATCACTATGTTATCTCTTCAGCCCCCATTATTAATAATTTTCTAATATGATCTATTCACACTTTATCATACTGTAGGCTGGCCTTGAACACAATACTTCCTGAGATATTTGCCTGAAATAAGTCTTGCTACAAATGCAAAACTAAGACCAATTCAAAGAACTTGAATTTATGATAAACTTGACACTGTTTATCATATCCTATTATTAAAAAATTTACTTTTGGACTATATTACAGCAGATAGCGTTTTGGATAGCATAATGCACTCTGCTAAGCATTTGAAATACATGAATTCAATTTTTTTCCTTAAAATAACCCAATAAATATTAATAAAATTCCCATTTTATAGATGAGAAAATGGAGGCTGTAAAAAAGCAGTAACTTATCTTAAGTCACATAGCCATTAAGTGAATGCAAGCAAAATTTAATTTCAAATAATTCTTACTCTAGTGACTGCATCCTTAGCCATCATGCTTTACTGTTTTACTTGACCTCTCTACTTTGACATCATACAAATATCTTTAGAAGATGATTTCAAAATTGAACAAGTATCTTCCCCAAATAAGTTACTCCTATATTTCTGCAAGACATACAGAATCTCGTTTTCCCTTTCCTTCCACAAGCAGTACGTCATATAAACTCCAAAATATTTGCCTATCTACTAATCCCCTGTACTACTCTCCTACTGTCACTTTTTTGCCTCTTTTTTTTTTTAAACCTCCTATCCCAGTCATGTTTATGTGTGGGTACTATTTTTGCTGTTCCCTTTAAAAAAAAAAATATTTCATCCACATCTGAAAAGATTGGTTTCAAAATATTTAACACATCTTATCTCCCTCAAACTTAATGGTGCTCTACTTCCTAGCAAATATTAGAAGTTCTGTCTTCTAGGAAATTTGGGAGGTAAACAGTTGTTTCAGAATTTGGAGACTGTGAAACATCTCCTATTGCACGATAGGAAGTTTTTGGAACATCTAAGCCTTTGTGAGTCTTCCTGTGACAAGTATAAAACAAACAGAAAAACACAATGTTAATCATAAGGGAGAAAAATGTAGAAATGTAAACCCTGATAATTAGCTTTCTTTTGTAAAAATCAAAGCTTATGGCCTACAATGGTTTTCACGGCAACATAGTGAAAACAGATGGCTAACGCAGATTTGTTATGTAAGCATATTTCTACAACCCTCCATTTTTATTTTGTCTTGTAGAATTGTACATGAATTCTGACCTACATAACATTCTATTATTTTTTGCTATTCTTCCTCCATTGTCTCTATTATCTAGTTACAAACAGAAAAACTTTATCTCGGTCCAAATTATTTTCAGTTCATTGGAATTTTTCTAAATACAACTACTGAATTCTTACTCATAAACCAAGAGCCATATTAAATATTGCCTATATAAGCCCTGTATAAGAGAAATCTCTTCATTTATGTCATCCTTATAATGGGACCTCTGCTTCTCAAAACTTGGTTTGTAGATGGTGTAGTAAAGAACTTGCCTGGCCTTTGTCTCTGGTTTCTAGAAGGTAACCTCCAAACCTTTTAAATTTACAGAGTAGTGAGTCTCTTTATTAGTCATGGTGGGCCCCCTTAGACCAAACCACGGAAGATGGTTTACACCAAAAACCTGTGTCATGGTGGCACCTAGATGGTTTATGCTAAAGAGATGACTCAGGATGGGTCAGGCAATGGCAGAGAGACCATTCATGTTAATAGAAGGTTGGAGCTTTGAGCCATGTGAGGGCACTAGGCAGAGACTGAGTTAAACCACATAGTGCTGATTCGATCAGTCATGCCTAGTGATGAAGCCCCAATAAAAATTATGAACACTGAAACTTGGATGAATTTCCTTGGTTGGCAATCCTTGTGTATTGTCACATATCAGTGTACTGGGAGGATAACACATCTCTTAGGAGGATGGGAACTTCACATTTAAAACCTTCTCAGACCTCATCCTCTATCTCTCACTTTGATAGGATTTGATTTGTATCCTTTGCTATAACTATAGCCATAATTATAGCCACTTTCCTGAGTTCTATGAGTTGTTCTAGTGAATTACAAAACTTGATATAGTCCATGAGGACCCTCAAATTTGTAGCCAGCTGGTCAGAAGTGAGAGTGGCCCTAGGGACATTCAAACCTGTGGCTGGTATTTGAAGTGAGGGCAGTCTTTTAGAAGACTATGCCCTTAACCTTAAGTTTGGCAAATTCATTGTAGGAACCAATTGCATCAGATTAACATGGGATATCCGAAAAATATCCTGTCCCCACATGTATGCTAAATCAAGATTATATGTGTATGACCCAGCAGTCTTTAAGTTAGCCATGATCCCTCAAGCCTCTAAGGTATGAGAGCAATTGCCCCAGTGCATATCTCCAGTTAATTATCAAATACTTATAACAATATATCAAAATTATTTTATTAAATATCTATAATCTATAACATTAGTTTTTTTATGACAGGGAATATGTCTTATGCATATCTATATTCCAATTATCTAGTAGTGTGTCCAGCATATTGTCAAGGGCTTCAGGAATATCTGTTTACATTTTATACTTATATTTATGTATGTTTTATATATGTATATATATCATTTCTCTATAATTAGATAATTAGCAAATTTGAATATATAAATTATGCAATACTTATTTTGCTCTCAAATACCTAGCATATTTATTAAACAAATAATAATTAATATGTCATAGCATTGCTGAACTTTGAATTTATTATGGTAGTGTTTTATTTAAATGATAGATATTGACAAACAAAATTCAGAATTTTAATTTCTATCTCAACACAAACATAAATGGTACTTGGGGAATAAAATTTCTCAGCTACACACAAATACTTTTAGAACCATGACATTTCATCTCGTGTAAACATTTCACAAATCCTGTGGATTGCTCTGTACCAATTGTTCTTTAGTGACAGTTTTTTCAGTAGTCTTAGGTGTTCTCACAACTTTGATTGCATGTCAAGAATTTCAGTCTGGAGAAATGTTTCTTTCAAGATGATGTCTCTGAGTCCAAGACAATAAAATCTATCAGCAATCACTTCCATGATGACTGACAGAATTGATTGTCTATCAACATCATCATGGTACTCATCAGAAATAGAATGTACAGTCAGGTCAGCATCTGTCATAGTAGGAATTTCAATGGTTGTTTTCTTCAGTTTTTGTTGACCTATTTATATGAACTATTGTCAGTCTTCTCATTAATCTGCATTTTCAAAATGCATATTTGAAAGGTAACTTGTATTTTGTCCTTATGAATTACACACCCTGCAAGATAGGTAAAATATTTTATATATGCTCACAAAAATCATTAGGATTATAATTCTATATATATTTTAATGTCTTCTGCATATATCTATCACCTGTATAGCACTTTGGCTCTTTTTTATTGGTAGGTGCCAAAAGATATTTTTCAAAATAAAATCTAAGGTTTTTATTTTTTTTTGTTTAGTTAATAATACTGGCATTAATGTGTTTATATTTATATGTAATAAAATGAAAGGTGAAACCAAATTTCTTAAATTCCTTTTTTCAAATATAATTTCTCAACACTTTCCATAGTTACCTAACTGACGTGAACATTGTACTCTTACATAGTATCTTTCCTCTGGAGATTTAAATTCATTCTATGTTAAGAGAGTCATGGCCTGAACTAGGTTTTCCTCTTGCATTTCATCTGTGGACAAAGTCATCTTTTTCTTACTGTAAGTATTCTCAGGAAACGTTTCTTGTCCAATCATCTTGTTTTTGTGGGAAAGTGATCTTTTAGCTCCAACGTAGTAATCAAAAGCATTCACTTGCAGTTATTTCCACCTTTTGAAGCAGGCTTTGACGTCAGTGACTTTTTACTCATGAGTCAGCATATTTCACTGTAAGAAACAAATCTGGGCAATGTTCGTGGGGATTATAAATAGAAAGATTAATTCTTACATAGAAGATGCTTAAAAATCAGTCTCAAGCATATTCCCTTTGTAGTGCTTTTATGGACTAAATTCATGTTGCTGTATGGGTTTTACAGTATATTAGAACAGAGTTTCAAAAGTGACATCAGTGTGAGTCAACTTATTAAGCAATGTGACCCTGAAAGACATCATGGAAGTCCTATATTTTACAGTAATACTTCTTACATTAACATTAACTAATCACATGGTACCTAGATAAATTTTAAAAAAATTAAGATTATGCAGAGGCCATTTATCACACCCAGGAAGACCTAGAGTTAACATACATACAATACTAACGGTTAATGTCAAATTGAGATGTTTGTTTATGTATTGTATGCCTTGTGTCTCTTACTAAAGGAACAAAACTAATGTCAACTTGAGGATTTTTACTGCCCCAGGCAATCTGAAAAATGTCTCCTCCTTCTAGCAAGTAATCACTCACATAATAAACAGTCACAAAACACTTTACTCTTCTAATATTTTGCTGCCCCAGGCAACCAGCTGTTCTACCTATATGGTACAGCCAGTCATAGCTACTGTGCATGTGCAGTTACAGTGGCTTCATGTAATAGTAATAAAGACACATAATATATTCTGACTCACAGCCTTGAAGAACTGCCAAGTACAGGGCAAGATTCTCATTATTTGAATTTTGACTTTATAGCTATTAAAAATGCCTTCATAAGGGAAATGGATTATATTATTCACAGCAGTTGTTTGAGGTATAAAGTAATTTGCTTTCAGATTTCTCTGATAGTTTTGGGATTAATAAATAAAAAATTTATACAAACTATGCTTTGTTAATGAAAATAATTATTTACTCATTCTGGATATAAGGCAATATTTATTTACTGATTTAAAGAATTTATCAATATTTCTCTATCATGAATAACAGTATTTTTGAATTATACAAAAAAACAGATAAGTAAAGTTGTAATTTATGAATACAAGTTATTTGTGAAAGAACAAATTTATACAATTACAATATGATTATAAATGAATTTTTTATAAAATAAAAACATATCCTTATATTTCTATTATGTTTTTTAATATTTACTATGTGCTGTAATTGATCTTTTTTGTTTTTTTAATTTTTTCCTGGTTCTCTTACTAGATTGTAAGTGCTTTCAAGTCATGGTTCTGCTTTATATTACTTATACCTAAGTTCTACAAAGTATGCAGTCAGTAAGTGATGTTGATAAAGTTATTATTGATAATGGTTATTGTATTACTAATAGATCGCTAAATTTAGAACTTGAGCATAATACTGAAATTTTACCGAAACTGCCAATGTGAAAACAGCACTTCTTGCACTTAAAAAAATGGGTATTTCATTGGAGAAAAACATAGTAATAATTAAGGTAGGACAATAATAATGACTAGTCCAGATATAATCTACATCCAAAGTCTTACAAATTGACAAGAATACAGAGAATGTTCCATTGGTCTTTTGTTAGTCTCAATAGAAGGGATCAAAAACAAATTCATTGCTGTAAATATAATTGTTATCTGAGGTCTAAATAAGTTTCAGAGATTTCATGGAGGTAAAATTATCTTGGAAGAGGACCATTTCTGAGTAAAGCTTGAGATTATGTCCCCATCCTCACCAATAAGTAAGCTGGCATTGTAGAATAGTTTTAGTATGTGGTAAATTGTGTTTAAATTAATTATGTCCATCTTACAAACTTGATTTTCCTGTTTCAAAAACTGTGAAAGAGAAAAAAAGGACTTATAGTGTTATGACACCTCGCCTCAAGAGATGTATCAGAGTTCAAATTTCTAAGAACATATGGAGATTTCTCTCATCTATTGTCAATCTTTGGGGTCTACAGTTTGAGATTTCCAGAACTCATTAAAATGTCAAATTTCAAAGAAAGTGTCATTACTTCCAAAATCTCTGTACTTGCTGAAAATCAGTTACTCAGTTCCTTAACTTTTTCAAAAGCAAAGTTTTAAGAGCAAATTAATTAACTCTTTCATTCATAGAGATATTTCCAGTAGCTACCTCTCCACTGCTCTCCACTTCCTCCTCACCCCCCCTCTCTCTCTCTCTCTCTCCTCCTGAGATATGAGAACTACTTCTATGTTTGGCTTCATCTCCCATTCTTTACAAATCCCTAGGCAGATAAACACACAAGTCTCTCATTTTTTCTCACTTCCTAGGAAGAATGAAAGGTACTCAGTAAGGAAGAAAGCTAGTTAGTATTCTTTAGTCTAGGGTGCTACATACCTTTACCAATTATAATTTCATTGTTTGCCTGGAAATTCTATTTTATTTATTTTTTCTGTGATTTTTAAATTTTATTTTATTTTACACATTTTTTAAGTTTGCACTCCATTTACAGTTATTACAAAATATTGGCTATATTCACCATGTTGTAAAATAATTCTTGTAGCCTGTCTTACAAACAATAGTTTGTAACTCCCACTACCCCACTCCTATATTGCTACTCACCTCTCTACTGGTAAACACTAGTTTGTTCTCCATATACGTGAGTCTGCTTCTTCTTTGATATATTCACTATTTTGTTGTATTTTTTAGATTCCATACATAAGTGATATCATACAGTATTTGTATTTCTCTGATGTATTTTACTTAGCATAATTCCTCCAAGTTCATCAATGTTGCCACAAATAGCAAAATTTCATTCTTTTTTATGGATGAGTAGTATTCCATTGTATATACATACCACATCTTCCTTATCCATTCTTCTGTTGATGGACATTTAGGTTGTGTTCATACCTTGGCAATTGTAAACAGTGCTACTATGAACATTAGGGAGCATGTACCTTTTCAAATTAGTGTTTTTGCTTTTTTCTGGATATATACCCAAGAGTAGAATTGCTGGGTCATATGGCTGTTCTAATTTAGTTTTTTTGTGACATTTCCATAACATTTTCCACAGTGGCTGCACTAATTTACATTCCCACCAACAGTGTAGGAAGTTTCCCTTTTCTCCACACCCCTGCCAATAGTTGTTATTTGTGTTCTTTTTGATGATAGCCATTCTGACAGGTGTGAGGTGGGATCCCATTGTGGTTTTGATTTTTATTTACCTGATGATTAGTGACGAGCATCTTTTCATGCGTCTGTTGTCCACCTGCATGCCTTCTTTAGAAGAATGTGTAATCGTTTCTTATTTTTAATTTGGTATGTTTGATTTTTTTTGATGTTGAATTGTATGAGCTGTTTATATACGTTGGATATTAATCCCTATTGGTTATATCATTTTCTAATATTTCCTCCCATTCAGTAGGTTGTCTTTTCATTTTGTCAATGATTTCCTTTGTGGTGCAAACATTTTTAAGTTTAATTAGGTACCATTTGTTTATTTTTGCTTTTATTTCCTTTACTTCAGGAGATGGATCCAAAAAAATAATATTGTGATTTATATCAAAGATTGTTCTGCCTATGTTTTCCTCTAGGAATATTATGGTATCTGATCTTACATGCTCTTGAATCCATTTTGAGTTTATTTTTGTGTATAGTGTTAGACAATGTTCTAATTGAATTCTTTTTCATGTAGCTGTCCAATTTTCCCAGCACAATTTATTGAAGAGGCTGCTTTTCTCCATTGTATATTTTTGCCTCCTTTGTTGTAGATTAATTTACCATAAGTGCTTGAATTTATTTCTGGGCTCTTGATCCTCTTCCACTAATATACATGTCTGTTTTTGTGTTAGTACCATACTCTTTTGATTACTGTGGCTTTGTAGTATAGTCTGAAGACAGGGAGCGTGATTCCTCCAGGTCTGTTCTTTATTTCAAGTTGTTTTGGCTTTGTGTTTCCATAAAAAATTTTAAATTATTCTAAAATTTGTTCTAGTTCTGTGAAAAATGCCAGTAATTTGATAGGGATTGCATTGAATCTGTAGATTGCCTTGGCTACTGTGGCCATTTTAACAATATTCATTCTTCCAATTGAAGAACACAGTATATCTTTCCATCTGTTTGTGTCACCTTCAATTACTTTCATCAGAGTACTATAATTTTGGGAGTACAGACCTTTGCCTCCTTAGGTAGGTTTATTCCTAGGTATTTTATTCTTCTTGATGCAATGGTAAATAGGATTGTTTCCTTAATTTCTCTTTCTGATACTTCATTTTTAGTGTATAGAAATGCAGCAGATTTCTGTGTAATAATTGACATATATATATAGAGAGAGCAGTCCATCAGAAAGCAGCAAAATACACATTATTTTCAAGTGCACATAGAATACTCTCCAGGTTAGATCAGATCCTAGGCCACAAAACAAGCCTTGGAAAATTTAAGAATATTGAAATCACATCAAGCATCTTTTCTGACCACAAATCTATAAGACTAGAAATCAACTACAAGAAAAATAAAACTGCAAAAGACAAAAACATGTGGAGGCTAAAGAATATGCTACTAAATAACCAATGGATCACTGAAGAAATCAAAGAGGATATCAAAGAAATACCTAAAGGCAAATGAAAGTGAAAAGAAAATAATCCAAAACCTATGGGATGTACCAAAAGCAGTTCTAAGAGGGCAGTTTATAGTGATACAAGCTTACCTCAGGAAACAAGAAAAAGCTCAAATAAACAACCTAACCTTAGACCTAAAGCAACTAAAGAAATAAGAACAAACTAAACCCAAATTTAGTAGAAGGAAATAAAAGATAAATATCAGAACAGAAATAAATGATAAATATCAGAACAGAAATAAATGAAATAGAGGGTAAGAAAATAACAGAATAGATCAATGAAACTAAAGCCTGGCTTTTTGAAAAGATAAACAAAATTCATAAACCTTTAGCCACACTCTTCAAGAAAAAATGGGAGAGAGCCCAAGTCAATAAAATCAGAATGAAAAAGTGGAAGTTACAATTGACACCACAAAAATACAAAGGATCATAAGAGACTATTACAAAAAACTATATGCCAATAAAATGGATAATCTAGAAGAAATAGACAAATTTTTTAAAAGGTACAGTATCCAAAGAATGAACCAGGAAGAAATAGAAAGTATGAACATACCAATTACCAGTAATGAAATTGTATCAGTGATTTTAAAACTCCCCAAAACAAAAGTCCAGGACCAGATGGCTTCACAGGTGAATTCTACCAAACATTTAGAAGAGTTAACACCTATCCTTCTGAAACTATTCCAAAAAATTGCAGAGGAAGGAACACTTCCAAACTCATTCTAATTGGCCAGCATCACCCTGATACCAAAACCAAAGATATCACAAAAAAAGAAAATTAGAGGTCAATACCACTGATGAACATAGACTCAAAAATTCTCAACAGAATACTAGCAAACCAAATCCAAAAATATATTAAAATGATCATTCATCATGATAAAGTAGGATTTATCCCAGGGATGCAAGGATTTTTCAATATCCACAAATCAATCAATGTAATACACATATTAAAAAACTGAAGAATAAAAAAAACATTTGAGCATTTCAATAGATGCAGAAAAAATTTTGACAAATTCAACATCCATTTATGATAAAATCTCTCCAGAAAGTGGGCATAGAGGGAATATAACAACATAATAAAGGCCATATATGACACACCCACAGCTAACATCATACTCAATAGTGAAAAGCTGAAATCATTTCCTCTAAGATCAGGAACAAGACAAGGAAACCTACTCTTGCTCCTTTAATTCAACATAATTTTTGAAGGCCTAGCAACCACAATCAGAAAAGAAAAAGAAATAAAAGGAATCCAAATTGGAAAGGAAGAGGTAAATCTGTCACTGTCTGCAGATGACATGACAGTATACATAGAAAATCCTAAAGATGCTACTGGAAAACTACTAGAGCTCATCAAGAATTCAGTAAAGTTGCAGAATCAGTTCCTTATTTTTTAATGTGGAAAAAACACAAGAAAATATATTTATATATTTTAAAATGTAAATGTACTCTCAAATTTGCCACTGTATGTCAAGAAGGTTGAAAAATGGTTTTACTTCTGAGGGACATAAATAAAGCTAGGAGGGACACATAGCCCTATGTCTATACATAAGAGCAACATAATTCTACCTCTTGCATAAGAGACCACTAGACATCAAATATATTTCTTGTACTTTCTTACTTTATCTGGATATATTTTAATTCATGAGAGAATGACTTAATGAAACATGTAATAATATATAACTCTGAATTATATAAATTCACTTGAATTCAACTGGTGGTATTTGCAGTAGAAATCATAAAAGTATGCTTTTAAGAAATATTTCATGATATAGAAATTTTAAATAAAATGTTAAAGCAAACAATGTCATAAAACTACACACACACACACACACACACACCCCAGAACAAAGTATCCCAAGTAAATATTTATATTTTTACTGTTAGTACATTGAATATGAATGGGGGTAGGACACTTCGCTTCACACAGAAACTCATAAAGTATCTTTGTATTCATATACTCTGGAATACAAAGGCTTCACATATTACAACACAGGAATACAGTGGATAAAAACTCATGGGCTTTACAATTTCTCAGTCCAGTAGTTACAGGTGGTACATTTTTATCCAGGTTTATTGAGGTATAATTGAGAAATGAAAATTGTATATAAGTATGATGTACAACTAGATGTTTTGACATATGTATACATTGTGAAATAATCTCTATAGTCAATCTAATTAACATATACATAACTTCCCATAGTTACCATTTTCTTGTTTGTGTGTGTGTGTGTGTGTGTGTGTGTGTGTGTGTGTGTGTGCGCCACTGATAATACTTAAGATCTATCTACTTAGCAGATTTCAAGTATACAATTTGGTATTTACTCTACATTAGATGTCCAGAATGTATTCATCTTACATAACTGAAACTTTGAATCCTTGACTAACATCTCCCCATCTTCCCTTCCCCGCCATTGTATATCATTGGTCAGGGATAGTTACATGACCTCTCGTAATTGTGAAGGGTCTGGGAAATACAAGATAGGAAGTGGAATATTTGGTGTGCGTTACTACCTCTGATAAAACCTCAATATGCAGAGAAAAATCTGGAAACAAATAAAATATTAACAGTGATTAAATCTGTCTGGTTGAAATAAAGATGACTTTTATTTATTTTCTCATGCTTTTCAGTATTAAAACTTCTAAACTAAGCATATGTATAATAACAAAAGTTCATAATATATTTTATTTTAATAATTAAACAAAGCATAATTGGGTTTCAAAATGAACAAATTTGTTCATCTAAATGTAGAAAGTAGTACAGACTTAAAAGTAGAAATGTCTTCTTAAAGTCTTGGATGTATGTGGTTTCAATATGATTTTGGACAGGGAAAATTCATGTTCAAAGGCATAAAAGTAGAAGTTGATTAAATATTAAACAGTGCCAGGTCCACTTTGGCTTTTATAAAGAACTTACCATGTTTGGTAGAAGAAAAAGGTATAAAAATAGTTGAAATGAAGAGTTCTAAATAATGTTCCTAGTTTGTGAACAAATAATGAAATTGGTTTGAATTGAGTTTGATATGACACATAAATACTTAGGAGAAGAGAAAGAGTAGCTAAATATTATTTACTTTCAATAACATATGTATGATTCTTTCTCTATTCAGGTGTGCTATGTTCTAATAATTATACAACTAAGTCATCTCATCCTCATAGCACCTCTATAAAATAGGTACAATCTCATAGTATTCTCATAGTAACGTTATATTAGATAGAGAACAGTAAAGTGCCCAAGATTATGTAAATAGTAAGGAGCAAAACTAGGATTTGAAGTTAGGCTATTAAGCTCCAAAATATCTTGATCATTATGCCTCTGAAATTTAGAGCTTGAAAAATGTGTCTGCAAAGATATTATGATATAGATTTTATCTGATGCCTTTGGAGTACATGAGCTTGGTAAAGGGAAAGTAGCAACAAAGATAAGATGAAAATAGGATTGAAAGTGTAGGATAATTATTTATAAAGGCGAGGATACTTATTTATAAAAATGAGGTATATATATATATATATATATATATATATATTTTTTTTTTTTCCCCCTCAAGTATCGAATGAATGAGCAAATGAGAGAATAAGACCACAGAAAGATTTTTAGGTAGAGACTAAAGTTGTAGTGCCATCTGTTGAGAGTGATTATGGTAGAGGAAGACTTTATGCATTCAAGGGTAAGGTCTTAAAAAAGAACCATCTCCAAAGATGATATACAAATGGCCAATGAGCCCATGAAATGATGCCCAGCATCACTAAGCATTAGGGAAATACAAATCAAAACCAGAATGAGATATCACCTCATACCCATTAGGATGGCTATTAGAAAAAAGAAAAAGGCAGGTAACAACTGTTGGTGAGGATATGGGGAAATTGTTTGGAACCCTTTTTCACTGTTGGTGAGAATGTAAAATGGTAGAGCTGCTATGAAAAACAGGATGATGGCTCCTCAAAAAATTAAAAATAGAATTACCATATGATCTAGCAATTCCACTTCTTGGTATATATCCCAAAGAATTGAAAGCAGAATCTTGAAGAGATATTTGCATACCCATGTTCATAGCAGCTCTATTCACAAGAGCCAAGGGGTAGAAGCATGAAAGCACTAAATATGTCCATTGATGGATGAACAAATAAATGAAATGTGTTATATCCATACAATGGAATATAATTCATCCTTTAACAGGAAGGAAACCCTGACATAAATTACAACATGGATGAATCTTGAGGACATTATGTTAAGTAAAATAAACCAGTCACAGAAGGACAAATACTGCATGATTCCATTTAGAGTAGTCATGTGAGGTATTTAGAGTCGTCATAGAAATAGAAAGTAGAATGGTGGTTGTCAGGGGATTCAGGGAGGGGGAAATGGGGAATTGTTGTTTAATGGATATAGAATTTCAGTTTTTCAAGATGAAAACGTTCTGGAGATTGGTCACACAACAATGTGAATATACTTAATACTGAAATGTACACATAAAAATGGTAAGATGGAAAATTTTATGTTATGTGTTTTATTTTTTAACAATATTTTTAAAGCAGCCACAATAAATGGAACAAAAAGTCAGTGTGTATGAATACTAGGATTATGCTGCATCATTGAAAATACAGGCTAGGTAGGATAGTTCATTAATACCGGGTTCAATCATACTTACTGGAACTGCACTCATAAACTGATTTCATCAGAATGGAAAAAGCAGATGGTATCTGAAAATATCTGGCAATATTTGTGTTAGTTTTCTATTAGTATATAACAAATTATCACAGATTTAGCACCCTAAAACAACATCCATTTATTATCTCATGGTTCTATAGGTCAGAAGTCTGGGGGGATTTGACTGAGTCCACTACCCATGGTCTCAAAAAGCTAAACTCATGGTGTCAACTGAACTGACCTCGTATCTGGAGATTTTGGGGGAGAATTCACTTCCATGCTCATTCAGGTTGTTGGCAGAATACATTTCTGTTCTGCTGTAAGACGAAGGTTCTAGTTTCCTTGCTGACTGTTATCTGGAGGCCTTTCTCAGCTCCTATAGGCTGATTTCCAGTCCTTGCATATGGCTGTTTCCACCTTCAAGCTAGTGGTACATTATACTCCTGCTTCAAATCTCTCTGAATTCTCCTTCTGTTATCAGCCAGAGAAAACTCTTTGCTTTTACAGTGTTCATGTTATTGGATTGGTCCCACCCTGATAATCTTCCCATTTTAAGGTGAACTGATTAATGATCTTAATTTCTTGCCCCCAAATCCACTTTCACATGTAATATATTGTAGCATAATCAAGGGGTGACATTTCATTGTATTCAAGGTTGTGAGGTTAAGAAGAGGAAGTCTTGGGGTGGATGGTGGAGGTGGGTTTTCCAATTCTGCCTACGTACATAGCCAAGGCAAGAAAAAAGAAAAGGAGGCTGACAAGTAATGCTCAGACTTTGATAAATAATTCTTATGCATTTTCTAACTTAATCGTCACTATAGATCTGTTTCTAATATTTGTGGGGGCATTAGATAATCCAATACATCTGATTGACAAATATTTCCTTTTTTTTTTTTTTTTTCTGAAGCACCATTTTTATGTGTGCTTGATCTCAGTCCAGAAAGTTAGGAGTGAATGAAAGATTTTGTTTTTATTTCTTACAAATAAATCTATTGTAATGTTGGCTTTGAGCTTCTTTCATACCACTCTTATGATAAATTCAACCTTAAGCTGTGTACCCAGGGTTTCTTTCAAGTGCCCTGGACTTTGGCCTTAAGTCAACGGACTTCTTATCATTACCTAAGTTCTTTTATACAGGTGTTTCTTCATTTTGAGCCATGCATGTGTCACAAGAATCTTTTGTAGCTAAATCCAGCATTCCTGATACAAAGCAGGGTGATTCTGAGTTCATGGCCCATCATCATGATACTGCCTGAAAGCAGGACTCAGGGTCCCCAACTTTAGGTGCCAAGGAGTGCTTGTCTGACCCCAAACCCAGGGAAATAAAGATTTCTAATTTAAGGGAAATGTCTTTTGTGCAAACACAATCTGCCTCTAATGCCTTTCTCCTTAAACTTTGTTCTTAACTGGTGTGTGTAAAATTTTGGAAAGAAACTCTAGGTAGGCCTACTCCCCAGCATGTCCTAAAATGTATAAATACAGAAATTTTACTTTCTTGGGTCTATACAACCTGAGTAGAAAACAAAAGAAGAAATAATAAATCAATAAAAAACATTATTCTATGTAAATATATATATATATATATATAAATCATAGCTCAAAAGTCATTGTTTATATTATTAACCCTTGCATTTTTAGACAAGGTTGATAAAAGCTTCTTTATTCACAATTTGCTCACAATTTCTGACATTATTGTGACATCTTATTGTTAGTGATTGTGTGTGAGTGTGAGGAAAGTTGTGAAAAATATTTTCCTTTGTAGTTATTTTCTCAATTTGTGAATTTGCTTATCTAAGATGGCTTTAAGGTAAAAATAATATTGAAACAAAGGGCTGTACATTGAGTCACTACCTTTATAATTTTAACTCTAAAGAAGAATACTGATCATAATTAAACCTTGTATAAATCATTTGGTATAATAACTTTAATTCTAGAGAATATTTGGTGCTTTTGTGCTGAAGATTTATGCTCCATTCTTCTAGATAAAATTTCTTACCATGTGTTCAGCCTGGCTGAATCCAGTACTTTATGTTGTGTGGTGTCAAACACACACAGATAGAGCAGTAGTCTATGGGATCATTAGCTAGTATTTCTGATTTTTAAAAGAAGTAACAGATGATTTAAATTCCATATATGCATTTATTTTATCATATTTTGATTTTTTAAAAAAATATGCGTGGAGGTTGGAATGAGAGGTATAAGACATTTTGGCATTTTTTTCTCAAACAGAAACTCAACTGCTTGACAGTTTTGATTTTGTAAATAAATAAGCATGAGTTAACAAATTTCAATGGCCCTCCTCTTCCATGTAAAAAGAATGCTAAAGGGGGGGATGACTTATTTTTTTATTTGGTTGTAATGTTTTTTTTCTTGTGATGGGAACTTTGAAGATCTCTTAGAAACTTTCAAATATGCAATACAGTATTATTAACTAAAGTCACCAGGCTATACATTATATCCCCATGACTAACTTATTTTATAACTGGAAGTTTGATCCCTTTGGTCCCTTTTGCTTACCCCTCAACCCCCACCATCACCTCTGACAACCGCCAGTCTGTTCTCTGTATTTATGAGCTTGTTCATCTTTTTTTTCTTTTATGGATTTCACATATAAGTCAGATCATAAGGTATTTGTCCTTGTCTGACTTATTTCACTTAGCATAATGCCCTCAAGGTCCATCCATGTTGTCACAAATGGTGAAATTGGCTGAATAATATTAATATTATACTGCATGTACGTATTTGTGTGTATGTGTGATATATATATTCACAATTTTTTTAACCATTTTTATTGAAGTATAGTTAATTTACAATGTTGTGTTAGTTTCAGGTGTATGTACAGTAAAGTAATTCAGTTTTAAATACTTATATACATATACATATATACTTTTTCAGATTCTTTTCCATTGTACGTTATTACAAGATATTGAATATAGTATCCTGTGCTATATACTAGGTCCTTCTTATCTATTTCATATATGGTAGTATGTATCTGTTAACTCCAAAATCCTAATTTATCTCCCCCTACTGCTATTCCCTTTGGTAATCATAAGTTTGTTTCCTATGTCTGTGAGTCTATTTCTGTTTTGCAAATATGTTCATTTGTATCATTTTTTTAGATTCTACATAAAGTGATATGATATTTGTCTTTCTCTGACTTACTTAGCATAGTATAATAATCTCTAGGTCCATCTGTGTTGCTGCAAATGGCATTATTTCATTGTTTTTTATGGCTGAGTAATATTCCATTGCATATATATATATATATATATATATATATATATATATATATATACACATATATATATATACCACATCTTCTTTATCCATTCATCTGAAAATGGATATTTAGATTGCTTCAATGTCTTGGCTATTGTAAATAGTGCTACTATGAATATTGGGGTGCGTGTATATTTTCGAATTATAGTTTTCTCTGGATATATGCCCAGGAGTGGTATTGCAACATCATATGGTAGCTCTACTTTTAGTTTTTTTAAGGAACTTCCATACTGTTTTCTATAGTGGCTGCGCCAATTAACATTCCTACCAACAGTGTAAGAGGGATCCTTTATCTCTACACCCTCTACAGCATTTATTATTTGTAGATTTTTTAATGAAGCCCATTCTGATTGGTGAGACGTGATACCTCATTGTAGTTTTGATTCACATTTATCTAACAATTAGCATATATCACAACTTCTTTACCATTCTTCTATCGATGGCAGTTAGGTTGCTTCAATATCTTGTCTACTGTAAACAGTGCTGCATGATTATGGGGGTGTATATACCTTTTTGATTTAGTGGTTTTGTTTTCTTTGGATAAATACCCAGAAATGGAATTGCTGGGTAATTTGATGGCTGTATTTTTAATTTTTTGAGTAACCTCCATACTGTTTTCCATAGTGGATGCACCAAAATGCACAGAGTTTCCTTTTCTCTATATCTTTTCCAAGACTTACTAATTTTTGTCATTTTGGCAATAGCCATTCTAACAAGTATGAGATATGATTGTGCTGTGACTTTGATTTGCATTTCCCTGATGATTAATGTTGTTGAGCACTTTTTAATGTACATGTTGACCACCTGTGTGTCTTCTTTGAAAAAGTGTCTATTCAGAACTTCTATCCATTTTTTATCAGATTGTTTCTGTTTGTCTTGTTGCTATTGAGTTGTATGAGTTGTTAATATATTTTTGATATTAATCACTTATATATATATATATATATATATATATATATATATGATTTGCAAATCTTTTCTCCCATTTGGTAGGTTGCCTTTTCATTTTGTTGATTGTTTTCTTTGCTGTGCAGAAGCTTCTTAGTTAACTCTTTATAGAAATTGAGAAAATATATGGTGATGGAAATTCAACAATGACTTTTTCAATTATGTGATCCAAACTTCTCTAAAAACATTTTATGTTAAAAGACATAAACTTAGAAGATTGAGTAACTTGAAAATTTCTGTTAAAATATAAGGGGGTTAGGTTATATGTTCACAAAATTTCAAAAAGCAAATGAGAAGTATCTTGGGTGTCATTATTTACTTAAATAAACCATCAACTTTTATAAATCAAAGAATAAAAAAAATGAAAAATTCTGAAGACATATCTCTAATATTTGATCTGTTGTTTTGAAAAGTTTGTTTCATTACATAATCAACATCTCCAAATTTTTCTTGCAACTCCTTGGTTACTCCTCAATGCAACCTCTCATTTGTCTTTAAAATTGATTCCTCTATTTTTTTTTAATATGTGTCTTTATTCTCACTTTTCAGAAATAGAACTTCAAAAGGGAGAACATACAAACTTGTATATATGTTTTTGGTTTTTTTTTTAAATTTGGATTCTATAAAGTCAAGAATTAAGTTATTTTATGTGCTTTTAATTATTTGTGTATTTATTTAATATATAGAATTCACATTTTCATATGTTTTAAAAGATCATGGTCAATTGAATGCTGATGTGAATTCCTCTCATAATTTAATAAGCAAAATACAATATTGCAAAAGAAGAATGTTACTAAAATATTTTAATATCAAGACATTTTTAATATATTTCTACACTTCTTTATGTTCCTTCAAATTGATTTTTGCCTGCATTCAGTCATTATCATAAAGAGACTTTAGAATATATTTATCTGTATCTCTAAGTTGAAAACACCACTAACAATAAGAAAATTTCAGTAATTTCTATATTTAAATGATACTGTGTTATAAGCAAGTAATGTTATAACATATTTTAAATTACCATATAATGTAACAAACATGCAGAATTTTTCTAAAAATTGATGAATAGCTTAATGCATTATTTTGAATTGAACCCCCATATAACCATCACCCAGGTCAAGAAATAGAATATTGCATTATAATTTAGCTTTTGAAACTAACAACTTTTTTCTATAAAAATAAATGCATTTCAGAACACAGCCTTTATGATAGCTGAGTTTAATTTCTCTTCTAAGCAATCTTTGAAATATTTTAGCTAACATATTCACATGAAAAAATATATAAACTTCAAACAACATGCCTTCACAAGTCCTTGTTTTCCCTGTAGGAAGCCTGAAAACCTGATTTAAGGAATTGTAAAGCTTGTTTTGCTTTGTCTAAGAAAAATACTAAGGCTCTCATGGCAGAGAACATAGTCTTACTAGAGTAACCATTTATATTGTAATGTTAGCAGAAGTACAAACCAATGATACCTCAGATCATTTTTTTTTAATTTTATTGAAGTATGGTTGATTTAAAATGTTGTGTTAATTTCTGCTGTACAGCAAAGTGACTCAGTTTTATATATATATATATATATATATATATATATATATATTCTTTTTCATAATCTTTTCTATTATGGTTTATCACAGGGTATTGAATATACACTTCTGTGCTATACAGTAGGACCTTGTCTTTATACATCCTATATATAATAGTTTGCCTCTGTTAACCCCAAACTCCCAGTCCTTCCCTCCTCCACTTTGGCAACCACAATTCTGTTCTCTATATCTGTGAGTCTGTTTTTTTTTCATAGATATGTTGATTTGTCTCATATTTTAGATTCCACATATAAGTGATATCATATGGTATTTGTCTTTCTTTTTCTGATTTACTTCACTTAGTATGATAGTCTCTATCTCTATCCATGTTGCTGCAAATGGCATTATTTCATTCTGTTTTATGGCTGAGTAATATTCCTTTGTATATACATACCACATCTTCTTTATCCATTCACCTGTTGATGGACATTTAGGTTGCTTCCATGTCTTGGCTATTGTAAACAGTGCTGCTATGAACATAGGGATATATGTATCTTTTCCAATTACAGTTTTTTCTGGGTATATGCCCAAGAGTGAGGTTGCTGGATCATATGGCAGCTCTATTTTTAGTTTTTTGAGGAACCTCCATACTGTTCTCCATAGTGACTGCACCAATTTACATTCCCACCAACAGTGTAGGATGGTTCCTTTTTCTTCACACCCTCTCCAGCATTTATTATATGTAAACATTTTAATGATGACCATTCTGATTGGTGTGAGGTGGTACCTCATTGTAGTTTTGATTTTCATTTCTATAATAATTAGCTATGATGAGTATTTTTTCATGTGCCTATTGACCATCTGTAGATCAGTTTTTAATTGTGGTTAAAAATTATTCACTAATAGCTACTCAAGTACAAAACTAATAAAGAGAAATGGATCCATCCTCCATCCCAAATAATGCAAAACTGTGGAAGAAAATAACGGAAAGGGAAACATAAGAAAACCACATATAAATTACCAAACCCAGGAAATTCTGGGATTAATAATTCTGATGATTTGTACTGTGAATATGTACAAGGGCAGGTGATGGCCACATCTTTGTGACTGTTGTTCAACTGAAAGAGAAATTCTGAAGTTCAAATATAAAGAAACTATATTATAAATTAAAATTGTCCATGCTTTCTCTTTTAACACTTTGCTGCCATTGTTGTTAGACTACCTTGTTTGCTAAGAAAATAATTCCATCAATACCTTCCTTACTTCCTTATATAACATAGTCTTTAGATCAGAATACATAATCCTAGTCTTTCTACGCTCTTGCTCTGAATGTATTTAAGTACCCTTCTATTTTTCTTCAGTGTCTTCTATTCTCTGCCTTTAAATAAAACCTAAGCAAGTCTTTCTCATGATTATCTACTGCTAGATTGTGTCTTTGTTTATTGTTCAAATTGAGTATCTTTGAGTGTTTTTTTTACTCTCCTACTTATACTTTATTATTCTGCCTTACCATTCCCATTAATCTAGTTCTTCATTTTGATTTATCTGCTTTACATTGTCTTCCAGATGATGGCTATCATTCAGTCCTTCATTTTTAACTTCTGACCATTTTTCATGTTGTTAAAGTATTCATAGAAGGCAGAATAGAAGAGGATTAAGGAAAGTAAAGTGAATGAGAAATAAAATGAGGGATTCTTCAGAAATATTGTTGGCTAAATGATTGACATTAATTCCTTTTAATAGTCAGTGGTAAATAACTAATTGAGTCAAGTGTCAAACAAGTGCAAACAACTGTATTAGTTAGAATGGAAATACACATTTTAATTTTAGTTGGAAAAGTCAACTTTGTGAATGAACAAGCGGTGAAAGTGGTGGTTATAGAACATTTACCAAGTGATAGTAAACATGTAGCATGTATTACAGTTTCATCTCTGAAAATCCTATATGCCTTCAATTCATCTTCTCACTAGTGTTAAAACAACCGTTATAAAGAACAAAACTTAGGTTACTTCAATATAATCTTAATGTAATACAGCTGCTTCCAGGTGGTTGCTTGATCTCGCTAGAGAACAGTGCCTATCAGGTAATCAGTAATGGACATTCAACAGTGACTGTAACCAGAAAGTAGCCCTTAATGAATGGATGTCCATGTATTTGACCAGGCTCTGCATTTCTGCCATTTTTAATGAATTTATTGACGAGAATGGGTGGTTAGGGAAAAAGGTAGATTGATGTCCATATAGTAGATTATCTGATCTACCTGGTTCTGTAGATTCTCTTCTGCTGAGGTGCTTTTTGTTAATCATTCACCTAATATTCAACAAATACTTTGGAACACCTCTATATTCACATTTTTTAACATTTTGCTGTCTAACCACATATATCATCCCACCAAACTTCCAATCATTTTCCTTTAAAGTCCCTCATCCAGCCGTACAATTAGCCACTGTCCATGAATAATTATAGATCTGAATTTTCAGGTTAAATGGAAAAACATCTGCCCATGAAGTGGATTTTCCTTCACTACTGCCTTTAAGGGTCACCATGGACTAAGATTGTAATGCTACAGTGGATCTTTTTGTTAGTTTCACCATATTGTTCAGGGCCATTAAGAAATTAGGCTTAAACTATTTCCTCTTCCATAATTTGTTTATAGTAAATTTCCTTAAAGCAATACATTCAGGTTGAGAAAGAAAAAGCAACATATTAGGAATAAGTGTCATGGACATTAGCACCACTTGTTCAAGTAACTTATTCATAATGTCAGCACCTGCTTAAGCCTGACTTTGTATACACCGCTTCCATTTCATGGAAGTTGTTCTGTATGGCTGCTCTGCATGTCCATCTTTATGGCTTAGTAGGTGAAAGCACACACAGTTTACGATGAGCAACTAAAGTTGTATAGTAACTTGGCAGTTAATGACCACATATTCAATCTACTAACCCTCAATTAGTAGCTAAAAGCTGTTTCTCAAAAATAGACTAATCACCTATAGAAGATGGCATAGTTTTGTTCCAAAATCTTTAAGGCTTATGGAATTGTGAACTACTAGAAAAGGAAGCAGTGATTTGTGGAATCCAATATAAGTTCAGTATGATTCAGCTCTTGCAGACTGTTTGGTTTCCTATTGCTGATGTAACAAGTGACCACAAAGTTAGTGGCTTAAAACAATGCAAATTTGTTTCTTATTGTGTAGATTTACAAGTTAGAAATCAGGTCTTATTGGACAAAAATCATAATGTCAGTAGACCTTTCTAGAGGCTTAAAGGGGAAATCTTCCTTGTATTTTACGGTACTAGAGGTCACCATATTCTTTGGCTTGTGTCCCTTCTCCATCTTCAAAGCCAGAAATGTCTGGTTGAGTCCTCTATCATTTTTTTAAAAATTCTTCTGCTATATCACATCTCTCACTGAAAAAAATGTTCTCCACTTTAAAGAGCTCATGTGACAAAATTGGGCCCACTTTGGTTAATTCATATATTCCCATCTCAACATCTGTAACACTAATCATATCTGCAGTGTTCCTGCTGCCATGTAAAGTAATATATTCACAGGTCCTAGAGTTTAGGGTGTGGATATTTTTGGATGGCCATTTTTTTTTTTTTTTTTGCCTAACTCAAGAAAGTTTAGAGAGAGAGGGTCAAGATGGCTATGTAATATTTTTCTTATAAACTAGTAATTAATGTTTGAGCTCATTTTCTTTAACTTCTTCCCAGCAAATTGAGACAAGCAGTTGAGAGGTTTCCCATAAAAAAACAATATTTTTCCTACCGCTACAGAGAAATATTGTTTCTAGAATACGTGCTTTGTTTTCATGATTCCTCACTTAACTCCTCTTCTGATTGTCAGACCCAAAGCAAGTCTAGGGAATCTCCACTAGCTGCCCATATGTCTCATTCCTATTGTTGTTAACATGGGATATAGGTGTTGTACTTTAGGATATGAATTTTAGCTAAAAAAGATGGACTTTGTAGGCTCTTTATGAGATCCAGAGGCACAGCAGTTTCTACCTGTTGCCTCCAAAACACAGTTGCTCAATCTTCATTCCTTTCATAAATGCTTCTATTTTATCATTTAAGATTTGACTGCCACGTTTCTCACTTATAACGAAGTTTTTATTTTTGTTTCTCATACTCTTTGTTGCCCTGATATGATTTATAAATCCAATATGTTGATTTGTACCCCATCTCTACAGTGGCGCTCCATGCTTGCCCTTTGATACTGCAGTTGAACTGTCAACATTCTATTTATAGTGATCACAAAACTATACCAAGAAATCTGAGGTTTCATTTAGTTTCAGATGTTAAAAATTACATTCTATCAATGAATATATATGTGTTCATATGGAAGAATCTCCAAGGTATGTTAAAAAGTTTTAAAAAAAACATGAAGAACCATATTTAAAGTATGTTTATGTTTAACTAGGTACACACACATGTGTACATGTGTATACATATTGCAGGAGGAATCTAAAAAAAAAAATCTGTTATCAGCGGTATACTTAGGGGAAACTGCTAGAGGATAAAGAGGAATAGTTTTAGTATTTTTTTCTTTAGTCTCAGAAAAATATAAAAGATAAAAATGATCTTTTGCCCACATGTACATATCACTTCTTTGAAAAAAATATAAAATAAAAAGAAACCTAGTGTCATTATTCCTGGGAGCATTTTAGACATGGATCAGAAGGAAATTGTGTTGGTCGCATTGCCCCTCTCACTCAAAACGCAGAGTTCTCAGCATGTGTAATATAGTTCTGTTAAATCTCTCTGGTTACAGACCTCATTGTAAATCAATTTTCCCTGAAAATTGAAGTAATTCATTTAGCAACCGACTTTCAAATTCTCTCCCTTGATATGAATCAATGTAGGCAGGAAACCCATAAACAGAGGATTTTTTTTTTCATGATACCCATATAAAGTTGGGCATATAGGTGTGACAGCCACTAGTGGGTAACACTTGACATAATGAGAAGAGAGAGAAGCCAGAGTATGTTTCATAAATTCTCATTTTATAAGTCTATTTGCAAAAGTTCTAAGCATATGATTTGGGGGCTGTGCTGATTTGAACAGTATCTTAAGAAGCTGCACTTGAAAACAATGTTTCCTATTAAAATCATTGAGCACAGATGTCACATTAGCTTTAACAACTTTTGCCATCTTGGCCCAGAAGAATCACACTTTAATTATTTATAGCAGCTGTTCTCTCTCTTAGTGTCCATTTTCTCAAAAAACAATACATAACAAGAAGAAAAATAATAAAATTACACAAAATGCTCCCCTTTAATATAGCTTAAAGACTGAGAATAGTTTTGCTTAAAAGTAACCATGATATATCAGCATGGGGGTCACAGATTCTTATTTTACTTTTTAGGTTAGAGTCTGATACATTATTTTGTTCTTTTCGAAATTATTATAGCTTTGGCCTTTGGCAGCTCAGTAATTAAAGTAAAACAGGTGTTACTTTAAGCCAGTCACTGAGTTATGGACAGGTTTGTTACACAGCAATAGCTAGCTGACAGAATCCATGTTACCATATTCCAGTTGTTCAGAGGGCTGACACCCTAAAGAATTATGTCAGAAAAGCTACTCATTACTTTAGCCAATCTCATAGTTTGTAGCAATAAAAGCATGCCAACTTCATGGCTGAACTTTTGGGAAGGTTTTATTATAATTATTAGAGTTTAAAATACAGTATTTTAGGTAAGTCACTGTGATATTTTTGTCAAGAATACTTTAAGTGTGTGTGGATAAAAGATAGAAAGAGAAAGAGGGGTGGGGGAGTTTCCCCTTATACTCTCTTCCTTGTACAAGCTGCTTTCCAAATTGCTCTGGCCAGAAATATGTTTCCCCTCTGGGTTTTTCATGTTCGTGCTTATTGGGCAGTTCTGCACTGGGCCACCCTTGAATTAGCTAAATGTCCTCTCACCGTCTGTGGCTATGAACTGATTTCATACATACCATTACATAGTCTTGTAAGGACCATATCCTTCAGTCTCTGACAAGTGTCCGGTGCTTCAGGATTTAAAATGAATGTATACAGTCCATCATCATGACTACAGTCTTAGTGTAGGAACAGAGGCATCCTGCCCCTCAATTCCCAAATAGGAGGAAATGTCCTGTGTGAAGAAACAATGCAGTAAAGCTGTCAAAGAATGTATGACATCATTTATGTAAACTGGAAAATATAAGCCGTAATTCTTGATTGTGTAACAAGGTAAATATAGAAAGCTTTCAAATATGGAACTTCAAACTTTAAAGAAAACCCTGAGTTCATTGGTATAACTTATTTGAAAAATAACTGTTCATTTATGATATATTTGCTTGATATTGTTTTGTCTCCTCTCCTGTCTTGTTTGTTCATGTAAGTATGTCTGTATTAGTTCAGGCTGCTATAACAAAATACCACAAACTGGGTAGCTTATAAGCAGCAGAAATTTATTTCTCACAGTTCTGGAGGCTGGAAGTCTGAGATCAGGGTGCCAGCATGGTTGAGTGAAGATACTCTTCCAGGTTGCAGATTTCTCATTGTAACCTCACATGACAGAAGGGGCTAGGGAGCTTTGAGGGTTCTCTTTTATAAGAACACTAATCCCATTCATGAAGACTCCACCCTCATGACCTAACCACCACACAAAGCACCCACCTCCTAACACCATCATATGGGGTGTTAGGGTTCCAACATATGAATTTGGGGGGACAGAAGCATTCAGACAATAGCAATCTCTTTATCATTTGATACTAAAATTACTACTCCATTTTAGTCATTTCCTACTTATCATGCTATTAATGTTTCCATTGCATTGATAACAACAGTTATTCAAAATTATGTTATAATAAACATCTGTGTTATGATGTTTTGTCACAGGATGCCCATGAGTTTCCTAAACATTATGGTATTTGAATGCAGAAGCTGAAATTTTTTATTATTATGAAAAATTAATCAGTATAGTTTTATCCCCAATTTAGATATAGCATATGATACAGTTCAAAGCCAGAATTCTGACCTCTTTTAAATTTGTGAATATAAGTGATTATCAAATAATATCAACCTTCTAAGTACATAAAATATATGGCTGGAGTATACTGTTATAAATTTTGAAACACTTGAATTCATATGGAAGGTAATAAATCAAAGTTTAGTTATTGAAATGACTTTAATAGCTCAAGAAATTTCTATTTGCAAAAAACTCTGGTAAAATTCAGAAAGAAAAAAATGCATTTTAAATAGTTGAAAATATGGTATGAATATTGATTTTCCAATGAACTGGCTGATTAATTTGCTTATTTGAAATGAGTTGAAAATATTAAATTCATAGATAATACCAAATAAAATTTTAAATTTCTTATAAGACACTGTTTTCTGTTATAAGACAGGGTTAATCAGTTTTACTTGTGAACAAAAAAATAGTTTGAAATCAGAAAATAAAGGAGTATATATCTTTCAGGAATCAATATTATGAGTTAATTTGCATCAATAGTTACAAAGTTTAAACTTAATAGCTGGAAAACAATCCTGTTAGGC
Organism: Stenella coeruleoalba; assembly: GCF_951394435.1. Taxonomy (NCBI): domain Eukaryota; kingdom Metazoa; phylum Chordata; class Mammalia; order Artiodactyla; family Delphinidae; genus Stenella; species Stenella coeruleoalba. The sequence continues at coordinate 108,652,573 of NC_137150.1, read as the reverse complement.
AGAATGACCCTCCAATATTGTCCATATCCTAACACTGGAATACAGTTAATCTTTTGACTTACATGGAAAAAGGAAATTTGCAGATGTAGTTAAATTAAGAAATTTGAGATGGAGAGATTATTCTGGGTGACCTGGGTGGGCCCAGTATAATCACAAGTGTCCTTGCAGGTGGAAGAAGAAGGCAGGAGGATCAGAGGCAGGGAAGATGTGACAGGGAAGCAGAGGATGGAGGGATGAAAATAGCTAACTTGGAAGATGGAAGGCGGACATAAGCCAAGGAGTACAGGCAGACTCTAAAGGGTGGAAGAGTCAAGGAAAGGTTTTGTTTTGTTTTGTTTTTTCCCCTCAGAGCATCTAGAAGGAGCACATCATGATGAAACCTTGATTTTGAAGCCCAGTGTGATAATTTCTGACTTCTAAACTCTGATACTATTTGGTAATAAATTAATGTTTAAGCCTCTAAATCTGTGGTAATTTATCACATTGGTGTGGGAAACTTTGCATATGTGAAGGCAATTAAAGAACAGATAACTTGGACATTGTCTAAATTTAAGATGGATCCTTGGTTTTCTTTGATATTTAAAGCAGAACTAAGTCTAATTTCACCATCATTTTAAAAAATTCCCTGAATAGAATCTCTTTTAATTTGTATTAAGGGTGAAGCTGAAACTCATGGAAAATTTGATGTAGCTGCAGTAAAATTTGGGGTGAGACAGGACATTTATGTCCTTTTTTTGGATTTAATTATTTTGTGAGAAAGTAAAAGATTTCTGAAGTAGTATGTCCTTTTATTGTATGTGTTGTTCATGCATTTTAGATTGAGTGGAACATTTTAGAAATATCACTAAGTTCAGAAAGGAATAGTATGAAGAAGATGATGTAGTTAATTTTTTAAAGTGTTAGCCAATACATCATTGTGCACTATTAATGATGATAGGTGAGCTTCTGAAGGTTATTTTGAGATTGGAAGTTCTATCAAATGATTACTCAAAATCATAGGCAGTCAAGGATTCAAATGGTTTTATCAAAATTGGTTTCCAAACTTGAAGTTTGTGTTTTTCAAATATCTAGTGTTTCAGAAAGTAATACTTAAAAAAACTGTAACTACTATTACTAAACTAGCATTATTCAATATAGATTATGAGGATGGCTAACAGTAGGAGAATGTTTCTACATGTCCCATAGTGTGATAAGAACTGATATGAGTTTTCTGACTCAGTATCCACAATAATTTTATGAGATAAGTATTGTTATTTGTTCCATTTTACAGATGAAGAAAATGAGGCTTAATGTGGATAGATCACTTGTTTAAATTTCCATGGTTAATAAATGGCAATGCTGAGAGATGAACCCCAGAAATAAGATTTTACCACTCATCCTTGTAACCAGTCCAAAATATTGCTTCTTTAGTAGATAGAAGAAATAATCAGTGTATTTATTTTCTGGAGAATATATTTCAAATGTATTTTGGGCACAGTCAATTAATTTGTCAAAAAAATTCTATACATTTCCAATCGAATATTTTAAATTTGGAGGAAAATAATTCTGAAAAGAATTAGGTTAACAATTTGGATATGGTTTTTCCTAATTTGTCAGAAAAACTGCATAAAATATATGTTTTAGTTAGGATTTACTATTAATTCACTAAATATATGTGTATCACCTACATAATTTTATTATAAAAAAATAAAATCTACAACTAATTTTATTTAGAAAAAGCCACTGATATGAAGTAATGCTTAAAAACTTCAACTATTTAGAGATTCAATATAAGGAGAAATAAGGAAATTTGTCATTGCAAATGATATGACTGATAAGGGGTTACTATCCAAAAATATATAAACAGCTTATACAGCTCAATATCAAAAAAAACCAAACAACCCAATTCAAAAACAGGCAGAATACCTGAATAGACATTTTTCCAAAGAAGACATACAGATGGCCAAGGGGCACATAAAAAATTCTCAACATACCTAATCATCAGAGAAATGCAAATCAAAACCATAATGAGATATTACCTCACACCTGTCAGAATGGCTAGCATGAAAAAGTTTACAAATAACAAATGTTGGTGAGGATGTGAAGAAAAGTAAACTCTACTACACAGTTGGTGGAAATGTAAATTGGTGCAGCCACTGTGGAAAACAGTATGGAGGTTCCTCAAAAACACAAAAATAAATCTACCATATGACCTGGCAGTTCCACACCTGGGTATATATCCAAAGAAAATGAAAACACTAATTCAAAAAGATACACGCAAGTCAGTCAGAGGAGGACAAATATCATATGATACCGCTTTTATGTGGAATCTATAAATATTGGTACAAATGAAATTATTTACCAAACAGAAACAGAGTTACAGACATAGAAAACAATCTTATGGTTACTGGGGGGAAAGGGGGAAAGGGATAAATTGAGAGATTGGGATTGACATATACACACTACTACATATAAAATAGATAAATAATAAGGACTACTGTATAGCACAGGGAGCTCTACTCAATACTTTGTAATGACCTATATGAGAAAAGAATCCAAAAAAGCCTGGATATATGTATAACTGATTCACTTTGCTGTACAGAAGAAAGTAACAACATTGTAAATCAACTATACTCCAATAAAATTAAAAAAAAAAGATACATGCACCCCAACGTTCATAGTAGCATTGCTTAAATAGCCAAGATACGGAAGAACCTAAGTGCCCATCAACTGCTGAATAAAGAAGATGTGATATATATATATATATAAATTCCAGTATATAATTTTAGCAGTTTGCTACATAATTGCGAGGTGTGTGTGTGTATGTATGTGTGTGTATATATATATATATATATATATATATATACACATATATATATGTATGTATGTATGTATATATTTCTCACTATGGTATATTACTCAGCCATAAGAATGAAACAACATGGATGGACCTAGAGACTTTTATGCTTAGTGAAATAAGCCAGACAGAGAAAGACAAATACTATATGTTATCACTTATTTGTAAAATCTAAAAAATAAAACAAATGAATATAACAAAACAAAAAGAGACTCACAGGTATAGAGAACAGACTCATGGTTACTAGTGGGAAGAGAGAAGAAGGGAAGACACAGAATGAGGGTAGGTGATTGAGAGGTATAAACTAGTATATATAAAATTGATAGGTTACAGGGATGTATTATACAACACAGAGAAATATAGCCATTACTTTGTGGTGACTTTAAATGAAATACAATCTACAAAAATGTTGAATTGCTATGTTGTATACCTGAAACAAATATGATGTTATAAATCAACTATATTTCAATTTAAAAAAATTGTTGGTGTCACAGGTTCTATACAAAGTAATACTTTGTGTAAAAACTATTTTGTCTTGTATTGATTATTTTAGCAATATATTTTTCTTAATCACAATCTCATAATGCTCACCTAATCTAAAAATATTAGAACTTCATTAGTTTATTTGATGATTGCAGACATTTCAGAAAGACTATTCTCAAATTTGCATAGCTAGACATGTTCTTGTGCGATCATATAGAGGAATGGACACAGAGTTATCAGGCACTAGTGTCTATAAATCACTAATGGAATAAAGGCTGATGAAACCTGAAAGATCCAATGGAATTTTAGCATAGTTTTCTACATCACTATGAGATATTTAATACCTCATTAAAACAGTCTCACATATAAACAATTCACAGTTTTGTGGGTGTGCTTTTATTTTTCAAACGTTTACTTATCATGGCTTGCTTTATTTCAGTGAAAATATAATTAAAATATAATATAATAAGAAAATTATTGTTTCACTAATAAAATGAATAATAAATAACATATTTAAAATTATTCACATGGCATTTGCTATAAAGCCTTTCATTGGTTACTTAAGTTTAATATCTACAAGGATATAACCCTATACATGACATACTAACTTGTACAAATTCCCTCACTCTGAAGACTCTGTAGCAGGTTCAGGCATATATGGATATAATTTTATCCTGCATCTGTATTAAGTTTTTTGTTTAAAAATTGTGGCATCATAAATCAGGTTATTTTTTTCACTAGTAACCAGTGGGGTTATTAGTGGCAATTTTGATCTTATAGTCCTTTCCTAGTCTCTGCCTTTTATTTGAGTTACTTCCTATAGTTAGTATTTCTAGTCTTCAGTACTTTTTAAATGTTTTAATTTCTCTCTCTCCCCTTCCCTTCTTCTTTCCTCACTCCTTCCTTCCCTCTCTCCCTCCCTTCTTTCCTTTTTCCTTGTATCTTCTTTTTTTTCTTTTTACTCTACCATTCTCCCTTCCCCTCCTCCTCCCCATTCTTTCCTCTCTCCACCTTTCTTTTTTTGCATATTGCAAACATATTAGAGTTATGGCTTATATCAGAAAGTCTTCATTTGTGCATTACATCAGATTTTTATGATTTTAACAATGTACTAAGTTTAAAAACATTGTTTTTGATACGAGAGTATTCAGCTCCATGTAGAATGAATAATAGTAACTTCATGTTTCTCTCTTGTAATTTCCCCCTTTATATTACATTTCAGATTAACCTTTGTTCTCAAGTGGTTTCTGGAAGATATTTCACTGATAATAAGGCTACTATCACTCAAAGTGTGTGAGGAAAGAAAAGCAATGACAAGATTACCCTGATACCTTAAGATTCTGGAGGGAAATTAAATTTCTCTATGATATTCTTTGCTACTGGTTGCTGATAGTGCTAGCTATGGTTCCCTATAAAGTCCTGTTTTCCACTATTATAAGGTTTCAATAGAAACTGCAGTTCTTGTAAAATTGTACTTTTATCTCCCCAGATTTATAGTAATTTAAATTTTAGCTTTCTTTTTTTTTTTTTTTTTTTTTGCGGTACGCGGGCCTCTCGCTGTTATGGCTTCTCCCGTCGCGGAGCACAGGTTCCGGACGCGCAGGCTCAGAGGCAATGGCTCACGGGCCTACCCGCTCCGCGACATGTGGGATCCTCACAGGCCGGGGCACAGAACCCGTGTCCCCTGCATCGGCAGGTGGACTCTCAACCACTGCGCCACTAGGGAAGCCAAGTTTTCATTCCTATAAAGGGTTTATAAACTTAGTCAAGGACAAAGCCAGTTTTAAACAAGTAATTGCTGGGCTCCATAGTGTGCAAAAATGCTTCTTGTTTATTAGTAAAATGAAAAGATTGTGTGTATACCTGTTTATATTTCATATGTAGCAGCCTTTTTTCACTAGCTTCCCTTTTTTGGAGCCCATTGACAATTTTCACTAAGCTGGTTCTCTGGGCATCATGCCCAGCTTGGATTAATGTTTGTTTATATAATTCACATTATCTAGGGTAGTGTTTTTAGCTGGTGCCTTAGAAATGATTATAATTAAGTAGCAACGAATACATTTATTAAGCATATAAGTACATTAGGTCATCAAAGATGTTTTTCACCAATCAGTACAAATAATAGGTTTATATATAAAGTATTTTGTGATTTTGTAACCTGGTAACCTTTTTGTCTTTAAGCCATTTTAGACTGTTCCATGTCTAGGTGAATTAAATTTCTCTTTCTCTTCCTTTTATTCCAAGAGCAACCATGTATTAATATCCCTTATTCCACACCTTTAAATGACAAAGGAGACTATGGGCTTTAAGTGACATGTACCTCAGATAAAAGGTGATTCGATGAGTGTAAGCTAAAATGAGATGACTTAAATACCATATTAGTAAGAATTTTTTCAATGAAACAGAAAAGACTCTAGGTGTTCTAGAAGGAAGGGATATAGTATAGGGAATTAAAAGCTAACACATCATATACTGAGTAGAGAGAGAAAAGATCAGGAAGAAGAACTCCTGATTTTCAGAAAATCAGGAAAAATGGAGAAGGAAATTGCAACAAAATTTTTATGTATGAATCAAATGAAAATGGTAAATTTGTAAATTATACTTCTCACCATCAAGAGTATATCTATTTCCTAGATATTGCTGCTTAAGAGTTAAAGCAGCCATAACTGGAAGAACTGTAATCTAGAGCTGTAGTGCTATTGTACTTCAAAAAAAGAAAACAATGAATACAGGCAGCCACTTCTGGGATGACATCTTAATTTTAAATTTGAACAAGGTATCTAGAACTACAAAATAAAATGACAGACAATCATCAGAGATATGACATTGATGAGTAAATTACTTACATTAGAAGAAACTGTTAATAAAGCAATATAAGTAAGGACTTTAATAATTTGTATACTAAAGTAAAAAGAGAAGCCAGGTGGCTAGAGAAAAATTACTCTGGCTTGAGTGAAAAGCATGGAAAAGTAAAGTGATTGCAGATAAGACAAGAAATATAAAGAAAATAGAAATTTATAGCTACAGGGATATTTTGGTTTTAATTTAATTTTTATTTAATATTGGAGTATAGTTGATTTACAATTTTGTGTTAGTTTCAGGTGTACAGCAAAGTGATTAAGTTATGAATATACATATATCCATTCTTTTTCAGATTCTATTCCCATAAAGTTTATTACAGAATATTGAGTAGAGTTCCCTGTGCTATACAGTAGATATTTGTTGATTATCTATTTTATATATAGTAGTGTGTATATGTTAATCTCAAGCTCCCAATTTATACCTCCCTCCGCCTTTCTCCTTTGGGAACCATAAGCTTGTTTTTGAAGTCTGTGAGTCTATTTCTGTTTTGTAAATAAGTTCTTTTGTATCATTGTTTTAGTTTCCACAAATAAGTGATATCATATATTTGTTTTTGTCTGTCTGACGTATTTCACTTAGTATGATAAACTCTAGATCCATCCATGTTGCTGAAAATGTCATTTGTTCTTTCTTATGGCTGAGTTTATTTTTGTTTTTATTTTCATTACTCTAGGAGGTGAGTCCAAAGAGTGTTCTGCCTATGTTTGTATCTAAGAGTTTTATAGTATATGGCCTTACATTTAGGTCTTTAATCCATTTTGAGTTTATTTCTGTATATGGTGTTAGAGAATGTTCTAATTTTATTCTTTTACATGTAGCTGTCCAGTTTTCCCAGCACCACTTATTAAAGAGACTGTCTTTTCTCTATTGTATATACTTGCCTCCTTGTCATAGATTAGTTGACTATAAATGTGTGGGTTTATTTCTGGACTTTCTATCCTGTTCCATTGATCTATCTTTCTGTTTTTGTGCCAGTACCGTACTGTTTTGGTTACTGTAGATTTTAGTATAGTCTGAAGTCAGGGAGCCTGAGCCCTCCAGCTCCATTTTTCTTTCTCAGGATTGCTTTAGCTATTGGATCTTTTGTCTTTCCATACAAAGTTAAAAAATATTTGTTCTAGTTCTGTGAAAAATGTCATTGGTAATTTGATAGGGATTGCACTGAATCTGTAGATTGCCTTAGGTAGTATAGTCATTTTGACAATATTGATTCTTCCAATCCAAGAACATAGTATATATTTCCATCTGTTTGTGTCATCTTTGATTTCTTTCATCAGTATCTTATAGATTTCTGAGTACAGGTCTTTCGCTTCCTTTAGTGGATTTATTCTTTTTGATATGATGGTAAATGGGATTCTTTCCTTAATTTCTCTTTCTGACCTTTCATTGTTAGTGTATAGAAATGCAAGAGATTTCTGTGTATTAATGTTGTATCCTGCCTCTTTACCAAATTCACTGATGAGCTCTAGTAGCGTTCTGGTAGCATCTTTAGGATTTTCTATGTATAGAATCATGTCATCTGCAAACAGTGACAGTTTTACTTCTTTTCCAGTTTGGATTTTTTTAAAAATCGGCTTTGTTTTAAAAGTGGTATACAATAAAAGTAGGCAAGAGGAAATTACAAAAATGATATGTATTAACAGGCAGTATTTTAGAAATTTCCCCAGAACATGTTATTTTCCTTTGAAAATCCTCAATATTGAAAAATATTTTTTAAAAAAAGCATTCAATAGTCACGTTTCTATAATCATTTTTGTAATAGTCTATCAAACATGCAAAATTGTGTATATATTCTATGAGCTATGTAAGTATGTTAATATATGTGTAAATTAAATTGAATGACTATTACCCAGTTCCTCTATTTACTTGGTCATACTTTGTACATTTGATGTATCTGGCTTAAAAAGCTGTATATAAATTTCTAGTTAGGGCTTTATGTCACATTTCTTTTGCCTTTTTAAAATTCTAGTATATATTAATGTCTGCTATTAATTTCAAGTGCCTATTTATTTTCTATTTTCTGGTTACTTTAGCATCCATGAAGGTAAAGCTTACAATCATCCACTTTCATTTTATTGAACCTCGCTTCTTCAATCATCTTTCCATCTTACCTTAGTCATTACCTCTTATGGTCATCCTCAAACCTGTGTTTATACCAACAGCAGCACTCTCAAAAATCTATCTCAGGTCCTCCAATCTCTAATGATCATATTCTAGTTTTTTCTAACTCACATCCTTCAGTGCCTCAACTCCATTAATACTTATACTTTACCAAGACTTAAAATTCAGTGATTCTACCACTTTATCCTTCTTTCTCTCCCCTTTTACATCTCTTGTTTTATAGCCAACCTATTATAATATCTCCCATACATATATTTTCAGCTCTTTTGACTATTTTGTTTTCCTGGAAATTTAGCCTTTGGTAAACTCTGAACCTTGTCTATTCCATATTTGTACCTCTGCAGCTGAATGTAACTAGGGAAAGTCAGACCTGCTGAGTAGCCTCCCTTTAAATTCATGACCAGTACCCTTAGGCATGTTCTTATTTATTTAGCAGGATATCATGGTTATATTTAGACTAACTCTGAAACCTGTGAAATTTCAGATGTATTTTCCTGTTTTTTCTCCATCCTTGTACCTTGTTTCCTCATGAATACAATAATTTTCTCTGTACCCTTGAACAGTTACAGATGATTCTAATATTATTTGTAAACAAGATAGAACTGTTTCTTCCTTTCAGGTGCTTTGCTTCACACAATATACTATTCAAGCTCCCACATACTATGTACACATAAAAAGATTAGGTGACATTTACCTTCCTTCCTCTGTTTCCCTCCTTTATTGTTTGCTCAATGAGGTTCCTGAAAGGTTTCCTGTAACCCTCCTTCCTCACCTCCTAAATTTTGCCAAGTCAGTTATGCAGTTATTATCATTTTATTTTTACTATGTCCCTTCTATTTATATAATTCTGACATATCTTTAAATTCACCTATATCTATATCTGTATCTATCTATCTTTCAGCTGTAGAGCTAGAGATATACAAATGTATGTATATCAAGATTCATTTATCTCCATGCTTTGTTCTTCATTTCTTTTGAGGTCATTTGTTGTTTTATTAGCTATTTCAGAAATGTATGCCTCAGTTCAGGTACTTGGGTGACAGAAAAATCTGAATTTTTGTCTATGATGGTTTTCTTTATTTCTTTCTAACAGAATAACTATAACTTAGCTAGTCTTATAATTTTTAGAGTGAGTTACTGTATCTTAGAATACAGAAGTCATTTCCTTCAATTTCACCTCCCAATGTTGTGGGTGGAAGTCTAATGATAAAAGAAACATTTTACTTTGCAGAAATTTTCTACTTTCTCTCTAGAAACATATGATTTACTCTTTATGCTTAGAGTTCATAAAACTTTAACAGAAATGCCCAGGTATATCTTTTCTTATTAATCTATCTTGAAACTTACTGAGCCCTTTCAATGCATACTCAGGTCTTTCCTCAGATCAATACAATATTCTTATATTTGTTTAGTTTTTCTTCCTCTCATAATTGTGTCTGTCTGTTCTCCTGGAAAACCGTAAGGTTTTATATTAGTGATTTTTTTTCTGGTTTCTTTTCTTTTTCCACATTGACTTAAAGACATGGCATCAGGATGAGCTTCTATAAGAAAATTCTAATTTTACAAGTGACAACATGTACCATCTCTAAGGGCTCTCCCTGAGGGGAAAAGAGTATGACAATCTGAAAGATTTGCCAGTTGCACTGGTGAGTTCTGACATTGCTGCTTTTGTTGATTCTCAGCAGTGGGTGACTGTCCCAGATTGTCAGATGTTGTGCTTCAGTGAGCACTTACAGTGAGCTGAATGGCTGATACTCTCAGGTGATCCCAAACAAGTTACACTCTATAGCATTTCTTCTTTCTTGCTGATGTCCAGACCAGTCCACCTATTCACATCCAAAACATATATTATTAGAAAGAAATAGTCACTATACTTTTGTAAATTTATTTATTTATTTATTTATAGCTGCATTGGGTCTTCATTCCTGTGCAAGGCGAGCGGGGACTACTCTTTGTTGAGGTGCGCGGGCTTCTCACTGCAGTGGATTCTCTTGTTGCGGTGCATGAGGTGCAGTAGTTGTGGCTTACGGGCTCTATAGTGCAGGCTCAGTAACTGTGGCGCTCAGGCTTAGTGGCTCTGTGGTATGTGGGATCTTCCCAGACCAGGGCTCGAACCTGTGTTCCCTGAATTGGCAGGTGGATTCTTAACCACTGTGCCACCAGGGAAGAACCACTATACTTTCGGAATATGGATAGACTCAAGGATTTATTGCTGACCAGTTGATAGATTAATTAATAGGGATTTTTGTAAATTTGACATTTTAAAAATGCCTATTGCATATAGAGTATCAAAATAAATCATGACATTACTAAAATATTAAACTATGCCAAGAAGCTATTCCTTTAAACAAATTCCAACCTAATAATATAGGTGTTTGTTTTGATAACACTGACATACTTTTAATGTTGAGGAAACTTGTACATAGGTGTACAATATATCAAAGGGTCTAAACAATGAGAATAATATAAAACCTGCCACTGCACATGAATGTATCAGATGTATAGAAACATATTTCTGATCTCAGAAAAATCCATCAAATCTGTGTAGTACCCACATTTGTATTTTTTTCAGGGCCTCTTTATAATAAGAAGTGAAAGTAATGGAAAATCATTAGTGACTATTTTAAAATGCTTTTTAAAATTTGGTAACAAATAATCATTAGGTAAATTTTCCAAAATGAAAAATACTCAAATGTCTATTTTTCATTCCATGGAATACAATATTTAAGAAATAAATTTAAGAAGTTGTGGGCCATGTGTTTTCAAAGAGTATCAAACTATTCTTTCAAGAAAAGACTTTCCCTACTCCATTATTAATGAACAAAGAATGTCAATGATGTTATCATAGCTTATCTTATTAAATACTACCGAAGAATTTTTCATAAAATATTTCACTTAATGTGGAAAGACATATTATGAAAGACACTGTATAGAACAAATAAAAAGGGGAACTAATTTCTATTTTAGCAGTATTAGAACTATGAACAAATTTGATGTTTTCAAAGTAATTTTCCCTTTTTTTAAACATCTTTATTGGAGTATAACTGCTTTAGTGTTGTGTTAGTTTCTGCTGTATAACAAAGTAAATCAGCTATATGTATATTTTGCCTTTTAATAAAGTAAAATATAAGCTATTTTGTAGAAAACTATTGTGGATATCACAATAACTTTAGGGAGGTTAATATCTAAAGGCACACAATGTTGGCAATATCAAAATATGTTTCACAAACTCTTAACAATAGTTTATACCTAACCTGACTACGGACTGAAAAGCTAAATCTAAAATGTTTTATTAATTACATATAATTAAACTCATAATTATTTCAATTTAGATTCAGACTGATAATCCATCTGGTTTAATTATACATTTAGCTGATATTCATTCCATTTTACATATTCTTTGTATATATACTGGAGCACATAAGACATTGGTGAGGGTGCTAATATTTTAACATTGAGGAAATGTCCTTATTCACATACGGGCAGCTGAATTTTTTTAATATGAAGAATTGTTCTAATTTGGTCCCAATAACACCTGATAAACCTTGATATAGTTTTCCCTATCACCTGTATTGGCTTTCTGCATCAATATTTTAAAGTGCACAAACTATTGCCTATAGCAAATATATTGAGTTCACTTGTAGTAGCACAAATCTTTTCATAAACATAATGGTAAAATAAAAGAAACTGAAAGTTTAAAGCATATTAAAATTTCTTTTAGGTCTCTGAATTAATATACTTTAGAGAAATATTTGACCTTCATTAAAACCTTCATTGCTTCTCATAGATGTTTATATAGTTTCATTCACATATAATGCAAAAACGTAACAGCAACCAGACTTCATTCATATTATGCTTTTTAGTTTTTAAAATCTGCTTACATGTAGCATATGATTTTATCAGAAGATCTTATTTATTGAGCAATAACTTGAAATAAGCAAACTACAGAGTTTTTTTTTTTTTGTAGTTTGGAGGAAATATGAGGTTTCATAAGAACTCTCTTATTGTCTAATAGTTGTTATGAACATTTCCCTTTGAAACTTTTATATCTAAGATTATTGGCATTCACTTGTAGGTGTGTGTCTGCGTCTGTGCATGTGTTTAGGTATTTCAAAAGTTAATGGAGAAATTCTTGCTTATAACACCTGTCAAGAGCTCTCACATAAGGCAGCTTCTGTTTTTTAGCCCAAGAAATGTATAAAGTGCTTTCTGTTTGAGGAAAACCTTACTTTTCTTCAAAGCAACACTTTTGCCTAAGACCTCATAGAATCACTTGGAAAGATTCTGAAACCACAGATTCCTTGATCATACCCTTAAGATTCTGATTCAGCAGTTTTGCAGTGGGCTTTAGAATTTACATTTGCAATAAACCAGAATTAATTCTGTTGCCGCTTGCTGAGGAACACACCTGGAGATAGCCAGAGTATAATTCCATTGCCTTAATTTTTCGATTTTATACCCATATGTATTTCTCTATTTTGGTAATGCCTTAAATTCTAGTTATATGACCAGGGCTTATTTATTATTCTTATAAAAGTTATAAACTAGAGCCTAGAGTTCTCTAAACTCTTAGTAACTATATCTTCCCTCAAGAGGCATTGACTTTTCTTGCCCAGATTTTAAAAACTTTCTTCACCTCATGATAAGTAAGTTCATGGCTCCTTAAGAAAATGTTATTCTTTTCCATAAGTCAATTTTTATACCTATGGATCCTCATTGTCTTTCAGAGAATCTTCACCCCCTCGCCTTCTGCCCATATCATATCTACAAGATAAAAGTATTTCATTGAAATGCTATGCTGTTTGCCTCATGTAATGAGTATGATCACACAATGAGGTAGAATGCTTAGATTCAACTCCTAGCTCTGCTGCTTATAAACTCGGTGACCTTGACCAATTAACTTTTATGACTTGTGTTTAGAATCATTCACTCTAAAATGGTCATGGAAATAATAATATCCATCTCATGTTTTAAACAATATATGCTATATGGAAAGTGTTATATAAGCTTTTGTTATCATTTTTAAAATCTACTTTTATCCCAATTTACGCAACAAAATCTTGACACGAGAACTAGTTAATGGTTTAATAGTTCTAGTCTCCATCTAGTAAGCTATTTTTTTAAACATCTTTGTTGGAGTATAATTGCTTCACAATGTTGTGTTAGTTTCTGCTATATAACAGAGTGAATCAGCTACACATATACATATATCCCCATATCCCCTCCCTGTTACGCCTCCCTCCCATCCTCCTTATTCCCACCCTTCTAGGTGGTCACAAAGAACTGAACTGCTCTCCCTGTGCTATGTGGCTGTTTCCCACTAGCTATCTATTCTACATTTGGTAGTGTATATATGTCCCTGCCACTCTCTCACTTCGTCCCAGTTTACACTTCCCCCTCCCCATGTCCTCAAGTCCATTCTCTACATCTGCATCTTTATTCCTATCCTGGCCCTAGGTTCATCAGAACCATTTTTTTTTTTAGATTCCATATATATGTGTTAGCATATGGTATTTGTTTCTTTCTTTCTTTCTGAATTACTTCACTCTGAGTGAAGTAGGATTCTATTTGGAAAAAATCCTTTAATTTAGGGCTCTATAAGACAGCAAAAGAGTATTGTTGGCTTTTTAAGATCCCCATTATATGAAACATAGTAGGTAGATAACATACCCTTAATTGCAACCAATCCTGTAATATAGTGAATAATTTATGATATCAATTTGCAATTATTTTAGCTAAGAATTCAATGATTTGTTGACTAGTATGACTAAGAGAAGAGCTGTGGTCCTCATAATGCATAGTCTTTGCTCATATTCAAAGCAATATGGACTGTGCATGATTATAATTCTCTTTGAGAAGAAAGAGACTTCTGTGTCTTAGCATTCACAATGGCAACATATCTCTACTTTGAAATATGTGGCTGCCACATTACTTTGGGGAACACTATTTATTATTACCCCAAAGAAGAATGTGTATGTGATTTCTATTCCTTTACTTAATGCATTATATCATGTAGATGATGTTGCTGTAAATACATTATTCTTTGAAAAAATCATCTTGAGATGTAGATGTAATTTATCCAAGTAATGCTTAGAGATATTAGAAATTGGTTAATATCAATTTATTAATATTAAATCTTATATATGCTAAATTAAGTGCTTAAACCCATAAGACAACTACAATATACTTAGAAGGGATCCAAAATTTTGGAATTATACCTTCATTTCTAATGTTGTAGCCCTAAGTATAGGATCCATGAAGATGAAGCCCTTCTCTGATGGTCAGGAGCTGAGGGAGATGTGCTATAAATAATCTGATCTCAAGTCACATGCTAATTAATTTTAAAGATTAAATTTATGTTATAGCCACCCTGTTTGGATGAGAGGGGTTATCTCTACTGCTCCATATTTATCAAATAAATAAGGATACTCAAACAGCACTGGCAAATTGGAGCTTTTAGTAGTACCCCTGCTATAAGTGACAATCACCCTGTAAGAAAGAAAGCTTGACTGTAATAGTGATTGTAGTGCACCCAAAGTTTAGAGAAATCATAGATACATATTCCATAACATCACACAATATAACGTGATTCATTTCTTTTTAGAAGTTTTTTTTTAATAAAAAAAACCCACTTTATGCAAATAATACTTTAGGAAGAATTAAAACATACCAGGGCTTCCCTGGTGGTGCAGTAGTTGAGAGTCTGCCTGCCGATGCAGGGGAAGCGGGTTCGTGCCCCAGTCTGAGAAGATCCCACATGCCGCGGAGCAGCTGGGCCCGTGAGCCATGGCCGCTGAGCCTGCGCGTCCGGAGCCCGTGCTCTCTAACGGAAGAGGCCACAACAGGGAGAGACCCGTGTACCGCAAAAAACAAAACAAAACAAAACAAAGAAACATACAGTATATAAATTAATCAAGCTCATCTAGAATCTTTTTGAAAATGCATACTGTCCCACTGTATATCACACTTTACTTACTCTGCCTTCCTTTTTAATGAAAACTACCACGTATTTGTTTATTTGATCAATAGTCTAATGTAGGAACGTTTCTCATGTCTATTAAAGAACCACATTCTCATAATTTGTAATAAAGTGACAACTATCAATTATCCTTTGTAACCATATTATTTATTTTTCTGTGGCTCTGTTGTACTTTAATATCTGGTTATCAGGTATGTTAATTATACCTTCACTTTAGTACACATGGTAAATATTAGATGTTTTCCTGTACATAATGCCATGGTCTACAAGGTAATTTTGTTTGCTGAGTGAGTTGATACAATCATTCTACATGCTTTCTTTCATATCCTCCAAAAGGAGCATGTTAATATAAATTGCTAAAACAAAGACACTTCTTTCCAAAATTTTATAAATCATAATGAAAAATGAGAAAATAAAAATAAAGTTTTAGAGCAGCACACACATTCAGTGGATATGGATTATCTTTGTTAAAAAAAAAAAAACAAAACGGGTTTCCCTGGTGGTACAGTGCTTGAGAGTCTGCCTGCCAATGCAGGGGACACGGGTTCGTGACCCGGTCCAGGAAGTTCCCACATGCCACGGAGGGCCTGGGCCCATGAGCCATGGCCACTGAGCCTGTGCGTCCGGAGCCAGTGCTCCGCAACGGGAGAGGCCACAACAATGAGAGGCCCGCGTAACGCAAAAAACAAACAAAAAAAACAAGTACACATCAATGAAGTAAGATATATTTCAGCCTAACAAGAACGTGTGTTTGATAAGAATACCTTCTAAAGCATTGTTTGTTTTAAAACCTCAGAAACTAATATTCAAAACATCCTCATAAAATCTTAAATAAGTGCAGACAATGAAATAAGATACATATCATGTAGAACAGCTATATATTTTGCAAAAAAACCCAGATTCTTGAAGCCCTTTTGATTTGTAATAATTTTCTGCATTTCTTATATATATAATGTTGATTCACATAATATTTTACGATATTTCTTTTGGTTTGGGAAATGGTTGGAGCATTTTCTTTGAAACAATGTTACTTCTTCCTAATTGTTTCAGATTTGGGAATGTAAATTTATATTTGTTATACAATAGGTAAGCATTAAGTTATGTCTATATATTTATCATTTTCTTTGGGGTATTATGGAAATCCATATCTGAATTTCACTCTAATAGCTCAGTTTATCTTTGATGTAAGTTACTGAC
Source organism: Stenella coeruleoalba (assembly GCF_951394435.1). Classification (NCBI taxonomy): domain Eukaryota; kingdom Metazoa; phylum Chordata; class Mammalia; order Artiodactyla; family Delphinidae; genus Stenella; species Stenella coeruleoalba. The sequence goes on along the minus strand of NC_137150.1, from coordinate 108,636,095 downwards.
AGAGAGAGAAGAGGAGAGGGAGAAGTAAAGTGAGGCAAGACAAGGTGAAGAGAAAGGCTACTCTGTTTTCTAAGTGAAGAATAGACTATGTGGTGGCTAACAGCAGATGCAACACTAAGAAAAAAACTGTATTACCTTCTGGTTACAGTAATTACAAAGGAATGGAAAATTAATACCTGAACATCAGTCAATAAAGGAAAGACAATCTTGTGATTATTTAAATAGACGTAGCTGTAGACAGACATTACCACACAATGCTTAATACTATAAGATTAATGTTATTAAAAATAAAGGTAAACTATAATGGTTAAGCACAGCCCTTTAAAAAAGAGTAGACTTCTAATTTTTTATGAATATTTTGGTTAACAATTGCTTTCAGGCTGGTTGTGCTGTGGCAGGAGGAAACTGATGTTAGCCTAGGCAGAGCTGTCGTTTGGTGAGACTGTTATTATTTACTAGTTTCAGAAGGTGGTTAACAGGAATGAGTCCACTGTTGATTTGTTTGCCTTCAAAATTTCGAGCCTGGCATTGATTGGTTGGCTTTTAGATTCATGTGTAGTGAAGTAAGTTTGTCATTGATCAATTAACTTTAGGGAAGATTTATTTGATTCACAGAGTAAAACTGATTTTAGCATTATTTCTCTGGCTATAAAACAAAAGTGTTTTTCTAGAAATATGATAATATACAAAATGCATTTACAAAAGAATAAAAACTCTGGCAAATGAGGAATAGAAGAAACTTCTGGATATGATAATATTTACAGAGGATATCAGGTTAACAACATACTTAGCAGTGAAATATTAGTAGTATTTGCCATAAAATAGGAATGAGACAATGATGACTGCCAGATTTGCTTCTAGTCAATATTGTACTTTATGTCCAAGCTAGTGTAATAAATCAAGAAAAAATATATATGTTCATACACACACATATAAATGTGTGTGTAAGTATATACAGCACACACTTTAAATGGATATGGATTTTGTCAAAAAAAGCGAGCACATGTCAATGAAGATATATATTTTACCCTAACAAGAATATATTTATAAAGTTGTATTTAAAACCACCACCAAGGGGGTATAGTTCAGGGCTAGAGCACTTGACTGCAAAACCACCACAACGAACTGGATACAATTGACATCTACAGACTACTTCATCCAACCAGCAGAATACACATTTTTTTTGAAGTTCATGAAGAACATTCAACAAAACAGACCATGTTCTCTGGTCCACAAAATATACCATAACAAATTTAGAAGAATATAAATAATACAATATCTGCTCTCAGGTCACCATGGAATTAATTAAAGCATAAACCAGTAACAAAAGAGTAACTGGAAAATCCCGAAATACATGGAGATTAAAAACATATTTTTAAATAACACATGGATCAAAGAAGAAATCTCAAAATAAAATATTTTAAACTAAATGAAAACATAATTTATCAAAATTTGTGAGATGCTGCAGAAGCAGTTCTTACAGGGAAAATTATATTGAATGTATGTGTTAGAAAAGAAGAAATACCTAAAAATATCTAAATTTACATCATAGAAAACTAGAAAAACAAGAGTAACTCCAAATTGAAGATAAAAAAGAAATAACAAGAATTAGAGCAGTCAATGAAATTGAAAATAAATAGGAAATAAATACAGGAATTCAACCTGAATAAATGCAGCTTCTTTAAAAAGATCAATAAAATCAATAAACCTCTAGCCAGGATAACAAAAAAAGAGAGAGTATATAATTACCAAAAATGTCAGAAAACAGAGAGGATACATCAACATAGATTATTTGGCCATTTAAGAATAATAAGGGAGTGGTTAAGAATCCACTTGCCAATGCAGGGGACACAGGTTCGAGACTTGGTCTGGGAACATCCCACATGCCACGGAGCAACTAAGCCTGTGTGCACAACTACTGAGCCTGCACACCTAGACCCCATGCTCCACAACAAGAAAAGCCATCACAATGAGAAGCCCACGCACTACAATGAAGAGTAGATCCCGCTCACCACAACTAGAGAAAGCCTGCGCACAGTAAAGACCCAATGCAGCCAAAAATAAATAAATACATACATTTATTATTAATAATAATAATTTATAACCTTCTAAAACAGAAAGCACCAGGCCCATATATGTTCACTGGTAAATTCTACCAAACATTTAAGAAATAAATTATACGAAGTCTCCCCAATCTTTTTCTGAAGAAAGTAGAGAGATACTTTCTCTTTCTATGAGGCAAGTATTATCCTAATATCAAAATCATAAAAAGACATTAACAGAAAACTATACACCAAAATCTCTCATGAACATAGATGTAAAATTTCTCAAAAATTAGTAAATGAAATCCAACAATGAACAAAAAGAACTATAAACCATAAACAAGAGAGATTTATATTAGATGTGCAGGGCTTGGACAACATTTGAACATTAATTAACCTATGACATCAACAGGCTAAAAAAGAAAAAGTACATGATCATATCACTAGAAGCAGAGAAAATATTTGACAAAATCCAACACCCAGTCATGATAGAAACTCTCAGTAAACTATGAATAGAAAGGAAATCCCTTAGCTTATAAAGAATAGCTATATAAAAAACCTACAGCTGACATCATACTTAATGTTGAGAAACTCATCCCTTCTTTTCAACATTGTATTGGAAGTGCTTGTAAAGCAATAAGGAAGAAAAGGAAATTAAAGGTATAAAGATTAGAAAGAAAGGCATAAAACTGTCTTCATTTACATATGACATGAATTTCTATGTAGAAAATCTTAATCAACAACAATAAAAAATACTCCCAGTACTAATAAATTATTATAGCAAGGTTGCAGGATATGAGGTTAATGTACAAAAGTCAATTGATTTCCTATATACCAGAAATAAACTAGTGAAATTTGAAAGTTAAAACAATACTATTTACATTAGCACCTACAAAAATTAAATACTTAGGCATATCTGACAAAAAAATGTATAAGGTTGTTATAAAGAAAACTACAAAACTCTGATGAATGAAATCAAAGAACTAAATAAATGGAGAGATATTCCATGCTCATGGATAAGAAGACTGCCCTATATCATCAATATTGTCAAGGCAACAGTTTTTTCCAACTAGATCTATAGATTCAATGCAATCCCAATAAAAATGTCAGCAAGTTACTTTGTGGATATCGATAAGTGATTCTAAAGTTTATATGGATAAAGAAAGACCCAGAATAACCAATATAACGTTCAAGAAGAATAGAGTTGGAGGATTGATATTGCCTAACTATAAGAGTTACTGTAAATCTGCAGTAATAAAGACTATATAGTTGGGGTGAAAGAACAGACAAAAAGACCAATGAAATGTAGAGATCCGAGAAATTGACCCACATATATAGTCAACTGCTCTTTGCAAAGGAGCAAAGGCAATACAATTGGGCATATACAGTCTTATCAACAAATGGTGTAGAACAATTGGACATACACATGCAAAGAAAATGAATCTAGACCCAGACCTCATATCCTTCAAAATGGAATACAGACCTAAAAGTAAGATGCAAAACTATGAAACTCCTAATGTATGATGACTTTTTTAGATACAATGCAATGGCATACTCCGTAAAAGAAGTAATTGGTATGCTGGACTACATTAAAATTAAAAACTGCTGCTCTGTGAAAGAATTTCAAGAGAATGAGAAGAGAAACCAAAACGTGGGAAAAAATATTTGCAAAAGACACATCTTATAAAAGACTGTTATCCAAAACATACAAAGAACACTTATAAATCAACAGCAACAAAACAACCCCATCAAAAATGGGCCAAAGACCTTAACAGACACCTTACCAAAGAAGATATGCAAATGGAAAATAAGGATATGAAAAGATTCTCCACATCATATATCATCATAAAAATGCCAAAAAAGGCAAAAATGAGATGCCATTACATAGCTGTTAGAATGGCCAAAATCCAAAACACTAAAAACATCAAATGGTGACAAAGACATGGAACAACAGGAGCTCTCATTTTTTGCTGGCAGGATTGCAAAATGGTATGGCCACTTTGGAAGAGAGTTTGATGGTTTCTTACAAAACTAAACATACTCTTATTATACCATCCTGTTCTTTAGAACTTACCCAATGAGTTTAAAGATTATGTTCACACAAAAACTTGCACACAGATGTTTATCATATATTAATTCATAATTGCCAAAACTTGGAAGCAAATTAGATGTTCTGTGATAGGTAAATGGATTGGATAAACTATGGTATATCCAGAAAATGGAATATTATTCTGTGCTAAAAAAACACTTTAAAGGAATGAAAATATATAAAAGAACCATAAATTCATATTACTAAGTGAAACAAGCCAGTCTGAAGAGGCTACATACTATATGATTCCAACTATAGGATGTTCTGGAAAAGGCAAAACTAAGGAGATGCTAAAAATATCTAAAGAGGTTGCTAGGGGTTAGAGGAGACGGAGAGAGAAATAGGTGGAGCACAGAGGATTCATAGGGCAGTGGAACTACTCTATATGGTACTATAATGGTAGATACATCTCATTATAAATTTGTCGAAATCCATAGAATGTACAGTATCAAGAGAGTACTTTAAATGATGGACTTTGGGTAATTATGATATATCAATGGAGGTTTATCATTTATAATAAATATGCTACTCTGTTGGGAGATGGTGATAATGGGGAAAACCATGCATGTGTGAGGGTAGGAAGTATATGAGAAATCTCTGTACCTTCATCTTAATTTTGCTGTGAATCAAAACAGCTCTGAAAAAATTAAAGGAATAATAGGAAAAATATTTGTAGCACTTTTATCAAAAATTATATTATTCATATGAGAACACCTGTAAGTCAACTAGAAAACACCCAAAAAATAAACAACTATGAAAATGGGTTCAAAAGACCCAGACAGAAATATTACAAATCATATAGTCAATAGCTGTGAAAAAAATAACCTTATTTGTCTTATGAGAAATACAAATTAAAACAGTATGATGCAAATATATACCTATTAGAATAGCTAAAATAAAAATAATGTTAATACCAAGTTTAGACAAGGATATAGAACATCACAAGCTCTCATAAGCAGCTGGTGGATTTGTAGATTATACCACTTTTAAAAATTTGAGGTAAAATGTTATAAGTTCATCACAGGCATTTCCCAAGACATACATTCTTCTGGATATGTCTCTGACAAAATATGTGCTACAAAGATTTATGTGTATATAACTGATCATAGCAGCACTACTGGTAATAGTCAAAGTTAGAAACAACTCAAAATTATATAATCTATGTAATGAATAAAAATATTGTAGTATTTTTAGACCATAGGACAATATACAGACAACAATAACAATGAAACTATACAACTGTACAAAATAACATGGATGGCCCTCACAAATGTCATAATAAGGAAAATAATCCAGACACAGTAGTACATTCTGTATGATTCCCTTTATGTATAAAATTTATTAAAGGGAAAATTCCTCATTGCTAAGGTGTATCTTTGAGGAATGAAGAAGGAGCAATATTGACTGTGAAAGGGCAAAAGAGAGCCTTCAAGGTGCTGGTAATATTATTGTGTCATAAAAGTGGTTATACAGATTGTTCTTTCTGTAAAAAGTTCAACACAATATGTGTAGTTTTGATTTGCATTTATATTTTATTAAAATGTTTAATAAATAAGGCAAGACATGAATGTAGCTTATGCTATAGTAATAGGAATGATACCAAAAGGGTTCAAGATGTAACTTGAAGTTAGACCTGACAGAATTTCCTGATAGATTAAAGTAGGGGTACATGAGAGAAGTTAACACTGACTCAAAATTTTGTAGATAAAAATATAATTGTTGTTTTTAAAGATGGAGCAGATCAGTAACAGGATTGATGTTGAGAAATCATGAATTTAATTTTGACATATTAAAATTGGATGCCTATTAAACATCTAGGTGGAAACTCTGAGTAACAGCTGATTATACATTTTGCTCTCAGGGAAGTTGCCTAGGCTAATGATATGAATAAGAGAGTTTTAGCATATATTTATAGGTAATAATTTTCAGTATATTTATAATAGTACTCAATATTGTCTGCCAATTTTATCATCTGTGTCATTTTGGGATTATTTCTATTGACTGCTTTTTCTTCTGACTATAGGTAGTTTTCTTTGTTGACTCGTTTCTACCATATTTTTTAAAATTGGGTCGTGTGCTTTCTGAATTTTTCGTGGATTTGGTTTCATCCCTTTAAACAACATTGGGATTTTTTTTTCTTTGATGAAGTTATGGAATTCCTTTGATTCTTCCAGAAGTTTCTTTTAAATTTTATGGAGTAGGTTTAGGACAGCCTACATCAAGAGCAATTCAGTCTCACTAATAAGACAACACCATTATGCAGACACTACTCATCATTGTATACATTAAGAGGTCTTGCTGTTTGGAATATAAACAATCACCAACCATGTTTGAGGTCTGGGGATTGTTCTACCTACAACTTTCAGGTAGTCCTTCACTGGTATTAGATAGTTCATCCTCACACAAATACTGATCAATCCTCAAAGATTTTAGTGACTTCTTCTGCACTCCTTTTTGAGCTTCATCATTCTGTGGCTCTTTTACCTCTGGTAATCTTTGTCCTACAAATTGTAGCTGCTTTGGGCTCTCTAATGCATGGAGTCTCTCTCCTCAATTCAGGGAGACCACTGGGCTCTGACTGGGTTCTATTTCCTTGTAGCCTGAAATCTCCCTCTAGGCAGTATACTGGAACAATCATAGCACTCACCTCCCTTTGTTTTGCTTTACTCAGAATCATTGTTCTGAGCTGTCCTCTATTCTTAAAATTATGATTTCATGTTTGTTTTACAGATTTCTGTACACTTAATAGAAGAAGGGTAAAGGTAATTTTTTTCTCTATTATTGTATCATGGTATAAAATTGGTATTTCAATAGACATATAGTTTTTAATAAAGGGTAAAGAGCCTACTTGCAATACATTCATACAAGAATGTCTAAGTAGCACAAAGTTTGGAAAAAACATAACAATACATACATAAATAGTAGGCCAGGGCAATATTTGATTATTGGCAATACAAGTGTAAACATATATAAAGCACAAAGTACCCATTCTAATAAAGGATTAATCATAAAAATAATATGAAAAAGAGTAAAAGAAGATCTAAGAAAAACCCATCAAAACAGTATCTTTTGTAGAATTATCCCTAGCCAGAGGACTCAACCTTTCATATTTTAATGAAAATAGGTTATCTTCACTCAAAGTCATTAAATGTATAACTCCAATATACATTATGTAAACAGTTCTTGTTCTAATTCTAGGAATACCAAAGCAATCATCTAAGTATGATTTGTCTCACCTGAAGATTTTTTATATCAGATTTAAGTCAACAGATTAGTTAGCTATTATATTTCTTAGAAAATTATATTCTTTATTCAGCAACTGGTATTTCTTTTATACCATAATGAGGAAATTTTGTGTATTTATCCCTGAAAAATTGATTCATTTTAGTACCTAATACAATAAAAAAAATAAGTTAAGTCTCCCAAAAGTAGGGAGAGGAGAAAAGTTATTTAAAACATGAAGTGCTTGCTGCATATTTTTTGAAGGATAAATCTATCAAACATGCAAATATATTGGCTTTACACATGTAAGTGTTCTTTGCACAATAAATATATCCCAGGGAATACTTACACTTTTTCCATTACTTACATTGATAAGGATTTATCATGGCATATAGGTGAACAAAGTAGCAGAAGAAAGCATTGATAACAGTCTGGTCCTTAATAAAATATACTGCATTTCCAGGGATAATAATCAAGAAGCCTATAAATTCTAAAAGGTCACAAATTGATTATGACAATAATTTTGTATCTTTCCATTAGCATAATATTTGCAACATAATGCACTTACTAAATTTTTACTGAACTTCAATGATGTACAATTAACTAAATTCTAGTAGCTGTCTGACTTTGGTTATGAACAGCTAGGTAGTGTGCCTTGAACACTTAACATTTACAGATTATAAACTCAACAGGAGTCCATACCAATCTTTCACAACCTTGTTATACTCCTGGATGAGTGTCTACATACACTGAACTAAATCACACTCCCACTCAATATATGATATTAATCAAACAGTAAGGTTCTATAGACTATTTACCCCATTCTTGTTTATCATTTCTGATTTTCACCATGTCCAATTATTAGCATGGAAGACGTGAAAGCATTGCCAACATTTTATCATAAAAAGAATCCTTGAATCCTCAGTATTTTATATATAATGTATATTATATATAGAATTATAAGGTATATTAAAATTTTTCCAAGACAATATCTGTTATAGACAATATCTGTCATATCATTAGTAGTGCATTCTTCCTTATAAGCTACACAAGTGATTCCCTCCTATTAGGGATCTCTAAGTAATCTGATTTAGTAGGATTTCAGTGTAACACCAACAAACTATTTTGTACCTTACTGAATCACTGCTTATTGTTATAAAGATCCTAAATAAAACTCAATTGTTGTTTTATATTAAAATAAGAAATTAATTCTGTCCCAAATAGGTTCATGACAGGTTCCTTAATCTCCTAAAGATATGTGCTAAAGTACAGCCACATTTCTCCACATTTCTGTGTGTTTTTGTGTAATTGTTTTTACCATGCAAATCATCCATTTATAAGGCAAAAAATTTTTTGAGGATTTTATGGAGCTCGTGATTTTCAACATGTTATCTGGTCATCATGACCAAATAATTTTTACATGGTACTTGGAAGCCATCTTTAGAAAGTTGATGCTTAGACTTAGAAAGTTAGAAAAATAACTTGATCCTATTACAATCTGGGTTTGTTTATCTGTATCAAAGAAAATAGTTCATATATTTTCATATATGTTCCTTAAATAAAGGTCAAGTTTGACCAACAAATCAGTGTTTCAAGTATCAACATTTGTAATAGAATTATCTTTTTTGAGATATTTTAATATGGACAGGGCAAGCAGGAAATACCTCAGCTAGCATTGAATAAATGTTCAAAATTATTGTGATTATTCAGGACAAACCATAGGAAAAATATTAATATGTGTCTCTCCAGGGTAAAAAAATTCTTGACAGTCAAGATCAAAAATTATTTAAGGAAGTAAAATAACTATATGCTGCAAGTGGAATTGCAAAACCTACATTCAATTCCATAAAAGGCAAAATATGTCATGATTAATAACTAAGATTGTATGAGCTAGGTTAATTCCAGATATAATATTAAATAACTATGTGATATGAAGGGTCTACTGCTGCTACTTTATGTTGGGTCTAAAGTAGTAGAAAGAATTTCAGTAAATTCATTACTAGACAATTAAAATCGTAGCAGGCTGCAGTTATACATTTATAAGAATATATATCATATATAATTTTTGTTTCAGGTAAATAGAAACAAACATTTTAAATAAAGAGTTGTGCAGTAAATAGTGCTAGATAGTTTTCTATGCATTTGGAATAAAGCAAAATCAAATTTAAATAATCAATTAGACAAGATGGTGGAGTAGAAGAACATGAGCTCACTCTTATTATGGTAACACCAAAATCACAACTAACTGCTGAACAACCGTCAACAGAAAACTGCTGAAACCTACCAAAAAAGATACCCTACATCCAAAGACAAAGAAGCCACAACAAGATGGTAGGAGAGGCACAATCGCAATAAAATAAAATCCTATACATGCCAGGTGGACTACCCAAAAACTGAACAATAATTATACCACAGAATTTCTCCTGTAGGAATGAAAGTTCAGAGCTCCACATCAGGCTCCCCAGATGGGAGGAGTAGCCCCCAGAGAATATGGCTTTGAAGGCCAATGTGGTTTGACTGCAGGAATTCCACAAGACTGGGTGATACAGAAACTCCACTCTTGGAGGGCACACACAGGGTCTCATGTGCACCAGGACAAAGGGAATAAAAGTAGTGACCCCATAAAAGACTGGGCCAGAATTACCTGCTAGTATTGGAGGGTGTCCTGCAGAAGTGTGGGGGGGGCAACTATGGCTCATTGCAGGGACAAGGACACTAGTAGCAGTAGTTCTGCGGGTATTCATTGGTGTAAGCCCTCTTGGAGGCTGCCATTTTCTTATCAAGACCAAGCTGCACCCAACAGTCTGTAGGCTCCAGTACTGGGACACCTCAGGCCAAACAACCAACAGGTCAGGAACACAACCCCATCAATCAACAGACAGGCTGCTTAAAGTCTTCTTAAGCACACAGCTGCCTGATAAACACCATCTGACATGGCACTGCCTACCAGATGGACAAGACCCAGCTACACCCACAAGTGGGCAGGTACCAATCCCTCCCAACAGGAAGCTTGCACAAGCCTCTTTGACAGCCTCAACCACAAGGGGACAGAGAGCAGAAACAAGAAGAACTACAACTCTGCAGCCTGTGGAATGGAAACTGCAATCACAGAAAGTTAGTTAGACAAAATGAGACAGCAGAGGAATATGTCCCAGATAAAGGAACAAAACCCCAGAAGAACAACCAAATGAGGTGGAGATAAGTGGTCTACCTGAAAAAAGAATTCAGAGTAATAATAGTAAGGATGATCTAAGATCTCAGAAAAAGAATGAAGGTACAGATTGAGAGGAGAAGAGCTAAAGAAGAAACAAAGCTGAACAATACAATGATTGAAGTGAAACATACACTAGAAGGAATCAATATCAGAATAACTGAGGTATAAGAATAGATAAGTGAGTTGGAAGACAGAATGGTGGAAATCACTGCCACAGAGCAGAATAAAGAAAAAAGAATGAAAAGAAATGAGGACAGTCTCAGAGACCTCTGGGACAACATTAAACACACCAACATTCACTTTATTGGGGTCCCAGAAGGAGAAGAGAGAGAGAAAGGACCTGAGAAAATATTCAAAGAGATAATAGCTGAAAACTTCCCTAAGATGGGAAAGGAAACAGCCAACCAAGTCCAGAAAGGAAGTACAGAGAGCCAGGAAGAGTAAACCCAAGGAGGAAGACACAGAGACACATAGTAATCAAATTGAATAAACTAAAGACAAAGAAAAAATATTAAAAACAACAAGGGAAAAGCAACAAATAATGTACAAAGGAACTCCCATAAGGTTATCAGCTTGTTTCTCAGCAGAAACTCTGCAGGCCAGGAGGGAGTGGCACAATATATTTAAAGTGATGGAAAGGAAGAACCAACAACCAAGAATACTCTACCAGCAAGGCTCTAATTCACATTCAATGGAAAAACCAAAAGCTTTACAGACAAGCATAAGCTAAGAGAATACAGCACCACCAGACCAGCTTTGCAACAAATACTAAAGGAACTTCTCTAGGAGGAAAAGAAAAGGACAAAACCAGAAACAAGAAAATTATGAATGAAAAAGTGCACTGGTAAAGGCAAACATATAGTAAAGGTAGGAAATGATCTGCACACAAATATATCAAAACCAGCAATTGTGGGAAGAGGAGTCACAAATGCAGGATATTGGAAATGTTTTTGAAATTAAAAGACCAACAACTTAAAACAATCGTTTATATATAGACTGCTATATCAAAACGTCATGGTAAGTGCAAACCAAAAATCTACAATAGGTACACACACAAAAAAGAAAAAGGAATCCAAATACAACACTAAAATTAGCCATCAAATCACAAGTGAAGAGAACAAAAGAGGAAGGGCAGAAAAAACAACTATAAAAACAAATCCAAAACAATTAACAAAATGGCAATAAGAACATACATGTTGATAATTACCTTAAACATAAATCCTCCAACCAAAAGACATAGACTGCCTGAATGTATACAAAAACAAGACCTGTATGTAAGCTATCTATAAGAGATAACTTAAGATCTAGGAACACATAGAGCCTGAAAGTGAGGGGATGAAAAAAGGTATTCCATGCAAATGGAAATCAAAAGAAAATTGGAGTAGCAAAGGGATCAAGCTGAAAAGAAGATATAAGAATTGTAAATATATATACACCCAACATAGGAGCACCTCAATATATATGGCAAATTTAAGAGCCATAAAAGAAGTTGACAGTAACACAGTAATAATGGGGGATTTAAACATCCCACTTTCATCAATGGACAGATCATCCAGATAGAAAATCAAGAAGGAAACACAGACCTTAAATAACACGTTAGACCAGATGGACTTAATTGACATTTATAGAGCATCCCATCCAAAAACAGCAGAATACACATTCTTCTCAAGTGCACGTGGAACATTCTCCAGGATTGATAACATGTTGGGCCACAAAGTGAGCCTTGGTAAATTTAGGAAAATTGAAATCGTATCATGTATCTTTTCCAACCACAATGCTATGAGACTAGATATCAATTACAGGAAAAAAAAACTGTAAAAAATACAAACACATGGAAGCTAAACAATATGCTATTAAATATCCAAGGGAGCACTGAAGAAATCAAAGAGGAAATTAAAAAAAAATACCTAGAAACAAATGAAAATGAAAGCAGGACAATCCAAAACCTATGGGACAAAAGCAGTACTAAGAGAAAAAGTTCATAGCAATACAATCTTGACTCAGGAAACAAGAAAAAATCTCAAATAAACAACCTAATCATACACCAAAAGCAACTACAGAAAGAAGAAGAAACAAAACCAATAGTTATTAGAAGCAAAGAAATCAAAGATCAGAGCAGAAATAAATGAAATAGAGATGAAGGAAACAATAGAAAAGATCAATGAAACTAAAAGCTGGTTCTGTGAAAAGATAAAAAAATTGATAAAGCTTTAACGAGACTCATCAAGAAAAAGAGGGAGAGGACTATAATCATTAATGTTATAAATGAAAAAGGAGAACTTACAATGGATACCACATAAATACAAAGCATCGTAAGAATACTACAAGCAACTATATGCCAATAAAATGGACAAACTGAAAGAAATGGGCAAATTCTTAGGTACAACCCCCAAGACTGAACCAAGAAGAAATAAACAATATGAACAGATCAATCACAACTACTGAAATTGAGACTGTGATTAAATAACTCCAAACAAAAGAACTCCAGGACCAGATATTTCCACAGGTGAATTCTATCAAATATTTAGAGAAGAGTTAACACCTATCCTTCTGAAACTATTCCAGAAAATTGCAGAGGAAGGAATACTCCCAAACTCATTCTATGAGACCACCATCACCCTGATACAAAAACCAGACAAAGATACCACAGAAAAGAAAATTACATGCCAATAACACTGATGAACACAGACACAAAAATCCTCAACAAAATACTAGCAAACCAAAGCCAACAATACATTAAAAGGATCATACACCATGGTCAATGGAGTTTATCTCAGGTATTCAAGAATTTTTCAATATATGCAAGTCAATCAATGTGAGAGACCACATTAACAAACTGAGGAATAAGAACCATGTGATCATCTCAATATATTCAGAAAAATATTTTGATAAAATTCAATATACATTTATCATACAAACTCTCCAGAATGTAAGCATAGAGGAAAGTTCAACATAATGCAGGCCATATACGACAAACCTACAGCTAACATCATAGTCAACAGTGAAAAGTTGCAAGCATTTCGTCCAAGATCAGGAAGAAGAGAAGAGTGTGCACTCCCACCACTTTTTTTTTTTTTTTTTTTTTTTTTTTGCGGTATGCGGGCCTCTCACCACTGTGGTCTCTCCCGTTGCGGAGCACAGGCTCAGCAGCCATGGCTCGTGGGTCCAGCCTCCCCACAGCATGTGGGATCCTCCCGGACCGGGTCATGAACCTGCGCCTCCTGCATCAGCAGGCGGACCCCCAACCACTGCACCACCAGTGAAGCCCCTCACCACCACTTTTATTCAACATAGTTTTGGAAGGTCTAGCCATGGTAATCAGAGAAGAAAAAGAAGTAAAAGAAATCCAAATTAGGAAAGAAGTAAAACTCTCACTGTTTGCAGATGATATGATACTATACATAGAAAATCCTAAAGATGCTACCAGAAAACTACTAGAGCCCATCAATGAATTTGGTAAAGTTGTAGGACACAAATTAATACACAGAAATCTTTTGCATTTCTGTACCCTAAAAATGAAAGATCAGAAAGAGAAATTAAAGAAACAATTCCATTTACCATCACATCAATAAAATAAAATACCTAGGAATAAACACACTTAAGGAGGCAAAAGTCCTGTCCTCTGAAAATTTTAAGGTGATGATGATGAAAGAAATCAAAGATGACACAAACAGATGGAAAGTTATACCATGTTGTTGGATTGAAAAAATTAGTATTGTCAAAATGACTGTACTAAGGCAATCTACAGATTCAATACAATCCCTATCAAATTACCAATGTCATTTTTCACAAAACTAGAAAAAAAATCTTAAAATTTGTATGGAGACACAAAAGACCATGAGTAGCCAAATCAAGCTTGAGAAAGAAAAACTGAGCTGGAAGAATCAGGCTTCCTGACTTCAGACTATACTAAAAATCTACAGTCATCAATATATTATGGTACTGACATAAATGCAGAAATATACATCAATGGAGCAGGATAGAAAGCCCAGAAATAAACACACACACCTATGGTCAATTAATCTATAACAAAGAAGGCAAGATTATAAAACCGAGAAAAGACAGTCTCTTCAGTAAATGGTGCTTGGAAAACTGGACAGTTACATGTAAAAAGTATGAAATTAGAACACTCAAAATACATAAAAATAAACTCAAAGTGGATTAAAGTTCTAAATGTAAGACCTGATATTATAAAACTTTTAGAGGAAAACATAGGAAAACCCCTTGACATAAATTGCAGCAATAACTTTTATGATCCTTCCTCTGGAGTAATGGAAATAAAAACAAAAATAAACAAATGAGACCTAATTAAACCCAAAAGTTTACACAACAAATCAAAACTACAATGAGGTATCACCTCACACCAACCAGAATGGCCATGATCAAAAAGTCAACAAACACTAAATGCTGAACAGGGTATGGAGAAAAGTGAATCCTCCTACATTGTTGGTGGGAATGTAAATTGATATAGCCACTATGGAGTTTCCTTAAGAAACTAAAAATAGAGCTACCAGATGATCAAGCTTTCCCACTCCTGTGCACATATCCATAAAAAAAAACATGGTTCAAAGGGATACATGCACTCGATGTTCATTGCAGTGCTGTTTACAATAGCCAAGACATGGAAGGAACCTAAATGTCCATCGAAAAATGAATGGATAAAGATGTGGTACATATATATGCAATGGAATATTACTCAGCTATTAAAAAGAATGAAGTAATGTCATTTGCAGAAACATTGATGGACCTGGAGATTATCATACTAAGTGAAGTAAGTCACACAAAGAAAGATGAATATCATATGATATCACTTATATGTTGAATCTAAATTAAAATGATATAAATGAACTTATTTCTCTTACAAAAGAGAAACAGACACATAGACTTAGAGAACTTAGACAACTTATGGGTACCAGGGGAATGGTGGAGAGGAGGGATAGACTGGGAGTTTGGAATTGACATGTACACACTGCTATATTGAAAACAGGTAACGCACAAAGACATACAGCATAGCACAGGGAACTGTACTCAGTACTTTGTAATAACATAAATGGGAGAAGAATTTGAAAAAGAATAGATACGTGTACATGTATAACTGAATCACTTTGCTGTACAACTGAAACTAACAGAACATTTTTAATCAACTGTACTCCAATTTTAAATTAAAAATTTAAAAGACATACTGGTACAAAGATAATCATAAAACTAAAGAGAAATAGATATCAATTTCAAATTTATGAACTAAGGCCACACAGCTATAAAACAAACATTTGTAAAGAAAAATATCAATAGATTTTAACATTGCTAATATTAAAAATTAATCTACATATGAAAAGAATAAAAATAAGGTAGAAAGTAATAAATTTTTTGAAGGACTAAACTTTAATGGTATACAAATCATCAATATTTTTGAGACTCACATAAGAATGAAAAGCTAAACAACCAATGGATCACTTAAGATATCAAAGAGGAAATCAAAAAATACCTAGAGACAAATGAAAATGAAAGTATGACAACCCAAAACCTATGGGATATGGCAAAAGTGGTTCCAAGAGGGAAGTTTACAGCAATAGAAACTTACCTCAGGAAATAAGAAAAATCTCAAATAAACAGCCTAACTTTACATCTAAAGCACCTAGAGAAAGAAGAACAAATACAATTCAAAGTTAATAGAAGGAAAGAAATCATAAAGATCAGAGAAGAAATAAATGAAATAGACACTAAAAAAGCAATAGAAAAGATAAATAAAACTAAAAGCTTGTTCTTTTAAAAGATAAAAAATTGATAAACCTTTAGCCAGATTCATCAAGAAAAAAAAGGAGACCTCCAAATCAATAAAATCAAAAATGAAAAAAGTTACAACTGACACCACAGAAATACAAAGGATCATAAGAGACTACTATGAGCAATTATACAGCAATGGACATCCTAAAAGAAATGGACAATTCTTAGAAATGTACAATCTCCCGTGACAGAACTGGGAATAAATAGAAAATATGAGCAAACCAATCATAAAGAATGAAACTGAATCTGTAATTTAAAAACTCCCAACAAACAAATGTCCAAGACCAGATGGTTTCATAGGTGAATTCTACCAAACATTTAGAGAAGAGTTAACACTATCCATATGAAACTATTCAAAAAACTGCAGTAAAAGGAATATTTCCAAACTCATTCTATGAGGCCACTATCACCCTGATACCAAAACCAGACAAAGAAAGAAAATTACATGCCAATAACACTGATGAACATAGACACAAAAATCCTCAACAAAATACTAGGAAACCAAAGCCAACAATACATTAAAAGGATCATACACCATGGTCAATGGGACTTATCCCAGGAATTCAAGAATTTTTCAATATATGTAACTCAATCAATGTGAGAGACCACATTAAAAAACTGAAGAATATAAACCATCTGATCATATCAATAAATGCAGAAAAAGCTTTTATTAAAATTCAACATCCATGGGCTTCCCTGGTGGCACAGTTGTTGAGAGTCCACCTGCCGATGCAGGGTACACAGGTTCATGCCCCGGTCTGGGAAGATCCCACATGCCGCGGAGCGGCTGGGCCTGTGAGCCATGGCCACTGAGCCTGCGTGTCCGGAGCCTGTGCTCCGCAACAGGAGAGACCACAACAGTGAGAGACCCATATACCGCAAAAAAAAAAAAAAAAAAAATTCAACATTCATTTATGATACAAACCCTCCAGAAAGTGGGCATAGAGGGAACTTACCTGAACATAACAAAGGCCACATATGAGAAACTCACAGCTAACATCATAGTCAATGGTGAAAAGCTGAAAGCATTTCCTCTAAGATCAGGAACAAGACAAGCACGTGTACTCCCACCACTTTTATTCAATAGTTTTGGAAAGCATAGCCATGACAATCAGAGAAGAAAAAGAAATAAAGGGAATCCAAACTGGAAAAGAAGAGGTAAAAATTGTCACTGTTTGCAGATGACATAACACTATACATAGAAAATCCTAATGATGCTAACAGAACACTACTAGAGCTCATCAATGAATTTGGTAATGTTACAGGATAAAAAGTTAATAAACAGAAATCTATTACATTTCTAAACACCAACAATAAAATACCAGAAAGAGAAATTAAGGAAACTATCCCATTTACCATTGCATCCAAAGACATAAAATACCTAGAAATAAACCTACTTACCTAAGGAGGCAAAATACCTGTACTCCAAAAACTAGAAGACACTGATGAAAAAATTTAAAGACCACACAAACAGATGGAAACATATACCATGTTCTTGGATTCGAAGAATAAATATTGTTAAAATAATCATACTACCCAAGGCGATCTACAGATTCAGTGCAACCCTTATCAATTTCCCAATAGTATTTTTCACAAAACTGGAACAAAAGTTTTAAAAATTTGTATGGAAAGACAAAAGATCGTGAATAGCCAAAACAATCTTAAGAAAGAAGGATGGAACTGGAGGAATCATGCTCCCTGACTTCAGGCTATACTACGAAGCTACAGTCATCAAACCAGTTTGGAACTTGCACAAAAAGACAAAGATATATCAGTGCAACAGAATAGAAAGGCCATAAATCAACTCATGTACTTATGGTCAATTAATCTACCACAAAGGAGGCAAGACTATGCAATGGAGAAAAGACAGTCTCTCGAATAAATAGTTCTGGGAAAATTGGACAGCTACATGTAAAAGAATGAAATTAGAACATTCTCTAACACCATATACAAAAATAAACTCAAAATGGATTAAAGACCTAAATGTAATACCTGATACTATAAAATTCCTAGAGGAAAACATAAGCAAAACACTCTTTGACATAAATTGCAGCATTATTTTTTTTGATGTCTCCCAGAGTAATGTAAACAAAAGCAAAAATAAATGCATGGTAACTAATTAAACTTAAAAGTGTTTTCACAGCAAAGGAAACCATAAACAAAACAAAGAAAACCTATAGAATGGGAGAAAATATTTGCAAATGATATGACCAACAAAGGCTTAATTTCCAAAATATACAAACAGCTTATACAGCTCAATATCAAAAAAACCCCAAACAACCCAATTAAAAAATGAGCAGAAGACCTAAAAACACATTTCTCCAAAGAAAGCAGGCAGATGGCCAACAGGCACATGAAAAGATGTTCAACATCACTAAGTATTGGAGAAATACAAATCAAAACTACCATGAGGTACCACCTTACACCAATCTGAATGGCCATCATCAAAAAGTTTGTAAATAATAAGTGCTGGAGAGGGTGTGGAGAATTGGGAACCTTCCCACACTGTTGCTAGGAATGCATATTGGTGCAGCCACTATGGGAAACATTATGGAGTTTCCTTCAAAAACTAAAAATAGAGTCACCATATGCTCCAGCTATCCCACTCCTGGGCATATATCCAGTAAAGATGAAAACTCTAATTTGAAAAGATACATGCACCCTAATGTTCATAGCAGCACTATTTACAATAGCCAAGACATGGAAGCAAGCTAAATGTCCATCCACAGAGGAATGGATGAAGATGATGTTATAAATATCTATATATACACATACATACACACACACACACACAATGGAATATTATTCAGCCATAAGAAAAGAATAAAGTAATGTCATTTATAGGAACATGGATGGACCTAGAGGTTATTATACTAAGTGAAGTAAGTTAGACAAAGACAAATATCATATGATATCACTTATATGTGGAATCTAAAAATATGATACAAATGAACTTATTGACAAAACAGAAGTAGTCTCATGGACATAGAAAACAAACTTATGGTTACCAAAGGTGAAAGGGGGGAGGGATGAATTGGGAATTTGGTATTAACAGATACACATTACTATATGTAAAATAGATAAACAAGAACCTACAGTATAGTATAGGGAACTATATTCAATAGTTTGTAATAACCTATAATGGAATAGAATCTGAAAAGAATATATATATATATATATATATATATATATGTTTATAATCATATTGCACATAATTTGAATTCCAGGAAATGGAAGAATAAGCATTTGAGAAAAATGGCCAAAATTATAAATAATTGATGAACATGGTAACCATATAAATCCAGAAAATTTAATGAATTCCAAGTAGAACATAATACATACACAAACACAGACACCCACACACAGAAACACATACTCTCTCACAGTCCAAAATACATTTCAAGACTAAATTACCAAAAGAGAATGATGAAAGTGTTCTTGACTAAATATTCAAGCCAGAAGACAACAGGACAACATATTTAAAGTTATGAAAGAGTAAAAAAAGGAAAACAAAATAAACCTCTGTCAAACCAGACTACAGGTATTAGAGCTATAGCAGTTTCTATAATTTATTGAATTAAGTTGGTATTATTCTGAAGAAAATTGTGTAAGTTATGATACATATTGTAATTGGTAGAGCAACCAAGAAAAAAATAACTTAATAATGATTTAAAAAAACAGAAGAATTGAGTAGGTACACCACAAAATATCTATTTAACATAAAAGTACGCACAGGTGAGGAACAAAATCAGCATCAGTCATATAGGAAACTAATCACAAAATGGCAGAAATAAATTCTATAATATTAATAATTTTAGTTATAAATGGATTAACATCCCAATGAAAAGGCAGGGATTTTCTGACTAATAATTAAAAAAAAAATACTAACCAACCTCCCAACATCCAACTATATGCTTTAGAGTCAAAGACAAAAATAGTTTGAAAGAAAGGAGGTAGAAAAGATAAAGCATTCAAAAGAGTAGCAAAGAGGGCTAAAATGGCTATGCTAATATTAGATAAAATGAACTTTAAGACAAAATATGTTATTAGATACACAGAGACATATTTTATAATAAAAAGATCAATATATCAAAAAGAAATAACCGTTATAATCAGGTACATAGGCAACAACAGAGCCCCAAATTTTATATGAAGTACATACTAAAATAACCAAAGGGAAAATAGATAATTCAAAAAATAGTAGTTGGAGACCTCAATACCTCACTCTTAATAATGGATAGAACAATTTGTCAGAAAATAAACAAGGATACAGAATACTTGCCCAACATAATTATCCCACTTCACCTAACTTATATCCATAGAATACTCCTCCAAACAATAGAAGAATCAACATTCTTTCTAAGGTCACATAGAATATTCTCCAGGATAAAACATATGCTCTGCCATAAAACAAGTATTAGTAAATTCAAAAGGATGGAAATCATACAAAATATGTTTTCTAATAAAAACAGAATTCAATCAGAAATTGATGGCACTACAAAATTAGGAAAATGCACACACACATTTCGAGGGAAAATAAGAAACACTTCTAAGTAAACCACGGGTCAAGGAAGAAATAATAAGGAAGGGATATAGAAAAAAATTAAAGGATAATGAAAACACAGCATATCAACATTTATGAAATGCAGGTAAAACAGTACTTAGAGGGAAACTTTAACTTTCAGCACTTTTTAAAATATAGGAAAGATCTAAATTCACTAACCAAAAGTTCCATCATAGGGATCTACCCAAAGGATACATAAGGAAATAACAAAGCTTGTAGTAGAGATTATCATACTAAGTGAAAGAAGTCAGACAGAGAAAGAAAAATATCATATGGTATCACTTATATATGGAATCTAAAAAAATGATACAAATGAATATATTTGCAAAACAGAAATAGACTCACAGACATAGAAAACAAAATTATGGTTACCAAAGGGGAGGGGGGAGGGATAAATTAGAAGTTTGGGATTAACATATACACACTACTGTATATAAAATAGATAAACAACAATGACCTACTATACAGTACAGGGAACTATATTCAATATCATATAATGACCTATAATGGAAAAGAATCTGAAAAATTATATGTATATGTATAACTGAATCACTTTGCTGTGCAGCTGAAACACTGTAAATCAACTATACTTCAATTAAAAAAATTAAAGATTGTAATAGAAATCAATTAAATAAATGGAAAAAAATCAATAAAACCAAAAGTTATTTTTTTGAAAAGTATTGACCTGTAAATAAACCTAAAAAGGAAAAAGAGAGAGAGGATTAAAATTAACAAATTAAAGAACTGAAAATTGGATATCATTATAATCACTACAGAGATTAAAAATATTTTAATCTCTGTAGTGATTATAGAATTAAAGGTTGGTATACATCCAAAAATAAATTAATAAAAAACTTAATAGAATAAAATACAAAAAATGCCCTCCCTTCACCACTCCAAAAACTGTTACAATAGCTAAAATCCATATCACAACCAAACGCTGGTGAGTATGGGGAGCAATAGAAACTCTCATTCACGGCTAGTGAGAATGCAAAATTGTATACTGCCACTATGGAAGATAATTTAGTGGTTTCTTACAAAATTAAAATATTCTTACTGTAAGAAGAAGCAATCTTACTCCTTGGTATTTACCCAAAGAGTGAAAACTTATGTCCACATGAAAACCTGCACACAGATGACTATAGAATTTTTATTGATGATTTCTAAAAGTTGGAAGCAACCAAGATGTCCTTCACTAGGTAAATGGATAAATAAATGGTGGTACATTTGCACAACGGAATATTATTCAGCACTTTAAAAAAAGCTATCAAGTCATGACAAAAAAAGGGGGAATCTTAAATACATATTATTAAATGAAAGAAACCAGTCTGAAAAATCAACATACCATATGATTCCAACCAGATGACATTCTAGAAAAAGGAAAACTATGGAGACAATAAAATCCAGGGGTTAGAGGTTAAGGAGGGCTGAATAGGTGGAGCCCAAGAATTTGTAGAGCAGTGAAACTACTCTGTATGACACTATAATGGTGCGTGCATGTCATTATACATTTGCTCAAACTCATAGAATGTACAACACCAAGAGTGAACCATAATGTAAACAAAGGATTCTGGGTGGTAATGATGTGTCAATGTAGGCTCATCAATTGTAACAAATATATTACTCTGGTGGAGAATGTTGATATTAAGGGAGGTTATGCATGTGTGTGTGGGGGGGTGGGGGGTAATGGGAAATCTCTGTACCTTCCAATCAATTTTGCTGTACACTTAAAACTACTCTTAAGAAAAGCTCTCAACAATGTAGTTATTCAGATGATGTTTTTCAACCTTACAGTGGACATCTATGAAGATTCTACAGGTAACATCATACTTAAAAGTAAAGACTGAATGCTTGTCCCCTAAGGTGAGAAGCTATTCAAGTGATGCTTGTCACTCCTCTTCAACATTGTACAGAAGGCTATAGCCAAAGGAATTGGTAGTAAGAAAGGGGAGTGAAGGTAAGGGGAAAAGAAAGAAAGAATTAAAGGCATCCATATTGGGAAGAAAGAAGTAAAAATGCCATTGTTTACAGACAACTTGATCCTAGATGAAGCAAATCCTAAGGTATTCTGTACTAGAACTACTAAACAAATTCAGCAATATTACCACATATAAGATTAATATATAGAATTTGTTTTTATATAATAGCAATAAAATCTAAAAATGAATTTAAGAAATTAATTCCAGTCATAACAGTTTCACAAAGAATAAGATACTTAAGAATAACTTTAACCAAAGAAGTATAAGACTCGTATACTAAAAACTATAAAATATTACTAACAGACCTTAAAATCTTAATAAGTGGAGACATATTCCATGTTCACGGATTAGAAAACTCAATATTGTTAAGGTGAAATTCTCCCCAGTTTGATCTACATGTTCAATGAAATCCCTATCAACATATCAGCAGGTTTTTTTCAGACTTACACTTCCTGATTTCAAAACTTACTATAAAGTGTAAAACTACAGTAATCAATACTGTGTGGTACTGGTATAACAACAGACATATAGATACATGGAACAGAATTGAGAGTCCAGAAATATATCCTCAGAACATAACAGATTTTGGACAAAGGTATGAATAACATGAATGGAAAAATGGTAATATTTTAAACAAATACATTTAATAATTGTATACATGCATACAAAAACATACATACATAAAAATTCATTTAAGATTTAATATAGACCTAAGTGGGAAAGGTATAACTATGAAACTTTTGGAAGAAAACGTAGAAGAAAATCTTCTTAAACTTGAATTATGCAAAAAGTTCTTGCATAATGATATGATGCAAGATATGATGCCAAAAGCATATTACAATTAGAAAAAAAAATCTTCCTCATCCCAATAAATAAAATTATTGAATCTGCCTATTTTTTATATCATGCTTAAAAAAGTTACTTAGATGTTCCCTATAAGATAGTGATTAAGCTATGCATTTCCACTCTCTTCACTTCAACATTTTGTGGAATTCCTTGCCATTGCAATAAGACAAAAACAACAAAAAAGTGTATATAGATTGGAAAGAAAGAATATGTTTTAATTCACAGGTCATATAATTATGTGTAAAGGAAAAGACTTCAAGAAAACTCCATCAACTAATATTTTAAATTAACATGATCACAGGATACAAGGCCAATTTACCAAAATCAATAAAATCTATAAATTAGCAATAGATGCTTGGAATATGAAGTTCTAAAAATAATAATGTTTAATATTTAAAGATAAATTGAACAAAATATGTTTAAGAGCTGAATACTAAAACTACAACATTCAGGTTGAAATTACAGAGGATCCAAATAAATAGAGATGGGTAATTTTCAAAGAATAGAAAACTCAATATGACTAAGATATCAATTTTTTACAGTAGATTTGTTAATTCAATATATTTCCAATCAAATTCCATCAGGGACATATAATAGATAACTGACTCAAAAATATTTATGAAAATGTAAGTAGCCTATAATAGCTGAAACAAAATTGATATAGAAGAAAAAGATGTAAGATTTTGCTATCTGATTTCAAGGCTTACTTTAAGAACACATAAAAATCAATGAAATAATAAGAGTTTAAAATCAAACCCATGCATATATGATAGATTGACTTTGACAAAGTTACTGATGTAATGCAGTGGGGAATAAAATTATTTTCAACAAATGGCTCTGAAACAACTATAGTTTTTTTGTTTGTTTGTTTTTTGGGTTTTTTTGTGGTATGCAGGCCTCTCACTGTTGTGGCCTCTCCCTTGTGGAGCACAGGCTACGGACGCACAGGCTCAGTGGCCACGGCTACGGGCCTAGCTGCTCCACGGCATGTGGAATCTTCCCGGACTGGGGCAGGAACCTGTGTCCCCTGCATCGGCAGGCGGACTCTCAACCACTGTGCCACCAGGGAAGCCCTATAGATTTTAATAGAGAGAAATACCTTGATCCTTAACAGGCTATGCCCAGAAATTAACTAAATCTTGATAAAATATCTACATGTAGTGGCTGAAACTCTAAAATACCTAGGAGAAAATCTTGGTAAACTTGGGTTGGGCATAATTTCCTTTGATGGAATACAAAAAGTATGAACAACAATAGAAAAGAAATAATTAATACATTAGACTTTTGGCCATTGAAAGTGATCATTAATAAGATGAAAATCCAAGTCCTGGAGAACAATATAACAACAATTATAAAAAACAGAAAACAGCAGATTATGTATGTTCACATTAAAATGGAGAATAAGATTGATATTTTTATGAAAGTCATCATTTGTCATTTCATCAGAATAAGTATAATTATGATAAACATCGCCACCCTTTTCACAACAGTAGCAGTAGCGTAATACAGGTCCCTTTCTATGTTTTAATTCTTCTGGGTTTATTTTTACTGCCTGTTATAACTGTTGTTATAGAGGGGATAGAATTGTGGAATCCAAGCTCTGGAATCTTACTGGTGAGAGTCAAGCAGGACATAGAATTTTAAAATTAGACGTAAATACACTACCATGTGTAAAATAGATAGCTATTGGGAACCTGCTGTATAGGGGGCTCAGCTCGGTGCTCTGTGATGACCTAGATGGGTGGGATGGGAGGCATGGAAGTCCAAGAGGGAGAGGATATATGTATACATATAGCTGATTCACTTTGTTATAAAGCAGAAACTAACACACAATCGTAAAGCAATTATACTCCCATAAAGATGTTTAAAAAAATGAATATAGGGTCTTCCCTGGTGGCGCAGTGGTTGAGAGTCCACCTGCCAATGCAGGGGACACGGGTTCGTGCCCTGGTCCGGGAAGATCCCACATGCCGCGGAGCGGTTGGGCCCGTGAGGCATGGCTGCTGAGCCTGCGTGTCCAGAGCCTGTGCTCTGCAACGGGAGAGGCCACAACAGTGAGAGGTCCGCGTATCGAAAAAAAAAAAAAAAAAAGGAATGTAGGGCATGTACTATTTTCTCTGACAATTATCTTGTGGTCTCTAACAATGCACTATTTTAATATGAACATATTCTTTTCTTTCTTTCTACAGTCTCAATTATGTATTGGATAATTTTCTTCAATATAATTGTTACCTCCTATAAGATGAAAACATATATTCTGTAAGCAGTATCACTTTGTCATCCACTATACTTCTGTACTATACTCGTTAACCCAGAAATAAAGTGGCATTATATGTTTTTAAAAATGCAGTCTTAATGCTGCCTATGTTTACAAACACTGATCACCAAAAACACAGTTCAGTCATTGACAAAGCACATTAATTCCAGGTACATTAGTGTATAAAGGCAGAAGACATATTTCCCACTGGGGTCAAATAGAAAAATGTCAATTACGAAAGGTTAGATGAACACAATATCCAGAATATTTAGAAAGATATCCACATGCTATGACCTTTCACCTAAGATGATAATGTTGTGTGGTATGTGAAAGCAAACCTAACCTCTGGAATTTTTTAAGTCTTTTCAAATACTTAATAATAAAGTCACAGTAGTATATTGTATAATATCTGTGAATTTGTAAAGAAAGGAACATAGAAAATAACTATTCACAGGTCTGTCATTTTCTAAGTGCATCAGCCTTACACAATCTTCAATATTGAATCTTCTTCATCTTATGAGTGAGGTTCAATGACCAGACCTGAAAGTTCCATTGGGATAGTAAAGGATTAATGGTCTTGTAGTGCTTGTTTGCTGACATACTCTGCTGATTACTGTGCAAATCCTACCTTTTTCATTAATGGTAGAGAAGGGAAGAGCACTCTTTTCAACTTCTATTACAACTTATTTTCTGCTGTAAAAATGGTCTAGTCAATTCCTAGTAGAAAATAATTACAAGATTTATAGTCACTTGATCCTGTTTAAAGGTCGCCAAGGCTGAATAAATCAAAATGTTTAAGGATAGTAATATGTCCATAGTTGAGGAATACAGTTTACAAAGTTTTCAAAACAAAAAGGTTAATTCAAAGAAGACCTTCTTATTGACAACCAGGAATGTTCAGTATTGCTTAGTTAGAAGTTTGTCACTGAAAGTTTCAAAACAAAACTTTGAGGGCTTCTCTGGTGGCTCAGTGGTTGAGAGTCCGCCTGCCAATGCAGGGGACACGGTTCGTGCCCCAGTCCGGGAAGATCCCACATGCTGCGGAGCGGCTGGGGCAGTGAGCCATGGCCGCTGAGCCTGCGCGTCCGGAGCCTGTGCTCCACAACGGGAGAGGCCACAACAGTGAGAGGCCCGCATACTGAAAAAAAAAAAAAAAAAAACAAAAAACTTTGAGACAACCTAGGACATCAGGTAAATTTTACTCGTCACATGCCCAAGTAGTCTCAGGACATAATTAGGAGCTTCCAGTTGGATGTCATTACAGGTAGGGAAATCAAGTGGGAAATGGGTTGCTGACCTACCTACACGCTTAAGAGAAAAACAAATGTCAACAATATGTTGCTCCAAAGTGAGTGTGGCCCTATGGACCTCTCAACTTGCAGTTGGTATCAGAAGTCTTAGGCAGACTTGGCAGTCTGGCGAAATGAAAACTAAGAGTTTGTCTAAACCTGGATAATATCTTAGGTGGAAGAGATATTTATTTGATGGTTCTATATATGATTTGACATTCTGATTTGTCATGTCAAATAACTGGTTTACATTTCCTAATCACTGTGTACTATTTGACATGAACACCATCACTTTCATCAACCTGTGTAATGGTCAATGTTATGTATCAACTTACGTAAGCTATAATCTCCAGTTATTCAATCAAAAACTAATCTAGATTTTGCTGTGAAGGTGTTCTGTTGATGTGATTAAACTTTACAGTCAACTGACTTTAAAGGAGATTATTCCAGGTATTCTGGATGGGTCTGATTCAATTAGTTTAACAGCCTTAAAAAGCAGAGCTGAAGCTTCCCTGCAGAAGAAGAAATTCCCCCTGTGGATAGTAGCTCCAACTTATGACTGAGAGTCCTGGTCTGTGATTGCTGATGTGGCCTACAGATTTTGGACATACCTTGCCTCTCTCACATTTGCATATATCAATCCCATGCAATGATTCTCTTAACATGTATCCCTATGATTTTGTTTCTCTCATTGATCTCTGATTCAACTTGAAAAACAATAATTTTATTTTAAGCAAAAATTCATATGTATTATTTGAAATTATCCTCTGTCTCTAATAGCAAAACTTCATTTTAATAAAATTAATTCACTTACATGTTTAACAAAGTTTGATAGAGTTATAAATATGTTTTGGTCAACTATGTATGTGCTTGTTGAAATGCAAATTTAAATAAAACAAAAATCCTGCCCTCAAAGATTTGTGTGAAAATATGTTTATGAATACCTAAAATACAAGGTAGGAAATGTGAAGCACTATAAAACCTAGGCAGGTAAATTACTGTGAGAGCTCTGATGAAGAAAATATTACTTCCATTTAGGGGAATTTGATTTTCCCTCAAAGTTATATAATAGAATTTCATCTTTATCCAGACTCAACCTTTGACTTTGGTGTTGAAACAAGCTATAATGGTACTTATTGTATAGTCAGCTATGTGGGGACACTTAACAGAGACCAGCCGTTCACTTCCCATGAACCAAGGTTATTCCACAATGATTTTGTGTCACAATTGATATGAACCACATTTGAAGGAGTCTGAAAGTGAAAGGATCACTAGAAAAGTCCATGAATCTTGTAAAAGATTACTTTTGTGGCATAGGATTTTTTAGTATTACTAACATACAACTTAGAAATGAGAGATAGCATATGAGTTCAAGTGTCACTGCTAACTTTCATTTTCTGCATCTTGAGAGAGGAGAAAGCACATTTAATCTTGTCTACACTTGGGGTTTGGGTTTTCCTGTATAAGATTCATTATTATAATAAATGGGTTGCTAGAATATGTGTTAGAAAATTATTAAAATATTCCTTACATGATGCTGTACTGCAATTTTTGCATGATGGACTTGAGATATTTTACACTTAAATAAATAAAATGCAAAATTTTCTTCTCTGCTCCAGAGAGTATAAGGATAATAACAATAATTTTAAAAGCTTTTAAAATTTAGAAACTCAACATGAGAAATACTGACCCAAGTGCTAAAAACAAAACAAAAAAAATTGAAGATCACCTATCTACTGTCTATGAATGTGCATATTTAATATGCACTGACATTCACTTTTCAGTCTGAAGAATGATATCTAAACTGACATGATACTAATTATTCACTGGAGATGTTTTCTGAACACCAGTTTTTCTTGATTATTCCATATTTTCATAGATCTGGATGTTAAACTTTTCTTTCTGCAGCAAGAACTTTCTTACTAATGACTACTGGTATTTTAATTAGAAGAAATATACTAGAACTGAGAAAACTGGGTTCTCCTTATGTAGGCTTTTTCATTAAAATCGCCATACAATCTCAAGCAAGATCTGGGCCTCAATTTTCTCAACTTGTTTGAACTACCTGAACTAATATTATTGTTTTATATTTTAGTCTGTTACCTTTATTGTATGCTTCTTGATTCACAGAACAGTAAAGTATAAGTCTGTTGAGAAACAGAAGTTAAGATGGCCTTTTCTTATATACATATTAATAACAATATAATAAGTTTTTGACCTATAAACTGCATCCTCTCTGTGCCTCAAGATTCTTCTTAACTCAGTCCATTCTTCACAGCCAAAATAATAATTTTCATAATATGTCATTTGAACATATAACTCCCACATTAAAAAGTCTTCCATGGCCCCTTGTTACCTATCAAATGAGATCTAGGCCAAAACTAGTAAAACTTGTCAAATCACTGGTCTAAGAATATAGATTTTGATTTAGAGTCCTGGTTTTGAATCCTTTTCTAACACTTATTAGATATATGTCTCAATTTCAAAATCTGTAAAATAGTGACAGTAACATTGTATATTCCATAGGATGATAGGGAAAATAAAAATGATATATTTGAAAACTGCTTGGAACTATGCTTATTACTTGTAAGCATTCAATATATATTACCTATTACTAGTAGTAGTATCATTCCCAATGCCTTTCTGTTCCTTACATATGTTCCTGTTTTATATCTCAATTTTTTCTTATACTATCAATCTTACAAGACCAACTTAATGTCAATTCCTCTAATAATAATTCCAAGTAGTCAATAAATATTTATTAATGATGGAGTATGTTTTATCCCTTATAAATACATGAAAGGAATTTATAATTTGTAGTGAACCTTACAAATAAAAACAAAATTCAGTAAATTAATTAGATATGCATGAAATTCAGAAGGACATAATAGAGAATATAAGCCTGTATTTGGGAATCTCAGAAAAGAATGTTTAAGTTGAAGTTTGAAGAGTAAATGAATAGAACATGTCCAAGTTATTAGAGCATTCCAAGTTGAGAGAAACTGACACGATCATTCCAGAAATAAGGAATTGCTTATGAAAAAGACAGAATACTTGGCATGATTAGTTGACTAAAACTGCAACTAAATATAATTTACTTGATCTCCTTAATTTTCTTCTAATACTTACCTAATATCTAGGTGAATCTAACCATTGTCTTATTTTTTTCCAACTTTAAAATGGGGATAATAATAGTGCAAATATCATAAAGATTTTCTGAGGACTAAATGAGTTCATGTAGAAAAAATGATTACATCAATATCTAACACAAAATGCCAGACAATTATTAAGTTATATGATAAAATATCATTATCATCATTATCATCATCTTGGCAAGAAAG
This sequence comes from Stenella coeruleoalba, assembly GCF_951394435.1. NCBI lineage: Eukaryota > Metazoa > Chordata > Mammalia > Artiodactyla > Delphinidae > Stenella > Stenella coeruleoalba. The sequence continues at coordinate 108,605,468 of NC_137150.1, read as the reverse complement.
TAGAGAGGTGATGGGGTGGGAACTTGGGTAGACATTGATGGGGCAGGAAATGGGACCCATTATAAAGGATCCTGATCAAGAATGGCCTTTAATATCTATCTTACAAAATAATTTGGATTTTGTCACTGAACCTTGGAAAGTCATGGAATTCTTTGGGACAGGGAGTGGAGGATCATATTTTCAAGTAAGAATGATAATATTTAAAAGACAGCCACCAAGATGGTCCTCAGTGATGCTATTTCCTGGTTTTCATGCTCTTATTTTATCTATCTCCTCTCCCCTTTATACCAGAGTTTGTTTCCATGAGTAATAAGTTATGGCACATATGATGGTATATGATTTCCAAGGCTAAATCCTATAAGATATGGCTGTCTCTTAGAACACTCACCCTGGGTGACGTCAGCTGCCATGTGAAACGGAAACCAAAGCATCCCTAAGAAGAGTCCACTGGTGAGGAACTGAAACTTCCTGCCAATAACTAATGAGACACTGAGGCACGCAGCCAACAACCATGTTAGTAAGCCCTCTTGAGAAGGGCTGTTTCTTCAGCTTTATTTAGACTGTCAGATAGCTACAGTGCTGATTGATGCCCTGACCACAGTCTATGAGAGACCCTAGACAGAACCAGTAATCTAAGCTGTTGTTGAGTTCTTACTGTAAAAATATGAAATAATAAATGTTTGTTCTTTTATGTTGCCAAATTTGAGGATACTTTGTAACGTAGTATTAGGTAAGCAATAAAAAGTTCAAGAAAATTTCATTGATATATGTTTTTTTTTCCACTTATTTACCAGAGCAGTAAGCATTGTATTTGAATATAATTTACCTTCCCTGGTTATAAGTCAAGAAATGCTAATAAATGTGCTTATTAGGATGCTTTGCTCATAATACTTAAGGAGTAAGTGAATTAGTGCATTTGTACCACCACATGAGAATTACAATGGTGAATATTTCAATGAATTAAAGGAAAATCTAATTATGTAACAGTATATAGTCAAAATACCAGTCAATTTTGCTAGACTCACAAAAAATATTTGAACATTTTATAGTAGGCTCCAACACAATATTTTAAATTCTATTAGTATGTTAAAACAAACCTTTAATTTGCCTACATCTAAGTTTTCTTTTATTGTCTGGGGAAAAATATTAATCATAGTTTTTCATTTCTTTGAGGAAAAACAATTTTTATTGGTTTCTTGCTTTGAATATAAAAGAAAGATATTGTGTGTTGCAATGACACTACAGTTAGATATTGCAGAGTAAATTGTCCTACTTAAAAGTCATTAAATGGCAGAAACCATATGGATGCTATCATGAGATGATTGTGATAATAAGCAATGGCTGCAAAACAGTGAGGAGGGCCTAGCTGAGACTGAGATGAAGAATATGGGATACAACCAATATAAGATTAACAAGATTGAATATGTCTTACATAGTAACTGTTTGACTAACATTAAGTTATGTATATAAAATCCATCTCCATGTGAATGAAAACATTTCATAATAGCAGGATCCTGACTGAGAAAACCATACATGGAAAGTTATTTTTAAAAGACATGAAATTTTGTATTTCTAAAATTAATCAATCCTCCTCAACCCCAGTGGCATGATTAGGGCTCATAGTGCAATCTTCTGTTTCTCCCTTATGGGTTTCTATGTTACAACTAACTGCATTATTAACAGTCCTCAAGTGTATCTTAACTGTCTGTTATAGAACACTGAAACAACTGAATAATAGAAGTTATTTTCAAATGCAGATGCAAAATACACCTAAATAGACCATGTGTATTTCCTTAGAACAAATTTCAACAAATTTCAAAAGATTGAAATCATACAGAGTATGCTATATACTATGATAAAATAAAACAAGAAATGAATAAAACAAGGAGACCAAAGATACCAAAATAATTAAAAATTAAATCATATACTTCAAAATAGTTCACAAGACAAAGTATCAAAAATATTAAAAATATGATAAAAATAAAACAGCAAAACTTGTAGGTTCTAGCTAAATTGATGCTTAAAAAGAAAATCTTTTTACATCTACATATGAGAAACACTGCATATTTCTGTCTCTTTCTCCATTTTGGATACCACAAATGCTAAGAAAAGTGGATGCAGTCATCTTTTATTAAAAACAAATGAAAAGAGCTGATAAAAACAAATGAAATTTTGCTTTGATCCAAGCAAAATTGATCCAGAAAAATAAAATAAAATTCATCAAGACCAAAAACAAAATAAAAATCACTAGTGTACAGACAATAAAATGACAATAAGAGAATATTATAAAAAATTTCATATAAGTAAATTAGACATCAGTGAGGAAGTTGAAATATTCTTTGAAAAATGAAACTTATTGAAACAAATACAAGAAGAAGTAGGTGACTCAAATAGTTCAATATCTGTCAAAACTTTAATAATCTTACCATGAAGGAATTTTCAAGCTCTGATGACTTCATTGATAAAGCCTACAAAAGATATATGAAAAAAAGTATACTATCTATTTTGAACATGTTTTTCGGACATTAGAACAGAACATTTAGCATTTGTTCAATAAAGCCAGCCCAATGAAAATAACACACCCTTATAAGGATATTAAAATAGATGAGTCTTATAATCAGTATCCCTTATAAATACAGTGTTTTTAATATTTTAATAAACTGAATAAAAAATTATAAAATATATTAACTTCATGACAAGGCAAGTGTACACAAAGAATACAAAGTTAAAGGTAATCAATACAACTAACCACATTAAGAGACTAAAAAAATTAAAAATGCTAAAATTAATGGCTCTGATTTAAATAAATGAAAAAATAAATTATCAGCAAACTAGGAAGAGGTATTCTGGGTAAGAGAATGTCTTCAATATATGGTGCTGAAATGACTGGGTTACAATATGGGGAAAGTAAACCTTTATCAATACCTCACACCATACACACACACACACACACACACACACACACACACACAAATACGTGGTGGATTACATACATCTAAATGTATAAAAAAGATAGATTAAATATCTTCATGGTGTTAGGGAAAGACTTTTTTCATATCAGTAACAAACATATTATAACAGAAGACAAAAGATAAATTGGAATACAGGAGAAATAGAAGTTAAAATTTTCAAAACTTATCTTAAACCAAAAAAAACATTAAGCAACTAATAAGTCAGATACTGGGAAAAAGGTACTCACTCTTCACAAGTCTGAATAATGACTCAGACTAACAATATTACAACTTTTACAGATATATATATATATATATATATATATATATATATATATATATATATCAAAACAATTTAAAATGGACGAAATATTTGAACAAGTACTTCAAAAGAAATGAAATCTAAGTTGCCAATAAACATAGGAAAAGTTGTTCTGCATTATTATTCAGTTCAAATTAAAATCACAATGGGATATACATACACATTGACTAAAATGGCTAAAATTAAGAAAATACATGTTTATTGAGAATATACAGTGACTGGATTTTCATTCATTATAGTGTAATTATAAAATTGTACAATTAAGTTGGAAATTATTTGATGGTATTTGTTATAGATAACCATATACTTTCCCTATATGCAGTGATTCTACTTTAAGTTTTTATAAGAGAAATGTGTGTTTATGTCTAAAAAAATGACTTGTTCAAGAATATTCAGTAAATATTTACATAAAATAACCCACATTGGAAACATTTCAAGTGTTCATCAAGAAGAGAATGAACATGCTTTGTAGTATATACACAGTACTTTACAGCAATAAAAAAGATCTAATTATTCACATGTGCATTAAAATAATTTACTCTCAAAGCTATTCTGGTGAGAGAAAGAAGACAGTCATGAAAGAAAGAGTGCATTCTGGATTAGGCAGGTGTTATTCATATCAACAGAAGTCAGATTTGCAGTTACTTCTCCAGGTTATTTTCTGGAAAAGAATGATAGAGATATTCTATAATATTATTTTTAATGTGATTAAAAGGTTTTTACATATTTTAAATGCCTTTAACTCTATGCTTAGGACTTGTGCTTTTTACTGTATGTAGATGATATCTCAATTTAGAAAGAGAAATAATCTTAGCCTAAAATATAAAAATTTCAACCATCCTTTTATAATCCTTGCTCCAAAACCCTGACTTTCAGATAATGCCTTTTGTTTCTGTGAGAGCTCACTAAACTTATGTTTCCATTTTCTTAATGTTCACTGTAGTTATTTACATTATTTATACCACTGCCAAGTTGATGATATAAATTATTTTTCTACATATTATTTTCCAATGCTGAAGGAAATTGTGAATTTTACTGCTACTTTGACAAGAAGTCATCGGGAATTTGTGAAAGTGCCAATCAGTACATATTTATTATTGGGTAAAATCTTTTATGATCTTCTCATTTCTCTAATTCTGTATTCCTCCCCAGCTTTATTTTTTTTACCAAAAGGAACCCTCCTCTGCATCTTAGCCACAGCAGCATCCCCTGGTTTTTTTCTGCACATCAACATTACCTTCTGTCACGTTCTACTATTGATATGTTTCATTTTTGCAGACATATTGCACTGGAAATTTGCATTTGTTTGATTATTTATTCAATGTTTATTTCTGCCACTAAATTGTAAGTTTCATAAGTAAAGACGTCATGGTTTGAATTTGTGAGTTTTTGGCTTGTTTCTTTGTTTGACTGGTTATTACTAGGTTGGCTGATGGTGGTTCTTGCTGTTTTACTCAATAACTTTTTGTCTCCAGCACCTTACAGTTGTTACAACAAACAGTAGGAGCTTAGTATCTATTAATAAATTAATATTAATAACATTTGGTTTAATCAGTTTGAGACACTGTAAAAATTACCTAGACTAGTTGGCTTGTTGAAGGCTCAGAAAAATGGTTAGTATTTTTTTAGAAATATTTTTTTAGGTATGTACATTTTTTTTCAAGATATAATGCTACTGAACACTTATAGACTACAGTATAATATAAACATAACTTTTATATGCACTGGGAAACCAAAAAATATATGTGACTCACTTTATTGTGATATTTGCTTTGTTGTAGTGGTCTGGAATCAAACATTCAATATATCCAAAATATGCCTATAATTGCATTAATTCTAATTCCATTATAAGGACCTTATGATCATAATTCCCTCATGATCTAATTATCTCCCAAAGGTCCCATCTCCAAATATGACATTGGGAGTTATGTTCAATGTATGAACTCAAGTGGGACACATTCAGTCTATAGCAACACTGTAAATATAATTAGTCTTGGTTTTAAAGACCCTTAGTACAGCCCCTGTTTCTATATCTCAGCAATGTACTCACGCTTTCCTCAGCCTTCAAAAATTAAAGCCTCTAGGTTTCTGGTTCAAGACGGTAATGTAAAAATTCCTTAACCCACCTCCATCTATAGAACTGAATCTTCAGCTATGTATGGAAAAATTTTCTCTAAAAAAAAAAAAAATCTTGAAAACTAGCTGAACAACTCCTACATGTCAGGCAAATGAGAAAGAAAATAAAATCACATCAAATCAGGTAGGAGAGGCTGAGATACAATCTTGCCATAAACCCTACTCTTGGTAAAGTGACCCACACTTGGAAAAGAACTCAAAACATGGAGCTTTTCCCTGAGGAGTGAAGAGTTTGAACACTAGTTATGACACCTCAACTTTTAAGACCTGCACTTGAGAGACAAGTCCCCAAAACATCTACCTTTGAAAGCTAATGGGGCTCACATCCACCAGAATCAAGAGGCCATAGTAAACTAAGAAATAGCTCTTAAAGGGCATGCATGTCAATATTCACTTGGCCCTGGGACCAGACCAGAGACAACAGATTGAGAGGTACCCAGACTTTAGGTGAAAGAGCTTATTTTTTGTCTTAAGGTATCAACTTGAAGGGTAGGTGGCAAATTTAACACACATCTAGGGGCTTCCTGGGATATTTTCTGAGGATGCAGGCTTGAGGGCACCATCTTTGGTGTGTTCTCCCTCTGCCTTGCTTCAGCTGGTGGGCACCACATTTGTGGTCTTCTCTGCCACAGTCCAGCTCACTTGTATCTCTCAGAAAGAAGCTTGTACCCTCCTCTAGCACAAAATTTTTTGTGGCTGCCACCCAGGGAACACCTCTAGATTACCTGGCTCTGGTTGTCACCAGGGCTAACACTCAAGGGTCACACAGGACTACAGCCAATAGAGAAATAGTTCTTAAACAGCTATACCCCCAGGTGATAGCAAGAGGAAATCCTTCCAGAAGCCAAGACTTTCTGTGAAAGAGGGCTATTAGCTTATCTTCATAGCTGTGACGTGAGGGGCAGCATTCTAATTAAACACTCATCTAAAGGATGATGCTAATCTTTCTAGAGACATTGGAGGGTGGGCACTATCTTCATGTTCTCCCATTGCTGCATTCCAGAGTGCCAGTATCTCCTAGAGAGGAGCTTTTATATGTGTCTGGTGCCCCAGATATTATGTCTGGTGCCATGGATTTTTTTTGTTGCTGTTTGTTTTTTTGTGGTACGTGGGCCTCTCACTGTTGTGGCCTCTCCCGTTGCGGAGCAACAGGCTCTGGACGCGCAGGTTCAGCGGCCATGGCTCACGGATGCAGCCACTCCGCGGCATGTGGGATCTTCCCGGACTGGGGCATGAACCCATGTCCCCTGCATCGGTTGGCGGACTCTCAACCACTGCGCCACCAGGGAAGCCCAGGTGCCATGGATTTTGAAGCTGCCACAAGGGATGCCTCTTGACTGCCTGGTTCTGGTGACTAGGAAACCTTGTGATTCTGGTTCCAATGGGACTTTAACAATTGGAGAGAAAGTTTTTGGCAGGCTACCACCCAAGGGCATTTCACAGGTAGCAGACTGATACGCCCTTAGTTTTTCTGTAAAAGAAACCTATTTGCTTGTCCAAAATATTCAACCTGAGAGTCTGAAGCATATATCTGACAAAATATATGTAAAAATAGACTTACATTCACATCAGACAAAATAGACTATAGAACAAAGACTGTAATAAGAGACAAAGAGGAGGATTACATAGTGATAATCAATCCAACAGTAAGCTAGGCTATAACATTTGTAAAGATTTATGCACTAAACACATGAGCACCTAAATATATAAAGTGAACATTAACAGACATAAAGGGAGAAAAATACAGCAATATAACAATAGTAGGGGATTTTAATATCCCACTTTCATCAATGGTTAGATTATTCAGACAGAAAATCAATAAGTAAACACTGGTCTTAATAGATATAGAGAAAACACTTGAAAAAATTCAAGATCCATTTCTAATAAAACCTCTCAACACAGTGGATACAGAGGGTAGTTACCTCAGCATGACAAAGATCATATACTCCCTCTTGCTAACGTCAAAATTATTACAGAGCTATAGCAATCAAAACAGTATGGTATTGGCATAAATCATACAATAGATCAATGGAACAAGACAGAGAGCTCAGAAATAAACCCACACATATATGGTCATTTAATTAGGGAAAAGAAGCCAAGAGCATATAAAGGGGGAAGGATAGTCTCTTCAATAAATGGTGTTGGGAAAACTGTTGACAGTCACATGCAAAATGGTGCAACTAGATTACTATCTTACACCCTACACAAAATTTAACATAAAGCAGACTAAAGACTTGGATGTAAGACATGAAACCATAAAACTCCTAAAAGAAAACATAGGTAGTAGCCTCACTGATATCAATCTTATTGATATTTTTGTGGATCTGCCTCCCAAGGCAATGGAAACTAAAGCAGGAAAAAGAAAAAAAAAAAAAAAAGGAATTACAGCAATCTAAAAATGTTCTGCACAGCAAAGGAACTCACCTTCAAAATGAAAAGACAGTTTACTGAATGGGAGAAAATATTTGCAAATGATATGATCAATAAAGGGTTAATATTCAAAATCTATAAAAAACTCACACAACTCAATAGTAAAAAAAAAACAAACAAGTTGATTAAAAACTGGGCAGAAGATCTGACAGACATTTTTCCAAAGAAAACATACAGATGGTCAATGGGTACATGAAAAGTTTCTCAGCCATCAGGAAAATGCAAACCAAAACCACAATGAGATATCACCTCACATCTGTTAGACTATTATGAAAAAGACAAGAAATTACAAGTGTTGGTGAGAATGTGGAGAAAAGAGAACACTTGGGCACTGTTGATGGGTAAGTAAATTGGTGTAGTCTCTACAGAAAATAGTATTGAAATTCCCTCTAAAATTACCAATAGAACTATAAAATAACAGAGAAGTATACTTTAAGACACATTTCTGATATTTCTTTTATTGTTGCAGTGAAGTTACATGCTGATTATAGGCACTTTCTTTATTCCTGTATAACCTTAACTATTCAGTTGTGGAGGCATAAATATATTATAAATTGTATGCTGCAGGAAGTACTGTCATTCAAAGAGAAGCAGGGAACATACTTACTTAGATTAAGTAAGCCTTCCCAATGCTGGCATTTATTGTATACATTTACATATTGTAAAAAGCTTTAAAAATACATGGAGTTAGTTAGAAAGAAAAAAAAAGAATAATGTGTTCTCAAAATCATTGGTGGCTGGAGTACATTGTTTTTATAAGTATATGTTTATGTGTCTTTTTCTGGTAACAGACTCAACCTGTGTTTGAATTTATATTAATAATTATGCTTACTAATTTAGATAGGTTTAAGAATCAATGTTTGGTTGTGAGAGCGAATACCTGCTTACCTTCACTTGTTCTTAAAACACTGATTTATAAAATAATCAATAGTAATATTAATAAGTCCATTAAATAATTTAGGAAAGAAACACAAGGAAACAACTTATTTTTTACTTTTGGATGATAAACAATAGAATGGCAGGAGTTTTTATTTTCTCATCTTATTACATGAGAAGTTAGCTCTATAAATCTCCATGCATATCACTGCTTGTTAAATAGCACAAAATAAAATCAATAGTCAATGAAATTGTATTTTCAAGCTTCAAAGTGCTATAACAATAGAAAATTATTTTAAAAATCTTTTGTAAGGAATGCAATTGACAGCTTCTTTTCTAGTACTGATAGTGGTGGTATGATTTGAATATCAGTAAAGATACTATTATAATAATAGCTATAATGTGCTACTTCAGTTTCTAAAATGATTGTGACTTATACATAGGTTGATAATATTTTCTGTCAATTGCCTAAGAACAGTCTGTTTCACTGCTGGAGAAAGTGTAGACTAGGAGACTTGGAGTCAGTTGTGACCACTGCAAAGAAGTGTGATCTTGAAGGCAGTCACATTTATTTCAGAAGGAGGTAGGCCAGATGTGGCAGTTAAATGTGCCAGCTCAGACCAATAAACATTAAGTTGATTTAATGCTCAGTCTAGGAAAGTTAACAGAGAGTCCCTTAAATTTATTTTACTTGGGGTCAATATCTCCCTAGAAAAAAATCAGTAGATTAAAGATGCTAAAAACCAGGCCTGAAAAAAATAAATATCTCCAAAGATTCAAAAATTTTAGAAAAAAAATGACAAATTTACTAATAATTTCCTAACTTAATATTACTAAGAATGTCAGATAACATTTTCCTCAATCTTCCTTATGCCACCTGAATTTCTGAAATAAAATGAAGATTTTGTACACATACAGAAACTGCCAAAACACCAATATTCCCCTTGAAAGGGGAAAGTAATAAAATAGAAGAAAAAAAATGAAACCTAAGATCATACTATAATACAGAAAAGTGTTGGTTCATACAGATTTCAGATAATATGTGATAAAAGGGAAAACAACTCAAGACCAGATCTTGTGAATAAGTTTTGGGGCCATACCTGAAAAGCACCTGAAAGCCACCAACAACTGTCCAGGATTCAGATGGTGAAGACTACCTCTAATCTGATTCTGTGATAAAATAACTATTTTAACATATCTTGAATGATTATTGCAAGCAAGTGTGAGTGAAGAGTGAGTTCAGTAAGAGAAGTGATGTCAGCAAGACAGCAGACAATGAAAATCCAGCCCTCACTCTCAAACAAAAAGAATAAACAAGTCAACTGTCTAACAATGAGTATAGTTCTGGGAGATACTGGAATACATTTAGGGACAGCAGCAACTCAGAGGAATGCAGAGACTAGGGATAGCTGTACAGAAATGGACAGGAAACATTCCACCTATATCTTATCATTTCTGACACCAGCTCAGTGCTGTGGAGAATTCCACTAACTCTAAGTTCCCCCAGGCAGAAGGTGGAGAGGGTGGACTTCAGCAGCCTTTTGCCATAAAGGATAAGCCCTAGCTACCACCACAGAGGTCTCCCAAAGTTTTCACTGATATGGACTCTAGCTGCTGGAGTTGCTGAGATCCATAGCTCCTGCATGCCTTGGAGCTAGAACCTCTAAGTACTGACACTCTCCAACCTGGATTTAGAGCCACAGTACCCATGCAGACTAGGTGTTCCTGAGCCCATGAGCCATGATCACCACCAAGTGCACAATCATGTACTTCTCCCAGCATATAGCAGTGCCACTGTGCACTCTCATGCCTGCAACAAGTACCTGCCACAAAGCACACTTATGAGGTCAGATATCTGCCACAACTAGACTCAACCCATGCATGCCTCCCTAAGACAGTACCACCACACACCCCCAGAACCCCTGTCTTTCTAAGTTCCTCAACATGGATCTGACTGAGAGCCACAGTATACCTCACCCAGCTGTTGTCCTTATGGCCACACATGTAAGGAAGTCTTTTTCTACCTAGACCAGTTTGTGATATTTGAAAGAGGTGACTGCTTGTTCAAATGAAAATACAGCAGCACAGGGCAAAAAGGAACATGAAAAATCAGGGAACATGACACCTCCAAAGGAACACAATAATGCTCCAGTAACCAATCCTAAAGAAACAGAAATGTATGAAGTGCCAGACAAATAATTCAAAATAATTCTTTTAAAGAAGATAATTGGTACTAAAAGAGAACAGAGCTAGACACCTCAGCAAAAAGCAGGAAAATGATACAAGAACAAAATGAGAAGTTCAACAGAGAGAAAAATTATAAAAAAAACAAACAAAAAAAGAGAAACACTAGAGCTGAAAAATATGTCTGAAATGAAAAATACAATAGAGAGCTTCAATAACAGATTTGATCAAGCAGAATAAAGAATAAGTGGGACTTCCCTGGTGGTGTGGTGGTTGAGAATCTGCCTGCCAATGCAGGGTACACGGGTTTGAGCCCTGATCTGGGAAGATCCCACATGCTGCGGAGCAACTAGGCCTGTGAGCCACAACTACTGAGCCTGCGGGTCTGGAGCCTGTGCTCCGCAACAAGAGAGGCTGTGACAGTGAGAGACCTACACACCGTGATGAGAGTGGTCCCCACTCACTGCAAATAGAGAAAGCCCTCACACAGAAACAAAGACCCAACACAGCCAAAAATAAATTAATTAATTAATTTTAAAAAAGAATAAAGAATAAGATAATTAAAATACAAATCATTTGAAATTTTCCAGACAGAGTAGAAAGAAAAGGAAAAAAAGAATGAAAAAGAATATAGAATGCTTACAGTATTTATGGGATACTGTCAAGAGAACCAATAAACACTTTATGAAGCCTCAGAAGGAGGAGAAAAAGGAAGGGAAAGAAAGCTTATTTAAAGAAATAATGGCTAAAATCTCCCTAAATATGTGGAAACCAATCATCATCCAGTTCCATGAAGTTTAAAAGTCCCTGTACAGTATCAACCACAATAAGACACTGCCAAGACACATAATAATCAATTTGTCGAAAGTCAAGGACAAAGAGAATTTTGAAAGCAGCAAAAGTGACATATAAGGGAAGCCCCATAAGACCATAATCATATTTTACAGCAGAAACTTTGCAGGACAGGAGAGTCAGATGAAATATTCAAAGTTCTGAAATAAAAAGCTTGCCAACCAAAAATCTACCTGTAAAAATATCCTTTAAAATGAAGGAGAGGGCTTACCTAGTGGCGCAGTGGTTGAGAGTCCCCCTGCTGATGCAGGGGACATGGGTTCCTGCCCCAGTCCGGGAAGATCCCACATGCCACGGAGTGACTGGGCCCTTGAGCCACGGCCAGTTGGCCTGTGCATCCGGAGCCTGTGCTCCACAATGGGAGAGGCCACAAGAGTGAGAGGTCTGTGTACTGCAAAAAAAAAAAAAAAAAAAATTAAGGAGAGTAGTCTTTCCCAAACAAACAAAAACTGAGAGACTTTATAACCAATTCGGTGAAGACATAAATATGGCTAAAGTTAAATACATAATCAACATAGAACAATTCAATACAATAGTGATGGTGCATAAATTATTTTTCACCCTGATATAAAAATTACAAGACAAAGATATTAAGAATAACTATAATCACAAAAGTTTGTTAATGGATACAATATAAAAAAAGTAAACTATGACTACAAGAAAACAAAGTGCGTGTGTATGTGTGTAGTAAAAGTGTAGAGATATTATATGCACCTGAAGTCAAGTTACCATCAACTTAAAAGAGACAATTTTAACTATAAAATACTTTATGCAAGTCTCATAGTAACTGCATAGAAAAAAACTATGCAGCTGTCAAAAAAATAAAATCAAGAGCATCAACTAAAATGATTATAAAAATTATCACATAACAAAGGAATACATCAAGAGAGGCAGAGGGGAACTTAACAGCAGCAAAACAGACAGAAAATTATTAACAAAATGGTAGTAGTAAATTCTTATCTATCAATAATTACTCTAAATATAAATAGATTAAACTCTCTAGTCAAAAGATGTAGGGTGGCTGAATGGAGTTTAAAGAAACAAGCTACAGTGATTTGTTGTCTAGAAGAGACTCACTTCAGGTTTAAGGACATGTGTAGGCTAAAACTGAAAGGACAAATGGTAACCAAAAGAAACCGGGAGTAGCTATACTTACATCAAACAAGATAGACTTTAAATCAAAAACTCTCTCTAAAAAAGGAGGAGGTCCTTATATAATGATGAAAGAGTCAATTCAACAGGAAGATACAACAAGTATTCATATATATTACATATATATATATATGTATACATATATATGTGGCCAACATCAAAACACCTAAATATGTATAGCATATATTGACAGATCTGAAGAGAGAAATTAACAGCAATACAATAATAGGAGGCTTCAATACCTCATGTTCAATGACGGATTGGACATCAAAACAGAAACTCAATAAACAGTAGTTTTGAACAACACTATAGGCCAAACAGGCCTAACAGACATATTTAGAACTTTCCATAAAAAAGAAGAGTACATATTCTTCTCATGTGCACACAGAATAGTTTCCAGAATAGATCATATATTGGGTCACAAAACAAGTCTCAACAATTTAAGAAGATTGAAATCATTCCAAGTACTTATTCAGACCACCATGTAATGAGTTTAGAAATTAATAATAGTGAGAAAATTAACAAATATGTGGAAACTGAAAAACTAATTTTTTAATAACCATTGGGTCAAAGGGGAAGTCAATAGGGAATTTGAAAATCTCTCAAAAGAAATGAAAACAAAAATATAACACACCTAAACTTACAGAATGCAGCAAAAGCAATGGATATGGAAACAACCTAAATTTCTATTGGTGGATAAATGTATATACGTATGTATATACATGCACACACACACAAAATGTTACTCAGTCTTTAAAAAGGAGATCTGCCATTTACAAAAACATGGATTAACCTGGAGGGCATTATGTTCAGTGAAGTAAACCAGACATAGAAAGAAAAAATACTCTATGATCTCACATATATGTGGAATCTAAAAAATTTATAAATTTTATTAAATTTATAGAAACAGAGATTGAAACAGTAGTTACCAGGGTCAGAGGGTGTGAGAAATGGTAAGATATTGCCAAATGATACAAAGTTTCAGTTTTCTATGATGAATAAATTCTACATAACCAATGGTTAATATAGTTAATTACATTGTATTGTATATGTGAAATTTGCTAAGAGAGTAGATCATAAGTTTTCTCTCCGCCCACACACAAAAACATGACTATGTGAGGATTTGGATTTGTGTTCATTAGCTTGGCTATAGTCATCATTTCACAAAGCATGTGTAGATCAAAACATCATGTTGTACACCCTAAATATAAACATTTTTTTAAAAAAAAGAGTAAATACAGTAAGGATGATACTCTTTGGAATAAAAGAATAATACCTTCGGTTACTACTTTTTCTCTGTCCTTAATACTGCCAGTTTGCTATATTCCTGAATTGGCAGAGTACAGTTGTTAAAAATCTTACCTTACCTCTTTTATCTCATTTTATCTGAACTAGAATATTTCAAGAAGGACCTATAAATGTCTCATCCAATAGATACATCATTCCTCAAGAATGGGAAAACAATTACTGAAGAATAAAAGAGAAAAACAACAACAAAAAGAAAGAAATACACTTGGTGAGTTAAAGAAAGAAATAAACCAATAAAAACCAACCAATAAAAAATGTACATAGAAGTTAAGCAAGACTTTGTAAATAGTGAAAGTAAAGACAAATTAATTGTTGTTGCTCTTATTGTAAGTCCCTGAGATTTTTGTTAAGCAGCATTATTGAAGTATGCTGGTTAGTACAATGCCACAATCCACAATTAGCTGATAGGTTTAATTCAATCATGATCATATTACTGAGATGATATTTTAAATGTCTAATCATAAATGACACTAGTAAAATTAGTGTCATTTATAAAATTTTTAAGTGCTACACTGAGTTGTACTTGATTAAGCACTATCTTTTTGTCAATAAAATAATCTAAAACTAAAGAGGGTATAGTACCAGAGAACACAAGTTAAGCAATGTACAGTTTGCAAAGATCTAAGAAAAGTTTCAAATCTGTGCAGATATTTCATTCATTTGTGAAATTTGCATTTCATAGTAGCAGAGAAATCTTGAGAGTTCAGCTGCTTACATGATGTTGTTTTTACTTCATGGAAATAGTGAACAACAAATTGAGATTACTTAAGATATAAAAGATATAATCAAATAAACACACTGAAAAGAAAAATAATACACTTTGAATTTCATAATTTAAAATTTTTGAAATTCAATACATAATACCAATATGTATTAAATACCTTCAGTTTGTTAAAATCTTCAAGTTTTAAGAGTAAAATTTTAAAAACTAGAAATGTGCAAGTCCTCTGTGTTAATATATTATTTGACATATTGTCTAAGTAAATAGACTGAATATCAATTAATTACTGACTAAATAATAGTAACTTAATAATATAATAATGCCTAAATAAATTAAGTACAATGAAAAAAGTATACTTAATATGGAACCATTAGAATCGTGTTTTTAAGTAGTATATACTTGTCACGGTATGATACATTTTACAAAAGAAAAGGACATGTGTGTACAATGAGATTCCAGTTTCATACATTGTAATTTTAGGACTGGCTTTCTATGGTAAGAGAATTATTAGCAAGTTTTAAATTCATGATAGCTGTATGTATTGTACAAATGTTTTGCTCTAAAATATAAATTATTTCATGATAATAAAAAGCAAATATTATTAAAATATTTAATTTACTCTAGATGTTTTTGCATCTAAATATAACATGGCATTATTTCCTTTTAAATTTTTCTAATACACTAAACGGCTTCTAACTTTTCCATTTTTAATTATCTATAGTGTAATACTTTTAATAAATGATTTTTGGCCTATATTTCAGCTATTATTAACTATCACTAATACTCGTAGTGACCTTCAGAAGCCAGTGAAGAAAATATGATATCATCATAATTTTTTCATTTCTAAATTCAAGCAACCTTAATTATACAATCTAGGTTTTCAGCATATGAGAAAGTGAGAAAATTAGAGACCAGGCATAGAGATTTAAAATAATAATATTCAATTTAATGTTATTCAAGGAATCAAGAAAACCCAGGCAATAAATTTCCAGTTATAAGATACAACACATTTCTAGAATCCCCATTTTTTTTTACTTCCTTGTATTAGGCAGGTAGGCAGTAATGAAAGCCTGACTTTTGAGAAAAAATAAATGGCAAAATTACACAAAATACCTAATCAGTGGAATAATGTTAATCACTTTTCCATTCATATTAGGACTCTCACAAGAAATGTGTTCTACTAAATATTCTTTTTCTTGGCAAGTTTTTTTGGAGGGATTCTTTTTTTCATATGTGAACTTACATATTATAATTTGAGTTGGTAATAACTATATATCACACATTTAAAAATCATGTGACATTACTTAAAAGAGAATTTAAACATATACCATAATCAATGTTCTAAATTTAAAAATATATGTTTTCAAGCATAATTGGTAGGAGATAAGGAAGCAGTCATTAGAAATAAGGCAAAGTATTAAAATAATTGGATGTTTTCAACCTTAATTTTTATCTCAAACTCTCATAGAAAGGAGACAAATACTATATAGTAATTTTGAATAGTTCAATTCAGAATTTGTATGTGTAAAAAGAAGCCAGATGCCATTCTACTTTCTTTTAATGAAACTTTCCCCTCAGAATGTTATAGTTACTTAATAAAGGTTGTTGGAAATCAACTGAATTACTGACATTTTCACAAAGACAAAGAAATAGGTTGCTTCCATGTCCTGACTATTGTAAATAGAGATGCAATGAACATATTGGTACGACTCTTTTTGAATTATCGTTTGCTCAGGGTATATGCCCAGTAGTGGGATTGCTGGGCTGTATGGTAGTTCTATTTGCAGTTTTTTAAGGAACCTCCATACTGTTCTCCATAGAGCCTGTATCAATTTACATTCCAACCAACAATGCAAGAGAGTTCCCTTTTCTCCACACCCTCTCCAGCATTTATTGTTTCTAGATTTTTTGATGATGGCCATTCTGACCAGTGTGAGATGATATCTCATTGTAGTTTTGATTTGCATTTCTCTAATGATTAATGATGTTAAGCATTCTTTTATGTGTTTGTTGGCAGTCTGTATATCTTCTTTGGAGAAATGTCTATTTAGGTCTTCTGCCCATTTTTGGATTGGATTGTTTGTTTTTTTGTTATTGAGCTGCATGAGCTGCTTGTAAATTTTGGAGATTAATCCTTTGTCATTTGCAAATATTTTCTCCCATTCTGAGGGTTGTCTTTTGGTCTTGTTTATGGTTTACTTTGCTGTGCAGAAGCTTTTAAGTTTCATTAGGTCCCAACCTAAGTGTCCATCAACAGATGAATGGATAAAGATGTGACACATATATACAATGGAATATTACTCAGCATAAAATAGATAGCTAGTGGGAAGCAGCTGCATAGCACAGGGAGATCAGCTCAGTGGTTTGTGACCACCTAGAGGGGTAGGATGGGGAGGGTGGGAGGGAGGGAGACATAAGAGGGAAGAGATATGGGAACATATGTATAACTGATTCACTTTGTTATAAAGCAGAAACTAACACACCATTATAAAGCAATTATACTCCAATAAAGATGTTAAAAAAATAAAAGACAAAGAAATAAAGTTAAGCTGCAATATGTTTCCTATTGAAATAAATTGAAGAAATATGTCTTTATGCTATTTCATTCTTACAAGTAAGATATAGTCTTCTAGTCCTCAGTGGTAGGTATTATTTGTCACACTGAGTAAAAAATTTGTTTCACATTATGGTAATCTAAAGTGGTAAAATATATATATATATATATATATTATTTTTTAAAAAATCTGAGACTTATAGAAGATCAAAAATCAACTGAAATTTTAAGAAAAATCTATATACATGCCCTTCTTAATGAAAGCATATGTCTGAAACTTCAAATAAAAAAAATGTGTTCTCAGTTGGGTGCCTCTTCAAATGAGTAGTTCATGACACTACTTTTAAAAATATCTCTTTTGCTTTTAGCTTATTTTTGATTGCTTAGATAGGAATTCACTTGACTATAGAGAAAAAACTACTTCTTCTCAGATAAACTCAAAGAAACTTAGAGGAACTTACACCGTGATCTGAATCATTGTGGATAGATAATTCATGCAGTTGAACAATAAAAACTTGAAATTTCTTGAATAGTTAACTTAATTTTCTTTCATTAATTCTTGGACTATTTATCTATAATCCTTATAAAGATAGTGCTTTGGTTTTAATTTTGCAGACTTCTCTTTGGCTTATTTTTGTAGAAAATTTTCCTATACTGTACCTCTTTAAATTTTTAATAATAACAAATTACAAATTTCTAAGTCTTAATAAATGTTAAAGTAATTGTGCTCAATTAAGAATAAGTTAACCTAGAGATTTTTTGAATTAAAACCTGCAAAATAGGAAATCATATTTGCAAACTGAGAACATTTGCACAGTCTTAAATATTTGCACTAGGAACATATGGGCATTAAAACATTTAACTTTGTTTTCCTTTCTGTCCATATGCAAAGATTAGAAACCAGTTTTTAAATCTGGATTTCATTTTCAAATTTTGTCAAAGAATGTACTCAAACAAATTAATAGAATTTATAATAAAAAATGAATGGAGGGCTTCCCTGGTGGCGCAGTGGTTGAGAGTCCGCCTGCCGGTGCAAGGGACACGGGTTCATGCCCCAGTCCGGGAGGATCCCACATGCCACGGAGCGGCTGGGCCCGTGGGCCATGGCCGCTGAGCCTGCGCGTCCAGAGCCTGTGCTCCGTGACGGGAGAGGCCACGGCAGTGAGAGGCCCGCGTACGGCAAAAAAAAAAAAAAAAAAAATGAATGGAGTACAACTATTTTAATTTTACCCTGAAACCTGAATTGTCTATAAGAAAATTTTAGTAAAAAAGACAATAGAATTCCATCTCTATTCAAACAAAGGAATGGCTACAACCCTTAACCACAGATTTATATGTATTTTAAAGACACACAGAAAGTAGAGGTAATACAGGGAGGATACTAATCATAGAGTTGTACTCTCCCCTTTAAACCAAGCACATAATTTCAACCCCTCTATTAAAAGTGACAAATACCTGATAAACTCAACCAACAATCTGCTATATGAGATTAAAATGTCTAAAGGAATAAACAGTACAAGAGTAACAGAGACTATCTCATGAAAATGAAATAGATTAAAGATGGTATCTTTATTTCAAAAACATCAGAAATGATTATTACACATAAGAGCCTAAGTGCTTAGAAGTATGAGGCAAGACAAGGCTAACCCAAGAATCTTTGATACTACATAGTAGTGTCTGAAAGTGTGAGGAGATATGGAATAGAGTATCTCTCAAAACTTCAACAATAATAAAAACTTAATTTCCAATGAATTATGTTAAGTAAAAACCAATTTGAAAATGTCTAACTATAAGAACTGAATCAAATAAAATATGAAATTAATAAATTTGGAAAATTATTATTAAGAATATAGGTATACCTCAGAGGTATTGTGGGTTTGGTTCCAGGCCACTGCAATAAAGAAAATACCCCAACAAAACCAGTCACATGAATTGTTTGGTTTCCCAGTGCATAAAAATTTGTGTTTACACTATATTGTAGTCTATTAACTATGCAATAGCATTATGTCTAAAAAGGCAATGTATATACCTTAATTCAAAAATACTTTGTTGCTAAAAAATGATAACCATCATCTGAGCTTTCAGTGAGTCAAACTTTTTGCTGGTGGATTGTTCTACATCAATGTCATTGGCTGCTGACTGATCAGAATGGTGGTTGCTGAAGGCTGTGGTGGCTGTGCAATTGCTTAAAACAAAACAACAATAACACTTGCCATGTCAACTGAGTCTTCCTTTCATGGACAGTTTCTCTGTAGCATGCAATACTGTTTAATAGCATTCTACTTACAGTAAAACTTTGCAAACTAGGAGCCAATCCTCTCAAACCCTGCCTCTGCTTTATCAACTAAGTTTACATAATATTCTAAATCCTTTGTTTTCATTACAACAATCTTCACAGCATCTTCATCAGGAGTATATTCCACCTCAAAAAGCCATTTTCTTTGCTCTTCCATAAGAAGCAACTCCTCATCCTTTCAACTTTTATAATGAGATTGCAGCTATTCAAGCTCCACATATCTTCAAGCTCCACATCTAAACCTAGTTCTGCTATTTCAACCACATCTGTAGTTATTTCCTCCACTGAAATCCTGAACACCTTAAAGGCATCGATGAGGGCTGGAATCAACTTTTTCCAAATTCTTGTTAATGCCAATATTTTAACCTCTTCTCATGAATTAGAAATGTTTTTAATGGCATCTAGAATGGTGAATCCTTTCCAGAGGTTTTCAATTTACTTTTCCCAGATCCATCAGAGGAATAAATCTCTATGGCACCTATAGTCTTAAGAAATTTATTTCTTAAATAATATAACTCAAAAGTCAAAATTATTCCTTGATCTATCCAGAATGGATGTTGTGATAGGAGGTATGAAAAGAATATTCATCTCATTGTACATCTCCATCAGAGCTCTTGGGTGACCAGGTGTATTGTCAATGAGCAGTCATGTTTTGAAAGAAATTATTTTTTTTTCTTAGCAGTAGGTCTACACAGAGGGCTTAAAGTATTCAGTGAACTATACTGTAAATAATTGTCCTGTCATCTGTGCTTTGTTGTTACATTTATAGAACAGGCAGGGTTAATTTAACATAATTCTTAAAGACCCTAGGATTTTAAGAATGGTAAAAGAGCATTGGCTTCAACTTAAAGTTACCAGTTACATTTGCCTCTAACAAGAGTATCAGCATGTGCTTTGAGGCTTTAAATTCAATCACTGAATTTTCCTCTCTGGCTAGGAAAATCCTAGATGGTATCTTCTTCCAAAATAAGGCTGTTCTGTTAACATTAAAAATTTGTTTAGTGTAGCCATCTTCATTAATCATCTTAGCTAGATCTTCTGAATAACTTGCTACAGCTTCTACATCAACACTTGCTGCTTCACCTTTCACTTTTATGTTATGGAGATGGCTTTTTTCCTAAAACCTTATGAAACCTTGTAGCTTCAAACATTTTCTCTGAAGCTTCCTAACCTCTCTCAGTTTTCATAGAACTGAATAGAGTTACAGCCTTTCTCTGGATTATGTTTTAGCTTAAAGGAATGTTGTATCTTGATTGATCTCATATCCAGACCACTAAAACTGTCTCCATATCATCATTAAACCTGTTTCACTTTCTATCATTCACTTTTTATCAACCTTATTATTGTTACTGAAGTAGCACTTTTAATTTTCTTTAAGAACTTTACCTTTGCATTCACAACTTGACTAACTGGCTCAAGAGGCCTAGATTTCTGCCTCTCTCACCTTACAACATGTTTTCCTTACTAAGAATAATCATTTCTAGCTTTTGATTTAAAGTGAGAGAAATGGGATTCTTCCTTTCACTTGAAGATTTAGAGTCCATTGTAAGGTTACTATTTGGCCTAATTTCAATATCATTATGTTTCAGGGAATAGGGAGACCTGAGGAGAGGGAGAAAAATGGGGAGATGGCGGGTTGGTGGAGCAGTCACAACACACACAACATTCATCAATCAAGTTTGCCATTTCATAAGGGTGAAGTTTGTAGTTCTCCAAAACAATTACAATGGCAATATCAAAAATCAGTGGTCACAGATCACCATAGAAAATGCAATAATAATAAAAAAGTTAGAAATATTGAGAAAATTACCAAAATGTGACACAAAGACAAGGAAAGATTGAGCAGTTGCTGTTGGAAAACTGGTACCGATATACTTGCTTGATGAAGTGTTACCACAAATTTTCAATTTGTAAAAAAATGTAATACTTGCAAAGCATAATAAAGCAAAGTGCAATAAAACAAGGTATGCCTATAGACTGCAAATTTTATGACTGTTCATTCTATTAAATCAATTATACAACTAAAATATACGAAAGTAAATGGTATAAATAGGTGTGAAAATGAAAGTACAGTTCCTTGATTGAGAATCAATGGACCTTGCATTTAGAGAACAAATAGATTAGCTATTAATAAAAATAATTAAAGTAAATCCTATAAGACCTCAAAGCAGACATACAGATTCTAAATATATTCACCCCCACAATACCAAAATAACCACAAATTATATAATGAGGGAAATCAAAGGAAGCCTTGAAAGAGATATTGTGACAAATAGAAGATAACATAATCAAGAATACATATGATTTTACAATAAATATAAAGATCTATTTATGAAAATAAATGTTTCATTGTTTATATCACAGGGAAAAAAGCCCTTTAAGTCAACATGAAACAACATCTGATGACATGGTATTAAGAGTTGAAGACAAAGTAAATGCATTGAACAAGATAAAGAATGTCATCTTGTAATTATTAAATTGCAATGAAATGTCAAGTAAAATTATATATACCTTATAGGATAACCAACACAATACTGAAGGAGAAAAACTAAGTTAGAGGACTGGCAATACCCAACTTCAACACTTACTTTAAGCTACAGTAATCAAGAGAGTATAGTGCTGGTAAAAGAATAGACAATTAGACCAATTGTAAAAAAATAGAAAGCCTGGAAATACACCCTCACCCTGCAAATATCGTCAAGGGACATTTGACAAAGGAGCAAAGAGAATAAAATGGAGCAAAGAGAGTCTTTTCAATAAATTGTACTGGAACACCTGGACTTCCACATGAAAAATAATAAACCGCTACACTCGTTTACTCTTCACAAAAGTAACACAAAACTGATCATAAACCTAAATGTAAAATGCAAAACTATGAAAGTCCTAGAAGATAACATAAGAGAAAACCTAGATAACCTTGGGTATGGTGATGCTTTTATAAACAACACCAAAAGGACAATCAACAAAAGGAATAACTGAAAGCTGAACTCCATTAAAATTAAGACTTCTGTTCTGTGAAAGACAATGTGAAGAGAATTAGAAGGCAAGACAGACTTGGAGAATATATTTGTAAAAGACATATCTGATAAAAGACCATAATCCAAAATATACAAAGAACTTTTAAAACTCAACAGTAAGAAGACAAACGGCCCCATTACAAAATGGGCCAAATAGCTTAACAGACACATCATCGAAGAAGATATCCAGATGGCAAATAGCATGTGAAAAGTTGCTCCATATAATTTGTCATCAGAGAAATGCAAATAAAAACAAAAATGAGATACCATTACATAACTATTGGAATGGCCAAAATCCAGAACACTAACAACGTTGAAAGCTGGTGAGAACATGGAACAACAATCATACATTATTGGTTGGAATACATTGTTGGTGAGAATGCAAAATGGAGTAGCCACTTTGGAAGACAGCTTGGTGGTTTCTTAAAAAATTAAACATAGTCTTAGCATACAATCAGCAATTGCACTCCTTGGTATTTACTCAATAGAACTTAAAACCTATGTCCACACAAAAGAACTGCACATGGATGTTTATAGCAGCTTTATCCATAACTGTCAAATCCTGAAAGCAATCAAGACATTCTTTAGTAGGTGAATAGATAAATAAATGGTGGTACTTCCAGACACTGGGATATTATCAGTGTTAGAAATAAATGAGCTATCACACCATGAATAGACATGGAGAAATCTTAAATACATATTAATAAATAAATGAAGCTAATCTGAGAAGGTTACTGTGTGATTCCAATTATATGACATTCTGGAAAAGGCAAAACTATGGAGACAATAAAAAGATCAGTGTGTGCTAGGGGCTGAGAAGTGGAGAAATTAATAGGCAGAGCACAGAGGGCTTTTAGGGCAGTGAAAACACTCTTCATTATATTATAATGATAGGGATATGTCAGTATACATTTATCCAAACCCTAGAATATGGCATAATGCCAAGAGTGAACCCTACGGTAAATGGACTTTGAGTAATTATCATGTGTCAATGTAGTAGATATTCATCCTTGGTAAAAAATCTACCTCTCTGGTGAGTGATGTAGATAATGTGGGAGGCTATGCATGTGTGGGGGTAGAAGATACATGGGAAATCTCAGTACGTTCCTCTCAATTTTACTGTAAAACTAAAAATTCTCTAAAAATGTAAAGAGTTAAAAATAACGAAAATAAACAAATAATAAAATGTCTTTCCTTACAAGGAAAATAACTAGAAACAATGGTAGAAATTGACCCCTGCTATTCTCTCTCACTCTATACATATAATGAAAAAAATAATCACAAATAATAAAAACACTGTAGCTAAAGAAATTTTGTTTTTATGTCTTTCTTTATGTATTTATATATATATATATATATATATATATAAAGCTTAGAATTAGAGAATATAATTTCTAAGTGTTATGATTATTTAAAGCACATGGAATTACATTAATAAAAAATCAGATTGTGAGTGGGACTATTCACTTTCTTGCCTCTCTCCTTGTCTACATACCATCAGTACAATCATGGAGAAAACTTCTGAAATGGACAGTGTGTTTTAGTGATAAATTGTGTTTTAAGTGCAACTCACTTGTAGTAAATGACTTTCATTCTTTAGCATAATAGTTTCCATAATATTTTGAAGGGTTGCTATGACCCTCATTGGGCAAGAAAAGGAAAATAGAAAGAGAAGCTAATTAAAATTGTCATGTTAGTTTCTTTCCTCCTAGGGAGAAGAGAGTGGCACTGTTTAATAAAAACATGGGTAGAAAAATTGTAAACCTGTTTATCTTCTTGTTTTCTAAGAAAACTATAGAGAAAAGACACCCCCCCATCTATAAAAATAATCATACACTACATGTTGCTAAACAAGTGCCCAAAGAAAAACTAATGGACTGAGCTCTTCACTGAATAAGAAAGAATGAAAATACACTATGAGTAATTAGTTCAAAAAGCAAGAAAACTACCAAAGGGGGAAGAAATCACAAGGATAGAGAGAGAAAGATTTCATATGTAAAACCCACAAATTAACAAACTGAATTACTTAAAAATCAGAGGTCTTTCCTTTATGGAAAAAAAATAAAATTTAAAAATATAAATTCAAGCTACTCTTATTTTGAAAAGAAAAAAACATTGAATTACACATGTGAATAAATATTAGATGAGTAAGCAATCACTTTTCTTATACACAAAAAATATGTATATATCACAAATTGGATTTAATGGATTCAACTTATATTTTATGAATAATAAAACTGACTCAAGATCACAGAACAACTGTAATACAATAGCTGAAGATTAATCAATATGTTATAATAATAACAAAAAAAAATCAAGACCAGGAAGTTTTGCAGTATCTCCCTTAGGTCCTCTATGAAGCTACTAAGGAAAAGAGGATAATACTAGTTTAAATTTATGGAGATTGCAGAAAATATAGAAGTTTGAAAATATTTTTTTAACATTTCATTAAACATAATATTAAGGATGCCCAACATCACTAACCATCTGGCAAATGCAAATCAAAATCACAATGAGAAATCACCTCACACCTGTTAGAATGCTGATGACTTGAACCCATATTAATACTAAGAACTTATAGTTTTATAAAACACCAATAAGAGAGTGAACATTTAACCAAAAGAGTACAAGTTATACACACTATATATTTCTGAAGAGAAGTGATTTGCATTTTTTTCCTTTAAAGTCTGTCAAGATGGTGATATAGGTCTTCCCCAACTTCAGTCCCCCTCACAAGAAGACCAACTAGCAATTAACCATAGACAACACACCATTGTGAAAATTCCTAGAGCCCCGTGGAGTGGGCTGAAGCACTCTCATGGACCACAGAGATCAAGGAGGACCACATTAGAAGGGAAAGAGAAGTGGCTCTTCTCTGACTGCATCTCTCCTCTTTTAGGCAGGCACAATGTTTCACCAAGGAGGCCTCCCTGGGCCTAAGGTTTCTCCAGTGGGAAAAAGAAACCAGAAGGTGAACATCCAGAATCCCCAGTATTGCAGGCTTCCCCAAATCCCACTCAGGTCTTGCTTCACAGAGATTACTGGGGGAACCTGGAAGGCTTGACAGCAGGGGATCCGATAGGGACTAAGAAGGCAGGTGACAATCATTTTATGAATATGACACCAAAAGCTCAAGCAACAAAAGCAAAAATAAGCAAGTGGGACTATATCAAACTTAAAAGCTTTTGCACAGAAAAAGAAATATTAACAAAATGAAAAGACAACATAGAGAATGGGAGAAAATATTTGCAAACCACATATCTGACAAAGGGTTAATATCCAAAATATATAAGAAACTCATACAACTCAAGTAGCAAAAAAATAAATGAGTATATAAACTGATTAAAAAATGAGCAAAGTACCTGAATAGACATTTTTCCAAAGAAGGTATTCAAATGGGCAATAGGTACATGAAAAATTGCTCAACATCACTAATCATCAAGGAAATGCAAATCAAAACCAAAATGAGAAATCACCTCACACCTGTAAGAATGTCTGTTAGCAAAAAGACTAGGTAACAAGTTCTGGAGAGAATGTGGGGAAAAGGAAGCAGAAAATCCTGTGCACTGCTGGTATGATGTAATTGGTACAGCCTCTATGGAAAACAGTGTGCAGCTCTTAAAACAAAACAAAACAACTAGACCTACCGTGTGACCCAGCAATTACATTCTGGATATATATCTGAAGGACATTAAATTTTATCTCAAAGAGATATCTACACTCCCATGTCCACTGCAGCATTATTTGCCATGGTCAAGACATGGAAACAACCTAAGTGTTCATCAATGGGTGTATGGCTAAAGAAAATGTAAGATATACATATAGCTAAATATTATTCAGCCATAGAAAAGAAGGAAATCTGCCATTTGCAAAAACAATGGATGAACCTTGAGGGCATTATACTAAGCAAAATAAGTCAGAGAAAGACAAATACTGTATGATCTCACTTTTATGTGTAATCTAAACACAAACAAACACACTGAAATAGAGAGCAGATTGGTTGTTGCCAGGGGTGGACAGTGACGTTTGAGGGAAATGGGTGAATGTTGTCAGAGGGTAGAAAATTGACAAAATTATAAGATAAATGATTTTGGGGATGTAACGTACAGCATTGTGACTGTAGTTTACAATACTGGGTTGCATATTTGAAACTTACTAAGAGAACAGATCCTTAAGGTTCTCACCACACACAAGAAAAACCCTGTAATTATGTGAAATGATTGGATGTGTTAACTACCCGTAATTGGTAATTATTTTGCAATGTAAACATACACCAAATCTTTATATTGTGTATCTTAAACTTACACAATATTATGTTAATTATATCTTAATAAAAATGGAAAAAAATAAAACCTCTCATAATCTAGAGCAAACATCTAAAACATTTAAAGTCTAGTGTTATAGACTATGTAAAATAATTAGCAAAATACTTGATCATATCAATGTATGTTTAAATATAGTAATGCTAAGACACCAAAACACCATATATATTTCATTGACTTATATAACATTTTATAGCAAAGCTTTCTCTAAATCTGATATTCTTTCGCTTTGAAGACAATATTTAAAAATTTTTTTCAGTATTTATAACATATATTTTGTATATTAATTTTTCAAGAAAATTTAAAATGCTATGAAATACTTTATGAAGACTATGTGACAAAAAGGGAAGTTATAATGCAACATATAAGATACCATTCCCCTTTCAGGTATCATATTTCCTATCAAAGAAAATAAATCTAACTTTTTGAGTTAGATGATGAAATGTTTTATACCAATCAAAAGCAAGGTAAAAATTTAAGACAAGGACATATACTAGGTACTTTTCATTGAACAACATTTCAAGAATATTTTCTATTTAAAATAAGCAAAATAAAACATGAAATATATGTAACATATTGAATATATGCTTTTAAACAAAAAACACAAAATTTAACACAAATATTCTGTAACAGGAGGATGAATTGGCCATTATTTACTAAATATGCTGGAACTTTGTAATTCCCGCACAAGAAACTTTGTCTTTCCAAAAGTAAATAATGTGCTAAAGTGAATGATTACTTTCTAATCATGAATGGCAACAATCTTCTGATGAAGGCTTATGTCAGTAATTTTTTAAGCCTAGACAGTAGTTTTCAATTCTTTCTTTCATTTTATCATACCTGGGTTATTACAGACAATATATTGTGTTTTGGAAAACTCTTTCCTGTACTTTCTAGCATTAAACAAACAGGCTTATTTCATTGATTAGAAAAGAGTGCATATATTATACAAAATATTCTAATTATTCTGAAGAGATAAGTTGGAATATAACAGTATAATCCAACTCCCTTCAAATATTTAAGAAGTGTAGAATTGAGTTTTAATAAAAGCATACCAAGTTTGGTGGTGCTTATATCTATAAATACTTTGAGAAATTTTTAGAAGGGGATAATTTTAGATAAATTATAAATCATACTATGAGTTTGGTATTTGAAAAACATTCATTATATTAATTCATTAATTTTTATCATGGGTTCCTAGCTTACAGAATGAAATATTTATATTTGGAAATTATTACTGCATAATTAATATTATAGAGAATGAAATACACTGTATTCTGTCACATAAAAACTTACCTGCCAACATTTTACTATTTTGGCCCATAAAAACATCAATTCCATACGTTTCAACTAATATATCTATGAAGTAGAAAACAAGTAGTTTTACTGAATGTCATACTTAGGAAACCTCTCTCCATGTATATTGAAAAATAAAGTGCTCAAAAAATTGTATATGAATTTGTAACTGTGTTGGCATGCAACTATTTCTACTAAATGGAAAAACTTATCAGTAGTTATTTGATATCAAAAATGATATAGAACTCCAAGTACTGACAATAAAGATCTTTAATTTTATATAGAAGGGGTAAAATTTTTATATTCACAAACTCAATTACTTAGACTGTTTAAAAAGCTTAACACTGGAAGTTGTGATATAGGCTCTCAATCTATTGGCTAGTTTAGTTGACATTAGTTATCAATTAGATATCAATGTAACTGAGTAGTTGGAGTCAATCCTAACATCCAAGTTTCTATCTTAAAGGCTTAGGGAATAATGCCAGTAAATAAGAAATGGGAGAACAGAAAATCAAGACATTTAGGGTGAAAAGATCTGAGATCAATTTGGGACATGATGAATTTAAGATACCTATGACTTATCTAAATAAACCTGACTAGGAGGAAGGTATAAGTACATGGAGTTTCAGAAGAAGAGTTAAACAGGAGTTAACATTTTTGGAATTATCAGCATATTAAGTATATGGAAATCATAAGAAAAGATAGAATCTTCCATAAAATCTATCAAAAAAACAACTGCTTCCACTCAAGTAGATAAAAAGGATAAGTTTCTCTTTACAGAGCTCTCATTTCAAAAGATAAAACACTAGGTAAATGTCTTATATATAGCAAGGATGATCAACAAAAATTACACCAAATTTAAACCTTTAAAAGATAAGGAATGTATTCAATACCATTTGACCAATAAGTCAGAGAAAGAAAATGTAAAATTATAGCTTTATTATAACTTATAGATCATACAATTTAACCATTGTGAGTATACAATCAGTGTTTATTTAAGTAAATTTATAGATGTGTGCAAATATATCCAGTGTAAGAACATTTTTATTATCTTTAAAGTAGCTCTCAAAATTCATTTTTACTCAATCCCCAATCACACCCTCCTAGTCCCAGGCAAACACTGATCCAATTATTATATCTATATGTGTCTTTTCTAGACACTTCAAACTAAATGGACTCATAGAATATTTAATATTTTTCATCTAGCTTTTACAATTAGAATGGTGTATTATTGAGGTTTACCATGCCAAGGAGTGTATCAGAAGTTTGCTCCTTTATATTGCCAAGTGGTATTCCATTGTATGGATTTGTGACATTCTTTTTATTCAAAAGTTGAACAATATTTGATGTATCCTAAAGTAAATTTCAGCATCTATTGGAACATTCTTCTTAATCTAGTAATATGTAAAAAAAATAATTGCCCCTACCACCCTTCATTCCTTAACCAGCAAAATCAGATTATTTTAAAGACCCCTCAAGTTTTAGAAAATTAACTTGGCCTTCATCTCAGGTTTTCAAGTTTTAAACATTGGATGAATAAACATTATCTTTCTCTTTCCTTCTCCAAGTTTCCCTTTTGCACATAAATTGTGAAGTCTATTATATTCTCCCTCTTCTCTGTCTCAGACATCTATCTCTCTTTCCATTTGAAATGTCAGAAGTCTAAGAACTAATCATTTAGACATACTTTCTGGTAGAAAAGTACGTTCTGTGTTTTTGCTCAGAAATAAAAAAAAAATCTTTCATTTCCAGTAAAGAATTCTGTAGATATAAATGTTTATGACCTCAAGAATGTGTCCTATTTTGATCCTTGTG
This sequence comes from Stenella coeruleoalba, assembly GCF_951394435.1. Taxonomy (NCBI): domain Eukaryota; kingdom Metazoa; phylum Chordata; class Mammalia; order Artiodactyla; family Delphinidae; genus Stenella; species Stenella coeruleoalba. The sequence goes on along the minus strand of NC_137150.1, from coordinate 108,575,236 downwards.
CAATGGGATAGAAATGTGCACAGTTAATGGGAAAATTTTTCTTATGCTCTAGAAGTTGAGTATATCTCTCTATCATTCCTTAATATAACATAGGCATCTATTTTCAGTTATAAAACACTCCTTATCCAAACTACATAAATCAGAGAGTTTCTTTACAAGGAAATTTAAACACACTGTCCTTCTGCTAGCAAAATACACAGCTTAGAATGTGTGAGAAATGAAAAGATAATATACAGTATTTTTTTAAAAGGCAACATAAAGAAAATTTAATATCAGAACAAAAAAGGCCTAAAGAATGTAAAGGCAATTTTATATTAGTAAGAGTTTCAACTGACAAAGAATATAAGGGGCAAGTATTTCTATGCATAGAAGACACATAAATACATTTTTAAAAATTGAAATATGAGAAAACTGATAGTAACAGCTTAAATTGCAGATTTTAATAGACATCTCTTTGACAAAACAAATAAATGAACAAAATGATTCTATATGATATTTACAATTTTTGACAATACATATCAAATACTATGTCTTATCAACAGAAAATTCATTACAACTAGGCCACAAAAAAAATCCCATTTGTTTCCAAACAATAAAAAGCAATTCTCTTATTTGAATAAAATAATCAAAACGGTAGTCTTAAAGAGATCACAAAGATAAATAAACTAACTGAAATTTTGAAGGAAAATAATCTTTATCATTCATGAATTTAAAGTGATACTCATAATAGCAGTCATATTTCATATAGAAAATTGATTATGAAAATATATTCATTAAATCAAATCAATTGCAGTCAAAGATGCAATTAGAAACATAACTATAGTCTGAAACCTCTGAATTGTAGACTAAAATAACTAATGTAGAAATTTATGTAAAATAAAAAAGCAGAAAAAAAAGACCATAAACCTAAGAAATAAACTGAATAAGTTAAGATTAAAATCAAACTAAGAAATTAAGGAATCAATCTTAACATTTCTTTCTTAATAAATCCAAACTCTGATTCTCAGGGAGAGGGAGTAAAAATAACAAAAAGTAACAAAAAACTGGGAAGTTTGATAAAGAATGAGAGAGTTTACAAACACAAACTTGAGAAGGAAAAATGGAATATACAAAAAAGGTAGAAAGGATTTTGTTTGTGTTTATTTTTGTCTGTAATTATTTTTTAAACTAGATGATATTTATGCAACTCTATAATAATACTTTTTTTATAAAACAAATTATTTTCTTGGAAAATGTAAGTTAAAATGGACTGAAAGGAGAATGGTAAAAATTTGATTAGAGCAATAATCATCAAAGATTTAGAAAAAAACTTTCAGTGTAATCAAAAACCCATTTTCCTATTATGTTCCATTTATTTAAGTTAAAATACTTCTGATAAATTCTATCCTATATTTTTTTAAAACTTGAAAGAGGAAAAGTGCCTGAAATATATGATGATGCAGTAATAGCCTAGATTTTTGTGCTCTACTAAACAAAAAAATTTACAGACCTGCTTCAAATATTAGCATTAATACAAAATGATAAATGAAATAGCATTAATTAATCAATAATTATCTGGTCAAAGAGAATTTACTATAGTAACAGAATTATTTAAGATCATATAAGTTTTAATATAATTTATCATATCATCTGTTCATAGGAAAATTACAATAAAAATTAACAATTCTAAATATGTATTGGTTCTATTTACATATGTGTGTTAACATTTTCTCTGGAAATATATTTTATTTATTTTCCAAATTCTAATATATATTTAAATTATTTGCAACAAAGTTCTTTTCTAGGAATTTATGCTACATAAATAAAAATATTCTAAAAGCTGGGCATCAATTCTTAATTAAAAAAATGCTAATATGGATTAAATGAACTGTAATCGATAATAATGTATTATTTTAGTATATCTGCTTATAATAGAATTGTATGAAGAGATTAAGTATTGTAGCCATGTTGCAAAAGAAGATTCAATGACTAAGGAATACGTTCAGTTTACATAGCACAGAAATAGAGGCAGATGGGTGAATAGCACACGATGCTATCTTTGTAAAACAAGTTAACAAGTGAACTGTCTGTTGTAGACATGTAGATGGGCAGAGGAGAAGTCTCCCCCCAAAAAAGTCAAGTAAATGGTACTTTTGTCCTCAGGGGTTAATTAGGCAATTTTAATTTACTTATTTGTTTTCAAAAGATCATATATACCATCTCTAGTTTAGATACAATTTAAATGAATATTTTTAATTGATTACCTTGGTAACCAAGATAAGGATATCAATATAGCTATTAATAAGAATAATATAAAATAATAGACAGAAATTCAAAATGAACAGCTACATTATCAGCATCACTGATTCCTATCTTCTTCTATGCTGTACTTTATTAGTTCCTACAAATGTAGATATATGCTACTTTATTATCACTCTCCATTGTGTTTTATTCACCCAGTTCAACTTACAGAGCTATAAAACCTCACAGCTCACATAAAGAAAATCTATATATGTAAAAATGAAGCTAAACACTGTCCAAACATTTTTCAGAATGCTTTGCTGTGTTTAGCACAGGATGTACTTTACAGAGATTTGAAGTAATACTGACAGCAAAAGTCCTTATTCCAAATTGATACTAGTATAATTTGTCGTATAACTCTAGTCCTTTGCCTGCCATGCCTCAAATTTTTCATTTGACACTGCTTCTTTATGGAATATTCACAATGTGACTGAAAATTGGCATGTTTTCAGTTCTTCAGAATACTGTTGACATATAACTGTCCATTTTTCCTTTATTTTAATTTTAAATGTCTCACGTTTAGAAATATGTTCCCTGTAAAATGGACTAGTGTTTGTATAATCACCAACAGTATGCTAGTATATAATTCCCCTCATTTTATTCCTCTGAGGATTAAATTTTTGTGGTCCCAAGTATGATGCTATTAGATTAGAAACCAATTACAAAAAAAAAAAAAGAAAGCATTAAAAACCACAAACACATGGAGATTAAACAATATGTTAGTAGACAACTAACTGATCACAGGAGAAATCAAAGAAGACATCATATCATGAACAAAATACTAATAAGCAGAATTCAACAACACATGGTGTATGATCAATTCCAATTGGTCATATGCCATGATCAAGTGGGATTTATCCTGGGGATGCAAGGATTCTTCAATATAAGCAAATCAAACAATGTGATATACCACATTAACAAATTAAGGAACAAAAAACATACAATCATCTCAATAGATGCAGAAAAAGCTTTTGACAAAATTCAACACCTATTTATGATAAAAACTCTCCATAAAATGGGCATAGAGGGAACCTACCTTAACATAATAAAGGTTGTATATGAAAAACCCACAGCAAGCATCATACTCAGTAGCAAAAAACTGAAAGCATTTCCAATAAGATCAGAAACAAGACAAGGATGTCCACTTGTGCCACTCTTATTCAACATAGTTTTGGAAATCCAAGCCATGACAATCAGACAGGGAAAAGTAATGAAAGGAATACAAATTGGCAAAGAAGAAGTAAAACCATCACTGTTTGCAGATGACATGATAATATACATAGAAAATGCTGAAGATGCCACCAGAAAACTACTAGAACTAATCAATGAGTTTGGTAAGGTTGCAGAATACAAAATTAATGCACAGAAATCTCTGGCATTCCTACACACCAACAATGAAAAATCAGAAAGAGAAATTAAGGAAACAATCCCATTTACCATCAAAACAAAAAGAATGAAATACCTAGGAAAAAAACATGCCTAAGGAGGCAAAAGAATTGTACTCAGAACTCTAAACCACTGAAGAAAGAAATCAAAGATGACATAAACAGGGGGAGGAGGAAACAAGATGGCAGAGTAGAAGGATATGCTCTCACTCCCTCTTGCAAGAACACCAGAATCACAACTAGCTGCTAGACAATCATCGACAGGAAGACACTGGAACTCACCAAAAAAGATACCCCACATCCAAAGACAAAGGAGAAGTCACAATGAGATGGTACGAGGGGCACAATCACAGTAAAATCAAATCCCATAACTGGTGGGTGAGTGGCTCACAGACTACAAACACTTATACCACAGAAGTCAACCCACTGGAGTGAAGGTTCTGAGCCCCACGTCAGGCTTCACAACCTGGGGGTTCAGCAACAGGAGGAGGAATTCCTAGAGAATCAGACTTTAAAGCCTAGTGGGAATTGATTGCAGGAGTTCGACAGGACTGGGGGAAACAGAGACTCCACTCTTGGATGACACACACAAAGTAGTGTGTGAATCGGGACCCAGGGGAAGGAGCAGTTACCCCAGGGTAGACAGAACCAGAACTACCTGTTAGTGCTGGAGGGTCTCCTGCAGAGGGGGGCAGTGGCTCTCTTTCACCATGGGGACAAGGACACTGGCAGCAGACGTTCTGGGAAGTACTCCTGGGTGTGAGTTCTCTCAGAGTCTGTCATTAGCCCCACCAAAGAGCCCAGATAGGCTCAGTGTTGGGTTGTCTCAGGCCAAACAACCAACAGGGAGGGAACACAGCCCCACCCATAAACAGTCAAGTGGATTAAAGAGTTACTAAGCTCTGCACACCAGAGCAAAAGTCAGCTCTACCCACGAACAGTCCCTCCCATCAAGCCTCTTAGATAGCCTCATCCACCAGAGAGCAGACAGCAGAAGCAAAAAGAACTACAGTCCTGCAGCCTGTGGAACAAAAACCACATTCACAGAAAGATAGACAAGATAAAAAGGCAGAGGGCTATTTACCAGATGAAGGAACAAGATAAAACCCTAGAAAACCAACTAAATGAAGTGGAGATAGGCAACCTTCCAGAAAAAGAATTCAGAATAATGATAGTGAAGATGATCAAGGACCTCAGAAAAAGAATGGGGGCAAAGATCGAGAAGATACAAGAAATGTTTAACAAAGACCTAGAAGAATTAAGAACAAACAAACAGAGATGAACAATACAATAACTGAAATGAAAACTACCCTAGAAGGAATCAATAACAGAATAATTGAGGCAGAAGAATGGATAAGTGACCTGGAAGACAGAATGGTGGAATTCACTGCTGCAGAACAGACTAAAGAAAAAAGAATGAAAAGAAATGAAGACAACCTAAGAGACCACTGGGACAACTTTCGCATTAAATGGGTCCCAGAAGGAGAAGAGAGGAAGGACCAGAGAAAATAGTTGAAGAGATTATAGTCAAAAACTTCCCTAACATGGGAAAGGAAATAGCCAACCAAGTCCAGGAAGCACAAAGAGTCCCATACAGGATAAACCCAAAGAGAAACACGCCAAGACACATAGTAATCAAATATGTAAAAATTAAAGACAAAGAAAAATTATTGAAAGCAGCAAGGGAAAAATGACAAATAACATACAAGGGAACTCCAATAAGGTTAACAGCTGATTTCTGAGCAGAAACTCTACAAGCCAGAAAGGAGTGGCATGATATACTTAAAGTGATGAAAGGGAAGAACCTACAACCAAGATTACTCTACCCAGCAAGGATCTCATTCAGATTCGATGGAGAAATCAAAAACTTTACACACAAACAAAAGCTAAGAGAATTCAGCACCACCAAACCAGCTCTACAACAAATGCTAAACAAAATTCTCTAAGTGGGAAACAAAAGAGAAGAAAAGGACCTACAAAAACAAACCCAAAACAATTAAGAAAATGGTAATAAAACATACTTATCAATAATTACCTAAAACGTGAATGGATTAAATGCTCCAACCAAAAGACACAGGCTTGCTGAATGGATACAAAAACATGACCCACATATATGCTGTCTACAAGAGACCCATTTCAGACCTAGGGACACATACAGACTGAAAGTGAAGGGATGGAGAAAGATATTCCATGCAAATGGAAATCAAAAGAAAGTTGGAGTAGCTATACTCATAACAGATAAAATAGACATTAAAATAAAGTATGTTACAAAAGACAAGAAAGGACATTACATAATGATCAAGGGATCAATCCAAGAAGAAGATATAACAATTATAAATATACATGCAACCAACATAGGAGCACCTCAATACATAAGGCAACTAACAGCTATAAAAGAGGAACTCAACAGTAACACAATAATAGTGGGGGATTTTAACACCTCACTTATGCCAATGGATAGATCATGCAAAATGAAAATAAATAAGGAAACAGAACTTTAAATAACACAATAGACCAGATAGATTTAATTGATAATTCTAGGACATTCCATCCAAAAACAGCAGATTACACTTTCTTCTCAAGTGTGCATGGAACATTCTCCAGGATAGATCACACCTTGGGTCACAAATCAAGCCTCAGTAAATTTAAGAAAATTGAAATCATATCAAGCATCTTTTCTGACCACAACACTATGAAATTAGAAATGAATTACAGGGGAAAAAAACATTAAAAACAAAACACATATGGAGGTTAAACAATACATTACTAAATAACCAAGAGATCACTGAAGAAATCAAAGAGAAAATCAAAAAATACCTAGAGACAAATGACAATGAAAACCCAATGATCCAAAACCTATGGGATGCAGCAAAAGCAGTTCTAAGAGGGAAGTTTATAGCTATACAAGCCTACCTCAAGAAACAAGAAAAATCTCAAGTAAACAATCTAACCTTACACTTAAATGAACTAGAGAAAGAAGAACAAACAAAACCCAAAGTGAGCAGAAGGAAAGAAATCATAAAGTTCAGAACAGAAATAAGTGAAATAGAAACAAAGAAAACAATAGGATAGATGAATAAAACTAAAAGTGGGTTCCTTGAGATGATAAACAAAATTGATAATCATTAGCCAGACTCATCAAGAAAAAGAGGGAGAGGACTCAAATCAATAAAATTAGAAATGAAAAAGGTGAAGTTACAACAGACACTGCAGAAATATAAAGCATCCTAAGAGACTACTACAAGCAACTCTATGCCAATAAAATGGACAACCTTGAAGAAATGGACAAATTCTTAGAAAGGTGTAATCTTCCAAGACTGAACCAGGAAGAAATAGAAAATATGAACAGACCAATCACAAGTAATGAAATTGAAACTGTGATTAAAAAATCTTCCAACAAACAAAAGTCCAGGATCAGATGGCTTCACAAATGAATTCTATCAAACATTTAGAGAAGAGCTATCACCCATCCTTCTCAAACTCTTCCGAAAAATTGCAGAGGAAGGAACACTCCCAAATTCATTCTATGAAGCCACCATCACCCTGATACCAAAACCAGACAAAGATACTACAAAAAAAGAAAATTACAGACAAATATCACTGATGAATATAGACGCAAAAATCCTCAACAAAATACTAGCAAACAGAATCCAACAACACATTAAAAGGATCATACACCACGATCAATTGGGATTTATCCCAGGGATACAAAGATTCTTCAGTATATGCAAATCAATCAATGTGATACAGCATATTAACAAATTGAAGATAAAAACCGTATGGTCATCTCAATAGATACAGAAAAAAGCTTTGACAAAATTCAACAACCATTTATGATAAAAACTCTCCAGAAAGTGGGCATAGAGGGAACCTACCTCAACATAATAAAGGCCATATATGGCAAAACCACAGCAAACATCATTCTCAATGGTGAAGAACTGAAAGCATTTCCTCCAAGATCAGGAACGAGATAAGAATGTCCACTCTCACCACTATTATTCAACATAGTTTTGGAAGTCTTAGCCATGACAATCAGAGAAGAAAAAGAAATACAAGGATTACAAATTGGAAAAGAAGAATTTAAAATGTCACTGTTTGCAGATGATGTGATACTATACATAGAGAATCTTAAAAATGCCACCAGAAAACTACTAGAGCTAATCAATGAATTTGGTAAAGTTGTAGGATACTAAATTAATGGACAGAAATCTCTTGCATTCTTATACACTAATGATGAAAAACCTGAAAGAGAAATTATGGAAACACTCCCATTTACCACTGCAACAAAAAGAATAAAATACCTAGGAATAAACCTACCTAGGAAGACAAAAGGCCTGTATGCCAAAAACTGTAAGACACTGATGAAAGAAATTAAAGATGATACAAACAGATGGAGAGATATACCATGTTCTTGGATTGGAAGAATCAATATTGTGAAAATGACTATAATACTGAAACAATCTACAGATTCAATGCAATCCCTATCAAATTACCAATGGCATTTTTTTTTTTTTGGTATGTGGGCCTCTCACTGTTGTGGCCTCTTCCATTGCAGAGCACAGGCTCTGGACATGGAGACTTAGTGACCATGGCTCATGGGCCTAGCCACTCCATGGCATGTGGGATATTCCTGGACCGGGGCATGAACCCATGTCCCCTGCATCGGCAGGTGAACTCTCAACCACTGCACCACCAGGGAAGCCCCACTAATGGCATTTTTTACAGAAGTAGAACAAAAACTCTTAACAGTTGTATTGAGACACAAAAGATCCTGAATAGCCAAAGCAGTCTTGAGGGAAAAAAAGCGGAGCTGGTAGAATCAGACAACCTGACTTCAGACTATACTACAATGTTACAGTAATCAGGACAATATGGTACTGGAACAAAAGCAGAAACATAAATCAATGGAACAAGATAGAAAGCCCAGAGATACACCCACACACCTATGGTCAAATAATCTATGACAAAGGAGGCAAAGATATACAATGGAGAATAGACAGTCTCTTCAATAAGTAGTGCTGGGAAAACTGTACAGCTACATGTAAAAGAATGAAATTAGAACAGTCCCTAACACCATACACAAAAATAAACTTAAAATGTATTCAAGACCTAAATGTAAGACTGGACACTATAAAACTCTTAGAGGAAAACATAGGAAGATCACTTTTTGACATAAATCACAGCAAGATCTTTTTTGATCCACCTCCTAGAGTAATGGAAATAAAAACAAAAATAAACAAATGAGACCTAATGAATCTTCAAAGCTTTTGCACAGCAAAGGAAACCATAAACAAGACTAAAAGACAACCCTCAGAATGGGAGAAAATATTTGCAAATGAATCATCAGACAAAGGATTAATCTCCAAAATATATAAACAGCTCATGCAGCTCAATAGTAAAGAAAGAAACAACTCAATCCAAAAATGGGCAGAAGACCTAAATAGACATTTCTCCAAAGAAGACATACAGATGGCCAAGAAGCACATGAAAAACTGTTCAACATCACTAATTATTAGAGAAATGCAAATCAAAACTACTATGAGGTATCACTTCACACCAGTTAAAATGGGCATCATCAGAAAATCTCCAAACAACAAATGCTGGAGAGGGTGTGGAGAAAAGGGAACCCTCTTGCACTGTTGGTGGGAATGTAAATTGATACAGCCACTGTGGAGAACACTATAGAGGTTCCTTAGAAACTAAAAATAGAATTACCATATGATCCAGCAATCCCACTACTGGGCATATACCCAGAGAAAACCACAAAAAAGATACATGCACTCCAATGTTCATTGCAGCACTATTTACAATAGCCATGTCATGGAAGCAATCTAAATACCCATCGACAGACACATGGATAAAGAAGATGTGGTACATATATACAATGGAATATTACTCAGCCCTAAAAAGGAATGAAATTGAGTCATTTGTTGAGACGTGGATGGACCTAGAGACTCTCATAGAGAGTGAAGTAAGTCTGAAAGAGAAAAACAAATATCGTATACTAACACATGTATGTGGAACCTAGAGTAATGGTACAGATGAACAGGTTTGCAGGATGGAAGTTGAGACACAGATGTAGAGAACAAACATATGGACACTAAGGAGGGAAAATCGTGTTGGGGTGGGGATGGTGGTGTGCTGAATTGGGTGATTGGGATTGACATGTATACAATGATGTGTGTAAAATTGATGACTAATAAGAACTTGCAGTGTAAAAAAACAAACAAAGCAACTAATACTAAACTTTATTTGGGTTATATGTATAGAAATATGTTAATATAAATGTTTCAGACACATGAAATTTCTAAAAATCTTATATGTTCTGGTATAATGTTATAAGTCATAATTCTAGTTATTACTTTAAAATGTATATCTCAGAAATAACTAAATTTCCTTGTCAATTGCATTATTATGAACTTTCATCAAATCTTTAAGCATGGTCATTTTTAAGTCTTTTGTCATTTACAAACAGTTCTGGGTGTATTCTGATGCTTTTGCAAAAATGTTCCTATAAAAGGGTTTCATCTTCAAGGAATTCATGGAAAAGACTCTGACAAGTACAGGTTTCTGGTAACTGACTATACTGCTGAACTGAATGTATAAGCATTTTCAGAACTCTAATGGAAAACTGTTGAATTCTTAAAAGTGCTAACAAAAGATCAAGATGAAAAAAAATTAATTACATGGGACTGAGAGAAATGATGAGGATGATTATAATTTTTGTGACTTTCTGTTTTAATTTAAAAAAAATCCCACAAGGACTCAGAGGCAAAAAATATACAAATCAATTTTCACTGAAAAGTAAAGGGGCTGTTACAGTGGAGGATTACTGGACTGAATGTCAATATTATGACATAGTATGAGTGTGTTTTGTGTTTGGTAATTACAATCATTGTTGATTTTGTTGTGATCATCCATTTACAATGCTTGGTGTCAGTTTATTTATCTCTTGTAAAAATAAAATACAGTGTGTGTGTGTGGAAATAAAAAAAAAAGATGACATAAACAGATGGAGAAATATACCATGTTCTTGGATTAGAAGAATCAATATTGTGAAAATGACTATACTATCTAAAGCAATCTACAGATTCAATGCAAATAGAACAACCAATGGTATTCTTCACAGAATTAGAACAAATTTTTTACTATTCATGTGGAAACACAAAAGACCCTGAATAGCAAAAGCAATCTTGAGAAATAAAAATGGAATTGGAGGAATCAGGCTCCCTGACTTCATACTATACCACAAAGTTACAATAATCAAGACAGTATGGTACTGACACAAAAACAGAAATATAGACCAATGGTATAGGATGGAATGCCCAGAGATAAACCCACGCACATATGGTCACCTAATTTATGACAAAGGAGGCAAGAACATACAATGGAGAAAAGGCAGTCTCTTCAATAAGTGGTGCAGGGAAAACTGGACAGCTACATGTAAAAGAATGAAACTAGAACTCTACCTAACATCATACACAAAAATAAACTCAAAATGGATTGAAGACCTAAATGTAAGACCAGACACTATAAAACTCTTAGAGGAAAACATAGGACAAGCACTCTTTGACATAACCCAGAGCAAGATCCTTTTTGACCTGTCTCCTAGAGTAATGGAAATAAAAACAAAAATAAACAAATGGGACTTAATTAAACTTAAAAGCTTTTGCACAACAAAGGAAACCATAAAAAAGACAACCTTCAGAATGGGAGAAAATATTTGCAAATGAAACAACAGACAAAGGATTTAATCTCCAAATTATACAAAGAGCTCATGGACTTCAGTATCAAAAAAAGCAAACAAGTTAAAAAATGGGCAGAAGACCTAAATAAACATTTCACCAAGGAACACATACAGATGGCCAAGAGGCACAGGAAAATATGCTTAATATTACTAATTATTAGAGAAGTGCAAATCAAAACTACAATGAGTTATCACCTCATTCCAGTCAGAATGGCCATTATCAAAATATCTAGAAACCATAAATGCTGGAAAGGGTGTGGTGAAAAGGGAATTTTCCTGCACTGTTGGTGGGAATGTAAATTGATACAACCACTATGGGAAAAAGTAAGGAAGTTCCTTAAAATATGAAAAATAAAACTACCATATGACCCAGCAATCCCACTACCATATGACCCAGCATATACCCTGAGAAAACCATAACTCAAAAATAGACGTGCCACAATATTCATTGCAGCAGTATTTACAATAGCTAGGATATGGAACCAACCTAAATGTCCATCGAGAGATGAATGGATAAAGAAGATGTGGCACATATATACAATGCAATATTACTCAGCCACAAAAAGAAATGAAATTGAATTATTTGTAGTGAGGTGGATGGACCTAGAGTCTGTCATACAGAGTGAAGTAAGTCAGAAAGAGAAAAACAAATACCGTATGCTAACACATATATAAGGAATCTAAAAAAAAAAAAATCGTTCTGATGAACCTAGGCCAGAGCAGGAATAAAGATGTAGACATAGAGAATGGACTTGAGGACATGTGGTGGGAATGGGAAGCTGGGGCGAAGTGAGAGCGACAACATATATACACTACTGAATGTAAAATAGCTAGTGGGAAGCAGCAGCATAGCACAGAGAGATCACCTCAGTGCTTTGCGATAACCTACAGAGGTGGGATAGGGAGGTTGGGAGGGAGGCTCAAGAGGGAGAGGATATGGGGACATATGTATGCATATGGCTGATTCATTTTAGTGTACAACAGAAAGTAACAAAGTATTGTGAAGCAATTATACTCCTGTAGAGATCTATTTAAAGGAAAAAAAAAAAAGTACACAGGGACAATGAAAACACCATGATCCAAAACCTATGGGATGCAGCAAAAGCAGTTCTAAGAAGGAACTTTATAGCAATACAATCTCACCTCAGGGAACAAGAAAAATATCAAATAAACAACCTAACCATATACCTAAAACAAGTAGAGAAAGAAGAACAAACAAAACCCAAAGTTAGTAGAAGGAAGGAAATCATAAAGATCAGAGCAGAAATAAAAGAAATAGACATGAAGAAAACAATAGTAAAGATGAATGAAACTAAAGCTGGTTCTTTGAGAAGATAAAAAATATATATATTTTAGCCAGACTCATTGAGTAAAAAAGGGAGAGGGCTCAAATCAATAAAATTAAAAATGAAAAATGAGAAGTTACAATGGACACCACAGAAATACAAAGGATCATAAGAGACTACTACAAGCAAATATATGCCAATAAAATAGATAAGCTAGAAGAAATGGGCAAATTATTAGAAATGCAAGGATTCTTCAATATTCACAAATCAATCAGTATGATACTCCACATTAACAAACCAAAGAATAAAAAACATGTGATCATCTCAATAGATGCAGAAAAGGCTTTTGACAAAATTCAACATCGATTTATGATAAAAACTATCCAGAAAGTGGGCACAGAGGGAACCTACTTCAATATAATAAAGGCCGTATATGACAAAGCCACAGCAAACATCATTATCAATGGTGAAAAACTGAAAGCATTTCCTCTAAGATCAGGAACAAGACAAGGATGTCCACTCTTGCCACTATCGTTCAACATAGTTTTGTAAGTTTTAGCCACAGCAATAAGAGAAGAAAAAGAAATAAAAGGAATCCAAATAGGAAAAGAAGAAGTAAAACAGTCACTGTTTGCAGATGACAAACCGTCATCTTTACATCAAAAGTTACTATACTTCAAAAATTCTGAAGATATTACCAGAAAACTACTAGATTTCATCAATGAATTTTTTAAAGATGCAGGATACAAAATTAATACACAGAAATATCTTGCATTTCTATACATTAACAATGAAAGATCAAAAAGAGAAATTAAGGAAACAATCCTATTTACCATTGAAACAAAAAGAATAAAATACCTAGGAATAAACCTACCTAAGGAGACAAAAGACCTATACTCAGAAAAATATAAGATACTCATGAAATAAATCAGATATGACACAGAGAGATATACATTTTCTTGGATTGGAAGAATCAATATTGCCAAAATGACTATATTACCCAAAGAAATATACAGATTCAATATAATCCCTATCAAATTACAAATAGTACTTTTCATAGAATTAGAACAATTTTTTTTTTAATTTTTATGGAAACACAGAATTCCTGAAGAGAAAATGCAATCCTGAGAAAGAAAAAAGGAACTAGAGGAATCAGGCTCCCTGACTTCAGACTTTACTACAAAGCTGCAGTAATCAAAACAGCATGGTACTGGCACAAAAACAGAAATATAGATAAAAGGAAGAGTATAGAAAGTCCAGAGATAAACCCATGCACCTATGGCCACCTAATCTATGACAAAGGAGGCAAGAATATACAATGGAGAAAAGGCAGTCTCTTCAATAAGTGGTGCTGGGCAGACTAGACAGCTACATGTAAGAGAATAAAATTAGAACACTCCCTAACACCATACACAAAAATGAAGTCAAAATGGACTAAAGATCTAAATGTAAGGCTAGACACTATAAAACTCTTAGAGGAAAACATAGGCAGAACACTCTCTGACATAAATTGCAACAATACCATTTTTGGTCCACCTCCTAGAGTTATGAAAATAAAAACAGAAATAAACAAATGGGACCTAATTAAACTTAAAAGCTTTTGAAAAACAAAGAAACCATAAACAAAATTAAAACACAACCCACATAATGGGAGAAAATATTTGCAAACAAATCAACTGGCAAGGGATTAATCTACAAAATATACAAACAGCTCAAGCAACTTAATATCAAAAAACAAACAACACAATAAAAAAATGGGCAGAAGATCTAAATAGACATTTCTCCAAAGTAGACATATAGATGGGCAAGAGGCACATGAAAAGATGCTCAATATCACCAATTATCAGAGAAATAAAAATCAAAAGTACAATGAGGTATCAATTCACACTGGTCACAATGGCCATCATCAAACAACCTACAAACAATAAATGCTGGAGAGAGTGTGGAGAAAAGGGAACCACCCTACACTGTTGGTGGGAATGTAAATTGGTATAGCCACTATGGAGAATAGTATGGAGGTTCCTAAAAAAACTAAAAATAAAGCTATGATATGACCCAGCAATTCCACTCCTGGCATATATCTGGAGAAAACCATAATTATAAAAGATACATCCACTGCAATGTTCATTGTAACACTATTTATTGTAGAGAGGACATGGAAGCAACCTAAATGTCCATTGACAGAGGAATGGATAAAGAAGTGGTACATTATACAATGGAACATTACTGAGCCATAAAAAAGAACGAAATTATGTCATTTGCAGCAACAGGGATAGACCTGGAGATTGTCATACTGAGTGAAGTAAGTCAGACAGAGAAAGACATATATCATATGATATTGCTTATATGTGGAATCTTAAAAAAAATGGTCCAAATAAACTTATTTCCAAAACAGAAATAGAGTCACAGATGTAAAAAATAAACTTATGGTTACCAGGGGAGAAAGGAGGGGGAGAGGGAAAAATTGGGAGATTAGGATTGACATATACACACTACTATATATAAAATAGATAACTAATAAGGACCTACTGTATAGCACAGGGAACTCTACTCAATACTCTGTAATGGCCTATATGGGAAAAAAATCTAAAAAAGAGTGGATACATGTATATGTATAACTGATTCACTTTGCTGAACATCAGAAATTAACACAAAATTGTAAAGCAACTATAATAAAAATTTTTTAAAAATGACTGCATTCACATTCACTCAGTGTGCTGCTTGAGAATTCTAAAATTATGACTATATGACCAAAATTACTATTTAAAAAAATCCAAATTAAAAACTTTTATTGGAGTTTCTTAATTTGCTCTGATTTGTAAAGCATTTTAAATTGTGAATAAGAAGTGTTATATAAATACAAATGATTGATTGAGAGATAGGTTACAGATTAGTGAACAGGAAGTCAACAGTTATTAACAGAAATTATGTTAGAAACAAAAACTCTTCCTAGAGAATGGTAAAAAACTAAATATCTCAAACACCTCTAAAACAAAAATTCAGTTACTAAAACGCCCACCAAAATTGTATATATTTAAAAACAATAACAACAAATACATTTTTAAACAGACAATTCAAATTACAGAAAATTTAATGGATATTCAACTTAAATATCTTGTATTGAATATAAAATCACAGGGCAACAA
Source organism: Stenella coeruleoalba (assembly GCF_951394435.1). NCBI lineage: Eukaryota > Metazoa > Chordata > Mammalia > Artiodactyla > Delphinidae > Stenella > Stenella coeruleoalba. The sequence continues at coordinate 108,559,392 of NC_137150.1, read as the reverse complement.
ACATATTGAACTTTGTTACCTTGCTATTTACCAGCAGAATTATAACTTAAACCTGGTCATTCCAGTTTCCAATTCAATACTTTCTGGACAAAATATATTTGAATTTAGATAGAATAAGAGATAAAACAATTAAAATTCTAATTTTAATGTATTTTTAAAAACACACAATATCATCAATGACATTATGAAAAGGGACTGTTATTTTTTTTTCTTTAAAAAAATGTGGTTCAATGAAATGTTCTGTGATATGTCTCTCCTTCTCTCTCTCCCTCCATCCCTCCCTCTCTCTCTCTCCCTCTCCACCAGCCTTTTATTAGATGGAAATGAATACCTGAAAAACAAAAGTCTTTGAAATGTTGATATTAAACATTTTCATTAAAACAGGGGTGGGGAGTAAATTACTTTTTCACTGAAGTCTTCTAAGATCAGAACATTTAAATGTTTGCAATGGGTTGATAATCTTAAAAATCAAAAAACAAAAAAAAAACTCCACTTAGTCTAAATTCTAATGGAAATATATCTAATGTGATTATGTTCACAGTATTTAAAAATAATAGAAGTATGTTTTTCTCCTGATTAGCTTCTTGTATATATGTTGGCTAAGCCAGACTAGATTAAAATGGGTTCTCTTTAGGACAAAATATTTACTAATGCAAAGGGTCACTTTAGGCTTCACTAAAATAATAATTTAGTATTTGGGATGTTTGTGTGCATGTACAAAACATTCACCATTGTGCTTCTACTCTACAGTGGGGACTAGTCCAGATTTTTCTCAGCAAAAGGATTCTTCTTCACTGAGCCCCCCTTCATTGCCTGTTTATTTCTACCAATGTTGTCATTTTTCAAAGGTTTAAAAATGCTGAATTATGAAATCAGTAGAATATTTGTTTCAACTGGTTTTGGATAAACTACCACTCTGTTTTAAGAAATTAGACTGGCTCAGCATGGTTTTCATGTCACTTCCCTAAATCAAGCATGTTACATTAGATTAGGAAATGCATATTAGAAGTATGTCACTAAAGCACTCAACTTCTCTACTGAAGTTCAACTGCAATTACATTTTAACAGTTTTTTTCTACTGTATTATTATATACATTATGATACAGTAAGCTTTCTTTATTACCCTAATGTTTTTCCTTCCCATGCAGTTAAAAAGTGTGTGGCAGCAGAGAAGTTCATGATATCTGAAGGACAACATGACGAAGCAGCATTCCAACACCAGACAACAAAGTGTAGCAAAAGGAGAGAGATAAAAACCTAAGTGAGAAAGTGAAATAGGCTTCTATTGAAGTATGTTAGATTGCAGAGTGGGATCCCATGGGAAGTAGCAGAAGCTCTTTTACTGGAATCATTTAAAGGCTTTCTTAGACAGAATATTTAAGCATATATTTCCTGGAACAATCTCATATTGGAACAGAGAGAGATAAGATGACCTAGAAGTCTTTACTTTCTCTAGCTTCTAATACTTTATGATTCTGTACATATCAAAAGTATATTAAAGTCTGAGGTGCAGTTTTAGACAGCATTAAATTGTTTGTATAGTCTTATAGTTGTGTACAGAAATGTCAGGTAGTGGTCTATAGGCAGAAATACTGCAGAAGAGCACCCTGAAATTTACAAATGGATTATGTTAATGTACCAATGTAAGTTTCTGCTGAACTTAACCACCTTTTATATTCATGCAGGATAATGTGGTCCTCTAAAAACAAGGTACTGAAATTTATATTGTGTTCTGTGTGCAGTGTACTGAACCTATGAAATATGGTGATAAAATTTTTGTTGAAAATCTAGTTTATAAAATAAAAGGAAACTAAACTCTGGTTATTCTTACTGACACATGTCTTCTAAAAATTAAAAATGTCTTTGAATATATTTTAAAAATATAAGTGAATATATGAAAAATTCAAAATTATTTATACTTTTCAAAACTAATATTATAACAATTTAATTTTAAATGTAGTCAACTCTAAAAATAGTCTGAAACCTTGCATGTCTACTTCAAACTATCATACATATGTACTTACTCTGCTATGGAAAATGTACTTACTGGGCAAAAATATTCTTTGAGCTTGTTCTTAGATGCATCATTGTATGATTACAACTTGACAAATCTAAAAAAAAAAAAAAGATGATTTGAGTAAAAAGCTTACCTAAAATACAGAATGAAATTCCTTTTAAGTAGTACATTTTAGGCAGAAGTATTTATTTATTTATTTTTTGTGGTACATGGGCCTCTCACTGCTGTGGCCTCTCCCGTTGTGGAGCACAGGCTCCAGACACGCAGGCTCATCAGCCATGGCTCACGCACCTAGCCACTCCACGGCATGTGGAATCTTCCCGGACCGGGGCACGAACCCGTGTTCCCTGCATCGGCAGGTGGACTCTCAACCACTGTGCCACCAGGGAAGCCCACGATTCTAAAAGAGGTAGTGTTGAAGTTTCATGATGGGTTCAAAGAAATCCATGATGCTATTCTCCCTATATTTATGTATGCTTAGAACACTTTCATATTTTTTAAAGTAATATCTGATCATCATAAGAAAGTTGTTAACTGTATAAAGAAAAAAATCACTCATAATCAATTACTTGAAGCTTTTCTATTCATTTACAGTGTTTATTGCAGTTGTTTTTCTACATTTTTACTATTATTGATGCTCAGATTAATATGGCACCAGTACAGATTTTCCTTCTTTTGTACTATGAATGATAATATAGGAAAGTACAAAAAATATGCATTTATTTTCTTCATGGATTTTTTTTTTCCTTTCTGGAGATTCTATTTAAGAGGCATTTACACAGACAGTTTGTCTTTATGTTGTCTTTCTTGGGTTTTATCAATAGTTGTGTTTATCTGCTGTAAAATTATATTTATGCATATTCAATAACATATTAATACATACAAATTTCAGGCTGTATAAATCATTTAACAAACTTTCTATGATTGCTCCTAAACCTACTTCACACAAACAAATTTTGGGTGCTAGGTGTATAGTCAGTGACACTGGATCAATATTGTAAAATCTCATGGGGAAAAAAGGTTTATTATTTTATACACATACTCAAAAATTTTAGGCCTTGAATTTGTAGAGGGTGATTGTCAATGTATACAACAGCTGCCTGAAACATTATTGTTGGTCATTTCAGTTACTCTTCAAGGGGTTCTGAATAGCATTTCTGCTTAAATATCTACCTCTTCCACCTTAAAAGAAAATCCCTGCCATTAAGAACTCCTCACAATTAAGGCTACAGTCACCTATCAATTGTTTTTCCTTTTGAAGTTAAGGTAGATACTGCAAAATAAAATAAACATGCTATAGATTAAGTTTATAGGGTCATCAGAAAACTTTTCTAACCAAAATCCAAGAGAGTTACCATTAATTACATTTAATTCTGCATGTATTACAGAAGAAAATGCTCCAGTGAACTTTGGTAAGCCAATGACACACTCAGTAAGACTTTTCTAACATTTACTGAGGTCTACTATGGGACTCAAATTTCTTAAGTGTTTTTGAAATTGAAATGTAAACTAATGGCTGATATTCTTAATATTCCTAATATGTTAAACAAGTATTTATGAGCAAGTTTAAATACATATATGGATATATTTTTATCTTAATGTTCATTAAGAATAAAGACAATAAAGCTTAATGGGAAATATTAAAATAGGTGTGAAATATAATACTAATTGAGAATAAGTCACAAATTTGTATAGAGGGAGCATAAGGAGAGAAAACACATACTTATACAATTCAGAAAAGCACTTTCAAAAGAGAGGAGATAAATTTGCTTAGGTCACTTATTTTCAAAGCTAATCAACTGCACAGTTGGAAAAGTGGCCCACATAATATTTCTAATTCTCTTTCAGTTCCTTAGGGGAAGAAAAGTAAAATCTTGATGTTCTCATACCCCTTGTAATGATCTACCTGTGGGACAAAATACTGTCTATAAATAATTTTAGTAACTTATCAAGTTCACTGAAAATGGTGACATATGGACATTGAATTTAACATGATATTAAAGAAGTATAACAAATTATTTCTAGAAAAGATAGAAGAACAGGAAAGTTTATCTTCTGTGAGGCTGGAGAAGAAAATATTACGTTTCTTCACAGTTAGGGCTTTCTGAGTTAATTTTACTAAAACTAAATTTTATTTACTAAAATAAAAGCCTAAAATTTAAATTATGACTAATTAGCCAGTGAGATAAATATCCCTGGAGTTTTATGTTTACATTTCAAGAGTAAATAAATCACCCCTTCTGTGGGTATACGCCCAGATAAAAAATCTGCAGATACTAGTATCATCTTTCCCCTGAAAAATTTTACTTTCCAAAAGACTAGGGTAAGAACATAAGATCTTTCCCATTATATTTCTGAGGAGACTCGGAGTGGGAAGGGAGACTCTTTCCTATATAAATATCCACATTTACTTTTTTTGGATTTCTCCTTTTCATTAGACTACATTATATATAAAATTACATCTTCTGGTTCTCCTTGTTTTACCCCAGGGTGAAATACTGGGGCAAAGGCAAAGACACACTTGTTATTTGCTATACATAAATAGTATTTACTTTGTCTCTCTCCACGCACCTTGTGTTGGCATTCATGACAATATTAATACATATAGATATTAAAAACTGAACATCCATATTGTGGAAATTTACAGGAAACTGGCAAAACAAATACAGTCCTTCTTAAATAGAGTCATTCAATACTACATAGGAATTCAATAATAGTTTAAGGATCCAGGAAGATAAAAAAATTAAAACCTTTAGTTTTACATAATTTAGATTTCACAGAATGTTATTTCACGGATGCTTCCTCCAGCTTAACCCAGTGTTAACATCTTGCATAACTATAGAACAATGTCTAAACCAGGGAATAGACATTGATGCAAACCATAGACATTATGCAGATTTCATCAGTTATACCTGCACACATTTGTACATATAACTTTGCACATAGTTTTGAGTGTGTGTAGCTCTATGCAATCTTATCACAATTGGGACTTCACTTGATAGAGACTTCACCACCAAAATCAAATTACTATTGTCCCTTGATCTCAAGACTCCAACATGTTACCCTTGTAGCACCATATCCTACCCTTCACAATCTCAAACCCCTAATGACCATTAATCTCTTTTTCATCTTTATAATGATGTTATATATATTCACATATATTACATATATACTCACGAATGTTATATAAGTGCAATCATGCAGTATGTATTGTTTTAGATAAGTTTTTTTTTTCCCCATTCAGCATGATTTGAGACTCACACAATTTGTGTGTATTAATAGTTTGTTACCTTGTATTGCTGATTAGTATCCCATGATATGGATGTACCACAGATTGCTTAACAGTTCAGCATTGAAGGACATTTGGGTAGTTTCCAGTTTCTGGCTATTACTAATAAAACTTTTATGAATATTCATTATCAAATTTTAAAATGAAAATAACTTTTAATTTCTCTAGGATATTTTCTCAAGAATGCAATTGCTGGGACATATTGTAAGTCCATTTTATTTTTTTAAATAATTTGCCAAACTATTTTGCTAAGTGGCTCTACACTTCTACATTTCCACCAACAATGTGTCAGTGATCCAGTTTCTCTGCATCCTCACCAGCATTTGGTGGGATCATTAATTTTATATTTAGCCATTCTGGTAGGTGTGTAGTGATATCTCATGGTATTTTTAATTTGCATTTCTAGATGTTGACTTTTTCTCATTTGTTTATTTGTCATCTTTTTATCCTCTGTAGTAAAATTTCTGTTTATGCACTTTAACCATTTTCTAATTATATTGCTGTTGAGGTTTCGGGGTTCTTTTTGTTTTGCTATTTTTTTTTGGCAAATGTTTTCTTCCAGTCTATAATTTGCCTTTTCATCCTCTTCACACAATCTTTCACAGAGCAAATTTTTTAATTTGATAAGGTCAAATTTATCCATTTTTTTTAATGTATTGTATTTTTGGTGTCAAGTCTAAGAATTCTTTTCCTAGTCCCAGTTCCCAAATATTTTCCATTTTTTTCCTATAAGTTTTATAGTTTTGTGTTGTACATCTAAATTCATGATCCATTTGAGTTAAATTCTGAATATAGGGTAAGGTTTAGTTAAGTTTCATCTGTTTGTCTAGGAATGCCCTATTTATCCAGCATCATTTGTTGAAAAAGCTAACCTTCTTCAATTGAATTGCTTTTGCTCCTTTGTCAAAAATTAAATGGGCATATTTATGTGGATATATTTCTGTGTTCTTAAGCTATTTTTTATGAAGATATCTCTATGGCATTATATCACTCAGAAAAAAAAAAACAGAAATAAAGGCAGATAATCAACTTGCATTTAAGCTAAGAAAAGAGGACAAACCAGCCTCTCAAAGACTATACTTCCTGTTCTAATTCTATTATTTAGAATTGTTCGATAATTGGGAAATATCACATCAGTACAGTATGACTGACTCAATTAGAATTCATTGTTAATCAAGGAAATAACATCCATATGCATGATCTCAATTTCTGTCTACAAGATGATGGTCTTCAAGACCTGCCACATCTCCGTATGGAGCCAAAACATATATTTCCAATTTTTTCTAAATATTCTTCAATTGAATATCCAGAAAACTCAATATCTTTAAGTTTAAATCTGAATTTATGGGGGTTCCCTGATGGTCCAGTGGTTAAAGACTCTGTGCTTCCAATGCAGGTGTTGTGGATTCGATCCCTGGTGGGGAAACTAAGATCCCACATGCTGCGCGGTGTGGCCAAATAAAAATAAAAATTGAAAAAAGTCTGAATTTATGATTTCCTCAAGGTAAGAATGAGACACTTTCTTTTCACTGTTTTCACAATTTTAGTTAATAGCAGTTTTATTTATTCAGGCACCTAAACACATGGTCAAATGTGACTGTATTTTTTTTCCTGATTTTAAAGATCCAGCAGATTACCATATTCTGTCAGCTAAGGATCCCAAATATCACATAAATCATGTATGCTATCTCCATTTTCTAATGCTACTGCATTAATTTGTGTTTTTAATATTTCTTCCTTGGATGTTTATAGTAGTCTTACCTTAGCATTCTAAAACAATGACCATGTCACTATTTCTTAATTCTGATTTCCTCAATGCTTTTGGTCACATTGCCAGAAAGTAAAATCCATAACTAAGATATCTAGCTTCTCTTTCATCATCTGTAAAATGACAGTTAATTTACCAAAGTTTTAATGCCATTCAAAATAAAAAATTAAAAAACATTTGACACAAGCTACTTAGATCAGTGACTGGCATGTAACTGCTTAAGAAATGGTAACTATTTTCATTATCATTAGTAAGTTATACAAAACCCTTGATATTTGAAACCTTGACTACATTTTCAAACTAATATTACTCAAACTTCCATGAGTAGTTTAAACTCACCCTAATGTATCCCAGTAGCCCTGTTAATGACTGAACTCCAACCAATCCTTTGGGATTCTGATCAAACATCATCTGCTTGGTAAACCATTGCCTGTTCTCTCTGGACAGTTAGACATTTTCTCTTCCTTCTCTAAAGTAATATATAATGTGTGAGACATTTTCTCTTCCTTCTCTAAAGTAATATATAATGTGTGTATTAAATTGTTATATATATTTTTCAATATTTTTACAATTTATTTCCTTCCCTAAACTGAGTTTCTAAAGATCTGGTACCTGAGCTATTATTGTACATTTTCTGTGCTTAAATGTCTAGTTAAATTAATGGAAACTTTAGTTATTAAATATATTCAAATAAGAAACATGAGATTAAAATACACATTAAAACACTTGGTTGAAAATTAGAAATAATGACACTTCCAAAATGAGTTAAAATAATATTTTTTCATAATTTTCTAATATTACCCTCACACTTTCTTAATACATTCTCCTTAGACTAACTAGAATAAGAAAAATTGTGGTTTCAATTTCCCTTGTTTATATACTTACATGAATGACTATATCCTAATAAAGCTGTCTTTTATAGCTTTATTTTCTAAAGAAAAATACTCTAAATATAATCTTCAACTTGTTTTTCTTTTCTTTTGTTAAATCATGGATATACCTACAAATCTGTAGCTAGAGTGATCAGTGATCCAACAATATCTTCTTTTTTTAAAAAGAATTGTTTATTTTTTATTAAAGAATAGCTGATTTACAATATTATATTAGTTTCTGGTATACAATAGACTGATGTGATATTTTTATAGATTATACTTCATTTAGAGTTATTACAAAACTGGCTATACTTCATTTAGAGTTATTACAAAACTGGCTATATTTACCTATGCTGTACAATATATCCTACTTGCTTATCTATTTTGTACATAGTAGTTTGTACCTCTTGATCCCATACCCTTACCTTGTCCCTCTCCAGTGATAACCACTAGTTTATTCTCTGTGTCTGTTTCTGTTTTGTTACATACATTCATTTGTTTCACTTTTTAGATTTCATATATAAGTGATAAAGTAGAGAATTGGTCTTTATCTGATATTTCACTAAGCATAATACTCTCTAGGTCCATCCAAGCTTTTGCAAATGAGAGAATCTCATTCTCTTTTATGGCTGAGTAATATTGCATTATATATAGATATAGATATAGACATACACACATACACACACACACACACACACCACATCTTCTTTATCCACTCATCTGTTGATGGACATTTGGATGCTTCCATATCTTGGCCTTTGTAAATAATGCTGTGAACATTGGGGTGCATATATATTTTCAAAACAGTGTTTTCATTTTTTTTCCAGTTATATACCCAGGAGTAGAATTGCTAGATCATATGGTAGTGCTATTTTTATTTTATTTATTTATTTATTGTTTTTTTGATGTCTGATCTTATTATTTGTTACTTTAGAACATCTCATTTTTGACTAGACTCAGACTTAGAAGTAGAAGCTCTCAGAGAGAACAGCCTTGACTCTTGGCAGTCTGTTCCTGGCATTTTTCTTTGGCCTCCTTCATTCCCCTGGCCAAAAGTTTAGTATATTCTGTAGCCTTTTCCTTATTTTTCTTAGTTGCTGTTCCTTCAGAGCAATGTGTCAATGTTTTTGTTGCAGAACACGTGGAGTAACAAGATGCTGAATCCTGGGTACTTTTGTCCTAGGTTTCTTACCTTGTTTGTTTATGAGCTTTCTCACAAGATACTGGCAGACATCGTCTTCTTTAGAGAGATTGAAAAGCTTGCAGATTCTGCTAGCTCTTTTGGGCCCCAGATAACGAGGCACAGTAGTATCAGTGAGTCCAGGAATATCCTTCTCCCCTTTCTTTATGGTGACCCAGTTGAACACTCAGATTGGCATCCACAATGCAACCCTGTACAGATTTGCACTTTCTTTCTTCAGTTCTCCTTGGTCTGTAACAGGAATGCCCATTACTCAGTAGCAGGCGGACTTGGTCGTGGATCAAGACACCCGCTTCCTGGTGAAACCTTGTTTGTCATTCCCACCACTGATTCAAACCACATAACACTTCCATTCTTCAACCAGAACATCAGTAGCCACTTCTGTGGCCATACCTTTCTCATAAAAGGTACGATGTTTTCATTCATTGTCCACTTCAATGAGTTTCTGACAACCAGTGGCTTGGAAAGAGATATTCACCTTTGTCCTGAAGCAGCTAATGGCCTCCAAATCACCGTGAAGAAGAGTGGTAGTACTATTTTCAGTTTGAGGAACCTCCATACTGTTTTCCATAGCGGCTGCACCAATTTACATTCCCACCAACAATGTACAAGAGTTCTCTTTTCTCTACATCCTAGCCAACATTTATTTGTAGATTTTTGATGATAGCCATTCTGATAGGTGTGAGGTGACATTTCACTGTGGTTTACATTTCTCTGATGATTAATGGTGTTAAGCATGTTTTCATGTGCCTGTTGGCCATCTGTATGTCTTCTTTGGAAAAATGTCTATTCAGGGCTTCTGCTTTATACATACATATATATATATATATACAGTTCTATGAGCTGTTTATATATTTTGGATATTAACCCCCTATCAGTAATATCATTTGCAAATATTTTATCCCATTAAGAATGTTGTCTTTTCATTTTGTCAATGATTTCTTTTGCTGTGTAAAAGCTTTTAAGTTTAATTAGGTCCCATTTATTTATTTTTGCTGTTATTTCTTTTGATTTAAAAAAACATTGTTATGATTTATATTAATGAGTGTTCTGCCTATGTTCTCTTTTAGGAGTTTTATGGTTTCAGGTCTTACAGTTAAGTCTTTAATCCATTCTGAGCTTATTTTTGTATATGATGTGAGGAAATGGCCTAATTCGTTTCCATGTATCTGTTCAGTTTTTCCAGTACCACTTATTGAAGAGACTGTCTTTTCTTCATTATGTATTCTTTTCTTTTATTTATTTATTTTTGTCTGCATTAGGTCTTCGTTGCTGTGCACAGGCTTTCTCTAGTTGTGGCTAGTGGGAGCTACTTTTTGTTGCAGTGCACAGGCTTCTCATTATGGTGGCTTCTCTTGCTGCGGAGCATGGGCTCTAGGCACATGGGCTTCAGTAGTTGTAGCATGTGGGCTCAGTAGTTGTGGTGCACAGGCTTAGTTGTTCCGTGGCATGTGGGATCTACCTGGACCAGGGCTCGAACCCATACCCCCTGCATTGGCAGGCAGATTATTAACCACTGTGCCAGGGAAGTCCCTCTCCATTGTATATTCTTGCCTCCTTTTTAGTAAATTAACTGGCCATAGGTGCATGGGTTTATTTCTGGACTCTCTATTCAGTTCCCTCAATCTGAGTCTGTTTTTGTGCCAGTACTATATTGTTTTGATTACTGTAGCTTTGTAGTATTGTCTTAAGTCGGGAAATTTGATACCTCCAGCTTTGTTCTTTTTTTTTCAAGATTGCTTTGGCAATTCTGGGTCTTTTGTGGTTCCATATCAATTTTAAGATTATTTGTTATAGTTCTGTGAAAAATGTCATGGATATTTTGATAAGGATTGTGTTAAATCTGTAGATTGATTTGGGTAGTATACACAGCTTAACAATATTAACGATTTTCTTAATTTACTTATCACCTAAGCACACACACACACACATACAAATTTCACATATATGGCATCATAGAAATATGTAGGAGGTTTCTGAGAAGTTTCTTTACCTTTTATTTTTTTCTTTCCTTTTTCTCCAAAAATATTGTCCTAAACCACACATACACTCAATAATAGACATAAGGTTATGTTTCATATTTATATATCATCATAAACATATAGAAAATTATAAAATATACACATTTGTAACCACATGCTTTCAGAAATGTATTATTGTAGGAATTAAACTTTTTGGCACTCAATCATCATGTAAATACTTTAAAGTCATTTGACATAATTTTAATTGCTTCTTCTGAATGCTTTTATAAAGTATGCAAAATCAATTATGCCAAAATTTGTCTCAATTCACATTGTTGCCTTCTTTTGCCATTACAGTGTTCCAGCACACATGTATATCCATTAATGCTTCTATTTCATTTTTTTTTTTTAAATCACAGGAGCAGGCTTGATGAATACAAGAGAAAATGCATCTCTAAATTTTGATATTGTGGTACAATTTGCATTTGCCTTAACAATGAATAAAAGCACCTTACATATACCTATGAAAGTCTGATGGTGGTGAAACAATTTAGCAACTTTACTAAATTTTAATTTCTCTACTTTGCAAATAGGGCAACCGCTTGGTAGCTAACACCCATTGTTGCTGGTTTGCATTCTTGCCCTAAAGCACCAACTGGACTTTATACTACTCTATTAGCCTTTGCTGGCAGGGTGGAGAGCAGGGAGAGAGAGATAGACAGAAAAACAGAGACAGAGACAGAGAGGGAGGGAATGAGTTTAAGAAACTGGCTTATGCTATTGTGGAGTTCAGCAAGTCCAGAATCTGCAGTGTAGGCTAGCAGGCTGGGGACCTAGGGAAGAGTTGATGCGACAGTCTGAGTTAGAAGAAAGTATGCTGGTAGAATTCTCTTTTCTTCAGAGGAGGTCAGTCTTTTTCTATTAAGTACTTCAACTTATTTGATGAGGTCCATTCACATTATGAAGTATAATCTGCTTTACCCAAAATCTACTGATTTAAATGTTAATCTCATCTAAACACTACTTCACAGAAATATCTGGAATAATATTTGACCAACTATCTGAGTACAGTGAAGAGCCAGGATGACAACTAAGTTTAACCACAACAACTATGTATATGATTTCATCTTCCTACACACAAGGAAACTGAGACCCAGTACTGTCAAAATGCTGTGTTAAATCAAAAACAGACATTTTACATTTAACTAATTTTGTAGCTGAAACCACTAGTTTTCCCCCAGAGTATTTTCTTCCCTTCTTTCTTAGAAATAGAATTCTGGAATTATTTGGATACATGGCCATTTGGAATAAACAGTGTATTTCCAAGACTTACTTGGAAATAGTTGTAGTCGTGTGACTAAGATCTAGCCAATGGAATGGAAGAATATTTATCAGCTGTCTTTTCCAAGAAGTATCTTTAATAGGAATGGGTGTGTTCTTCAGTTTTCTTTTATCACAATTGAATCTGGAGTAAATTAACATGCTAAGTATGGCAGACCAGGTAGATACTAGTAAACTGGCTTCCTTTATAAAAGCTTTAGACTGCTGTCACATTCAATTTGCTTGAGGAAGAAAGATGTTTCTATGTTGATTAAGTCACTATTATATTAGGCTTTTTATTACTAACAGGTAAATAGTACACTTGTTTTAGATAAACTCTGGTGGCTGATCACAATGTGCCTTTCTATGTTCTATACAAATCTTTCTACTTACATAGAATGACCCACTAACTCATTGTCAAATAAAATTATTTTTCAATGATATTTTTTCCATGCTACCAATTATCTGGCATGACTTTCCAATTAATTATGAACATATTTCACTTCCATTAATTAAGGAAATATAAAATTTTAAGGTACATTTACAAATCAATGATCTACATGATATACTGACACATTGTGGGAGAGTCCTAGAAGTTTCTCAGTTATTTAGACAAAATATCAAATAACTTAAGACCTTTATCACTTTTAAACAAGGATTTTTTTCTAATTCTGCTTACTCATGATTTTGTTTTTTAAAAAAACAATCAAAACAGTAAAGTTAAAGCCATTGCAATCCCTTTGTTCTAATAATATTACAGAATTTTATAAAATCAGTGTTTTTATGATGCTGGAGTAATATATCCATTCAATTATTCTTTCAAACATTCATTCATTTATCCAGCTATTTATTCTATGAAAGAATTAACAAGAATCGACTGAATACCAGCTCTGAGGATAAAAGTATACATAAGGCACAGGGTCTGATTTCAAGCTTCTGGTAATCTTTGAAGAAAAAAAAAGATATTTATCATGCCATGTATCAGATACATGAAAGGAATAAGTATAGGATATTCATGTTGCTAACTTAATGTTGGTTTTAATAATTCTCTCTGTTGATGTCCTCCCATGAGAAGTAGAAACCTGGAGCTGTGAATATTGATTTCTCAATGCCTGGAGTTTTTCTTCTTTAGAATTGCTGAGAAACTAAGAGAAGAATGGAGAGTCATTTGGACATAGATTAATGGACACCTCTTTAACGTGGATCCACAGGGACTTTCAAAATTTCTCTGGTCATTATATGGCTAGCACCAATATCTCAAGAAGCTTGGCACTCATTTTTTTTTTTCCTTTAAACAACAGTTTTGTGGTAAGAATGAATCCCTAGGGGTGTATAAAGTGTCAGTTGTTTGTATTCAAAAGAATACTCTTCTCAGACTGCAATGGTAAATATTACTCTTTCTTTCTTAAGTAACTCATGTTGTCTGAGTCTAGGAAGAAATAACATAGACACGGTTTTTCAATATATCTCAGAAGAAAATATCACAGATGTGTCCCATCCTTTTCAAGTTCAACCTGTACCCCCACTGGATTTATCAATATTTCATGTTGATAAAAACAAACGGGGCGAGGATGAGATTTGATCAGATTTGATGAGTCTTAAAGGAGGAAACAGAACTTAGCAGTATCTGATAAAACTGTTAAATGGCTGAAAATAACCATAAGATATTCTGAAACCTTTACAGGCATGCTTCTGCAGTTTTCATGATGTTATGGGTGGTAAGTAGAGGTACATAAATGTGAATCATTTTACTCATTTGTTTAGGAAATGTAAAATGATTAATTTAGTCAAGTAAAGAAACTTTTCATTCCATAAATGTAGGTAGCCTTTGTCTTGAAGTTATGGATTATTGAGTAATTAGAAGAATCCATGGGCATTTATGAGTGAGATTTTTTTTTAATTTATAAAAATATCTCCAGACTTGGACAACAAAAAACGCTTGCTCAGAAGAGAAGCAAAACAGAGTGCATAGCTGAAAGAATTCAAGAAGTCAGGGAGAATTGGAAAAAGACTAAGCAAATATTATAAAGAGATGCAGGAGTAAAAGAAAAGGACATATTTAGACTTATGACCTTAATATTTTCAAGTAGAGAGAAAGCAGAAAACCTTTCATCAGAAATCAAGATTATTGTCTGACGTACTTCACTTAGTATGATCATCTCTAGTTGCATCCATGTTGCTGCAAACGGCATTATTTCATTCCTTTTTATGTCTTAGTGATACTCCATTGTATATATGTACCAGATCTTCATCCATTCATCTGTTGATGGACATTTAGGTTGCTTCCATATCTTGCTTCCAGTGTTGCTATTAACACTGGAGTGCATGTATCTTTTTGAATTAGAGTTTTCATATTTTCCAGATATATGCCCAGGAGTGGGATTGCTGGATCATATGTTTATTTTCAGTTTTTTAAGGAACCTCCATACTGTTTTCCATAGTCACTGAACCAACAGTGACATTCCCACCAACAGTGTAGGATGGTTCCCTTTTCTCCACACCCTCTCCAGCACTTATTATTTGTAGACTTTTTGATGATGGCCATTCTGACCTGTGTGAGGTAGTACCTCACTGTATTTTTTATTTGCATTTCTCTAATAATTAAAGATGTTGAGCATCTTTTCATGTGCCTGTGGGCCATCTGTATGTCTTCTTTGAAGAAATGTCTACTTAGGTCTTCTGCCTGTTTTTTTCTTGTGTTTTTTTGGGTTTTTGTTATTGAGCTGTATAAGCTGTTTGTATATTTTGGAAATTAATTCCTTGTGGGTCACAGGTCACATCATTTGCAAATATTTTCTCCCATTCCATAGTTTGTCTTTTTGTTTTGTTTATGTTTTCCTTTGATGTGCAAAAGTTTTAAGTTTACATAGGTTCCATTTGTTTATTTTTGCTTTCATTAGTCTAGGAGAGAGATCCCCCCAAAAATATTGCTGTGATATATGTCAAAGAGTGTTCTGCCTATATTTTCCTCTAGGAATTTTATAGTATCTGGTCTTATACTTAGGTCTTTAATCCATTTTGAATTTATTTTTGTACATGGTGTTACAGAATGTTCTAACTTCATTATTTTACATGTAGCTGTCCAGTGCCCAGTACCATTTATTGAAGCGACTGTATTTTCTCCCTTGCATATTTTTGCCTCCTTTGTCATAGATTAAGTCAGATTGAGAAAGACGAATATCATATGATATCAGTTTTATGTGGAATCTTTAAAAATGATACAAATGAATTTACTTACAAAACAGAAATAGATTCACAGACATAGAAAACAAACTTATGATTACTAAAGGGAAAAGGGTGTCAGGATAAATTAGGAATTGGTGATTAACAGATATACACTACTATATATAAAATAAACAACAAGGCCCTACTGTAAAGCACAGGGAACTACATTCAATATTTTATAATAACCTATAATGGAAAAGAATGTGAAAAACAATAAAAATATATAAATATAAATATATAAATTGATTCAGTTTTCTGTACACCTGAAACATTATAAATCAACTATACATCATTTTTTTAAAAAAAATTTAAATAAAATAAAGCAGCTAATGGATGACCATTCTTGATGCTCCTAGTCAAAAATTACAACATGACAGTTACAGCCTGAATGTATAAATGACAAACAACTCTCTGACTTACCTTCATCTAATATGAACTGCCATGTTGTTTTTGGTTTATGGAATCTAAACCTCTTCCTAAAGTTGATGCTATCTGACTCCAGTCCCCAGATCTGTCAAGTCCTGGACCTTGTCTCTAAGCCTGATGTTCTTTTAAACTAAAAATACTAGAGCTAATTGTAAATTACCATTAGTTCTCAGTTTTAAACATATCTCTTTTAATTATATGCTTGAGTTATTGATAAATTCATGGCCTAAAGTAGGACCAGCCTATTTTTCTACTGTTTCTCTTATAATCACCTTCTAGAAAATAGTCTTCTATTTAATCTCAAAACCTGGACTTGGAGTCTTTATGTTAGCTGAAAGACTTGTCTGGTGCCAACTTTTTGCCTGCCTATATTTCTATGGATTATTCCCAAATTTCCATTATATTCATTCACAAGTAATCTGATGAACTTTAAAAATATTGAAATGATTAAACCATAACTTGATGGCTTTACAAATTCATTGTATAACATTTTTTCTACTTGAAACTTCTCTTAAGTTTTTAATTGCATGTGTACCCCCAATTAATTAAAATAAATAATATGGTAGCCAACCCACAGAACTGTGAGAAAGGTATACATATTTTTGTGTTAAGACACTAAGTTTTGGGATGGCTTGTTATGTGATAATAGATAACTGCTGCATAAACAGATGAACTAATGCAGAAATGGGCTGCTGCCATAACCAAAATTTAAACTATGTGGCTTGAATTTGATATAAAGCAACAAGCTCAGTCTGATAATGCAATACAGAAACTGTTAGAAAAGCTTGGAAAATGACAACTTACATTTGTAATAGTGAAATAATTGAAAAATGTTGTCTGTGGTGACTTGGAACATAAAAACATGCATATAATATTCTTGTAAATGGTATAAGATTATTACCAGGTAAAAATTTAGAAGTATCATTGGCTTTTTAAAACTATCAATGGTAATATACAAGAAAGATATTAACTAAACTCAAATATTAAAGTTTGCAGAAATAATTTAGAGAGAATATAAATGACCCAAAACTTTCTGATTTAGAAAATAACACTTGGTTATCAATTCCAGGCTCTCAAGTTTCAAAAGATTTTTAGACCAAGAGATAGCCTCAAGGTCAAAAGAAAATTTAAGATGCAGGCAAGAACCAATGATTAAGACTATTGAATAACTTATATTGATGCCTAGTACACTCCCTCAACTAGACAAAAAATCTTCTAAGAATCTTAAAAACATTGTGTTGCAGCAGCCTGAAATTTCCAAAGTTTATCGATACCTACCTCAATTATGAGTGTGATGATTGAGGAAAGCAAAGGAACACCAGTCATGTTTATGGGAAACCCACAGGATCTTTAAGAAAGTTGTATTGGTGAAAGTGATGCCAACTTGGACTAAAAAGGTTCAAATGCAAAACTTTTTTAAAAAGGGTCTTTCAGCCCCTACCATGCTATGAAAAGGAAGTAGGTTAAGAAAGACACTAAGCTACACACATGACATATTTTATAGAAAAAAAGTTAGATCATTGGCCAGATATCCCCAGATAACAATGGACCAGATGTTACTTTAGGGCAGAATACAGGCCAAATCAAGAAATATTTGATAACTTCAGATTTGGGAGCACTTTTCAGCTGCCACATTGCTATGGAACAGTGATTGCCATGTACCTACCATTTTTTCCATTTTCAAATGTGAGTGTTTATATGACTGTTACTCTGTCCTTACATAATCATTGTATGTTGGTTGCATTATAAGTCAATGAGAGACTCATCTGAGAAACCATCTCTGCATACAATTTTAAGGCATGAGATTCTGAACTCATTATCTGATGTCATGATTGAATGAGACATTTGGGAGTGTTGGGAGTTAATATATGTATTTTTATGTTGGAGGGGACATAAATCAACTGGAAGAAAATTACTGTAGATTGCTCACATTAATATGTTCTCCTTTTTATTAAAGTATAAGTAATAATACTCCTTTTTATGTGTATATACCTTGATAGTTTCCTGCCACAATGACACTTATACAATATGTCTTCAGACTTCTTTGGTCAATGGAATACAAGAAAAGTCAAGCCAGTGAATTTTTTAAAATATTTATACATATGGGCTTACCCCCTTTTGCTGTTTTTGGTATCATATGACTGCTATATGAAGAATTTTCAACTAGTCTGCTGTATGATTAGAGACTTGTAACTCAATTTCATCTGTTATGTCATCCAACAACAACCTGCCAACTTCCAGATAAGTGATTAAATCCATCCTACATTATCTAGCTATCTGCTGACATAATAGATTGTTTCAGTCACATCAGCAAGTTCAAGCAAGTTTAGCTGAGCCAGTTCAAACATAAAGTATCAATAACTCAATCCACAGAATCTTGAGATAAATGAATGATTTTTAAGAGCCTGTATTTTTCAATGTTTTGTTGTAAGCCAAAGGTAACTGATAGAAATAACTGGACATGTTTCATAATATATTTTGAACTAGATAATAAAGACTTATCCAATGCAATTGACCTGAAAACACAAATCATTTTATAGGAACCCTTGTATTATATTAATATTGATAAGATGCAGAATAATAAAATAGAATCAGTAGAAGAAAATAGAGAAAGGAAATAATTATTTCAGATTTTCACACTGAAAAGGAGATACATTTTAAGAAGATAGTTGCATACCATAAGGTGTGGAATTTGTAGGATAATAGTATAGATTAACCAATTACAAAGACACTGAACATTTAAAAATTATTTTCTAAGGGATTTTTAGATTTGAAGCAATTTTACGAGAGATAAACTCAGTACGAAAATATGAACAAGTTGTGTAGTGCAATATGTCAAAAAGTTTAGTGATAAAATCAGTCAATTTTGTCTTAGAAGTAACTACTATGTCACTACCATACACAACAATTCATTCTCGGTAATGAAGGTACAAACATACAATCACTTTCCTTAATGAGCCTAGTGTCTACTAGGTGATTAGAAAATATATTTAGGAGATATTTAGCTCAAAAAAAGGCTATATAATTATTATTTGTTTCTTTGATTATTATAAAATAAATAATATCAGACAAGATTTGAAGTCAGAGTTGAACAATCTAATATACAGTGACAGTCTGGAGTCTCATTGTTAACAAGAACCTGAACATGCAACAGAATAAAATTATGACTTTTAATATTAACATCTGGTTACTTCTCCATTAACTCTGTGTTTCAGGGAAAAAACTGTCTGAGAATTACTATACCACTAAAGCTACTTGGTCAGTTTGTTAGAGACTATATTTTACTCCTAGCATGTAAAGTGGACAAAATCTAACAAACTGGTCAAGCAGCTTTAGGTAGAGTAACTCTACTTCAGACTTGCACATTGATTTCTGAGTTTTTCAATGAAAACTGCAAATAAGAGACATAATAAAATAATCTGCTTCAAGCTGAGGGGGTTATCAATTAGGAAAAGATGGTTACAAAGTCACTATCTTTAAAAAAAGTAAATAAGTTAAATCACTGATTGTGAAGGGCATAATAACAGATTACCTAGATGCTACCCATTGTGTAATTCAAGGTTAACATTTTATGGGTTGGTACTTATTGGTAATCCTAGAAAGCTTCTGGAAATACCATAGATAGACTAAGGCTAATTTGGAAAAAATGTTTGCGTATTCTAAATCTCTCCACATCATGAAAAAAAGACATAACTGTGACTGTCTTCTATTAGGACCCAGACCTAATGAAAAATTAACTTTTGTTTTGGTTCCCAGATGATTATGAGGCAAAGATTTTGTAAAGTCCATGGCCCTTACTTCATGAACTCTTATTGCCAGTGAGTAGAGATACTTCCAATTATTTCCATGTGTTCTCCTTTCCTCAATCCAGGGGCCTGATCTATCATGAGAATGCTAATTCTGACTTTATTCAGGAGAAAGTAGTTTTATCAGATTAAGCAACTATTATTTATCAAAAATTTAAATGATCTATTTATTGATATTATTTTGATGCTGCATGCTTCTAATTTTTTTAGGTAGAAGAGATGAGGCCATTGGTGGCTTCTACTATCTCTGAGGATGCCTTCTTGAAACCTCCCCTTAGTGAAAAAGCACAACTGGCAGGTGATTTAGTCATGCTCTCTTCAACTGAATCTCCTTCTTGAAATACAGGCATCAAAGAAGAGTCTGAATTTTTGTGTGACCTGATATACAGTTTGATATTTTAAACCCCATGCTTTCATCAAGGCAAGATTTTAGCCTTATTGAATTATTCAGTATTATTCTATGATAAAATGGCCTGTTGTCTTTGTACCACACTTCCTCCAGCCTGAGATTGTCACTGTCACCAAAGAGATAACTGCACAGATAGAACTGTTTCTACAATTCGTTAACAAAACTTCAAGTCTTCATAGGATCAAGGACAAAGAGTAAAAGGAGTTGGTGTACTCTCCTCCCTCTCCAGCATGAAAATTGTCACAGGCATTGAATCAACACTACCCTTACAAGAAAAGAAGGTGAAAGTGTTAGGAGCATGCCTTTTACACACTCTGGACAATGATTACCTTCTCACAGTCTGTACATAAACCTCATCAGGAACAGTTTTCTGAAGGTGCAATCTGCCTCTTTAGTAAGAAACAGCAAAAGTAACTTTCAAATGTTAAATATATGGTCATCTGGTTTTAGTGTAGTCTGGTTACAAAACAAAAAACAAAAAAAAAAAAAACCTCTAAATGACAGTCTTATCTCTGTTAAAATAGAAAGACAATTTCCAAATAGTAAGCTTTTGTTCACCAGTATGTTATTGTGACTGTTAAAAAGATAACTTTATTTTTGGTGTTGTCAACCACTTTCTTCATATCCTGTTCTAACTCACTGGTGAATCTAACCACCTTCCTGTTTCAGTAGGGCTCCCTTACTTCCTTGATATATACATTCAATTCAAAACTTTTAAAAATTATTATTTTATAGTATCTTCCTGCTTGAGAATTTTGAAATTGGTGCTAAGGATTGTGTCTCTAAAAGTCAACACTGCCATTTCTGCTGCTATTCTTCCCTTCCCCTCTTAGTTTATCTGTCACATATACCAAGTTGGTCCACCCCAACAGGTTACATCTACTACCCAAGGAAGCCTTATAATCAAGACCTCTGACATTACAGACTTTACCATCAATATCTTTCTTGAGGTTTCAAGAAGCCAAAAATGCCTTGTGTGCCCTTTGAAATTTGTAATACATGAATAAGGGAGGAAATGTCTCCATCTCTATTTTCATTTAAGGCTCTTAGAGAGTTAACGAAGTATAGTGAGATAGATTATTTCACATAAAAATCTCTATTTATTTGTCTTTGAAACACTTTCTCTCTAGAATAGGATTTCCTGAAGTTGGTACTATTGATATTTTAGGCATAACTCTTACTGGGGTGGGGGAGTTTCCTTTGCATTGTAGATGTTTAACAGCATCCCTGAGTACTACTCTGTGGGTGTAGATAATATCCTCATCATTTATAGCAAACAAAGATATCTCCAGACATTGTCAAATATTTCCTGAGTGTCAAAAATGAGAACTACTAGTTAAGAACCACTGCTATAGAATTTGAGTATCATTACATGGAGCTAATCCATGGAACAAATCTGAGTGAAAAATATTTTCACTAAAATCACATTTCCCTCCAAATAAGATTTTATTACTAAGAAAAGTTTGCCTGAGTGATTCCTCTCTTATGGTGCCCACAGTATACCTGCCTGTCAGTGAACCTCCAAAACATGCCTGGATACACCTATTTCATATGCTGAAAAACTGGGTTTTCAACCTTGGCTTCTTCATGATGTGTTTTTTTGTTACCATAGTCAACAAATTGCATGTAAAAAAGGCATATGATGAAATGAGCAATGATTTTAAAATTACTACTAAATGCTTAATCATCTATACTCTGTCAGAAAAATATAATAGTTCATATTGTTGAGATGACCCCAAATCTCTCCAACAAAAAAGATAAGCTTAAAAAAGTATAAATATAATGAGCTTCAGATATCCAGCAACTTGAAATTCTAAGAAATTTTGAACATTTTCTTTGCAATGTGTCTAATTTGTGTGCTGTCAAAATAATCTTCTAAATAATCATGTGAGATGAAAATAGATATGTTTCAGATATGGAATGTTTCAAAGGTATAATCAGATGATCAGTCAGACGTGAAAAAAATAAGTTTGGAACATTCTGTTCCCTTCATTTTTTTCCTGGCAATATGTGGGTTATTTTTAAATTTTAGGTATGAATTTTGTACTGTTCTGAAAGTATGTGTGTGTATTTAAGCTTTAAGTCCTAGCCTTGGCTTTAAATGGACAATGATAGGCTTCAAACTGGGTAAATAGAATGATTTTTGGTTACACAGAAAAATTGAATTTTAAAAGGCCTAAGTAAGTTATGTCTGTTGGTCTTTTCTTTTGGAGATGTATTAGTCTTCTGTCACTTCCTGCAACTGAGTTGATTAATTTGCCCTAGGGGCAGGACAGGAATAAAGATGCAGACATAGAGAATGGACTTGAGGACACGGGGAGGGGAAAGGGTAAGCTGGGACGACGAAGTGAGAGAGTGGCATGGACATATATACATTACCAAATGTAAAATAGATACCTGGTGGGAAGCAGCCACATAGCACTGCTTACAGAGATCAGCTTGGTGCTTTGTGACCACCTAGAGGCGTGGGATAGGGAGGGTGGGAGGGAGATGCAAGAGGGAGGGGATATGCAGATATATGTATATGTATAACTGATTCACTTTGTTATACAGTAGAAACTAACACAACGTTGTAAAGCAATTATACTCCAATAAAGATGTTAAAAGTAAAAGAAAAGACTGCAAACCAAAACACTTTACAGCCCTAGTAAGGTCAGTGGTTCTCAAGGCTGAATCTCTGGGTGAGTTGACTCAGTATCACCTGAGAACTTTTTAGAACAGTAACTTGTCTGACTGCTTTATCCCAACAAATGCCCTCCTCCTTCCTCATCCTCATCTATTTAATGATAAAGTGTGCGTGTGGGAACCAACAATCTGTGGTTTAACAAGAATTTCCAATGTTACTAATGCATGATCAAGATTGCAAACCACTGAGTTGAGGAAACTGGAAAACTCACATAATTAATATGGTTTGGTGAAGACTAAAGACTACAGCAAATTATTAGAGAATGTGTATCCTGTTTTAAACCTGTTGTTTTCAATTTAACACTCTACTAGTTCAAAAAATAAAAAAAAAACAACTTTCTGTAGGATAAATTCTGCCTATTCTACCTACATGCTGCCAGTTTTTAAGGCTTTTAAACCTATGCTGTTCTTTTTTAACTCACAGACTCATTTTATACTAATAATTATGTCACTTTTCCTACTTTCTCGGTTTTAATTTTATGTATCACCTGAACCATGTCGTTCAGGTCCTAACTTCATGAATTAGCTATTTTTAGAAAGTGTTATGTAATGTGATCTAAAATATTTATTCAAGAATTAAAAAGTCACTTTTTATATCTGCAAATACTCCTGTATTATAGTCATCAAATAACATGATAAAATATTTTAAAAATCAATTGAATTAGAAAAACACCAACTATTCAGTGGTTGATGGGTTATTTTGACCCTCAGCAAAGAAATAGAAAAAGTCAACTGCAACTCTGATATTTAAAAATAGCTAATCTTCTAGCAGTTCTGATTTTTTAAAATTTTATTTCAATTGTTCTTATGGTTAGTGGTGCTAAAATTTTTATATTGAATTTTAACATGATTTTATTTTCTATATTTAAAGAGTTATTTTCACTCCATAGAAAATAGGAACTAGAGGTTTCTTGCAAGTCTTTGCAGGTATTCTGGTATTTTTTAATAGCATTTTCTTAACTAGGTGTTTAGAACAATGGCACATTAATGAATTACTCATAGAGTGATTGGTCAAGGTCACTGGAGCAAAATTTTATAAATCTAAACCTTGTTTTTTTTTTCCCAGAATGCAATAAAATCTAGTTTATAATAAATGAAATATGTGAACTCAACCTCAGGGATATAAAAAGTCAGCTGAAAGCCCTGGTTTATGTGGTAAGTTTCCTGCATGTGAAATGTCAGGGATGATTTTTAGACTTATACTCGGTTATATTGCTTCAAAAGTTAATTTATTTAAATATTTCCTTTAATGCCAACATTTTTGGATGATAAAAATAATTAAAGGATGAGACTGCTATTATTCACTTGATACTGTAAAAAATTTAAGTACCCACAAAGTATAGACATACCAGAATTTGAACTTCTAACCTTTCACAATATTATCTGAACATCTTGTTTTCTAAGCTGTGCAGGGGTTTTGTTTTGGTTTGGTTTGGTTTTAATAAGAACGTGGGATTTTGTGTGTGTGTATGTGCTGAGAACACTTAAGGATCTAGTCTCTTGGCAAATTTCAGGTATACAATATTGTTAACTATGATCACCATGTTATACATTAGATCCTTAGAACATACTCAATTTCTAAATGAAAGTTTGTACCTTTTCTCTCCCCATTTCTCCCACATCCCAAGTCCTGGCAACTACCATTATATTCTCTGGTTTTGAGTTCAAATTTTTTAAATTATCAGATATTAGTTTTTAGATTATTATTTAAATTTTAGATCTCACACCTAAGTGATATATATATATATATATATATATATATATATATATATATATATATATAAATTGGAAAAAAGTATCTTGACTCAAAATTAAATTTCTAAAAATCAGTTTTCCAAAAAATAAAATAAGATAAAAAATCATTTTTCCTAGAAAAAAGCTTACTTTAATTATTAATTTTAAAGTGCTTAAACCAAAAACATACAAGTCTTTTCATTTTAAAATGTTATGCTTCTGACAGTTTTGAGTTTATATTTTTGTGTTTTAAACTTTGGATAAGAAAATTATTCAAATCAGTAAATAGGTGTATGTGTGTGTGTGTGTGTGTGTGTGTGTGTGTGTGTGTGTGTGTGTGTGTATGTGACCCAGGTAAATCATTTGACTATTTTTGACTATATGAGGGTTTTGCTCTTTTACTTACTGAATCATGTATTCTTTATATATTCTGAAATAATTCCTTTCTCATAAATGTCTTCTTTCAAACCCATGATTTGTTTTGAGAAGCTAAAGATTTTGCTTTTAATGAACTTTATTGTGTCAATCATTTTCTTTTTGATTAGTGCTTTTCTTCTCTTTTGAAGAAATCATCTTCTATCTCAAGTCATATAGATAATCTATCTCCTCTTTTATCTTTTAACCTTTCAAATTTAGCTATATGATGTTCCTGGGCTTGATTTTGATGTATGCTATGAAGTAGGAGTTTAAGTTTATTTTTATTTTACTTTTCAAGTAATTAAACATCTTTATGAAAAAAATCCTTCATTTCTTCAGGGCACTGCAGTGGCATGCATATAACAACATAGATGCAGGTACATTTTTAAACTTCCTATTCAGTTTTGATGGTCAATTTATACAAATATCAGACTAGTGTCTTCTTTATATTTTACAGTTTTAAGACCTCATCTTCTTCAAGATGTCCTTGAGTCTTCTTGTACTTCTGCATTTATATATATATATATATATATATATATTAGTATATGCTTATCAACTTTTGCTAGAAAAAAAATACCTGGAAATTGTATTAGTATTGTTTCCAATCTATATCAATTTGGGGAGAATTACCAGCTTTGCAATAATGAGTCTTATATACATAGTATATTCCTCCAATTACATGTAAAGATTTTTTCAGTAATATTTTATATGTTTTATTGCCAGGTATAAATATAGAGGTAAATATTTCATTGGGATTATTCCTAGCTATATATTATGTAATGCTAATATAAATGAAGTTTTTTTGAAATGCCATTTTCTAATTTCTCGTTGCTAGATATTGAAATAATTGTTTTTCTATATTGACCTTGTATACTACAAAATTGTGGAATTTACCTCCTAGTTACATATTTATCTATAAATTTCTTTTACACTTTGTTTTATAATTGTGTCACCTGCAAGTATTTCTTCCTTTCTAGTTTTTATATATTTTATTGCTTTTTTCTTCCTCATTATATTACACAAATCCTCTACTACATAGTTGAATAGGAGCAAGTAGAGCATACATTCTTATTTCATTCCTAATCTTAAGGAAAATGTTTTCAATATCTCCTCTTTATAACTGATTTTAAGGTAGTTATTCTTTATCAGATTAAGGAAGTTTCTTAATATTTGTAGGTGGTTAAATATTTTATCATACCTAATTTTATCAAAAGTTTTTTTTTTGCATACTTTGAGATTATCATATTATTTTTTTCCTTTTTATTTTTTTAATGTGGCAATTACATTGCCTGATTTGCAAATATTAAACCCATCTCATTTTTCCACAGGAGGAAGAAACTTTGTTATATATATTGATCATTTAATGAATTGCTGGATTTCATTTCCTAATTTCATTTCATTTGAGATTTTTGTGTCTGTGTGAAACATTTGCCTGTAATTTGCCTCTCTTTTGTATGTTATATGGTGTGTGAAAATTATGTGGAAGTATTTTTTTCTATTATCAGGAAGAGTGCCATTTCCTTTATTTCTAGTTATTTTTATTGT
Source organism: Stenella coeruleoalba (assembly GCF_951394435.1). Classification (NCBI taxonomy): domain Eukaryota; kingdom Metazoa; phylum Chordata; class Mammalia; order Artiodactyla; family Delphinidae; genus Stenella; species Stenella coeruleoalba. The sequence goes on along the minus strand of NC_137150.1, from coordinate 108,532,717 downwards.
TTCTCTATTTTCATTTATTCATGTCATTTCATGTTGTCTGATATTTTGTGATGAGGGTTTGAATAACCACTCACAGTTTTGACTTCTTTGAAAAATTTCATATGATTCATCAAATTTGTTTACTTCTAATTAGTTAGATTGTGAAAGACTTTTTTTCATCCTCAGGTAAAAAAAAAAGCCCTCTAATTAGTTGTTGGATTCAAGTCATTAATCCATTGAATCTAAACATAGAATTCATGGAATGAATTCTATGTGTACTGTGGATGACAGCGCATTTCATATATATTGTCACAGTCAATTTAATATGAGTGCAACATATATTTGAATTGAAAATTTTATAATTTCAAATTCTTCCATAAAAATTTCCCATTGTGGATGATAATGATTACCATGCTCCTAAAAGTTGGTGTGTAGAAGATCTCTTTTGACCCTTCATAATTTCTTTATGTTTCTTAGTTCTGACTATCATTGTGCCTTCTTTCAAAAACTAGATTTTATGCTTAACAGCAATTCTATTTTATTTTTCCTAATTGTTTCTTTTTTTATTGAGGTATAGTTGATGTGCAATATTATATAAGTTTCAGGTTTGTGACATCGTGATTTACAATTTTAAATGTTATATTCTATTTATAGCTATTATAAAATAGTATAAAATATTGGCTATATTCCCTGTGTTGTACAATATATCCTTGTAGCTTGCTTATTTTATACATAGTAGTTTGTACTTCTTGATCCTCTACCCTTATCTTGACCCTCCCCTCTCCCCCCAGTAACCAGTAACTTGTTCTCTATATCTGTTAGTCTGTTTCTTTTTGTTTATATTCACTAGTTTGTTTTAATTTTTCGATTCCACAATAAGTGATGTCATACAGTATTTGTCTTTCTCTGAGTTATTTAACTTAGCATAATACACTCTAAGTCTATCCATGTGGTTACAAATGGTAAAATTTCATTCTTTTTTATGACTGAGTAGTATTCCATTCTATATATATACAACAACTTCTTTATACATTCATCTGTTGATGGGCACATAGGTTGCATCCAAATCCTGACAATGGTAAACAATGTTGCAATGAATATTGAGGTTCATGTATCTTTTCAAATTAGTGTTTTGTTTTGTTTTGGTTTTTTTCAGATATATAGCTAGGAGTGGAATTGCTGAGTCATATGGTAGTTCTATTTTTAGCTTTTTGAGGAAACTCCATACTGTCTTCTATATTGGCTACACCAATTTACATTCCCATCAAGAGTCTATGAGAGTTCCCTTTTTTCTACATTCTAGCCCATGTTGGTTATTTGTGTTCTTTTTGATGATGACCATTCTGAAAGGTGTGTGGTGATATCTCATTGTGGTTTTGATTTGCATTTCTCTGAGGATTAACAATGGTGAGTATATTTTCATGTGCTATTTGGTCATCTGTATGTCTTCTTTGGAAAAATGTCTATTCAGGTCTTCTGCCCATTTTTCAATTGAGCTTTATGTTTTTTTGCCTTTGAGTTTTATGAGCTATTTATATATTTTGGGAATGAACACCTTCTCTGTCATATCATTTGCAAATATCTTCTCCCATTCAGCAGGTTGTCTTTTCATTTTGTCAGTGGTTTTCTTTGCTATGCAAAAGCTTTTAAGTTTACCTAGGTCTCATTTGTTTAGTTTTGCTTTAATTTTCTTTGCTTAAGAGAGAGACCCAAAAAATATTATATGATTTATGTCAAAGAGTGCTCCCCCTATGTTTTCCTTTAGGAGTGTTATGGTTTCTGGTCTTCCTGTAGGTCTTTAATCCATTTTGAGTTTTTTTTTGTATATAGTATGAGGAAATGTTCTAATCACATTCTTTTACATGTAGCTGTCCAGTTTTCCCAGCACCAATTATTGAAAGGACTGTCTTCTCTATTGTAGATTTTTGTTTTTGTCATAGATTAATTGACCCTAAATGTATGGGTTCATTTCTGGGCTCTCTATTTTGTTCCTTTAATCTGTATGTCTGTTTTTGATTGCTGTAGCTTTGCAGTATTGTCTGAAGTCAAGAAACATGATTCCTCTAGCTCTGTTCTTCTTTTTCAAGATTCTTTGGCTATTCAGGGGCTTTTATGCTTCTCTACAAACTAGGACTATTTGTTCTCTTTCTGTGAAAAATGTCCTTGGTATTTTGATAGAGATTGCAATGAATCTGTAGATTGCCCTGGGTAATATGGTCATTTTAACAATATTAATTCTTCTAATCCATGATTAGAAGTTTCCATCTGCTTGTGTAGTCTTCAATTTCTTCCATCAATGACACTAATGAGAAATTGTAGGTAACACAAACAGATGGAAAGATAAACCATGTTCTTGTTGTTTCATTGTTTTAGGTGAATTCTATCTTTTACACTGTGCATTACCTGTCTCCGTTGAATTTATATTATGTCTTATTCACACATTTTTGCACTCCATATCTTGTTATTATGAGCATGTTAGGTCCATGTTAATGACTCATCCAATACCCTTCTGGAAGGATTTCTGCCTTTACTAGGATGGCCATGCATTGATGTTTGGTCAGGAGTGTCCACGTTTATAACTCTTGTCTTGAAATTATTTTTAATATCTCTCCTTCATGGTCTTAAAATTACCAATAGTTCCCATTTACATCCTTAAAAATGACTTAGTTTCGACAATACATTGCACGATCACACTAAATATACCCACTTCTAGAATGTACACTAGTAGATGATATTAGATCTTTTCATCATTTCCTTCACTGGTGAATTTCTTTACTTATTAACTACATTAAAAATGATGAAAGAAACACAAATTACTCCATTTTATCTTCTGAATATCCTTATTTCCTTGTTTTTCCACCGTATTCACATACTAATGGTAAATACTGATCATGCAAAATTGCTTCCTCAAGCTGTTCACACTGAAAGCTTCTAAACTCCAGATGCTATTGAACGTCATAAAACATTGTATATTCAGCCCTCCCCATCTGTGGATTCTGCATCCATGGATACAACCAATCACAGATCTAAAATATTTGAGGCACCCAGGGAAGATGGCAGAAGAGTAAGACGTGGAGATCACCTTCCTCCCCACAAATACACCAGAAATACATCTACAAGTGGAACAACTCCTACAGAACACCTACTGAAGGCTGGCAGAAGACCTCAGACCTCCCAAAAGTCAAGAAACTCCCCACGTACCTGGGTAGGGCAAAAGAAAAAACAGAGACAAAAGAATAGGGACGGCACCTGCACCAGTGGGAGGGAGCGGTGAAGGAGGAAAAGTTTCCACACACTAGGAAGCCCCTTCGTGGGCGGAGACTGTGGGAGGCGGAGGGGGGGAGCTTCGAAGCCGCAGAGGAGTGCACAGCAACAGGGGTGCGGAGGGCAAAGAGGGGAGATTCCCGCACAGAGGATTGGTGCCGACCGGCACTCACCAGCCCAAGAGGCTTGTCTGCTCACCCACTGGGGCGGGCGGGGCTGCGAGCTGAGGCTTGGGTTTCGGTTTCGGTTGGAGCGCAGGGAGAGGACTGGGGTTGGCGGCTTGAACATAGCCTGAAGGGGTTAGTGCACCACGGCTAGCCGGGAGGGAGTCCGGGGAAAAGTCTGCACCTGCCGAACAGGCAAGAGACTTTTTCTTCCCTCTTTGTTTCCTGGTGCGCGAGGAGAGGGGTTTAAGAGCGCTGCTTAAAGGAACTCCAGAGACGGGCGCGAGCCACGGCTAAAAGCGCGGACCCCAGAGACGGGCGGGAGACGATAAGGCTGCTGCTGCCGCCACCAAGGGGCCTGTGTGCGAGCACAGGTCACTATCCACACCCCTCTTCCGCGGAGCCTGTGCAGCCCGCCACTGCCAGGTTCCCGGGATCCAGCGACAACTTCCCGAGGAGAACGCACAGCGGGCCTCAAGTTGGTGCAACGTCACGCCGGCCTCTGCCTCTGCAGGCCCGCCCCGCACGCACTGCCCCTCCCTCTCCCTCCCCGGCCTGAGTGCGCCAGAGCCCCCGAATCAGCGGCTCCTTTAACCCCGTCCTGTCTGAGCAAAAAACAGACGCCCTCCAGCGACCTACACGCAGAGGCAGGGCCAAATCCAAAGCTGAGCCCCGGTGAGCTGTGAGAACAAAGAAGAGAAAGGGAAATCTCTCCCAGCAGCCTCAGAAGCAGCGGATTAAAGCTCCACAATCAACTTGATGCACCCTGCATCTGTGGAATAAATGAACAGACAACGAGTCATCCCAAATTGAGGAGGTGGGCTTCGAGAGCAGGATCTATGATTTTTTTCCCTTTTCCTCTTTTGGTGAATGTGTATGTGTATTTTCTGTGTGAGATCTTGTCTGTATAGTTTTGCTTCCACCACTTGTCCTAGGGTTCTATCCGTCCATGTTTTTTTTAAATTTTTTTTCTTAATAATTAATTTTAATTTTTAATAACTTCATTATACTTTACCTTCGTTCTTTCTTTCTTTCTTTCTTTCTTTCTTTCTTTCTTTCCTTCCTTCCTTCCCTCCTTTAGACAACGAATCATCCCAAATTGAGGAGATTTTGTCTATATAGCTTTGCTCCCAACATTTGTCCTAAGGTTCTATCCGTCCCTTTTTTTTTTTCCTAAATAAGTATTTTTTAATTCAATAACTTTATTATACTTTATTTTATTTTACTGTATCTTCTTTCTTTCTGTCTTTTTTCCTTCTTTTCCTCCTTCCTTCCTCCCTCCCTCCCTCCCTCCCTTTCTTTCCTTCTTTCTTCCTTCTTTCCTTCCTTCCTTCCTTCCTTCCCTCCCTCCTTTCTTTCCTTCTTCATAATTCTACTACTTCTCTCTACTTTTTCTCTTTTATTCTAAGCCTTGTGGATGAAAGGCTCTTGGTGCTCCAGCCAGGAGTCAGGGCTCTGCCTCTGAGGTAGGAGAACCAACTTCAGGACACTGGTCAACAAGAGATCTCCCAGCTCCACATAATATCAAATGGCGAAAATCTCCCAGAGACCTCCATCTGAACACCAGCACCCAGCTTCACTCAACGACCAGCAAGCTACAGTGCTGGATAACCTATGCCAAACAACTAGCAAAACAGGAACACAACCCCACCCATTAGCAGAGAGGCTACCTAAAATCATAATAAGGCCACAGACACACCACCAGACGTGAACCTGCCCACTAGAGAGACAAGATCCAGTCTCATCCACCACAACACAGGCACTAGTCTCCTCCACCAGGAAGCCTACACAACCCACTGAACCAACATTAGCCACTGTAGACAGACATCAAAAACGGCGGGAACTACGAACCTGCAGCCTGCAAAAAGGAGACCCCAAACACAGTAAGATAAGCAAAACGAGAAGACAGAAAAACACACAGCAGATAAAGGAGCAAGATAAAAATGCACCAGACCTAACAAATGAAGAGGAAATAGGCAGTCTACCTGAAAAAGAATTCAGAATAATGATAGTAAGGATGATACGAAATCTTGGAAATAGAATGAACAAAATGCAAGAAACAGTTAACAAGGACCTAGAAGAAATAAAGATGAAACAAGCAACGATGAACAACACAATAAATGAAATTAAAAGTACTCTAGATGGGATCAATAGCAGAAGAACGGATAAGTGACCTGGAAGATAAAATAGTGGAAATAACTACTGCAGAGCAGAGTAAAGAAAAAAGAATGAAAAGAACTGAGGACAGTCTCAGAGACCTCTGGGACAACATTAAATGCACCAACATTCAAATTATAGGGGTTCCAGAAGAAGAAGAGAAAAAGAAAGGGACTGAGAAAATATTTGAAGAGATTATAGTTGAAAACTTCCCTAATATGGAAAAGGAAATAGTTAATCAAGTCCAGGAAGCACAGAGAGTCCCATACAGGATAAATCCAAGGAGAAATATGCCAAGACACATATTAATCAAACTGTCAAAAGTTAAATACAAAGAAAGCATATTAAAAGCAGCCAGGGAAAAACAACAAATAACACACAAGGGAATCCCCATAAGGTTAACAGCTGATCTCCCAGCAGAAACCCTACAAGCCAGAAGGGAATGGCAGGACATACTGAAATGATGAAGGAGAAAAACCTGCAACCAAGACTACTCTACCCAGCAAGGATCTCATTCAGATTTGATGGAGAAATTAAAACCTTTATAGACAAGCAAAAGCTGAGAGAGTTCACCAAACAAGCTTTACAAAAAAGGCTAAAGGAACTTCTCTAGACAAGAAACACAAGAGAAGGAAAAGACCTATAATAACGAACCCAAAACAATCTAGAAAATATGAATAGGAACATACATATCTATAATTACCTTAAATGTAAATGGACTAAATGCTCCCACCAAAAGACACAGATTGGCTGAATGGATACAAAAACAAGACCCTTATATATGCTGTCTACAAGAGACCCACTTCAGACCTAGAGACACATACAGACTGAAAGTGAGGGGATGGAAAAAGATATTCCATGCAAATGGAAACCAAAAGAAAGCTGGAATAGCAATTCTCATATCAGAAAAAATAGACTTTAAAGTAAGGACTATTAGAAGAGACAAAGAAGGACACTACATAATGATCAAGGGATTGATCCAAGAAGAAGATATAACAATTGTAAATATTTATGCACCCAACATACGAGCACCTCAATACATAAGGCAAATACTAACAGCCATAAAAGGGGAAATTGACAATAACACATTCATAGTAGGGGACTTAAACACCCCACTTTCACACATGGACCTGTCATCCAAAATGAAAATAAATAAGGAAACACAAGCTTTAAATGACACATTAAACAAGATGGACTTAATTGATATTTATAGGACACTCCATCCAAAAACAAGAGAATACACATTTTTCTCAAGTGCTCATGGAACATTCTCCAGGATAAATCATATCTTGGGTCACAAATCAAGCCTCGATAAATTTAAGAAAATTGAAATTGTATCAAGCATCTTTTCCGACCACAACGCCATGAGACTAGATAACAATTAGAGGAAAAGATCTGTAAAAAATACAAACACATGGAGGCTAAACAATACACTACTTAATAATGAAGTGATCACTGAAGAAATCAAAGAGGAAATAAAAAAATACCTAGAAACAAATGACAATGGAGACACAATGACCCAAAACCTATGGGATGCAGTAAAAGCAGTTCTAAGGGGAAAGTTTATAGAAATACAAGTCCACTTTAAGAAGCAGGAAACATCTCGAATAAACAACCTAACCTTGCACCTCAAGCAATTAGAGAAAGAAGAACAAAACAAAACAAAAAAAACTAGCAGAAGGAAAGAAATCATAAAAATCAGATCAGAAATAAATGAAAAAGAAATGAAGGAAACAATAGCAAAGATCAATAAAACTAAAAGCTGGTTCTTTGTGAAGATAAACAAAATAGATAAAGCACTAGCCAGCTCATCAAGAAAAATGGGAGAAGACTCAAATCATTAGAATTAGAAATGAAAAAGGAGAAGTAACAACGGACACTGCAGAAATAAAAAAGATCATGAGAGATTACTACAAGCAACTCTATGCCAATAAAATGGACAATCTGGAAGAAATGGACAAATTCTTAGAAATGCACAACCTGCCAAGACTGAATCAGGAAGAAATAGAGAATATGAACAGACCAATCACAAGCACTGAAATTGAAACTGTGATTAAAAATCTTCCAACAAACAAAAGCCCAGGACCAGATGGCTTCTCAGGCGAATTCTATCAAACATTTAGAGAAGAGCTAACACCTAGCCTTCTCAAAATCTTCCAAAATACAGCAGAGGGATGAACACTCCCAAATTCCTTCTACGAGGCCACCATCACCTTGATACCAAAACCAGACAAGGATATCACAAAGAAAGAAAACTACAGGCCAATATCACTGATGAACATAGATGCAAAAATCCTCAACAAAATACTAGCAAACAGAATGCAACAGCACATTAAAAGGATCATACATCATGATCAAGTGGGGTTTATTCCAGGAATGCAAGGATTCTTCAATATACGCAAATCTATCAATGTGATAAACCATATTAACAAATTGAAGGAGAAAAACCATATGATCATCTCAATAGATGCAGAGAAAGCTTTTGACAAAATTCAACACCCATTTATGATAAAAAACCCTGCAGAAAGTAGGCATAGAGGGAACTTTCCTCAACATAATAAAGGTCATATATGACAAGCCCACAGCCAACATCATCCTCAGTGGTGAAAAACTGAAAGCGTTTCCACTAAGATCAGTAACAAGACAAGGTTGCCCACTTTCACCACTCTTATTCAACATAGTTTTGGAAGTTTTAGCCACAGCAATCAGAGAAGAAAAGGAAATAGAAGGAATCCAAATCGGAAAAGAAGAAGTAAAGCTGTCACTGTTTGCAGATGACATGATACTATACATAGAGAATCCTAAAGATACTACCAGAAAACTACTAGAGCTAATCAATGAATTTGGTAAAGTAGCAGGATACAAAATTAATGCACAGAAATCTCTGGCATTCCTATATACTAATGAAGAAAAATCTGAAATTGAAATCAAGAAAACACTCCCATTTACCATTGTAACAAAAATAATAAAATATCTAGGAATAAACCTACCTAAGGAGAAAAAGGACCTGTATGCAGAAAATTATAAGACACTGATGAAAGAAATTAAAGATGATACAAATAGATGGAGAGATATACCATGTTCTTGGATTGGAAGAATCAACATTGTGAAAATGAGTCTACTACCCAAAGCAATCTATAGATACAATGCAATCCCTATCAAACTTCCACTGGCATTTTTCACAGAACTAGAACAAAAAATTTCGCAATTTGTATGGAAACACAAAAGACCCTGAATAGCCAAAGCAATCTTGAGAATGAAAAAAGGAGCTGGAGGAATCAGGCTCCCTGACTTCAGACTGTACTACAAATCTACAGTAATCAAGACAGTATGGTACTGGCACAAAAACAGAAATATAGATCAATGGAACAGGATAGAAAGCCCAGAGATAAACCCACGCACATATGGACACCTTATCTTTGATAAAGGTGGCAGGAATGTACAGTGGAGAAAGGACAGCCTCTTCAATAAGTGGTGCTGGGAAAACTGTACAGATACATGTAAAAGTATGAGATTAGATCAGTCCCTAACACCATACACAAAAATAAGCTCAAAATGGTTTAAAGACCTAAATGTAAGGCCAGAAACTATCAAACTCTTAGAGGAAAACATAGGCAGAACACTCTATGATATAAATCACAGCAAGATCCTTTCTGACCCACCTCCTAGAATAACGGAAATAAAAACAAAAATAAACAAATGGGACCTAATGAAACTTCAAAGCTTTTGCACAGCAAAGGAAACCATAAACAAGACCAAAAGACAACCCTGAGAATGGGAGAAAATATTTGCAAATGAAGCAACCGACAAAGGATTAATCTCCAAAATTTACAAGCAGCTCATGCAGCTCAATAACAAAAAAACAAACAACCCTATCCAAAAATGGGCAGAAGACCTAAATAGACATTTCTCCAAAGAAGATATACAGACTGCCAACAAACACATGAAAGAATGCTCAACATCATTAATCATTAGAGAAATGCAAATCAAAACTACAATGAGATATCATCTCACACCAGTCAGAATGGCCATCATCAAAAAATCTAGAAACAATAAATGCTGGAGAGGGTGTGGAGAAAAGGGAACACTCTTGCACTGCTGGTAGGAATGTGAATTGGTTCGGCCACTATGTAGAACAGTATGGATGTTCCTTAGAAAACTACAAATAGAACTACCATATGACCCAGCAATCCCACTACTGGGCATATACCCTGAGAAAACCAAAATTCACAAATAGTCATGTACCAAAATGTTCATTGCAGCTCTATTTACAATAGCCCAGAGATGGAAACAACCTAAGTTTCCATCATCGGATGAATGGATAAAGAAGATGTGGCACATATATACAATGGAATATTACTCAGCCATAAAAAGAAACGAAATTGAGCTATTTGTAATGAGGTGGATAGACCTAGAGTCTGTCATACAGAGTGAAATAAGTCAGAAAGAGAAAGACAAATACCGTATGCTAACACATATATATGGAATTTAAGAAGAATAAAAAATGTCATGAAGAACCTAGGGGTAAGACAAGAATAAAGACACAGACCTACTGGAGAATGGACTTGAGGATATGGAGAGGGGGAAGGGTGAGCTGTGACAGGGCGAGAGAGAGTCATGGACATATACACACTAACAAACCTAAGGTAGATAGCTAGTGGGAAGCAGCCGCATGGCACAGCGATATCGGCTCGGTGCTTTGTGACCACCTGGAGGGGTGGGATAGGGAGGGTGGGAGGGACGGAGACACAAGAGGGAAGAGATATGGGAACATATGTATATGTATAACTGATTCACTTTGTTATAAAGCAGAAACTAACACACCATTGTAAAGCAATTATACCCCAATAAAGATGTTAAAAAAAATTTGAAAAAAAATTCCATTAAATTTAAAATCAAAACTCAAATTTCCTTCATACCAACAAATATTTACATACATTTACACTGCATTAAGTATTGTAAGTGTTCTAGAGATGATTAAAAGTATACTAGAGGATGTGCATAGTTTACATGAAAATTTATGCCGTTTTATATAAGGGACATAAGCATCTGTGGATTCTGCTATCCACAGAGAGTCCTAGAAACAATCACCCATAGAAACTGAGGGACAACTATAGATTGTTACCATCATAAATTCTAATTATGCAAAAACGGTTGTGCTCTCAGGAATGCACTGTTGTCCCTTTTTTACCCAGGTTCAGACATCTCTCCTATTCTCTTCAGTAGCTCTTTCATATCTACACTAAACTACACAGATCATCAGACTGGCTTCTCACATCTGAGACACTGACTACCCCTGCAGTCATAGAGATGTAGCATATCTATGATCTCCTTTATACCCACTTAGTTAGTGATACACATAATTTTACACCACAAGAGTCTTGTCACTTTAGAAAAAATATATATTATACTTCCACTTATTATTTGCAAGCATGTCATTCTCCCTGTCTTAATAACAATTCAAAGTCTGAACATACTGAAAAATCAACAACTCTCGGATTCATGAGAGATGAGAATACAAGGCAAATCACTGCTCCCATGTTTGAAGATATAGACAGGTGAACATAGGGAGTCACGACTTACTGGAAACGAGACTCACAACTACAAACATCCATGGTAACTGGTGTTGGAGTAGGAAAATAGGAACTATAATTGATGAATTGTTGGAGACTCAATATGAACAATTTTGAGAGTTAAAATTCTCAGGGGCATCCTAGTCATAAAGGGGTCCCCACACTTTTGTAAGTTTTACCATGTTGAGCTCCACCAGGTTACCACAGTAAATATTAGGGGGAAAATAAAAAACAAAGCAAAACAAAAAAACCTTGTGGGGCTTCCCTGATGGTGCAGTGGTTGAGTCTGCCTGCCAATGCAGGGGACACGGGTTCATGCTCCGGTCTGGGAAGATCATGCCACTGAGTGGCTGGGCCCATGCGCCATGGCCACTGAGCCTCCGCGTCTGGAGCCTGTGCTCCACAACGGGAGAGGCCAAAAAAAAAAAAAAAATCCTTATGCTTCTGAAGGGAGCAGAAGAAAAGAGGCCAATTTAAAACATATTTAAAATACACCATAGTGCTCTGTTTTTCATGAGGTATTTCCTCAGGAATAATTAACCAGAGTCTAACTTGCCAAGATATTATCAGAGCCTAAATGACCTGGGGAAAGAGAAATACCCAACTAGACTCAGCTCTAGCCTTCCAAGTAAGAGAAGGAAAATACTTAACTCCAGTCAACTCTAGCCATTCTATCACACCTAAGAGGGAGAAAAAAACTGAGAAACATTGTGAAGTTTACCTTCCAGAGTTATAGGCTAATTAAAAGTTTGAGACCCAATCATAAAACTATAGGCCACTTCCCCTCCTCAACACCTAACCACCACATTACTAAAGGCCTCTATATACACAAGTTGCATTTACCTGGTACATTATATCTGGATATTGAAAAATAATTACAAGGCATAAAAAGGCAAAAACACAGCTTAAGGAGACAGAGCAAGCATCAGAAACAGAAATAACAGGGATGCTGGAATAATCAGACCAAGATTTCAAAACAACTGTGATTAATAAGCTAAGGACTCTAATGGATAAAGTAGACAGCATACAACAAGAGATGGGCAATGTAAACAGAGATAAAAATCTTATTAAAGAACCAGAAAGAAATGCTAGTGGTCAAAAATACTGTAACAAAAATGAAGAATGCCTTTGATCATCTTATTAGTAGACTGGACATGGATGAGGAAAGAATCTCTGAAACTGAGAATATCTCAATAGAATTCTACAAAATTGAAAAACAAAGAGAATAAAGACTGTAAAAAAAGTGAGAACAGAATATTTGAGAACTGTGGGACAGCTACAAAAGGTGTAACATATGTGTATAGGAATATCAATCAGGAGAAGTAAAAGAGAAAGAAAAGGAAGAAATAGTTGAAGCAAAAATGAGAATTTTCTCAAATTAAGGCCAGAAACCAAACAACAGATTGGGAAACTCAGAGAACACCAAGAAAACAACATGTAGGCATATCATTTTCAATCTACAAAAATTAAAAATAAAGATACAATCCTGAAAGAAGCCAGAGGAAAATAATACCTTAGCTATAGGGGAGCAAATATAAGAATTATGTCCAACTTCTCCTTGGAAACTATGCAAATAAAAAGAGAGTGGAGGGAAATATTTAAAGTGTTCAGAGGAAAAAAAGAAAGAAGAAAACATCAACATAGAATTCTGTAATTTGCAAAATTATCCTTCAAATGTTAAAAAGGAAATAAAGTATACTCTCAAACACACAAAAATTGAGAGAATTTGTTGCCAGTAGACCTTCCTTGAAAAAAATGTTAAATATATTTTTTTTTAGAAGAAGAAAATAATTTGTGTTAGAAGCTCACATTTTAAACACTAAAGAGAATGGAGGAAAGAATAAAAAGTAAAATAAAACTTTCATTCTCTTATTCTTAATTTAACTGATAACAGTTTCTTCAATATAATATTAGCAACAATCAATTCAATTCTGCATATATATTATGTGTGTATACATATACACATATAGATATATATACATACCTACTTATGTATACAAGTATATAAGTAAAATGAATGATAGCAATGATACAAGGGATGAAGTGTAAGATTACTTTGTTATTTTTAAGTACTTACACGTCCCTTGAAGAGGTAGAGTGTTATTTAAAAGTGGACTTGAAGTAGTTGTAAATGTCTATTGCAAGTGTAGGACAACATTTAAAAAGTAAAAACAAAACAAAAAACAGAAATATAACTGAAACTGATATGCCAAGAGAGGAAAGAAAATGGAATGATATAAAATGCTTAATTAAAAAGACAAAAGGCAGAGTTTTTTCAAGATGGTGGAGGAGTAGGAGAACGTGGAGTTTATCTCTCTTCACAAATGCATCAAGAATATATCTACTGATGGAACACTTCTCACAGAGCACCAGCTGAACACTAGCAGAAGACCTTGGACACCAGAAAGGACAGGAAAGATCCCCATGTAACCAGGTAAGATGAAAGAAAGAACAAGGGAAAAAGAAGAGGAGAGGAAGCAAGACAGGACCTGTGCCCCTGTGGGGGGAGCTGAGGAAGAGGTGAAGTTCCTGCAACTGGGGAAGCCCCTTCACCAATGGGGAAATCACTTGGGACAGAAGGGGAGCATCTGAGGCTGTTGGATGAGGGTGAAACAGCTGGTCTGGGGCAGACAGGAAAGAGTATGACCTACACAGATGGTCTGTGCCATGGCCCTGTACATCTCAGACTGGGACATGTGTCAACTGGTGTGCACGAAGGCAGGGAGCTGGAATGTGGGGATTGGAGAGCAAACCTGGGGAGAACACTGCAATTGGCTGCACGGAGACAGCCTGAGGGAATGGGAGAGAGGTAATCCACAACCAGGAAGGCTTATGGAGGAAACCCAGACTTCCACAGAAGCAAGGCACTACTGTTCAGTGATGTGCATGGGTAGAGCCACCATTGCAGCCTCTATCTCTCCACATGCCAGTCCCTGCCCCTCCAGACACTAGGAAAGGGCCCCACCAAGGCTAGTTCTCGTGCATCTGCTGCCAGACACTAGGAAAAGCCCCTACCGGGACTGGCCTTCTTGTTCCTGCTGCCAAGACCTAGGAAAGGTCCAAGCCAAGGCTGGCACACATGTGCCTGTCACTAGGCACTAGGAAAAGCCCCTACTGGGGCTGGCCTTCTTATGCCCGCTGCCGGGCACTAGGAAAGGTCACTTCCAGGGCTGATCCTCTCACAACAGCTGCCAGGCTCTAGGAAAGACTCCCACTAGGGCTGGATCTCTCATACCTGTGGCCACAGGCTTCCCCACACACCTCCTTACCAGCAGTGCTGGATCTCTCATAGCTGCCAAACCCCACACCATGAACCTGTAACCACTGGAGCTACCATGACCCTGGCAGCCATGCCCACTCTGCACCCTGTCCTAACTGGGGCAGATCTGACTGCTCCAGGGAAGCCTTGGGAGTAGATCCCTGAGGGAGGCCCACATGCAGAGGTGGGGCTAAAACCACAGCAGAGCCCCAGGGGCAGACAACTAAGGAAGAAGAATGAAAATCTATCTGTGCAGCTGCAAAAGCTGCAGATTAAATCCCCGTGACTGGCTTGGTAAACCCTGCATAAGTGGAATATCTGAATGGACAACTAGTGTTCCCACAATTGAGACTCATCTATGGGGACAAGTACATGAGAGAGTTGGGCCAGGTCAGAATCTGAGCTGCCTCCACAGTGTCCACAGTGGGTCCAGAGACCTACCTAGAGGTATTGGAGGGCCTCCTGGGGAGGTGGAGGTTGGCTGTGACTCACTGTGGGGGCAAGGACACTGACACTCCAGGAAAATATTATTATTACTTTTTAATGTTTTTTTCTGTTTTATTATTTTTTATTTTTTTAATTAAAAAACTTTAAATATATTTTTCTTTCTATTTTTTTTTCTTTTTCTTTTTTTACTTCACTTTTTGCTGTTTTGTGTTTTTTCCTTGTTTTGTTATGGTTTGTTTTTAATTATTTTTATTGTTTTAGTGTTTGCTTTATGTGTTCTATGCTTATTTTAGTTTGCATTCAGCTTTTGTTTTGTTTCTGTTTTTTTTTTAAATTTAGTTTATAATTGTTTGATTTCATTTCTGAGTACTTTTATTTGTCTGCTTATTACCTTGTTTTTTTTTTTCTTTGTTTTTGCTTGGTTTTTTGTATGTGTGTGTGTTTCTTTGTTAGTTTTTGTTTTGTTTGTTTGGTTTTGCTTTTAACATTTATCTTGAGTTTTACTGTTCTGTTCATTTGTTTTCTTTTTTTCCTTTTTTAAACTGTTGTTACTGTTTGTTTGTTTTTGTGTTTGCTCTTTGTTGTTGGTTGTATTAGTCTGTTTGTTTTCTCCCCCCCCTTACTTTTCTTATTTATTTATTTATTTTTGCCATACCATGCGACTTGTGAGGTTTTTGTTCCACAGCCAGGGATCAGGCCTCAGCCACTGGGGTTGGAGTGCCAAGTCCAGGATGCTGGAACACCAGAGAATTCCTGGACCCAGGGAATATTAATTGGCAAGAGTTGTCCAGGATGTCTCCATCTCAACTCCAAGACCTGGCCTCACCCAACTGCTTGTAGGCTCCAGTGCTGGATGCCTCATGCCAAACAACAAGCAGGACAGGAACACAAACTCACGCATCAGCAGACAGGCCACCTAAAGACATACTAAGCTCACAGACACTCTAAAACACACCACCTGACATGGCACTACCCATCAGAAGGACATGATCCAGCTGCACCCACCAGAGCAGAGGCACCAGCCTCCCTCCTACAAGAGACCACCTCACCTACCAGGGGTAGATACCAGAAGCAAGAGGAAAAATAACCCTGCAGCCTGCAGAAAGAAGACCTCAAACACAGTAAGTTAGAAAAATGAGAACAATGAAATATGTTGCAGATGAAGGAGCAAGGTAAAAATGCACAAGACCAAATAAATGAACAGGAAATAGGCAATCTACCTGGAAAAGAATTCAGAGTAATGACTGTAAAGATGATACAAAATCTCAGAAACAGAATGGAGCCACAGAATGGATTGAGAAAATACAAAAAATGTTTGACAAAGACCTAGAAGAACTAAAAAACAAAGAAACAGTGATGAACAACACAACAACTGAAAGGAAAAATACACTAGAAGGAATCAATAGCAGGATAACAGAGGCAGAAGAACATATAAGTGAGCAAGAAGATAGAATGGTGGAAATAACTGCTGCAGAGAAGAATAAAGAAAAAAAAAAGAAAAGAAATGAGGACAGTTTCAGAGACCTCTGGGACAAAAATAAGTTCACCAGCATTCAAATTATAGGGGTCCCAGCAGAAGAAGAGAAAGAGAAAGGGTCTGAAAATATTTGAAGAGATTATAGTTGAAAAATTCCCTAACATGGGGAAGGAAATAGCCACCCAAGTAAGGAAGTGCAGGGAGTGCCATACAGAATAAACCCAAGGAGAAACATGCTGAGACACATATTAATCTAACTAACAAAAACTAAATACAAAGAAAAAATATTAAAAGTAGCAAGGGAAAAGCAACAAATAGCATGCAAAGGAATACCCATAAGGCTATCAGCTGATTTTTAAGCAGGAACTCTGCAGGCAAGAATGGGGTGGCAGGATATATTTAAAGTGATAAAAGGGAAAAACCAACAAACAAGATTACTCTATCCTTCAAGGATCTCATTCAGATTTGACAGAGAGATCAAAAGCTTTACAAACAAGCAAAAGCTAAGAAGATTCCACACTACCCAACCAGCTTTACAACAAATACTAAAAGAACTTCTCTAGGCGAGAAACATAAGAGAAGAAAAAGGACCTACAAAAACAAACCCAAAACAATGAAGAAAATGGGAATAGGAACATACGTATTGATAATTACCTTAAAGGTAAATGGATTAAATGCTCCAACCAAAAGACACAGACTGGCTGAATGGATACAAAATTAAAAGATCCATATATATGCTGTCTAGAAGAGACCCACTTCAGACCTAGGGGCACATACAGACTAAAAGTGAGGGGATGGAAAAAGGTATTCCATGCAAATGGAAGTCAAAAGAAAGCTGGAGTAGCAATACTCATATCAGATAAAATAGACTTTAAAAATAAAGACTGTTAAAAGAGGCAAGGAAGGACACTATATAATGAACAAGGATCAATCCAAGAAGAAGATATAACAATTGTAAATATTTATGTACACAACATAGGAGCACCACAATACATAAGGCAAATGTTAACAGCCATAAAAGGGGAAATTGACAAGAACACAAAAATAGTGGGGAACTTTAGCACCCCATTTACACCAATGGACAGATCATCCAGACAGAAAATTAGTAAGGAAACACAAGCCTTAAATGACACATTAGATCAGATAGATTTAATTGATATTTATAAGACATTCCATCCAAAAGAAGCAGAATTCAATTTCTTTTCAAGTGCACATGGAACATTTTCTAGGACAGATCACATCTTGGGTCATGAATCAAGCCTTGGTAAATTTAAGAAATTTGAAATTGTATCACGCATCTTTTCCAGCCACAACACTGTGAGATTAGAAATCAATTACAGAAAAAAAAAAACAACTGCAAAAAACACAAATACATGGAGGCTAAACAATATGCAACTAAATATCCAAGAGATCTGAAGAAATCAAAGAGGAAATATTAAAAAATGCCTAGAAACAAATGACAAGAAAAACGCAACAACCCAAAACCTATGGGATGCAGCAAAAGCAGTTCTAAGAGGAAAGTTTACGCCAATACAATCCTTCCTCAGGAAACAAGAAAAATCTCAAATAAACAACCTAACCTTACACTTAAATCAACTAGAGAAAAAACAAACAAACAAAAAACCCCCAAAGTTAGTAGAAGCAAAGAAATCATAAAAATCAGACAAAGCAGAAATAATTAAATAGAAATGAAGAAAACAATAGTAAAGATCAATAAAACTAAAAGGTAGTTCTTAGAGAAGATAAGAAAGATTGATAAAACTTTAGCGAGACTCATCAAGAAAAAGAGGGAGAGGACTTAAATCAAGAAAATTAGAAATGAAAAGGGAGAATTTACAACAGACTCTGTAAAAAAACAAAGCATTATAAGAAACTACTAAAGCAACTATATGCAATAAAATGGACAACCTGGAAGAAATGGACAAATTCTCAGAAAAGTACAACCTTCCAAGACTGAACCAGGAAGAAATAGAAAATATGAACAGACCAATCACAAGCACTGAAATTGAAACTGTGATTAAAAATCTTCCAACAAACAGAAGTCCAGGACCAGATGGCCTCACAAGTGAATTCTATCAAACATGTAGGGAAGAACTAACAACTATCCTTTTCAAACTCCTCCAAAAATTTGCAGAGACAGCAACACTCCAAACTCATTCTACAAGGCCACCATCACAATGATACCAAAACCAGACAAAGATATCACAAAGAAAGAAAAGTATAGGCCAATATCTCTGATGAACATAGATGCAAAAATCCTGAACAAAATACTAGCGAACTAAATCCAACAAAACATTAAAAGCACCATATGCCATGATCAAGTGGGATTTATCCCAGGGATGCAAGGATTCTTCAATATATGCAAATCAATTAATGTGATACACAATATTAACAAGTTGAAAAATAAAAACCATATGATCATCCCAACAGATGCAGAAAAAGCTTTTGACAAAATTCAACACGGATTTATAGTAAAAACTCTCCAGAAAGTGGGCATAGAGGGAAGCTACCTCACCATAATAAAGGCCATATATGACAAACCGTCAGCAAACATCATTCTCAATGGTGAAAAACTGAAAGCATTTCCTCTAAGATCAGGAACAAGAAAAGGCTATCCACTCTCGCCACTATTATTCAACATAGTTTTGGAATTCCTAGCCACAGCAATCAGAGAAGAAAAAGAAATAAAAGGAATCCAAATTGGAAAAGAAGTGAAACTGTCACTGTTTGCAGATGACTTGATACCCTACACAGAAAATCCTAAAATGCCACCAGAAAACTACTAGAGCTAATCAATGAAATTAGTAAAGTCTCAGGATACAAAATTAATACACAGAATTCTCTTTCATTCCTATACACTAAAAATGAAAAATCAGAAAGAGAAAGTAAGGAAACAATCCCATTCACCATTGCAAAGAAAGTATTAAATACTTAGGAATAAACCTACCTAAGGAGGCAAAACCTGTATGTAGAAAACTATATGATGCTGATGAAAGTAATCAAAGATGACACAAACAGATGAAGAGATATACCATGTTCTTGGATTGGAAGGATCAATATTGTGAAAATGACTATAATACCCAAAGCAATCTACAAATTCAATTCAATATGTACATTGTATCTGTATCAAATTACCAATGACTTTTTTCACAGAACTACAACAGAAAATTTTAAAATTTTTATGGAAACAAAAAGGACCCCAAACAGCTAAAGCAGTGCTGAGAATGAAAAACAGAGCAGGAGGAATCAGGCACCCTAACTTCAGACTATATTACAAAGCTACAGTAATCAAGACAGTATGGTACTGTCACACACAAAAAAAGAAATATAGATCAGTGGAACAGGATAGAAAGCTCAGAGGTAAACCCACACACATATGGT
Source organism: Stenella coeruleoalba (assembly GCF_951394435.1). Classification (NCBI taxonomy): domain Eukaryota; kingdom Metazoa; phylum Chordata; class Mammalia; order Artiodactyla; family Delphinidae; genus Stenella; species Stenella coeruleoalba. The sequence continues at coordinate 108,513,016 of NC_137150.1, read as the reverse complement.
CATCTAATCTATGACAAAAGAGTCAAGAACATACAATGGAGAATAGACAGGCTCTTCAATAAGTGGTCCTGGGAAAACTGGACAGCCTCATGTAAAAAAAATGAAATCAGAACACTCCCTAACACTGTACTCAAAAATAAACTAAAAATGGATTAAAGACCTAAATGTAAGGCCAGACACTATAAGACTCTTAGAGGAAAACATAGGTAGAACCCTCTTTGATATAAACCACAGCAGGATCTTTTTTGACCCATCTCCTAGAGTAATGAAAATAAAAACAAAACTTAAAAAATGGGACCCAATGAAACTTAAATGCTTTTGAACAGCAAAGGAAACCATAAACAAGATGAAAAGACAACCCTCAGATGGGAGAAAATATTTACAAACAAAGCAACTGACAAAGGATTAATCTCCAAAATATACAAACAACACATACAGTTCAAGATCAGAAAATCAAAGAACCCAATCAAAAAATTGGCAGACGATCTAAATAGACATTTCTCCAAAGAAGACATACAGATGGCCAAAAAGCACATGAAAAGATGCTCACCTTCGCTGATTACTAGAGAAATGCAAATCAAAACTACAGTGAGGTATCACCTCACTCCAGTCAGAATGGCCATCATTAAAAATACTACAAATAATAAATGCTGGAGAGGGTGTGGAGAAAATGGAACCCTCTTGCACTGTTGGTGGGAATGTAAATTGATACAGCCACTATGGAGAACAGTATGGAGGTTCCTTAAAAATACTAAGCATAGGACTATCACATGATCCAGCAATCCCACTTCTCGGCATATACCCAGAGAAACCATATTTCAAAAAGACATATGCACCTCAATGTTCATTGCAGCACTATTTACAATAGCCAGGTAATGGAAGCAACCTAAATGTCCATCAACAGATGGATAAAGATGATGTGGTACATATGGAATATTACTATGCCATAAAAGGGATGAAATTGGGTCATTTGTAAGACGTAGATGAAACTAAAGACTCTCACACAGAATGAAATAAGTCAGACAGAGGAAAACAAATCTCATATAATAACACATATATGTGGAATCTAGCAAAATCATATAGATGATCTTATTTGCAAACGAAATAGAGACACAGATGTAGAGGACAAACGTATGGACACCAAGTTGGGAAAGGAGGTTTGGGATGAATTGGGAGATTGGGATTGACATATATACACTATTAGTACTATGTATAAAATAGATAACTAATGAGAACCTACTGTATAGCACAGGGAACTCTACTCAATGCTCTGTGGTGATGTAAATGGGAAGGAAGTCCAAAAAAGAGAGGATATATGTATACTTATAACTGATTCACTTTGCTGTATACTATTAACTAACACAACATTGTAAAGCAACTATACTCCAATAAAAATTAATTTAAAAATAAAAGAAACAGAGAAGTAGGGCAAAAAAATTGTAAAACAGTAACAAATGTGGTAAATATGAATTCAAATATCTAAATAATCATTTAGAATGTCAACTATTTAAAGACCAATTAACAGGCAGAGGTTTCTGGAGTGGATCCAAAAACAGGATCCACTTTGTGTATAAAGAAATATAAAGATTAAATGCAAAAGGATGAAGTATAATATATAATGTTAAAAGTAGTCAAAATAAAGCAGGAGGAGCTATATTAAATTCTGACAGAACGGACCTTAAAGCAAGGAAATTTCTCAGGGATCAAGTAGAGAATTACTTAAGGATAATTGTATCAGTTAAGCAAGAAACAACAATTCTTAATGTGCAAATACCTAACAACAGAGTCTCAAACTATGGGAGGCATAAACTGGTGGAAATTCCAGGAGAAATAGATGAATCCATTACAGCACAATACACATTCCTCTCCATCTCACATGGAATCTTCATCAAAATGACCACATTCTGGACCACAAAACATAACTTACTTATTAAAAAAAATCATATAAGGTCTGCTATGAAAATACAATGTAATTAAACTAGAAATCAATAACCAAAATGTAAAAGGAAAATATTGAAAATTGTGGAGATTAAATAAATTAAGTTTAATAATTAATTAAATTTTAAGATAAAGTTTTAAATATTTTGAATTAAATTGAATAACAATAGGGGCCTGGATCAAGATAGCAGAGTAGGAAGATCCTAAGCTTACCCCCTCCCACAGATACAGCAAAACTAACACAGCAAATAGAAAAACTATCTCTGAGAACAACTAGAAGAGCAGCAAAACAGATTTTCTACAACAAAGGATATAAAGAAAATACCACACTGAAAAACATAAAAGACAAGAGATATCATCTATCTAAAATCCATACTACCTGTGTAGGACCAACAAGTGAGAGGGAGAATAGAACCACAGAACTCCCCTGGAGGAGTGAGGGAAGTTGGGCTCCCCAATATTGAGTACCTGATCCAGAAAAACAAGCACGTATAATGTCTGGCTTTGAAAACCAGTGGGGTTTACATCTGGGAGAGCCTCAGTGGCATAGTGAGACTCTCTTTCGAAAGGCTCATGCAAAACTCACTAGATATGAGTTCCAGTACAGAGGCAGCAAGTTGAAAAGTACCTGGGTCCTATAAGGAGGAGATTCATTGCCTGGACCTAGTGGAACATTCTCAAGGAATAGAAACACTGGTGGGTCCTCGTTTTTGTTTTTGTTTTTTTAATCTCTCCTTCCTCCTATCTGATCCAGTGATGCCATTTCTATCACTCCATAAAACTGGCTAAACTATTGCAACCCACCCCAAAGTCCCCATGAGGACCAGACCCACCCACTCCACCTCTCTGGTTGATCTCACCAAAATGGCTTTACCCACCCCATACATCAGTCAGCCCTGACACAAACAAGCGTTCCTCAAAAGTGACTCCCATTCCAAGGATCTAACCCTGTCCCTGACCATCAACAGATGGAAAGTGAAGTGATAAAGAAAGATATTCCATGCAAATGAAAACAAAGAAAACCTGGGGTAGAAATATTTATTTGAGACAAAATGGACTTTAAAACAAAGACTGTAAAAAGAGAGAAAGAAGGGAATCATAAAATTATAAAGGGATCAATCCAACAAGAGAATATAACAGTTGCAAATATCTATGTACCCAACAGAAATACATAAAGAAAATATTAACAGGTATAAAGGAAGATATTGACAGTAAGGCAATAAAAGTTGCTGACATTACACCTATTATATCAATACATAAATCATCCAGGCATAAAATCAATACAAAATTATCAAATGTGAATGATACATTAGACCAGATGTAATAGATATATATAGAACAGTACACTGAGAAACAGTAGAATACACATTCTTTTAAAGTGCACATGGAATATTCTCCAATATAGATCTTATGCTAGGCCACAAAACAAGTCTCAGTAAGTTTAAGAAGTTTGAAATCATACAAAGCATCTTTTCTGACCACAAAAGTTAAAACTAGAAATAAATTACAAGAAAACTAGAATAGAAACACAGGGAGGTTAAACATACTACTAAACAAAAAAATAGTCAATGAAGAATTCAAAGAGGAAATCAAAAAAATACTTTGAGATAAATGAAACTGGAAACACAGTATTCCAAAGTCTATGGGATACAGCAAAAGTAGTATTAAAAGGGATGTTTACAGTGATACAGACCTACTTTAGAAAACAAGAAAAATATCAAATAAAAAATCTAAACTTACACCAAATGTAAGTAGAAAAATAAGAACAAAAAAGCCCAAAGTTAGTACATGTAAGGAATTAATAGATGAGAGTGGAAATATATAAAAGAGACTAAAAAGTATACAATAGAAAAATTCAATAAAACTAAAGACTGTTTCTTTGAAAAGATAAACAAAATTAATAAAACTTTAGCCAGATTTATCAATAAAAAGATGTCTCAAACAAATAAACTTTGAAATTAAAGGGACAAGTTACAACTGACACCACAGAAACACAAAGCATCATAAGAAGTTACTATGAACGATTATATGCCAAAAAATTGGACAACCTAGAAGAAATGGATAAGCTCTTAGAAGCCATCTTCCAAGACTGAATTATGAAGAATTAGAAAATATGAACAAAGCGAGTAGAATCAGTAAAAAAAAAAAAAAAAAAATCTCCCAACAAACAAAAGACTAGGGCAAGATTGCTTCACAAGTGCATTCTACTACACTTTTAAAGAAGAGTTAAATGTTAGAGTTAAATGAGTTAAATGTAAAGATTTGCCTATCCTTAAATTATTCCAAAAACTTAAAGAGAAAGGAATGCTTACAAACTCATTCTATGAGGCCAGCATTACCCTATACCAAAGCCAGATAAAGCCATTACAGAAAAAGGAAATTACAGGCCATTATCCCTGATAAACATAAATGCAAAAATCCTCAACAAAATATTAGCAAATTGAATTCAACAATACTTTATAAGGATCATACACCATGACTAAGTGGGATTTATTCCAGATAGCAGTACTCCCAGATTGATTCATATACTGTATGTAATTCCTATCAAAGTCCCATTTGCCTATTTTTAATAAATGTACAAGGAACCCTTAAAAGCCAATGCCATCTTGAAATAGAACAGAGTTGGAGAACTCACACTTAATTTCAAAATTTACTCCAAAGGTACAATAATCAAAACTGTGTGTGGCCAGTGTAAAGATAGACATATTGATCAATGGAATAGAATTCAGACTTTAGACATGAACTCATAGATTTCTGGTCAATTGCTTTTTGTCTAGGGTGCCAAAACTATTCAACTGGGATGGTCTTTGCAGCAATGGCAATGTAACAACTGGATATTTGCATGCAAAGTAATGAAGACAGAATCCTACTTTATACCACATTTAAAAGGTAAGTCAAAATAGATCAAGTATCGAAATGTAAGGGCTAGAACTATAAAGTTCTTTGACATGAATATAGGTATAAATAAATCTTCATGACCTTGGAATAGGTACTTTTTTTTGGTACTTGTTTTTAAAATATGAAATCAAAAGCATAAGCAATAATAAAAATTGGTAAACTGAAGTTCCTCACAATTAAAATTTTTCCATGTCAAAGTACATTATCAAGAAAGATGGGGGCTTCCGTGGTGGTGCAGTGGTTGTGAGTCTGCCTGCCGATGCAGGGGACATGGCTGCAGGGGACATGGGTTTGTACCCCAATCCGGGAGGATCCCACATGCCGCAGAGCGGCTGGGCCCGTGAGCCATGGCCACTGAGCCTGCACGTCTGGAGCCTGTGCTCCGCAATGGGAGAGGTCACGACAGTGAGAGGCCCATATACCACACACACACACAAAAAAAAAAAAAAAAAAGAAAGAAAGAAGATGGACCTCCTAATAAGAAAAACTATTTAAAAATATTTTAACAGCTAAGAGTTTAGTATCTAGGATGTATAATGAATCCTTAAAACTCAGTAGTAAAAACATCAGTAACTCATTTAATAAATGGACATAAAACTTTTCTTCAAAGAAGATATACAAATGGTCAGTAAATGTGTGAAGAAATGCTCAATATCATTACTACTGGGGAAATGCAAATAAAAACCACAATAAGATACCACTTCACATCCACTAGTTTGCCTATAATAATATTTAAAATATTATTTTAAATAAAAATAAGAAATGGAGAAAAAAATAGTATTGGAGAGGATATAGAGAAATTGTAATCTTCATCTACAGATGATAGGAATGTAAAATGGTGCAGCCATTTTGAAAAATAGTTTGGCTATTCCTCACATAATTAAACATAGAGTAACCATATGACCCAACATGTTCACTCCAAGATATATATCAAAGAGAAGTGAAAACATGTTTATACAAAAAATTGTGCATGAATTTCATAGAAACATTACTTCTACAAGCAGAAAAATCAAAATGTCTATCAACTGATGAAAGTATAAACAAGTCTAGTATATCCATACAATAGAATATTTACCCTTAAAAAGAAATTAAGTAATGATACATATAACAGCATGAATGCACCTTCAAAACATTATGCTAACTGAAAGAAGCCAGACACAAAAGGCCACACATGGTATGACTGCATTTATATAAAATGTCCAGAATAGGAAAAACCACAGAGACAAAAAATAGACTAGAGGCTTCCAATTGACAGAGGAAGGAGAGAATTGCAACTGACTGTTAACAGGTCTGGGGTTTATTTTTGGGGTTGTGGAAATGTTCTTGAATTTGGTAGTGATGATGGTTGTGCAACTCTGTGAACATACAAAAATCACTAAATTGTACACTTGAAAATTGTTAAATTGGTGAATTTTATGTCATGAGAATTTTATCTCAAAAAATTCTTAAACAGAGGAAATTATTTAAAAATAAAGGTGAGGGCTTCCCTGGTGGCTCAGTGGTTGGGAGTCCACATGCCGATGCGGGGGACGCGGGTTCATGCCCCGGTCTGGGAGGATCTCACGTGCCACAGAGTGTCTGGGCCTGTGGGCCATGGCTGCTGGGCCTGTGCATCCAGAGCCTGTGCTCTGCGACAGGAGAGGCCACAGCAGTGAGAGGCCCGTGTACCGCAAAAAAATAAATTAAATAAATAAAATAAAATAAATAAAGGTGAAGCAAATAGGTTTTCTAAAACAAAAGATGAGAAAATCCACTGTCAGTAGACATTCTCTATAAGAATTACTAGAGGAGGTCTTCAGACTGTAAGAAAATAACCTCAGCTAGAAACATTAAACTATAGAAAGAAAAGAAGTCAGTGTCATGGATAAATATGTGAACAAATATGAAAGATATTGACTATTAAAAACAAATACAATAAAACATCTTGTGAGATGTAGAAGTAATGTAGAAATAAAATAATTGAACAAAAGACAAATAACCAAAGCCAAGATTGGAGCTTTAAAAATGCAATTAATTTTTAAAACTGTTTTAAAGTTCTTACTTTTGGGGAAAACAATTTAAGTACTAACTGAAGACAGACTATAGTAAGTCAAGATGCATATTCAAATACCTGGTGTGACCAATTAGGAACCATACAAAAATACAAAATTTAAAATGTGATTTAAAACTAACTGGAGAATTAAAAATGCTTAATTATGCCAAAAGAATAGAATAAAACAGAATTAAAGAATAACTAATAGGGCCTCCCTAGTGGCGCAGTGGTTGAGAGTCTGCCTGTCGATGCAGGGGACACGGGTTCATGCCCCAGTCTGGGAAGATCCCACATGCCACGGAGCGGCTAGGCCCATGAGCCATGGCTGCTAAGCCTGCACATCCAGAGCCTGTGCTCCACAACGGGAGAGGCCACAACAGTGAGAGGCCCGTGTACCGCAAAAAAAAAAAAAAAAAGAATAAATAATAGGCAACAGAAGATAAATAGAAACATGAAAGACATAAGCCAAACTACATCAGATATTAAATTACATGTAAATGGAATAAACACTCCAATTGAAGGCAAAGATTATCAATTGTAATAAAATAACAATGCATCTCTATGTTATTTGCATCTGAAATATTTCCAATATAAAGATACAAAATGATGAAATGTAAAAATATGGAGGAACATACACCATAGAAATACTAATCCTAAAATATTTGTGTAGGTCCCTTAAAATCAGGCAAATTAAATCTTAAGGCAAGACATACTACTAGACAAAAATAATGCTTTATTGTGACTTTTGTCAATTCAATTAGATGGTGAAGCAGTTCTAAATTTGTATGTACCTAAAAAAGTTTCAAAATCTAGAAGTCAAAATTTTACAAAATTAACAGGGAATAAATAGGCAAATCAGAGTTGATATTAACACACTTCTCTCAGTAACTAATAAGGACATTTTTCTTTAGATAACCTATAACATGTGTATTATAGTTTATATCGGGATTAGTCATAGTGACTTTGAATCCCCAGTACCTTGAAAATATTAGAGCCTATTACATATAATTGTTGGGAATATCAAATAAGTATGTTAGGCAGATTTCTAAGATAGTCCCATGATAGCACCCTGGTATTATACCCCTTATAATCCATAAGTGTGAGTGGGGTCCATGACTTGCTTCTAATCAATAGAATATAGTGACAGTAATGGATGCCCCTCTTTATTTAAGCTATTTTTATGGCAGAGGAAAATGTGACATTACTCCCTTGATTAGGTTATATTTTAAGACAATGGTGATGGGATGTTTCTAGCATTATTGTTATATAAGACTCTATCTTAGAAAACAGAATTCAAGGTATTCTTTCTGTCTTAGAGGGAGTAAGTTTCTATGTCATGAGAAGGTCATATGGCAAAGAGCTGTATGTTCATCCTCAGGGACTGAGAAAGCCCTCCATCTGAAATACAGCAAGAAAACCTGTACTCGTCCCTACAACTATAGGGAAATGAATTCTGTCAATAATCTGTGGGAGCTTGGAAGGGTATCATTCCCCAGTCAACACTCTAGGTGAAAACACAACCCAATAAATACATAGCCTTCTGTAAGCCTCAGTAGCAAACCCAGATAAGCTCTGCCCCAACTTCTGACCTTCAAAAACTGAAAGATAAAAAATGTTTGTTGTTTTCAGTCTTAAGCTGCTGAATGTGTGCTAATTTGTTAGCTGTAATAGAAAATGGATACAATTTAATTACTCTAGAAAATGTATTTCCTTATCCTGACTGGTAGGTAGGCACTCAATGTCATTTTAATTGTGTCTTATCAACTTCTGTTTCTCACTATATACAATTATTATATCTTAAACATAAATAACACAACATAAGCCTTCCACTTGAAAAATGCACATCACATCTATATAGCAAGATAGGTAGTCATATACCTAAAAGAGAAAGAAGAGTGAGAAGAGACAAATAAATCAGGAAAAACAAATACATTAATAATTTTGAATTTTCTTTAAAAAATCTATCACTACCTCACAAATATTTATGATTCATGCACTTGAAGAATATAGTGAAATATTATTCTCTTCCTAGGTTATGAAGAACCTGATGACTTTTCTGAGCTCATCTTTTGTCCCTTTAAAATAGCCTCCCTTGCTCCTACCATACTAGCTTCATTTTAGCACCTTGAACCTGTTAATCGTGTTCTCTACTCAGGGCTTTTGTATCCCCTCTGGTTGGAATTTTTTTTGTTGCTAGCTTCATGGCATTCAAATCTCAGCTTAAGTTACTATCTCAAAATGGCTTTCTCCTCTCCTTATTCAAAATAGTCCTAAAATCACCATCTATCATTCTCTGTTTCATCTCTGCCTAAACATTTTTAGTGATTTTTAATTTTTTTTTAAAATTTTATTATTATTATTTTTTTGTGGTACGTGGGCTTCTCACTGTTGTGACCTCTCCCATTGTGGAGAACAGGCTCCGGACGCACAGGCTCAGCGGCTATGGCTCACGGGCCCAGCTGCTCCGCGGCATGTGGGATCTTCCCAGACCGGGCCACGAGCCTGTGTCCCCTGCATCAGCAGGTGGACTCTCAACCACTGTGCCACCAGGGAAGCCCTTTTTTTTATTTTTGAGAGTTTTTTTTTCCATAATTCCCTAATGGAATTTACATTGAAAGAGTAGGAACATTCTCTGTCTCATTTCTCACTATACCCCAGCACCTAGAATATATCATGACCCGTAATAGGTGCTCAGTAAATACGGTAAGAATTGGTGAATTTAAAAGAAAAACTACTAGATTTTTATTCTTCCTTTGAACTAGGCCCTTCTTAGCCTAGTTTGAAAAGACAATTCTATATTCAGAGTTATCAGTGTTTTCCATTATACTGTATTTTGTTCTATAACTTTGAATTTTCATGCTGTCTTTGTTATTAATAATTTTAAAGTAGCACTCAGAAAAATATTACTGCATTTAAAGTTTGTTTTTTAAACTCTAATAATATGTTTACGAATACTAAGTATACTGCTCAAAAAGTGACTTCAAATTTATTAGACCAGGACCCAATTTTGAGAGAGTTGACAAAGAAATAGGTGTTTGATTCTACTATAGTTTAAAATATCTTTCTTGTTATTTGACTGTTGCTCATAGAGTGTTTTCATTTATTGCATTCATTTCTAACATCATGTAAGCTCTGGTACTGAATTAATTATTTGTTCTTTTATTTATCCCAGTGAATTTTATGTGATTATAAAAGATTAATTTGATCTTGTTCAAGTAAATTATGATTTTCCACAGGGTTATCTTTTAAATTATGTCCTCTGTGTTATTTGCATATTTGTATTAGAATTATTTTTAGGACTTGAGTTGTGAATTATTACTGTTTCATGCATTAAAAAATTTTATCTGTGCCACACTGAAGATGTAAATATAAATTCCTATCATGAACTATATTCAAATATGATTTTTATAAACACCTAAAGATTGAAATTATATTTAAATTAACATGAATGCTCTCCTAGCATCCAAGAACACAAGCACTCTTTTTTGACTTAGTTTTGTGATAACACAAAGAAAAGGCCTAATAATTGATAGAACTTATCTTTCTGTCCATTTTGACATACTTATATTAATAGACTAATAATATTTGACATGGACCAATGATAATGCATGCATTTGCAACATTCTGAAATAATAGAACAATCATTTATTAGATTTTGAAGTTTCAAAGTATTTAAATTACTGTGCCACACCACAGTATATCATATGGCCCGTGAATACTACTTTCCTATGAAACATTGCTAAAATTTCAGGAAAAGAGATATTCTTATCTCTCTATTCCCAGAACATGGATCTTGTTTGGATCATGCCCCATACCCAGTGAGGGAAAAGAAGTTAAAGCAACTGACCTGTGACCTATTTATTTCTCAATACTGTGGCTTCAGAGAGAGGACTAGGAGAGGTTTGATCTCAATTTTTATAAACATGATCACTGGAACTTCTGAAAAGTAGACCAATGATATGTACAAGAAAGTATGCTTTCCTATGTAATGCTTTTAGTACTGGTTTAATATTGGTTATTTCAAACAAACCTAGAAAATATTGATTTGTGAGATATGATTCCCTATAAAATGTCACATAATCTATGCTACTATTTGACGTACAAAATGGAGATATTTTATAAACTAAACATTCCATGACAATACTCTCGTCTAGAGACCTGTGTTTGGTTTAAGAACAAGAGACCTTGGGAGCTGCCTTCACTATCCCAGACATTCTCTCTGCTTTTCCTCTGTTTCTTAATTGCTTATCTTCATGAAATTATTAGTAAAACTTGATATTGAGTAAGATATTTGACTCATGTGATTCTGAGTTTATAATACTATTGAGTTTGTCAGCTCACCCAGTTTCTACTCCTAGGAACGTTGACAAGAACCCAGAGGAATCAAGTTGTGGTACCATAGCAGTCATAATCTCAGGATAGTCTCATCTATATCTATCTATTCCAAGGGGAAAATAAGGTAGAGACATAAAAACCCAGATCACCTCACAATAGCCTTTCTTCTTTCTGCCTTTGCTCACTCCCTCAATTTCTTTCCTTCCTTCTTTCCTACAAATTTTACAGTTGTAGCTGTTTATTAGTGTGTAAGTAACATGAAAAAGGCCACATCAGAAACATTCTCATAATCAAATTACTCCCCAGAAAAATGCCTACAACTTGTATGTAACCTACTTTGAGTATCTTACACACAGGCATGTGCGCATGCACTCTCTCTCTCTCTCTCTCTCTCTCTCACACACACACATACACACACACACACACACACACACACACATAGTAAATATGTGACTTCATTTATGTAAATAGGATCATAGTCTATATTTTGTATTTATGACTTGCTATTTTTCACAATGCATTTAACAAAATGTATCAGAAATTTATTTTTCCCTTTAAATTCTCATTTTCTTTTTCTCACTAACACTTTTTCCCTCACAACTTGTCATTGGGCATAGTATTCCATAGAACACTGTAATGCTGGACCTTCTTTTATTTAATAATGCCCAAATTATTAAAATAGAAGATTGTTTCTAGTTTTCCTGTGTAACAAAAAACTGCTACAATGACCATTACTGTAAATATAAACCAGTCCTTATAACAGAAGATATTATCATAATGATAATTTTATGTTTATTCACAAATTAATATCTACTTTTGTTGAAATTTCCTTCTCCTTAATTCCTACTCTATTCTCTATGTAATTTATATCATTAGTAGCCATTTTAAATTTTTTTAGTTTATATATTTTCCCATTTGTCATGGGATTATTTTATTTATTGAATGGTAGCACGGTAATCCATTTCTTGTTTTTTTATTCTTTAATTTTTATTGAAGTACATTTGATTTACAATATTATGTTTGTTTCAGATATACAGCATAGTGATTCAGTATTTTTATAGATTATACTCCATTAAAAGTTTTACAAAATATTGGTTATGACTCCCTATGCTGTACAATATATCCTTGTGCTTATCTAATTTATACAAAGTAGTTTGTATCTCTTAATCCCATATCCCAATCTTGTACCTCCCCCTTTCCCACTCATAGCTACTAGCTTGTTTTGAATATCTGTGAGTCTGTTTCTATTTTGCTATATGTATTCATTTGTTTTAGTTTTTAGATTCCACATAGAAGTGATATTGTACAGTATTTATCTTTCTCTGTCTGACTTATTTGACTCAGCATAATATTTCTAGGTCAATCCACTTGGCTACAAATGGTAGAATTTCATTCCTTTTTATAGCTGAATAATATTCCAGTGTGTGTGTGTGTGTGTGTGTGTGCGCGCCACATTGTTATCCATTCATCTGTTGATGGACACTTAGTTTGCTTCCATATCTTGGCTATTATAAATAGTGCTGCTCTGAACATTGGAGTACATGTATCTTTCTGAATTAGTGTTTTTGGTTTTTCCAGATATATACTCAAGAGTGTAACTGCTGGATCATATAGTACTACAAAGCTGCAGTACTCAAAATAGCATGGTACTGGCACACACACAAAAAGACACAAAGATCAATGAAACAGAATAGAGAGATCAGAAATAAATTCATAAACCTATGGTCAATGAAGTAAGACCATAGGTTTACTCTAAGACAATGAAGCAAGAATATACAATGGAGAAAAGACAGTCTCTTCAATAAGTGGTGCTGGAAAAACTGGACAGCTACATGTAAAACAATGAGATTAGAACATTTCCTCACACCATATACAAAAATAAATTTAAAATGGATTAAAGACCTTAACCTGAAACCACAAAACTCCTAGAAGAGAACATAGGCAGAACACTGGGACATAAATTGCAGCAATGTTTTATTTTTGGTTTGTTTGTTTGGTTGGTTGTTTTTGGACCTGTGTCCTAAGGCAAAAGGAATAAAAGCAAAAATAAACAAATGGAACCCAATTAAACTTGAAAACTTTTGCTACTGAATGGGAGAAAATATTTGCAAATAATATGACTAAAAATATATATAAGTGTTCATAAACTCAATATGAAAACAGCAAGAAACCCAATCAAAAAATTGGCATAAGACCTGAATAGACATTTTTCCAAAGAAGATATAAAAATGGCTAACAGGCACATGAAAAGATACTCAGTATCACTAATTATTAGAGAAATGCAAATCAAAACAACGAGATATCACCTCTCAGAATGGCTATCATCAAAAAGTCTACAAATAACAAATGTTGGCAAGGATGTAGAGGGAACACTGGTACACTGTTGGTTGGGATGTAAGTTGTTGCAGTCACTAAGGAAAACAGTATGGAAATGTCTCAGAAAACTAAAAAATAGAACTACCATATGAGCCAGGAATTCCATTTCTTGTTATTAATGTATCAAATTTGTTGATAATTCAATTGTTTTATACCTTTGCATGGTGTTTCATTTTACACAATTTATTAGTTCTTATGTACTCATATAAGTACATTTTTTCTTGATAGTCTTCATTTTTATATGCTTAGGAAGGTAATTTTCACTTATATATTATAAAATTATTCTTTTCTGTTTTCTTCTATAATGTCTATAATTATATTTTCTACATATAATCAACCTGGAATTTATTTTGTATATGAATTTGGAATTTTCTTTGATTTTATTTTGCTCCAAATAAATTATGAAATATTTCATCATTATTTATTGCAGATCCATTAGCTATTCCTTAGAAATGCTGGCTATATTATATGATATCACATTTTGATTTACACTCACATTGATTTTCATATCACCTGCCAAAACACAGTATCTTGTACAAGCATGCATTTGTTGATTAGAATTTTAAACTGAAGGAATATTTTGAATGAAAATATGAAGGTCTGATAATGTGGATTACTTAATCTATAATTGTAACTAAGCTCAATTAAGAACATCTATTAGTATAATTAGAATATTTGCTTCCATGTTATTGTTCATATTGTTTGAACTACCTAAAATATATTTCATGCCTTTTTAATACTGAACCAAATTTATGTCCTACAAAATCTTATATATATTCTACCTTTCTCTGAAGTTCACAAGAATTTGCTTGTGAATTATGATGTTATTTTCCAGCTGTTTCCATCTCCCTGGTTGGCTTTAAAACTAAGATAGTAACTTTACTTCTCTGAATCATCACAGCCCTATGATGTTAGAAATAGAATTTCAGAAAACAGAAGAGAGCTTTTTCCTCCTCTAAGCAGAGTTATTTGTCCATTTTTACCAGGACATGTAACCTAAAATTCTGTCAATAAAATGTGTTATGACTAAAATATTTTGATACCATTTTGGAATCAACAGTGTAATTTTATAGCATTATTAGCTAGAGCTAGGTATAAATATGCCAAAGTTTACAAATGGAATTGAATAATTTAAGATTCTGCCATGATTTTAGAAACATCTATTTGAATTTTTGGATATAAAAATTAATTTATGTAAACATTAACCATTGCAAATATGTGTACTGAGACCCATATTGGAAGACATCTATTTAAATAACATAATATCTAATTAGCCATGGAACTAATCTATGAATAGTTCTATTCATATAATATGAAGTTCTCATGTTGCTTTACAGTCAATAATCCACATGTAAAGCTAACAACGATTCTGATTTTTATGAAATATAGAATAATTTTGCCTGAATTTGAACTGCGTATATAAATGAAATTATGCATTATGTAGTACTTGATGTGTTTTTTTTCCACTTATCATTATACTTTTATCTGTCATAATATGGGTTTTTAAGCATGGCAGTAGATCAATATTACTGCTATTTAGGAGTCCATATATACATAACACATTTTATTTATTCTTGTATTAATGGACATTTGATCGTTCTTAATTTTTAGCAATTATGACTATGTATAAATTTATTAAGTTTTTTATAGAATAGTTTTCTTAACATCTATGCATTTTTCAATATGTATGTTATAGTATAATTGATTTTTTAAATATAACATTCAGATAGAATGAGAAAGAAGTGATAACTCAAATTTAAAGCTTATATTTAAGAAGTATCCTTCATCTCTTTTGGGTTCTAAGAAGCAAATTTTGTCATCTTACTACCAGAGACACCATTAATTTATTCTTGAAATTACATACATATTGTAAAAGCACTTTTCTTTGCAGTTTTACTCAATTAAGACGTTTTTAAAAATGTATTTAAATGTATAAAACAATAACTAGGAAGAGAATAAAGGCATTGGGAAAAAACCAGATCAGCATAGTATATAACATTTACTTTAGATATTACAATTATTTTTAAAATACTACCTTCCAATTATTATTATATTAATAAAAGTATAAATTGATGTAATGGATGTTGTAAATAATATGATGATTTAAGATTTAATGTAATGGTCATTCATTAAAAAATTTACCTACCAGGCTTATAAGTAAGCCAGAAATACATAGGGGAAAGCTCTCTTTTACTGGTAGCAACTTCTGTTAAAAGAATATTTGCATAATAATGTAAAAAAATGAGTTAAGAGACTATAATAGTAAATTCTGAATAATTTTGAAAAGAACATGAAATAATATCTTAAGTGGTTATGTAATTATAAATTGAAATAATCATCTCTTGACCCAAATTGCTCTTTTCCAAAAGCTTAAACAATTTAATTCCTAAAAAAAAACCCCTCAAGTATAGATATCACTATTATCATCAAGGCAAATAAAGAAATTGAGGTTTGAAATGCTAAGTGGCTTGTTCATGGCCTCCAGCAAGTAAATAACAAGATCAGACAATTTTAGTTCAAACCCCGTTTGACTATTTGACAATTATAACCCTGCCTTTAGATTTTTATCCGAAGTATGCCACCAACACACTCCCAGCACTCTAGTTTTGGTCATATCCATGGCTCAGTACAATGTCACACTCTCAATTTCCCAAATGTTTGGTTATAGTCATCATCTTTTCATATAACTGTGACTTTTAATTTCTTTAGTTTTGTCTAAAGCAATATCATTTATCCAGGCACAGGAGATTGAGACAATTATAGAGACATTTGTAAATTAATTCCTGTCTTCCTGTTACATGTTCACAAAAATAAGAAATGCCTATTGGGAAAATTACATTAAATATATTTTTGTTAGCATTATTGGTATAATAGTATTAAAATCAAAGTATTTATTATAATGTAACCCATCTACAGAGCCCCAGAATGTAGAAGACATTGTGCTAAGTAGTGGAGAAATATAAAGATATTAATGAAAGCATCTTTGTCTTCAAGAAGTGTATTATCATACAGAGACTAAACGTTAAGTACAAAAGGGAATAACAGGACATCTAAGAGAAATTAAATAAGAGAAGATGCAAGGAGATTTCAATTGAATATAGTATTTGGGTAAGTATGGAGAAAGGATGTCAGCAACTGATCATTACAATTTTAGCAAAGTTGCCTTATAAATTTTACTAAAGGCAAATGTTTAAAATTCTAGTGTTGCTATATAGCTATTTTTCCCATAATCAGGGCTAAAATTCTGTACTAAAGATTGTCTAATACGGGATTCCACAGAATCAGACACTGGGACAAACATTAGAGTACAAGCAATGTATTTGGGATGTAATCTCAAGCAACACTGATGGGAGGTTGTGGATGTGAGATGCGGAGGAGAGGAAAGTCCTAAAGGAATACATTATTAAGCAAGTTACCACTGTGGGAAAATAAAGCTTAATTCCACTGTACAAGTGTGGGGAAATATAATAGAATATGCTTTGAGTAATTCCACCAAAAAGGCAAGGAAGCTGGGATATTTATCAACTAAATCAATGTCTGACATTTGTTGAGAGCTGCTTCTGGGAACATTAACTCTCTAATAATTCCTGCTTTGCCTGCAGAAAGCCTGAGCAAGCTGAAGAAGGCTTAAAAATTCCACATCCTCTTTCATAGTGATAGGTCAAAATGTAATACATTTTCCTTTACCTTAGGGAAAATATTCCAGTATAATGCATTACGTATGGTGGCTATAAATTTTACAATTATAGTAAAGACCTGTCAGATGTTTCTCTCATCCTCTGATGTCAATATGTCTAATGGCATCCAGCTACAGGACATTCAACTCCCTATTTTAAAGGGCCGCTCAACATGATGTCATCAATATAGTAACCTAGCATGAGGTTCTTCAGAATTTCCAGATAATGAATATGCCTTCATGCTATATTATGACAGAAAGCAGAAGATAATAAAGTCCTGGCAAAAGTGTGTATACTGCTGTTCATTTAAGTGCATGAGGACTGCTTCTGATGCTCATCTCTGATGAAGATTAAAGACATAGTTCTGTGATCAATAATATCACAGTGAAAGTCAATGGCTAAGGACTGGCTCACGTTTGGAAACTGAGTCCTTATTATCCCTTGTAGTAACTTACATCACTCTTGAGTGCTGGCTTCTGATCTTTTTAAATTCTAGAAGTCAAGAAACGTTCTTATTGTCTGAATATTTATTTTGTCCCTTGGCACACCATGATATATTAACCGTCTCTACAGATCTTTCTTTTTTTTTAACATCTTTATTGGAGTACAATTGTTTTACAATGGGGTGTTAGTTTCTTCTGTATAACAAAGTTAATCAGCTATACATAAATATATATCCCCTTATATCCTCCCTCTTGCATCTCCCTCCCACCCTCCCTATCCCACCCCTCTAGGTGGACACAAAGCACCGAGCTGATCTCCCTGTGCTATGTGGCTGCTTCCCACTATCTATTTTACATTTGGTAATGTATATATGTCCATGCCACTCTCTTACTTTGTCCCAGCTCACCCTTCCCCTTCCCTGTGTCCTCAAGTCCATTCTCTACATCTGCGTCTTTATTCCTGTCCTGCCCCTATATTCTTCAGAACTTTATATATATTTTTAGATTCCATATATATGTGTTAGCATACAGTATTTGTTTTTCTCTTTCTGACTTACTTCACTCGTATGACAGTCTCTAGGTCCATCTACCTCACTACAAATAACTCAATTTTGTTTCTTTTTATGGCTGAGTAATATTCCATTGTATATATGTGCCACATCTTCTTGATCCATTCATCTGTCAATGGACACTTAGTTTGCTACCATGTCCTGGCTATTGTAAATAGAGCTGCAGTGAATATTGTGGTACATGACTCTTTTTGAATTATGGTTTTCTCAGGGTATATGCCCAGTAGTGGGATTGATGGTCGTATGGTAGTTCTATTTGTAGTTTTTTAGAGAACCTCGATACTGTTCTCCATAGTGGCTGTATCAATTTACATTCCTACCAGCAGTGTAAGAGGGTTCCCTTTTCTCCACACCCTCTCCAGCATTTATTGTTTGTAGATTTTTGGATGATGGCCACCTCAACATAAAAAAGGTCATATATGACAAACCCACAGCCAACATCCTTCTCAATGGTGAAAAACTGAAACCATTTCCACTAAGATCAGGAACAAGAAAATGTTGCCCACTCTCATAACTATTTTTTTTTCCTGCAGTACGTGGGCCTCTCACCGCTGTCACCTCTCCCATTGCAGAGCACAGGCTCCGGATGCACAGGCTCAGCAGCCATGCCTCACGGGCCCAGCCGCTCTGCGGCACGTGGGATCTTCCTGGACTGGGGCATGAACTTGCATCCCCTGCATCGGCAGGTGGACTCTCAACCACTGTGCCACCAGGGAAGCCCTCACCACTATTATTCAACATAGTTTTGGAAGTCTTAGCCATAGCCATCAGAGAAGAAAAAGAAATAAAAGGAATCCAAATCAGAAAAGAAGTAAAACTATCACTGTTTGCAGATGACATGACACTATACATAGGGAATCCTAAAGATGCTACCAGAAAACTACTAGAGCTAATCAATGAATTTGGTAAAGTAGCAGGATACAAAATTAATGCACAGAAATCTCTTGCATTCCTATACTACACTAATGATGAAAAATCTGAAAGAGAAATTAAGGAAACACTCCCATTTACCATTGCAACAAAAAGAATAAAATACCTAGGAATAAACCTACCTAAGGAGATGAAAGATTTGTATGCAAAAAACTATAAGACACTGAGGAAAGAAATTAAAGATGATACAAACAGATGGAGAGATATACCATGTTCTTGAATTGGAAGAATCAACATTGTGAAAATGACTATACTACCCAAAGCAATCCACAGATTCAATGCAATCCCTATCAAACTACCAATGGCATTTTTCACAGAACTAGAACAAAAATTTCGTAATTTATATGGAACACAAAAGAACCCTAACAGCCAAAGCAATCTTGAGAAAGAAAAACGGAGCTGGAGGAATCAGGCTCCCTGACTTCAGACTATACTACAAACCTACAGTAATAAAGACAGTATGGTACTGGCACAAAAATAGAATTATAGATGAGTGGAACAGGATAGTAAGTCCAGAGATAAACCCACACACATATGGTCACCTTATGTTTGATAAAGGAGGCAAGAATATACAGTGGAGAAAAGACAACCTCTTCAATAAGTGGTTCTGGGAAAACTGGGCAGCTGCATGTAAAAGAATGAAATTAGAACACCTCCTAACACCACACACACACACACACACACACACAAAACTACAGATCTTTCTTGATTGCTTTTCTAGCCTTCTGCCTATAATGATAATTATTTCTACCTTGCATCTAAGAGTTCAGTGCCACCATGTGACTACTTTTATTCTAGAACCCTGCCATTCCATTGACAGAAGGGATCCAGCTTCATGTTTGTGCTCCCAATTCCATCAACCTTGAACTGCAAGAGACAGCTATCTTTGAATTCTTAATCATTTAGGTAAAAGGAGGTACTGTGGCCTAATACTTTCCCTGACCAAACTTTAGTGAAGCTCCTCTGAGCTCTCTTCTCTACTAGATATCACCCTTGGTGCCTGTACTGTCTGTGGCCTCCCCAGCCCAGTCTTAACAAAGAATCATACTAAGTCATTTCCTCATGCTTTATATATGATCAACTTGACCTGTCTTCAGCAAGAATCCTATTAAGTTGGTTTAGCACAAATCCTCCTACCCTTGTGTCTCCTCTTAGTAATTTTCCATCCAATGACACCATCACCCTGTTCCTTAGCTATAAATCCCCTGATGTCTTTCCTGTATTTGAAATTGAGCTCAGTTCTGTACTGAAATCTCTTTCCCCTATTACAAAATAATTACTGAACAAAATCTGTCTTTGATGTTTTAACTATTGTCCAGCTCTGATTCTTTTTGATAGTTCTTACCTGTGGAATATAGTCAGGTGGTAGATTATCCGGTTTTATGTAAAAAAAATGTTCTGCTATACACATGTTTAGACCCTCCCTCAGTCTTTTTTCAAGGGAGGTCCAAAATTTCCACCCTGTTACTATAAGCCATTTTTTTCAAGTTTTTAGGAACTATTCCAGAAGAATATTAGGACTCATTTCAGGCTTTCTAAATCATAAAAGAGTCCTCATATATATATATAAAAAAAGATCCACTATCCAGCTTTATATTCTCTGTCTCAACTTCAGTTCAGCACCATAAAGATTCATTCCCAGGCATTTCTTCTATTTTCTGCTAGGACATTTTAGCAAGGTCCT
Source organism: Stenella coeruleoalba (assembly GCF_951394435.1). Classification (NCBI taxonomy): domain Eukaryota; kingdom Metazoa; phylum Chordata; class Mammalia; order Artiodactyla; family Delphinidae; genus Stenella; species Stenella coeruleoalba. The sequence continues at coordinate 108,492,134 of NC_137150.1, read as the reverse complement.
AAATATCCTTAAAGGAATAATGCCTTCTCCTTCAAAGCATGGAAAATACTACTTTATTTCAAACAGAGGTTCTGTACAAATGAACTTATTTACAAAACAGAAGTAGAGTCATGGATGTAGAAAACAAACTTATGGTTACCAGGGGGTAAGTGGGTGGAGAGGGGATAAAATGGGACATTGGGATTGACATATACACACTACTATGTATAAAATAGATAACTAATAAGAACCTGCTGTATAGCACAGGGAACTCTACTTAATCCTCTGTAAGGATTACAGGCCCCATATAGCCTATATGGGAAAAGAAAATATATAAAAAATAAATAAATAAAGAGTGGATATATGTATAACTGATTCACTTCGCTGTACACCTGAAACTAAAACAAGACTGTAAATCAACTATACTCCAATAAAAATTTAAAAAAATAAAATAAAGCAGAGGTTCTCAAACTGTGTCATACACCAGAAAGACTTAGAAGGCTTGTTAAAATATAGATTGATGTCCCTTCCCCTATTACTAGTTTTGAGACTGACCTAAGAATTGGCATTTTCAATTTATTTACAGGTGAATTTGTTGCTGCTGGTCTGTTTTATGGATGGCCTGCATAAAAGGAATGAGAGAAGGTGGGCACATGTTTGGAGGAATGCAAGCAATATTTTTAAAGGCATCTTCTTCATGGTTATAAGAGAAGAGAATCTGCTTACCTATAACCAGATAGAGGCAAACAACTCTTTCAGCTCAGATAGTTCAGACAATCTGATTTTTTTAAGTTTTTAGGAACATCTACTTAAACATATCCACACTGTATTTCATAATTTCATTCCTTCTCTAATAGAGTACTACATTTTTCTTTTCCCAAAGACTTGCCAGGGTGTGAATTGCACTATTCTTATAATAAGATCCTGTGCTAATTTTTTAGCACGCTATGCCCTCCAGGAGACAAAGTTATCTTTAAATGTTGCCTCAGAGGGCTTCTGTATTTCACACCATACTGCTATAATTTAATGTTAAATTGGTTGGTAGAAGGCTGACCTGCTGTGATTTTCTTTTTCTCAGTATTTCAATGGGAAGTAAAAGCCATCTACAGGCTCCATTCTAAATGGTGCAAATTATGAAATGCCTATTCTAACTTCCATCTAGAAATAATATATATCATTTATGCTCATGATGTGTTGTACAAAGGAAGTCAACATGTCACATATAACTTCAAGTGCCAGAGAAGTTCAATCCTTAAAGTGATTGGGGAGATTTGAAAATATTTGGTGAAAATACTGTTGGCTTTGTTTCATACTTCTCATCATTAAATCTTTGGTTCATGGTCCTTTCACACACACACACACTTACCCTCTCACTACTTAAAATTATCCAGCTCCTTATCCTTTCACACTGTTAAACTCAACATCCTGCATCCATTTCTTAGGGATACATGGTAGTTTCTTCATCAGAGTATAAAGGCTCAAGACAGCAAAACATTACAATTAGCAATATATTTGATCTTATTCATATACAAATAACTTACCTAGAAATCTCAAAATAACTATATTCAATTCAGAATAGTTTTATTAGTGAAATGATCGGCCACTACAGTTTAGGTAAGTGTTTGGATTAAGTGTTACCAGAAAATTCTATTCTCAGAACACTTTATACAAAATCCAAGAAGCATGCCCAGTCCTCTCTGGTGACCTCATTATCTTCCCAATGTGTGTCTGAGTTGAAGAATGATTTTGTCAATCATTGTCCGGAAGGACCAGGTTAGGCTATGTGAGAAGATCCCTTTTATCTTTTACGTCTTTGATCTTCATGGGATGCAATTATCAGGCCACTGACTCTTCTGTCATTTTTGTCTTTAGGGAAACACCTGCAAGCTTCAATTTTCAGATACACTGTAATTCAGACTGTATTTTAACTCATGACAGAGGTTTAAATTTAGGCATATCACAATTTAATAACTTTTATCAAACCATATTTTATTGTGCTTCACTAGGGTAACATGAAAAACCTTTAGATACTTTACAGTTTGCTCCCATAAGTTACAGAAATATATATATATCTATATATATATATATATAGATATATATATATTTATATAAGTAAAATGCTCTTTCCAAAGCCCTACATTTCACAGAAGGCTTACTATTTCTCTTTGAACGTATTTATGTTTCACTAGTCAAACAAAAGTACCCAGCCAACAGAAGTCACATTTTGGCAGCACTCCCTTAAATAGTAGCACATATATTGTCCCAATGATGACACATACTTGGATATTCATCTAAGAAGCTAACTCATGAGCACAACTTACAAGTTGTAACCACTTAGTCATAATGTATGAGAGACATTTACTATGCAACAAAATAGTACCTTCTATACAATAATTCACTCCCATGTATTTACCCAACAATTCGCTCCTATGTAATGACCCAAAGGAAAGGAAAAAAATATATATCAACATAAGGATTTGTACATGAATGTTCATAACAACCTTATATATAATAGCCCAGGTTCAAGATGGCAGAGTAGAAGGACATGCACTTACTCCCTATTGCTAGAGCACCAGAATCACAACTAACTGCTGAACAATCATCGACAGGAAGACACTGGAACTCACCAAAAATGATACCCTACATGCAAAGACAAAGGAAAGGCACAATGAGATGGTAGGAGAGGCACAATCTCAATAAAATCAAATGCTATAACTGCTGGGTGGGTGACTCACAAACTGGAGAACAATTATACCACAGAAGTTCACCCACTGGAGTGAAGGTTCTGAGCCCCACGTCAGGCTTCTCAACCTGGAGGTCTGGTAACAGGAGGAAGAATTCCCAGAATATCAGACTTTGAAGGCTAGTAGGATTTGATTGCAAGACTTCAATGGGACTGAGGGAAACAGAGATTCCACTCTTAGAGGGAACACAGAATAGTGTGTACATCATGATGCAGGGAGAAGGAACAGTGACCCCAAAGGAGACAGAACCAGACCTACCTGCTAGTGTCAGAGGGTCTCTTGTAGAGGCAGGGGTTCACTGTGGCTCACCATGGGGAAAAGGACACTGGCAGCAGAAGTTCTGGGAAATACTCCTTGGCATGAGCCCTCCTGGAGTCCACCATTAGCCCCACCAAAGAGCCTGTAGTTTCCACTGCTGGGTCGCCTCAGGCCAAACAAAAAACAGAGAGGGAACTCAGGCCCACACATCAGCAGACAAGTGAATTAAAGTTTTACTGAGCTCTGTCTACCAGAGCAACACCCAGCTCTACCCACCACCAGTCCCTCCCATCAGGAAGTTGCACAAGCCTATTAGATAGCCTCAACCACCAGAGGGAAGACAGCAGAATCAAGAATAACTACAATCCTGCAGCCTATGGAATGAAAATCACATTCACAGAAAGATAGACAAAATGAAAAGGCAGAGGACTATGTACCAAATGAAGGATAAAAGATAAAACCACAGAAAATACAATTAAATGAAGGGGAGATAGGCAACCATCCAGAAAAGCAACTCAGAATAATGATAGTGAAGATGATTCAGGACCTCAGAGAAAGAATGGAGGCAAAGATGGAGAAGATGAAAGAAATGTTTAAGAAACACATAGAAGAATTAAAGAACAAACACCTAGAAGAATTAAAGAACAAGCAAACAGAGATGAACAATAAAGTAACTGAAATGAAAAATACACTGGATGGAATCAATAGCAGAATAACTGAGGCAGAAGAATGGATAAGTGCCCTAGAAGACAGAATGGTGGAATTCACTGCTGCAGAACAGAGTAAAGACAAAAGAATGAAAAGATATGAAGACAGCATAACAGACCTCTTAGACAACATTAAACACACCAACATTCACATTATAGGGGTCTCAGAAGGAGAAGAGAGAGAGAAAGAACCCAAGAAAATATTTGAAGAGATTATAGTTGAAAACTTCCCTAACATAGGAAAGGAAATAGCCACTCAAGTCCAGGAAGCGCAGAGAGTCCCAGTCAGGATAAATCCAAGAAGAAACATGCTGAGACACACAGTAATCAAATTGACAAAAATTAAAAACAAAGAAAATTATTAAAAGCAACAAGGGAAAAACGGCAAATAATATACAAGGGAATTCCCATAAGGTTAACAGCTGCTTTTTCAGCAGAAACTCTACAAGCCAGAAGGGAGTGGCATGATATATTTAAAGTGATGAAAGGGAAGAAACTACAACCAAGAATACTCTAACCAACAAGGATCTCATTCAGTTTCGATGGAGTAATCAAAAACTTTACAGACAAGCAAAAGCTAAGATAATTCAGCACTACCAAACCAGCTCTACAACAAATGCTAAAGGAACTTCTCTAAGTGGGAAACACTTCTCCTTAGAAAAGAAAAGGACCTACATAAACAAATCCAAAACAATTAAGAAAATGTTACTAGGAATATAAATATTGATAATTACCTTAAATGTGAATGGATTAAATGTTCCAACCAAAAGACACAGGCTTGCTGAATGGATAAAATACAAGACCCATATATATACTGTCTACAAGAGACCCACTTCAGACCTAGGGACACATACAGACTGAAAGTGAGGGGATGGAAAAAGATTTTCCATGCAAATGGAAATCAAAAGAAAGCTGGAGTAGCAATACTCATATCAGATAAAATAGACTTTAAAGTAAAGGATGTTACAAGAGACAAGGAAGGACACTACATAAAGATCAAGGGATCAATCCAAGAAGAAGATATAACAATTATAAATATATATGCACCCAACATAGGAGCACATCAATACATAAAACAAATACTAACAAGTATAAAATAGGAAATTGACTGTAACACAATAATAGCAGGGAAATTTTAACACCTCATATACACCAATAGATCATCCAGACTGAAAATTAATAAGGAAACACAAGCTTGAAATGACACAATATGGCAGGTAGATTTAATTGATATTTATAGGACATTCCATCCCAAAACTGCAGATTACACTTTCTTATCAAGTGCACACAGAACATTCTCCAGGATAGATTACATCTTGGGTCATAAACTGAACCTCAGTAAATTTAAGAAAATTGAAATCATATCAAGCATCTTTTCTGACCATAACGTTATGAGATTAGAAATCAAATACATGGAAAAACAGTAAAAAACACAAACACATGGAGGCTAAACAATACATTACTAAATAACCAAGACATCACTGAAGAACTTAAAGAGGAAAACAAAAAATACTGTGAGGCAAATAACAACAAAAAGATGATGATCAAAAACCTATGGCATGCAGCAAAAGCAGTTCTAAGAGGAGAGTTTATAGCAATGCAATCCTACCTTAAGAAACATGAAAAGTATCAAGTAAACAATCTAACATTACACCTAAAGGAACTAGAGAAATAAGAGCAAACAAAACCAAAGTTAGTAGAAGGAAAGAAATCATAAAAATCAGAGCAGAAATAAATGAAATAGAAACAAAATAATAGCAAAGATCAATAAAACTAAAAGCTGGGTCTTTGAGAAGATAAACAAGATTGATAATACTTTAGCCAGACTCATCAAGAAAAATAGGGAGAAGACTCAAATCTATAAAAATAGAAATGAGAAAGTAGAAGTTACAATGGACATCACAGAAATACAAAGCATCATAAGAGACTACTATCAGCAACACTTTGCCAATAAAATGGACAACCTGGAAGAAATGGACAAATTCTTAGTAAGGTATAACCTTCCAAGACTGAACCAGGAAAAAATAGAAAATATGAACAGACCAATCACAAGCACTGATATTGAAACTGGGATTAAAAATCTTCCAACAAACAAAAGTCCAGGACCAGACAGCTTCACAGGTGAATTCTATCAAACATTTAGAGAAGAGCTAACACCCAACCTTCTCAAACTCTTCCAAAAAATTACAGAGGAAGGAACGCTCCCAAATTTATTCTACAAGGCCACCAGTGCAATGATACCAAAACCAGACAAAGATACTACAAAAAAATAAAATTACAGACCAATATCACTGATGAATATACATGCAAAAATTCTCAACAAAATACTAGCAAACAGAATCCAACAGCACATTAAAAGGATCAAACACCATGATCAAGTGGGATTTATCCCAGGGATGCAAGGATTCTTCAATATACGCAAACCAGTCATTGTGATACACCAAATTAACAAGTTGAAGAATAAAAAGCATATGATCCTCTTAATAGATGCAGAAAAAGCTTTTGACAAAATTCAACATTGATTTATGATAAAAATTATCCAGAAAGTGGGCATAGAGGGAACCAACCTCAACACAATAAAGGCCATATATGACAAACCCACAGCAAACGTCATTCTTAATGGTGAAAAACTGAAAACATTTCCTCTAAAATCTTGCACAAGACAAGGATGTCCACTCTCACCACTATTATTCAACATAGTTTTGGAAGTCCTAGCCACAGTGATCAGAGAAGAAAAAGAAATAAAAGGAATCCAAATTGGAAAGAAGTAAAACTGTCACTGTTTGCAGGTGACATGATACTATACATAGAGAATCCTAAGGATGCCACCAGAAAACTACTAGACCTACTCAATGAATTTGGTAAAGTTGCAGGATACTAAATTAATGCACAGAAATCTCTTACATTCCTATACACTAGCAATGAAAGATCAGAAAGAGAAATTAAGGAAACAATCCCATTCACCATTGCAACAAAAAGAATAAAATACTTAGGAATAAACCTACCTAAGGAGGTAAAAAACCACCTGTACTCAGAAAACTATAAGACACTGATGAAAGAAATCAAAGATGACACAAACAGATGGAGAGATATGTCATGTCTTGGATTGAAAGAATCAAAATTGTGAAAATGAGTATTTTACCCAAAGAAATCTACAGATTCAATGCAATCCCTATCAAACTACTAATGGCATTTTTTACAGTACTGGAACAAAAAACATTAAAATTTATATGGATACACAAAAGACCCCTGATAGACAAAGCAATATTGAAGGAAACAAATGGTGCTGGAAGAATCAGACCCTCTGACTTCACACTATACTACAATGCTACAGTAATCAAGATAGTATGGTACTGACACAAAAACAGAAATATTGAAATATAGATCAATGGAACAGGATAGAGAGCCCAGGAATAAACCCATGCTCCTATGTCAAATAATTTATGACAAAGAAGGCAAGGATATACAGTGGATATAAACAGTCTGTTCAATAAGTGGTGGTGGAAAAACTGGACAGCTACATATAAAAGAATGAAATTAGAACACTCCCTATCACCATACACAAAAATAAACTCAAAATGGATTAAAGACCTAAATGTAAGGCCAGCCACCATAAAACTCTTAGAGGAAAACATAGGAAGAATAGTCTTTGACATAACTCATGGCAAGATCTTTTTTGACCCACTTTCTAGAGTAATGGAAAAAAAAAAAGAACAAATGAGACCTAATGAAACTTAAAAGTTTTTGCACAGCAAAGGAAACTATAAACAAGACAAAACGACAATCCTCAGAATGGGAGAAAATATTTGCGAAAGAATCAACAGACAAAGGATTAATCTCCAAAATATATAAACAGCTGATGCAGCTCAATATTAAAAATACAAACAACCCAATCAAAAAATTGGCAGAAGACCTAAATGACATTTCTCCAAAGAAGACATACAGGTGGCCAAGAGGCAGATGAAAAGCTGCTCAACATCACCAATTATCAGAGCAATGAAAATCAAAAGTACAATGAGGTATCACCTCACATGGGTTAGAATGGGCATCATCAGAAACTCTACAAACAACATATTCTGGAGAGGGTGTGGAGAAAAGGGAACTCTCTTGCACTGTTGGTGGGAATGTAAATTGATACAGCCACGTTGGAAAATAGTATGGAGGTTCCTTAAAAAACTAAAAATAAAATTACCATATGAGTGCTTCCCCGGTGGTGCAGTGGTTGAGAGACTGCCTGCTGATGCAGAGGACATGGGTCGTACCCTGGTCTGGGAAGATCCCACATGCCACGGAGTGGCTGGGCCCGTGAGCCATGGCTGCTGGGCCTGCACATCCGGAGCCTGTGCTCCACAACGGGAGAGGCCACAACAATGAGAGGCCCATGTACCACAAAAAAAAAAAAAAAAAAAAATTACCATATGACCCAGCAATCCCACTACTGGGCATATACCCAGAGAAAATCATAATTCAAAAAGACACATGCACCCCAATGTTCACTGTAGCACTATTTACAATAGCCAAGTCATTGAAGCAACCTAAATGCTTATCGACAGACAAATGGATAAAGAAGATGTGGTACTAATATACAATGGAATATTACTGAGCCATATAAAGGAATGAAATTTAGTCATTTGTAGAGACGTGGATGGACCTAGAGTCTGTCATACAGAGTAAAGTAAGTCAGAAAGGGAAAAATAAATATTGTATATTAACACATATATGTGGAATCTAGAAAAATGGTACAGATGAACCAGTTTGCAAGGCAGAAATAGAGACACAGATGTGGAGAAGACATGTATGGCCACCAAGGGGTAATGCAGGGGGGTGGGGGGTTGGTGGTGGGATGAATTGGGAGATTAGGATTGATATATATACACTAATATGTGTAAAATAGTTAACTAATAAGAACCTGCTGTATAAAATAAATAAATTAAATTAAAATTTAAAAAAAGACAAAAATAATAGCCCCAAATTGCAAATAATTGAATTGTCTATGAACAGTTAAATAGGTAATCACATTGTGTTGTATGTATACAGTGGGACACTACACAGTTGTGAAGAAGAATGAAATAATGGCATATTCTACGAAATGGATAGCCCTCGGAAACATGCTCAGTTAAGCAGATATAAAAGAACATATGCTGTATGATAAGATTTATATAAAATAGTTAAAAAATCAAACATATATAAGGACAGAGAGCTGAGCAGTTGTCACCTGTCTCTGGCCTAGAGGAAAAAATTGACTGCAATGTCTCATTAGGAGATTCTGTGCTTGATGGAAACATTTTATGTCTGGATAATGTCTCTGGTTCCCCAGATGTATGAGTTTATGTATATATATGCATGTTTTTGTCAATTCATTAAATTATACATTTTAAATGTGGCATTTTACTTTATGCAAATTATGCCAAAATGAAGCTGAGAAAGGAAAACCAATGAGAAAATACTTTTAAGATTACTGAAACAAATGATGATTGTAATAAAGTCCTAAGTTAAAATAGTTAGCTGAAACCTAGATGGACAAATAGGTTTCTTTTGACTTAAATAAGAAAGGCTAACATACAGTTATAACCAGAATGCAGAAGATCCAGTTGTGAAACTAACTTCTTTAACAGTCTATAAAGTAATGAGATTTTGCAGTAATGACTGCAAAAATTATTCAATATTTTCAATCAGAATGGATCATGTTGGTTATATCCTAGCTCAAATTCTGATAATAAAAAATTCTTATCAATACACAGCCCCAACCTACCTGAGGTTTTGTGGTCATGAATTGTTGACTCAATAATGAAACTCTTAAGACACCAAATTTTGATCCTTCCCTTAATAGACACCTATCTTTCTGACCCTATAATGACATATTATTAAAATAGATGAAATAAAGCAAATTAAGTCTGTTAATATTTATAATTTTGTTTTAAAATTAGGAATATGTTTTATTATTAATATTTTTTTGAATTTTTGAATTTTATTTTATTTATTTTTTATACAGCAGTTTATTAGTTACCTATTTTATACATATTAGTGTGTATATATCAATCCCAATCTCCCAATTCATCCCAGGAATATGTTTAATATTAAAATGATTTTGAAGGGAAGTTGGCATATTAAATATATGAAAGAGAAATACAAATTTTGATTATAGTTGAAGAAATATAGTTTAATTCTAAACTTGGGTTTTATGTAGAAATATGTCTGATAAGTTGTTTGAAGCACATCTGAAAAAATTTGTAATGTTTCTACATATAAATTAATTAGATTTATTTGAATTTTAAATCTCCCCATGAAATTTATGAGTTGTTAATTATTTGTATAGGTAGATTATTTGTATATAAGATTGCTCAGTTGGATATCTATAGTATTAACAAGAAATATATTAATATTAAAATTCTGTATACATGGTTCCACCTGTTTAAAAAATTTTATTGACTAAGATTGAAAATAGATCTATTTAAGGATTATTTAGTCTGTATATTTCACCTAGAAGCAGCATTAATAAAATTCCATATGAAAACAATTATTTCTCTTTATATAAAATTACTGGTTTACTAATTAAAATGTGAAGACTTTTGAGATAATATTAAATTCATTATATGGGAACTAAATTTTAAATGTGGTGCTTTAAAATTTGAATATGATTTGAATACCCAAGTTACTTCAAATACATTTTTGAGTTTCCAAATTTGCCCTCAGATGCCAAAAGCTGACTCAATACAGTTAAAGTGCAGGCTCAGAATCAAATGTAATTCCATTGATGAGAGTTATGGTAAGATGATGGTATGGCAGTATAATTTTTTAGACAGAGCAACCAGATAGAAAAATCAGAAATGTATGGACACATTTCCAATAAACTAGGTGGCAAAGTACATACACTACCCAAAAATTCAAAAAGATGAGAATAAGTCACCACTGTTTATAAAATCTGCATTGTGTTAATATTTTTGTGGGAAGAAATGTAAGATAAACTCTGATGGATTTGTGAGCAGGAAAACACCAATATAAATAAAGGATATTCACTGAAAAGAACATAGCAGGTAAATTTGAAAACAACAGCCAAACATGAGAAAGGGCCAATACCAGATGACTTCAAGAGACACATGGAAAAAGGACTGAGGGCTGGAGCATTCTATCCTTATTAACTCTCAAACTTTACATGCCTGGGCTCCCTTCTTGGACATTGCCTCATGATGATGAGAAACTGTCAAAGGTGGGTTCAAATTAATCAGGAAAGAGAAAAGAGATGAATAAAAGGTGTACATATTCTGTATATACCTATACAGAAAGTGTGAAACAAGCATTTTGTACCTAGCAAATCTGAGCATAAGGATAAATAAAGAGCACAGACAAACTAACCAACATGTTAGGTTGTGGGGAACATCGTTTCAATAACTGTCTTTGGAGTGAGCTTCAGACAATAAACATGGCTAGAGAGACATAGGTATCAAGTATTTGAGAGCATTAAATATATTCTTACCCATATAATTAAGATAAAATATGGAATAAGAGGGACAGAGGCAGACTATGGGTTGTAATGGCTACATGCTGTGACAATAAAGAAAAAGTTCAGTCATAAAAATAATAGTGAGAGAATGGTTAGTGCATATGCACAGTTCTTTTCATTGTTTTAAGAAATCATATTGGTGATAGTGTTACTATTATTATTCTGAGACTTTTATGTGGGTGCCTTAGGACAGAGTAAATGAGTAATTTGGGATTTTTTAAAAATTCTATCACGTTGAATGTCCTTGACCACCATAATTTTCAGTATGGAAGAAAGAGGAAAGAGATGAAGTAAAGAAACTAAAGTAAGCATGTATTCTTGAATTTGATTACAATTATCAATATAAAATCATTGAATATGATACACACATACACATATATGATAATTCCAATTCAAACACAAACACACACTTTTTTTTTTTTTTTGCGGTACGTGGGCCTCTCATTGTTGTGGCCTCTCCCGTTGCGGAGCACAGGATCCGGACGCGCAGGCTCAGCGGCCAGGGCTCACGGGCCCAGCCGCTCCACAGCATGTGGGATCCTCCCAGACCGGGGCACAAACCCGTGTCCCCTGCATCGGCAGGTGGACTCTCAACCACTGCGCCACCAGGGGAGCCCCACACACACACTTTTATCCTCCCAACAGTATCTATTGAACATGAAAAAACAATGGAACCCTGAGACCCAAGTAGCTGGTTGTGGTCTTGTAATACCATTTACAACAAAGGGCTTTTGGAGACTTTCTACTGATGATAAATTCTTTGGAATAAATGAGATTACCTAGTTGGAAGGATGCATAGTAAAAAATACCTAAATATTAAAACATACCCGTGGGAAATATAAAGTTTTCAGGGACACATAATCCATATTAAAAGATAATAAAAGTACAGTCAAGGAAAAAAAAAGAATCATAGATATTAAATTCTCTAAAGTGAAAGAGAAGATTTAAAGAAGAGTGTATTTAACAGTGCCAAATACTGCAGTAGGATTAAGTAGGATGAGAACAAAACCCAGGGACTGAATTATTGATGAGGAATTCATTAGTCATTGTAGCAAAAGCTTTTTCTATGTAGTCATAGAGATAGGGACCAGTTTTTAATGCATTGGGGAATGAGGTTGAAATAGAGACATTGACATTAACTCTTTCAGTCAATGAGTTTTATCATGAAAGGAAAGAACTAGGGCATGACATTGTGGATAAGATACTTTCAAAGGAAGGATTTTCTTTTCCTGTTTTCTTTATTTTTCTTTCTTTATTTATTTAGCATAGGAAAGAGCAATGTGTGGGTTGATTAAGGGAAAAACACTGAGGATGGAGAAACTGAACAGGCAATAAGAACAGCATTGGAGACCAAATAAAGTCAAGAACAATGTGACAAAGCCTTAGAAAGTAGGTCAGTGTCTCCTCTGAACAGGAGGAATATCAGGCTAAGTAATTCTAAAGAGGAAAATTTGGAGGTCAGGAGCATGTATATATTTGACAGATTGCTTCAAAAATAATTTGTTATCAAGAAATATCTGAAATATTAAGTTTGGGATATGTCCAGTCATTTTATTTTGGGTTGTATTTATGAATCATATTTCCTTTGAATACTTTACAGGCTCTAAAAGTTAGTTGTGATAATTTTTTTTTTTTTTTGGCGGTATGTGGGCCCCTCACTGTTGTGGCCTCTCCCGTTGCAGAGCACGGGCTCCGGACGTGCAGGCTCAGCGGCCATGGCTCACTGGCCCAGCTGCTCCGCGGCATGTGGGATCTTCCTGGACCGGGGCACGAACCTGTGTCCCCTGCATCCGCAGGCAGACTCTCAACCACCGCGCCACCAGGGAAGCCCTGTCATAATTTTAATGAAAGCAGTCATTGCTTTTTGGAGAAACAAAGATTAGCTTTCTCTAATTTTATATATTATACTAAAAAGTCTCACTGGGAGGTTATCACCCTCGATTTCATGATGTTAGAGCAGAGCAAGTTGATACCAAATTTCATGTTACTGCAGAGCACAAAGTATATTGAGAATTACCACAGTGATGGGAAAATTTGAATAAATATGTTAACATAAACAGGGTGTGGTGATAAGCAGAAAAGGACCCAGTGGGGACCTTGCATAATTGGCCTCGATTCAGAGACATTCTGATCCAGAGAATAAGGTAGGGAACATCTTTAAAAACAAAGGATGGGAATGATGCAGTTTAGAGTGTACAGAAGTAAGGTAGGCAAATAGGTTTTCAGAATTTGGTTGGGAAGAGGACAAGGATCTGTCTCAGGTGTCCTTGAACGAGGGTATTTTTTAAAAAGGACAGTCCTGCTTATGAAGAATCAGGCTTAAGGTAGTAAGTATGCACTTCACTTTGGATTTTTAAAGAAGACAATACTCTGAGGAGATGCATAATACAAACTGTTATGGCTGAGTTGGAAATTCATATGTTGAGGCCCTAGCCTCCAGAACTGCAGAATAGCACTGTGTTTGGAGATAGACTTTAAAAAGGTGATTAAGTTACTATGAGGCTGTTAAGGTGGGCCTTAATCCAATATGATGGCATCTTTATAAGAAAGGGAATTTTGGACACACAAAGGCACTTCAATGATGCAAGTGCACAAAGGAAGGACCATGTGAGGACACAGCGAGAAGACGGCAATCTACAAGTCAAAGAGAGAGGCCTCAGAAGAAACCAAACCTGCCAATACCTTGATCTTGGACTTTTGACCTTTAGAATTGTGAGAAAATAAGTTTCTGTTGTTTAAGTCACTCAGTCTGTGGTATTCTGTTACATCAGCTCTATCAAACTAAAACACAAACCATCTCAAATTTTTTGTTGAATAGTCTGTATCCTTCTGTCCTTCTGTTAATAAGGATGGCAATGACAAAAAATAATAATTACAAGAATGGTCAGAGTTGTAGAATTAGTAGTAAAATCTAACAGTTGTTAATACATTATAGTATATATAAATATATATTTTAAATATACTATATATAAATATGTATATATATATATAAATAACATAAACTACTGTTATACTCATTTTATGGACAGAGATTAAATATCTTCCCCACCATCACAAAAAGTAGTGGAAAAGCAGTGACTGTCATTGATAAATTGATTTCCTGAAATCTGATATTTTTCCAAATATGGCTTGAGCAGCATACAGATAACTCATTAATAACAGATTGAAAAGAAGAGAAACTGATAGAAAATTTGCAAGTTTGGGAGGATAAAATCTAAATCAAATAAAAGGACATGTAAAAGACATATGCAACATATATGTTCTAATTGGAAAATAAAATAATCTGACAGCTTTTCAGTCTATAGTGTTAAGAGTAGGTACAGATTAGATGAAAAGTTATATTCAGCCAAAATTCTGCTTTGCCAACCCATAATGACATGAGAGAAAGGCAAGGAAGTTAAGTGTATAAGCAAGGGAGTGTTTATAATTACTGACCATGAAATTGAAACTAGATGACTGCAGACATTTAGGAGGTGAGAGACATTGAAATGGTGGAAAGATAAATGGATTGATGGTCAGGAAAGTAAAAATATTTACACGGAGTTAATATTAGAGAGAATGAGCTGGAATGATAGACGGTGGCAGTCAGAGAGTTGGATGTATAAAGTTGCAATTATCAAGGGGTTGCTGTGATTAGTACTGACAATTTCTGAGTTACGTATCTGGAAGTAAATGACTGATAAAGGCTGAAGTATAAGAACTTTAGAAGAAAAAAATTCAAAGTACTGAGAGGCTGGACTTTGGAAGGATTGTACACATGAATATTATACTACCAAGGCACCCAAGACAGTAGTAGTATTGGAAAGAGTAGATTGATCGAGGAGTTAAAAATGATGAAAAAAATGGGGAAATTTGCAAGGGTGGATGGATGAATATAACAACAAGAGTCAGTAATCTAATCTTATATGAGATTCAAACTAATTACGTGTGTGTGTGTGTCTCTCTCTCTGTGTGTGTCTGTGTTTTCTCAAGAGGGAGAAAAAAGTGGCCTGAAAAGGGCTACTTGGTGTTGCCACTGGAGAAGGCTTGAGGGGAATTAGTGTTCTCATTAGAACAAGAAAGTAAAGGGAAGAAATATATGGATAAAATTAAATATATGTGGGATTTTTCTGATAATAGATCACAAATTAGAGAGTATTATAGAGCAGGGGGGGAAAAGTGAGAGAAGGGGAAAGAATGAGGAAAGTATAATACAAGTCCTTATAGTCTACAAGATGAGAGTCGACTTGGGCCTTTGTTGTTCTTGGTATGACTACCATAATCATGCATAAAAGGTAAATTGATCCTAATTCCAGTAGATTCAAGGCAGATAGTGTGACAAAGGTTTAAATATGAGGGGATTGGAAGGCATAGGTTTCAGTTTTTACTGAGACAGGCAGACAATGGACAGATTCTATATAAAAGTAGAATCCTGATTCACAACCTGTAACAACTTCCCCAGGAAACCAACCCTCTTACCTATGGTAAATAGCCCAGGAAGCCATCTGCTATATGTCAGACTTATAGGAATTCAGACTACTATCTCAAGTAACAATCTAGGAAGCCAAACAATAAGCCCTGTAATAATTGGCTCCAAATGGTTAGCACTTGATTAATAAGCAACAGCTTCTGCAATTTTTGTTTTATGTCTACCAGAGAAAACCAAACATGTAGCCATAACCAATCACATAGGATGCCCTGCTTCTAGTTTGACTGCCTACAGCTTTCCCATACCAACAACCTCTAATCAGGGCTTATGTGAAATCTTCACTTTTCTACACTCTAAAGCTTTCCTACTTTTCTGCTTACCTTTGCAACTCTGCTAAAACACAAGTTATGATGGCTGAGTTTGTTGCTTAAGTCTTTGCTTATTAAACGCTAATAGTTTGGATGTCTTCAGGGAGTCATGGTCTCAATCTTTGGTCCAGTATAATGTTGATACATCTTGAGGTAAAGATCTTACTCCATGTGTATACGTACCATCTTATTCCTGGTTGATGGACTTGAGGATATTCAGGAAGCTGGATATATTCTCATTTTAGGTTTTTTTTTTCTCTAAACTTTCTTCTTTTTAACTCATCCTGATTCAAGTCCTTGCTCAGACATCTTAGAATGACCTCTACTGACTACAAAATTTTATACTATAATCTGTTTCCTTCTCCCTTCCACATTGATCATTCCTTATCTCTCTTAACCTGCACTTCTCACCTTTTAACATATTTCTTATATTACTTATTTTTCATGCGTTCCCAACTACACCAAAGTGGGACCTTAAACTTAGAATAAAGTTTATGCTTGGGAAGGCTTTGACTGTAAGAACATTTCTCTGAATGAATGAAGCAATGGCAATATTTATGCAAACAATATTTATCAAGTGCCTTTTGCCAGGCACTGCTGTAGACCCTTGGAATCCATTCATTAATTTAAAAAAAAATCATTGCCTTTTACCATTAAAGATGTTGAAATTTAAAACAAAGTCTTGCTCCTGATAAGTTAGTTTCTACTAATTTAGTCAATAACTAAAGACTAACATTCAATGAATTGTTAAACACATGACTACCACCTAACTTGGTATCTAGAGAGATGTACTGATCACTAAATCTTCTTCAGCTCTTCTTTCTGTTTTTCATCTCTGAAATTCAGAGCAATAATAATAGCATCTCTTCAACTTCCCCATACAGAATGGAAAAGACATTGTTCTTACCTAGTTTTTGTCCTTGCTGCTCATGCCAACACCCCTTTATTCAATGATTAGCATTTTTATTAATGGCTAATTTACCTCAAAAATGAGAAATTATTTATAAATTTATCTCCCCTTGCTAAGAGATTTTTAAGTACATATAAAACTCTGACAGCAAATTTTTCAAGACAAGATTTTTTGCCTAAAAATCTATACATAGTTTAAAGTAGGCAGATAGCATAGTTTTCTTAAAATTTGTAACATTTCTTTTCAACACAGTGCAGTAAAATATAATGATAGTTGTTATGGGCTGAATTGTTTCCCCAAAATTCATATGTTGAAGCCCTAACGTTTGGTTCGTCATAATGTGACTATATTTGGAGATAAGGCCTTTAAAGGAATAATTAATGTTAACTGAGGTCATATGGGTGAGTTCTAATAAAATGTGAGTGGTATCTTTATAAGACAAGGAAATTTGGACTCATAGACACCAGGGATTTTCAGGCACAGAGGAAAATCCATGTGAGGACACAGTAAAAAGGCAGTTATCATCAAAACCAAGTAGAGTGGCCTCAGAAGAAACCAAACCTGCCAGTACCTTAATTTTGGACTTCTAGCTACCAGAATTGTGAAAAAATAAATTTCTGTTGTTCAAGCCACCTAGTCTGTAGCATTTTGTGGTGGCAGCCATAGCAAACTAATGCAATTATCTTTTCTCCATAATAGTCAAATTTCAAAGTAATTTATGGAAAAAGCAACTAGTAATTTTCTAGCAATAATTATTTCTGACTCATGCTTCTCTTTTAATAACAGAATGCCACTGTGTTTATTCATAAGACCCATTCAGAATCTGCAATAACTATATGTCAAGTACTGTTTATCTGATTGTTACGGACCAAACTGTTTTCCGTCCAAAATTCATATATTGAAGGCTCTAACCCCAAAGTGATTCTATTTAAAAATAGGTTCTTTAATGAGGTAATTAAGGTTAAATGAGGTTGTAATGGTAGGTCTCTAATTAGATAGGGCTAGTATATCTTAAAAGAGATACCAGAGGAGTGTTTATGCACACTCTCTCTCTCACCCCACCCTCTCTCTCTCCCACCGCTCATCCCCCCCACCCCTATGCACCCATGGGAGGACAGAGCTAGAAGGCACTGTCTGCAGACTGAGGAGAATTCTATAGAAACCAACCCTACTGGACCTTGACCTTGCACTTTTAACCTTCAGAACCATGAGAATTTTAACAAATTTGTTGGCTTAAACAAATTTCTGTTGTTTAAGCCATCCAGTCTCTGGTATTTTGTTATAAAAGCTTAAGCTAAAAAATACACATTTTGGTACCATGATCTGGGGTTCTGCTATAACAAATACCCCCAAATGTAGAAGTGACTTTGGAACTGGGTGATGAGTAGAGGCTGGAAGAGCTTTAAGGCACATACTAGAACATTTTAGATTGTCTTGAAGGGAGTGTTTGTAGAAATATGGATGGTAAAGATAAGTCTGGTGAGGGTTTAGAAAGAAAAGGTGAGAATTGTAGAGAAAGTATCTATCATCTTAGAAAATACATATGTCATAATGAACTGAATATTGATAGAAATAGGAATGTTAAACATGTTTCTGGTCTCAGACAGAAATGAGGAACACATTATTATAAACAGAAGAAAAGATAATCCCTGTTATAAAGTGCCAAAGAGCTGGGCTGAATTGTGTTCTAATGTTTTGCCTGTGGAAGGCTTGTGAATGACTACCTTGAATATTTAGGAGAGGAGACTTTTAAGCAACATGTTGAAGACATGGCCAGATTTTCCCTTACCACTTATAGTAAAATACAAGATGAGAGAGATAACTTGAAGGAATTATTAAGCAAAAGAAACCAGAAATGAAGATTTGGAAAATTCTCAGCCTATTTGTACAGCAAAAAAGGAAAAAGTATGCTCTACAGAGAACACAGGGTATGGCTGAATTATCACTCCATAGAGAGATCATACACAGATTTAATCAGCTATCTCAGCTGAAGCCAGGAATAAAGATAGGATTATACCAGGAGAAATATTGCCAGCTTGGAATAAAGGGGATAGAGATGGGACAAAATGAAGGATGTGATCTCTGAAATTTTACAAGTCAATAGAGCTATCTTTCTGTAAACACATCATCCTTCAAGAAAAAGAAAAAAGGACTTAAAAAGCTGTTCAGGGGCTGCCACTCCCATCACAGTTCTGGGCTCAAAACTGTCTCTTTGGTTTCAGAGGGTGAGGACTTCTTGTTTTTCAGGAGACCAGGTTGCCATTGTTGGGGGCCTCAAGAGTGAGATTGCCATCCAGGGATGCTTGGAAAATGCTACCATTCAAGTGGGAGGGAAGTGGGAGCAAGAACCATGCGGGGCTCAACACAGAGCATTCAGCAAAGGAGGATTATCCTCAAGCTTTACAATCTAATGAAATTTGTCCTGCCCACAGCCCCTTTCTTCTTTCTAACTTCTCCTTTTTTGGATGGGAATGTCTGTCCTGTTCCTGTTCCACGGCAATATTTTGGAAGCCTATAACTTGTCTAGTTTTACAGGTTCGCAGCTACAGAGGAATTTTGCTTCAGGACAAATCACACCTGAGTTCTACCCACAATTGATTTAGATAATATTTAGAGGCTAATTTGGACTTAGAGTTACTGTTGAAATGTGTTAAGACCTTTAGGCTGTTGGAATGGGGAAAATAGACTTTGCATGTGAGAAGGACATTGAGTTCCAAAGGGTGGAATGTTATGGGCTGAAGTGTGTCCCCACAAAATTCATATGTTGAAACCCCAACTCAACTACCTCAGAATGTAACCATTCTTAAAGATAAGATCTTTAAAGAGGTTATTAAGTTAAAATGAAGTCATTATAGTGATGCAAAGATTCAATATGACTAATATTCTTAGAAGAGGAAGATACACCAGAGGTATGTATGTACAGAGGAAATACCATCTGAAGAGTAAGAAGAGGATAACAGTCTGAAAGCCAAGGAAAGAGGCCTCAGAGAAACCCCACTCTGCCACTAGTTTCCAAAACTTGATCTTGGACTCCCAATTTCCAAAACTATGAGAAAATAAAGTGTTGTTTAAGCTTGGTTAAACAACAGTTTGGAGTATATTGTTATAGCAGCTAATATCATTATTATCAGAATTGTATGCAGTACACTACTTGGAGTAGAAATGGAACAGATACCAAAAAAAAAAGCCATAAGTACTTTTAAAAACAAGTAAAGATAATAAGTAATCTTGAGATGCATTTAAAAATCTGCTAAAAATTCTTACACCACCATTTATAGTGATAGTATTTCCTTCACTATTATTTATAACAAAAAAATAATGACCAAGTTACTGGAAATAAGCCAAAACCATGTTTTTCCAGTTTATACTTTTCTAACAACTCTATACTCCTATTCATACTCTACTATTTTATAATATTTAAACACAGCAATTTATTTTTAGCAAATTATTTTATTAGAAATTTTCACAGTAGTAGTGTCCTTGAGAAAACATTTTTATATTTAAGATAATCCATAACATTGGGATTAGTATACTTCAATATTCCTATAAAGGTAATCATGTATATACAAATAGGTATACATACAAATATATACATATATATATATATATATATATATATACATACACAGCCACAAATATATATATATATATATATATATATATATATATATATATATATACACACACACATATACTTTTTTTTTAATAGGTCAAGGTATTTGGTCAATACTGTCTCTTTAGGTATGTTCTAAGTGTTGAGATTTATTTAACTCCTACTAAAAGGATGTCACCAACATGGCAACATAGGTCATTACTGATTTGATCCCCATCATAAGAAAAATAACTGTTAACTATTCATGGACAAGACACCACTGAAAGAATGTTATAACATGGGGATGAGGCTGAAGTACCCCCTACATCACAGAAAACAAGACAGGTTGCATTAGAGGGGTAAGAAGAGCAGCTACCTGCTGACCACATTACCCCTCTCCTTGGTTGACACACCATCATGCAGAGAGGTCTTCCCTGAGCCTATGGTTCCTTCACTGGAGAAACAGAGTCTATAGGGGCCATCCAGACGCCCAGCATTGTGGGTCACTTTGTCTGGTTCCCGACTCTGGTTTCGCCCCATGAGTATTACAGGGAATCTATGGTCCTTGACCACTGAGAATCTGGTTGTGAGGGAGAAAGGGAGAGGGGCTTATAATATCCCTCATTCAGATCTTAGCAGACCAAGTTACTACCTTCAGAGCACAAGCAGTAGTCCAAACCAGAGGCTTTGATCATCTGCGGAACTAAGTTAAGTCTAACCAGAGAAATTGGCAGAGTACAGGTTTTCCTAATTTGGGTCCTCAAACAAGAAGATACACTGGTGCTGGAGCCCTGTCTGTTCCCACTGCCCAGGCAGGGGAGCTGAGCCATAACCCCATCCAATACTAAACACAGTTCTGGGTCCTGTCTGACCAGAAGGGTTGGCAAGAACACCTGGAAACTGCATAGCCCAGCAATGTTCAAGCTGACAGAATGGTAAGCAGAGCTGATCATGTCCAGAGCAAAGCCAATACTGGGCATGGAGTTTTCCCTTGCAATGACTGGGAAGGGAAGTTAATTCATAGCTCCACATGTTGCTGAATGTAGCTCTCAGCCCCTACTGACCAGAAAGCATTTGGGGGGAAATTTTGGGGGTGCCTGGGGGGGCATTCACATGTTACAGATAGGGGAGCTGACCCATAGCCCTATCCACTTGTGCATGTAACTTCTGGCCTGTCTGGCCAGAGAGGATGGTAGGAATGCCTGGAGACTGCATAGCCCAGCAAGCTCCAGCAGAGAAGTGAGGAGGAAGAGCTAACAGTTCACAAAATCCTTTCCAGAGAGGACAAACAGTCCTCTCTGAAAGCCAGTAACTCTGTCAGCCAGGAAACATGGGGTATGGGTCAGCTTGAGTCAAGACCACAAATAAAGAGCCTTACTGGCCCTGGAGCTGCTTCTAATGCTGGGCCTGATAGGCAGGAAAACTAATTCAGAGCCCTGTTTATTACTGAATACAGCCTTTAGCCTACCTAATTTGGGAACCTAACCAGAGTACACAAGAAGCTGCATAGCCCATCCAACAGCACAACTTACGATGGCAATTAAACAGAGAGCACAGTCCACAGCTTTCCCTATCTGCAGAGCAAAACTTGTGGCCTCACCTTGCCAGGGAATTTGGTACATACTCTTGCCTGATTTGAGTCCTCAAACAATGAGCTGTACAAACCCTGGGCCATATCCTGCTGCCCTGCCATGGCAGGGAAGATACTTGATAGTCTCACCTACTGCTGAGTAGAATATCCAGTCCTGATTGGCTAGTAAAAAGCCTGACCAGAACATCCAGGCAACTATGGAGACCATTTTACAGTCTTACTTGGACAGGGAACCAAGCCAGAAGTCCCATCCAAGAGTCCCCAGTGGAACCCCACACACACAACTTCAGGGCTTGGGCAGTTGCCTCACCCTAAAATACACCCTGATAACAGGCTCCACCTGCCCAAGGACATTACCAGCAGACACATACAGAAACCGAAACTGAGCTGACTGGTGGAGAACTCTCTCTGTCAAAGCAAACCTGTGAAGTCTGGAGAAGATTAAACTGCATACCCAAATGCCAAGATACAAATGGAAGGAATCAAGGATCATGAAAAATCATGTAAATATGACACCATGAACTGATACTAAAGAAAACAACATCTATGAAATGTCTGACAAAGAATTCAGAACAATCCTCTTAAAGAAGTTTAGTGAATTACATGAACATACAGACAAATATTCAACAAAATTAGGAAAGCAATGCATGAACAAAATAAGTTCAACAAAGAAAGAGAAACCATCCAAAGAAAAAAATCCCAAACAAATGAACAGAAATCCTAGAGTTGAAAAATACAATGAACTGAAGAATTCAATAGAGAGCTTCAAAAGCATTCTTGACCATGAAGAAGAATGAGTGATCTGAAAGACAGGACATTTGAAATTTCCGTCAGAGGAGAAAAAAGCAAAAAGAATGAAAAAGAGTGAAGAAAGCCTACAGGACTTATGGGACACAATTAAAAGAAAGAGTATTCATGTTATGGAAATTCCAAAATGGAAAAACGAAAGAGAAAGGGACAGAAAGTATATTTAAGGTAATGTTGGCTGAAAAATTATAAAATGTGGGGAAAAATATAGACATCCAGATTCATGAGGCCCAAAGACCACCAAATAATTCGATCCTGAATAGGGCTACTCTGAGATACATTATAATTAAATTGTCAAAAGGCAAAGACAAAAAAATAATTTTTAAAACAGCAAAAGAGAGAAATTATATATGAGAACCCCCATAAAACTATTGGTGGATTTCTCAATAGAAACTGTTCAGGTCAGTGTAGAAAGTCATGATATATTAAATATTAAAAGAAAGAATTGCCAAGCAAAAATTCTATAACCAGCAAAGCTGTCTTTCAGAAATAAAGGAGGGATAAAGACTTTCTTGAACAAACAAAAGCTGAGGAAGTTCATCACCACTAGACTTGCCTTACAAGAAATGATAGAGTTCTTTGAGTAGAAGTAAAAAAGGACTCTAATTAACAATCATAAAAACATAAGAAAGTAGTGTAAAACTTGCTGGTAAAAGTAAATATATAGTCAAAGTTAGATTCCATAATATGGTAATGGTGATGAATAATTCACTTACAACTCTAGTTTAAAAGATAAAAAACAAACGTTGGAAAAATAACAATAACTATGATCATCTGCTATTAGTTACATAATATAAAAAATATGAAAACTGTAACATAATAACCTAGAATGTGAAGGGAAGGAGACATGAAAAGTGTAAAATTTAGGAATTTTATTGAAGTTATTATCAGCTTAAAATAGGATGTTATAATAATAGGGTTTTCTCTTGTGATTACCATGAGGCTTATATAAAACATCTTAAGATTATAAAACCCTACTTTTGCAAATATTTATGTGCCTCACATCAGAACACCTAAATACATAAAGAAAAAAATTGATAGTGCTAAGGGAGAAAATAACAGTAATTAAATAATAGTTGGGGACTTCAATAACCCATTCTCAACAATAAATGTTGAGACAGACAGAGAATCTCAGACAGAGAATCAATAAAGAAACATCTGTTTGAAAAACGCTACAGACCAAATTGAACTACAGACATATATAGAACATTCTATCTGTCAGTAACAGAATACATATTCTTCTCAATCACACTGGGACCATTTTCTAGGATAGACAATATATTAAGCCACAAAACAAGACCTAGCAAATTCAAGAAGATTGAAACATACCAAGTATCTCTTCTGATCACAACTGTATGAAACTAGAAATCAATAACAGGAGGAAAATCAGAAAATTCATGAATATATAGAAATTAGACAACACTCTCCTGAAAAGCCAATAGATCAAAAAGAAATTAAAGGGGGAATAAAAAATATCTTGGGATGAACAAAAATGGAAACACAACATACCAAAACTTATGAGATGCAGCAAAAGCAGTTCTAAGCAGGAAATCATATATTAAGAAACAACAAAAATTCCAAATAAACACCCTAACTCTATGCCTTAAAAACCTAGAAGAAAACCAATAAACTTAGCCCAAATTTATCAGAAGGAAGGAAATAAAGATTTAAGCAGAAATAAATAAAATAGAGAATAAGAAAACAATAGAAATGGTAACCAAACTGAACTGGTTCTTTGAAAAGGTAAACAAAATTGACAAACTGTTACCTAGACTAACCAAGAAAAAAAGAGAGAGGATGTAATTCAAATTATGAAAGTAAAAGAAGACATTTCTATTCATACCACAGAAATACTAAGATTCATAACTGACTGCTAAGAACAACTAAATGCCAACAAACTTGACAACCTAGAAGTAATGGAAAAAGTCTTAGAAACATATAACCTACCAAGATCGACTCAGAAAGAAACAGAAAATTTGAAAAAACTAATTACTAATGAGTATATTGAATCAGTAATCAAAAATCTCCCAATGAAGAAAAGCTCCAGACCAGATGACTTCACTGGTGAATTTTACCAGTGAAACTTTTAAAGGAGAATTAAGGCCAATACTTCCAAAATTCTTCAAAAAAATTGAAGAGGAGGGAACATTCCCAAACTCATTTTACAAAGCCAGCATTACGCTGATGCCAAAGTCAGAAAAGAACAATACCAGAAAAGAAAACTCCAGGTTGATGTCCGCAATGAATATAGATGCAAAAATTCTCAATAAAGTACTAGCAAACCAAATTTAGCAAGACATTAGAAAGATCATTCACCATTATCAAGTGGAATTTATCCCTGGGCTGCAAGGATCCTTCAACATACACAAATCAATCAATGTGATATATCACATTAATAATATGAAAGAAAAAATCATATGAAGAGATCAATAGATGCAGAAAAAGCATCTGACAAAACTCAACATCTGTTTATGATAAAAGCTCTGAAAAAATTAAGGCATAGAAGGAATGTACTTCAATAAAATAAAGGTCATATATGACAAGCCCACAGCTAACATACTCAATGGTGAAAGGTTGGAAGCTTATCCTCTAAGATCAGGAGCAAGAAAATGGTGTCCACTCTTACCACTTACTGGAAGTTCTAGCTAGAGCAGTGAGGCCAAAAAATTAAAAATAAAATAACTTTTAAAAAGTCATCAGAATTCAAAAGGAAAAAGTAAAATTGTCTATATTTGCATATGACATGAATTTATACATAGAAAATGCTAAAGACTCCACCAAAAAACTGTTAGATCCAATCAACAAATTCAGTAAAGTTTCATGACACAAAATTAACATACAAAAACCAGTAGTGTTTCTATATACCAACAATGAATTACTTGTAAATAAATTACTTGTAAATAAAAATTATGCCACTTGCAATATTAAGAATATATTAAAAATAAATATCATTATCAAAACCAAAAATATTTAGGAATAAGTTTAACCAAGGAGGCTAAAAATCTTTACTGTGAAAACTATCAGAAATTGATGAAAAAATATCAAAGAAAACACAAGCAAAAATGGAAAAGTATCCAGTGTTCATAGATTGGAAGAATTAATATTGTTAAAATGTCAATGCTACCAAAAACCATCTACAGATTCAGTGCACTCCCTATCAAGATAGAAATGGCATTTTGTATAGAAGTACAAAAAATTCTAAAATTTATATGCAATCACAAAAGACCTTGAATAGCTGAAGAAATACTGAGAGAAAAGAATACATCAGACATCACACTTCCTCATTTAAATCTATATAATAGCTATATCAAACTACAGTAATAAAAACTGTGCAGTACTGACATAAAAGCAGACAGATAAACCAACTGGACAGAACTGAGAGCAGAGAAATAAACCCAAGCATATACAGTAAACTAATTTTTGACAAGGGAGCCAAGAATAATCAATATAGGAAAGATGGTATCTTTAATTCATGGTGCTGGGAAAATTAGATATTCACATGTAAAAAAATAAAACAAGACCACTATCTTATACCACTCACAAAAATTAACTTGAAATAAATTAAGGACTTAAATGTAAGATTGGAAACCATAAAACTGTTAGAAGAAAACAGAAAATTTACTCCTTGACATGGGCCTTGGCAATGATTTTTTGGATATGACGCTTAAAGCACAAGCAACAAAATAAAAAATAAACAAGTGGTACTATATCAAACTAAAAAAGCATCTGCACAGAAAAAAAATTAAAGTAAAAATGCAACCTATAGAATGGAAAAAGATTTTCAAACCATATATCTGATAAGGGGTTAATATACAAAATATAAAGAAAAAATAGCAGCAAAAACAAATAATCCAATTAAAAAATAAGCAAAGGAGCTAAATGGACAGTTTTTTAAAGAAAGGTACACAAATGGCCAGCAGGTACATAAAAAGAAGTTCATCACTAATCATAAGGGAAATGCAAATCAAAACCACAAGATATCACTTCATGCCTCTTAGAACGGCCATCATCAAAAAGTCAAGAGATAAGACATGCTGGCAATGATATGGAGAAAAGGGAACACTTGTGCACTGTTGGTGGGATTATAATTGATACAATCACTATGGAAAATAATATAGAAGATTCTCAAAACTTTGAAAGTAGAACTATCATATGATCCAGCAATCCCATTTCTGGAAAAATCATTCAAAGAAAAGAAAAGGCATTGTCCTAAGTGAAGTAAGTCATACAGAGAAAGACATATACTACATAATCTCACTTATATGTGTAATCTAAAAAAAAACAACAAAGAAAAACCCAAACTCATAGAAAAAAAAAATTATATTTGTGATTACCAGAGGTGTGAGAGTGGAGGTTGGTGGAACTGAAGGAAGGAATAAAAAGGTAAAAAATACCAGTTATAAGATAAATAAATACTGAGGCTATAATGTACAACATCATGACTATAGTTAATGCTTCTGTATATTTGAAATTTGCTGAAAGAATAAATCCTAAAATTCTCATCATAAAGAAAACATTTTTTTGTTAACTATATGAGTGGATGGTTGTTAACTAAACATTGTAATCATTTTATAACATATATGTTTCAAATCATTATGCTGTACACCTTATCTTTATAAAGTGCTGTATATCTATTATATCTCAAGAAAACTAAAATAAAAAACTTACTTTATTTCATTTTTTTTCTATAAATTTTACAGTATCCCGGAGTAAATTACATGAAGATTAATGCATGTCAATTGACATTTATACATAGAAATTTTATGGAAGATGAGAAGGAAATGGAGATTTTACGAAATTTATTTTCTATCATATGGTCATCAATTGTACTTATGTGTCCTCTGAAAAACACAAACCCCTAAAAACCCATCTCAGTAATGTTTCTCACTAGGAAGACTACTAACATTCTGGTGAACCAACTATTTACTTATTAAACACAATAATTCTCCTTGATTTTCATGACTATCAAAAATGCCCATACATATTTTCAAATGCCCTTGGAGTGGGGCTCAGAGATAGAGGGACAGTATGAGAATAAAAGCAATAGATTGAAGTATACAGCCATGACCAGCCTAGCAGAAGAAATACAGGCCTGTTTTCTTATGGATAAATCATATCTTCCTCTATTGACTAATCAGTTGCATGTACATTTAACCCTTGCAAACCTTTCTGGAAGGAATAAGGAAGAAGCAAGTTTCTACAATGGTAATAAATTCATGTTTCCATTATAGCACCTGTGAAAATCAGAGACTGGTTTTAGACCTCCCAAATATCCCCAAAGTGAATATGCTCTTGTGGAGATCAGGCAACAAAGCTGTCAGTAAATGTTGCAAGGCCTTTAAATGTACGAAAGAGCTAGGGAGTTGGAAGATATGGGAGTAAAATTTCTTCTCTTTTGCCCTTATACATCTTAGACGACCTTGCATTTCTAAGAACTGCAAGTGAACATTGTGGGAGTTGACAAGAAAGCATCTAAGAGTAACATTTCAAACTTGCTTTCTGAAAAGACCTTGAGACCCATTTCTCCCTGAATGGAAAAAAAGAGACTTGGTCTCCGAAAAGCAATAAATTGTTAAAAATGTCATTTCCATGACACAGTAGGATTCTAAGGCCTTCAAAAGCTGGCATTATATTTTGTGTTAAGTTTAAATAACAGACCTTCTTATCTTTATCTTCCTTTCAAGAACCACATCCCCCTACCTCCCCAGAAATGCATGATAAAGAAATGTGTGGAATAGAAATGTTACATTGTGAAAGGGAAACTAGAGAAATCTCACTTTACCATTTTAAGTTCCTTGTATATTTCTTATGCAATACAAGTATTCAAACTAATTGATAAAAACTGTAACATATGAAGCATTTTCATAACTTAGCTTTTTTAAAAGAACAGTGATTTAGGAGCCAACTTTTTAAATTGTGGCCATCCTTAGATCAGTGGTAATTATTGATTTAATGTTGTTTGTCTAATTACACTGTTTTCTAAAAAATATCTTATGTATTTTTTTAAGCAAAATTGAGAGAAAATTACATATAGTGATTTCCCATATATTCCCTGTCCCACACATTAATAGCCTCCCCTAGTATCAACAAACTACCATGAGGTGGTATATTTGTTACCACTGATGAACCTACATTGACACAACAAAATTACCTGAAGTCCATAGTTTACATTTATGGTTCACTGTTTGTGTTGTACATTTTATGGTCTACGGGATTGAATAAATCTATGACATGTATCTATCATTATGGTGTCATATATTGTATCTTTACTGCTCTAAACATCTTCTGCTTCTGTCTATTCATTCCTTACCCCCTAAGCCCTGTCAACTACTGATTTTTTAACTGTCTCCACAGTTTTGCCTTTTCCAGAATGTTGTATAGTTGGAATTATAAAGAATGTATTCTTTTCAGACTAGCTTCTTTCACTAAGCTTTATGGATTTAAGATTCCTACATGTCTTCTCATGGTTTGATTGCTCATTTATTTTTAGTGAATAATATTATATTGTTTGAATGTACTACAGTTTATCCATTTACCTACTGAAGGACATCTTTGTTGCTTCCAACTTTTAGCATTATGAATAAAGCTGATATACATATCCAGGTACATGTTTCTGTGTAAACATAAGTTTTTCAATTCCTTTGGGTAATAACCAAAAATGTCACTGCTGGCTTCTATGATAATATTATGTTTAGTTTTATAAGTAACCAGCAGACTGTCTTCTAAAGTTGCTACACCATTTTGCTTTCATGCCAGAAACGTGTAAGAGTTGCTGTTGCTCTACATCTTACCAGCATTTAGTATTGTCAGTGTTCTAGATTTGGGCTATTCTAAGAGGTGTATAGTGGTATCCCATTGTTGTTTTCATTTGCCTTTCTCTGATGACATATGATGTGGAGCATCTTTTCATATGCTTATGTGCCATTTGTATATCCTCTTCAGTGAGGTATCTGTTAAGGTCTTAGGCCCAGTTTTAATCACATTGAATGTCTTTATTGTTGAGATAAAAAGATTTTTGTGTATTTTGAATTAACAGTCCTTTATCAAATGTGTCTTTTTCAACATTTTCTCCTAGTCTGTGGTTTGTCTTGTTCTCTTGACATTGTATTTTGTAGAGCATAAATTTCTAATTTTAGTGAAGTCCATATTGTCATTTATTTCATGGACCATTCTTTTGGTATTGTATCTAAAAAAGTCATCACTACCCCCAAGGTTGTCTAGTTTTTCTCTCTTATTGTCTTTTAGGAGTTTACTAGCTTTGCATTTTACATTTAGATCTGTGATCCATTTTACTTATAAGATTTGTGTCTAGATTTATATTTTAGCATGTGGATGCCTAGTTGTTCTAGCACCATTTGTTGAAGAGACTATTACTGCCTTTGCTTTGTCAAAGATCAGTGAATTTCAATTATATGGGTCTATTTCTAGGCTTTCGATTCTGTCCCATTACTTTTGTCTATTTTTTCAGTATCACACTATTTTGATTACTGTAGCTTTATAATAATAAGTCTTGAAGTCACGTAGTATCACTCCTCCTGCTTTGTTCTTCCCTTCAATACTTTTTCAGTTATACTGGATCTTTTGTCTCTCTGTATAAACTTTAGAACTGAGTTTGTGGATATACCAAAATAACTTGCTGGAATTTTGATTGAGATTACATTGAATCTATACATCAATTTTGGAAGAAATGACATCTTTACAATATTGAGATTTCCTGTCCATAAATATGGGACATTATTATTTTTGTCCTTGTGCATCAGACTTTTATAGCTTTTTTCATATTTATCTTACACATATTTTATTAGATTTATATATGTTTTTCATTTTGAGGGTATGGTAATGTAAATGGTATTGTTTTTTCTTTAATTTCAAATTCCACTTGCTTGCTGCTTTACAGTAAAGCAATTGACTTTTGTATATTAATTTCATATCCTGCAACCTTACTATAATTGCTTGTAGCTCAAGGAGATTTTTGGTCTATTCTGTTGGACTTTCTACATAGATGATCATGTCATTTGTAAATAAGACAATTTTATTTCTTTCTTCTCATCTGTTTATCTATTATTTCCTTTCATTGTCTAATTGCATTACCTAGAACTTCCAGTATGATGTTGAGAAAGAATGGTGTGAAGGAACATCTTCATTTTGTAACTGATTTTAGTGGGAAAACTTCAAGTTTTTCACCATTAATTATGATGTTAACACTAGGATTTTTATAGATATTCTACATTAAATAGAGGCAGTTCCCCTTTATTCCTACTTTGCTGATAATTTTTATCATGAATGAGTGTTGAATTTTGTCAAATGTGAAATGTTTTTTTGCATCAATTAATATGAACATGATTTTTTTTTTCCTTTAGCCTGTTGTGATGCATTACATTGATTTTTGAATACTGAACAAGCCTTGCATACCTGGACTAAATCCCAGGTGTTTATGGTATATAATTGTTTTGTATATTGTAGGATTTGATTTGTTATTATTTTATCGAGAGTTTTTTGTATCTGTTCATGAGAGATACTGGTCTGTAGTTTGTTTTGTTTCCTTTTAGTATCTTTGTCTGGTTCCATTAGTGTAGCGATGTCCTCATAGAATCAATTGGGAAGTATCCCTCTGTTTTTTATCTTCTGAAAGAGATTGTAGAGAATTGGTATAATTTCCTCCTTAAATGTTTGGTAGAATTCCCTAGTTTACCCACCTGAGGCTGTTTTTTGGTTTTGGAAGGTAATTAATTATTTATTAAATTTTAAATAGATAGTCCTATTTAGTTGTCTAATTGTTGCTGTGTGAACTTTGGCAAATTGTGTCTTTCAAGAAATTGAGTTCATTTCATCTAGGTTATTAAATTTGTGGGCTTAGATTAGTTCATAGTGTTCCTTGATTATTGTTTTAATGTCCATAGGATCTGCAGTGGTTTCCCCTCTTTCCTTTCTGATATTACTATCATGGGTCCTCTCTCTCTCTTCTTCTTAGTTAGCCTGTCGAGTGACATAATTTTATTTATCTTTATTTTTATTTTATATTGAGGTGTAGATGATTTATAATGTTGTGTTAGTTTCAGGTGTACAGTAAAATGGTTCAGTTATACATATACATATATCCATTCTTTTTCAGATTCTTTTCTCCTGTAGCTTATTACAGAATATTGAGTAGAGTTCCCTCTGCTATACAGTAGGTCCTTGTTGATTATCTGTTTTATACATAGTAGTGTGCATATGTTAATCCCAAACTCCTAATTTATCCCTACTCCCCAACTTTCCCCTTTGGTAACCATAAAGTTGTTTTGAAGTCTGTGAGTCTGTTTTGTAAATAAGTTCATTTGCAACACCTTTTTAGATTCCACATATAAGTGATATCATATGATATTTGTCTTTCTCTGTCTGACTTAGTATGATAATCTCTAGGTACATCCATGTTACTGCAAATGGCATTATTTCATTCTTTTTGATGGCTGAGTAATATTCCATTGCATATATGTACCACACATTCTTTATCCATTCCTGTCACTGTTTTAAATGATTTAATCTCTTAAAGAACAAACTTTTTGTTTTACTTTCTATATTGATTTGCTAGTTTCAATTTGATTGATTTCTGTTCTAATTCTTATTTATTTTCTTCTACTTACTTGGATTTAATTTGCTCTTGTTCTTCCTGTTTCCTAATATGGAAAAAATGATTTTAGATCTTTCTCGTTTTCTAACTTATGCATTTAATGCTATAAATGTACTGTAATCAGTGCTCTTCATTAATTTCACATATTTTGATAAATTGTGTTTTTATTTTAATTTAGTTCAAACAATTTTTTTTATTTCTCTTATCTTCTTTGATCTATATATTGTTTAGATGTGTGTCATTTACTCTGCATGTATGTTGGAATTTTCCATTTATGTTTCTGTCTTTGATTTATAGTTTAATTTCATTGTGGTCTAACAGAAAACATCAGGTGATTTCTATTATTTTCGGTTTGTTAAGGTGAGTTTTATAGCCCATAATGTGATCCATCTTTGTGAGTGTTTCATGTGAGCTTCAGAAAAATTTGTATTCTGCTGTATTGGATGAAGTAGTCTATAGATGTCAATTATCTCCAGTTGATTGATGGTGTTGTTGAAGTCAAATATGTCCTTGCTGAATTTCTCCTGTTGTATATTTGTCCACTTCTGGTAGAGGAGTGTTTAAGCCTCCAACTATGATAGTGGATCTATTTATCTTTGCAGTTCTGTTAGTTCCCGTCTCCTTTAGTTAATGTTCTATTGTTAGGCAAATATCCTTTTCATTGTTATGTTTTTGGATAACTGATCTCTTTATAGTTATGTAATACACTTCGTTATTCCTGATAACTTTCCTTCCTTTGAAGTCGGTTCAATCTGAAATTAATAGAGCTATTCTTTCTTTCTTTGGATGAGTCTTGGTACAGTATTGATTAGTATTAATACGGTATATTTTCCTCCATCCATTCACTTTTTTTTTTTTTGTGGTACGCGGGCTTCTTCCATTGTGGAGCACAGGCTCTGGACGTGCAGGCTCAGCGGCCATGGCTCACGGGCCCAGCCGCTCCGCAGCATGTGGGATCTTCCCAGACTGGGGTACGAACCCCTGTCCCCTGCATTGGCAGGTGGACTCTCAACCAGTGCACCACCAGGGAAGCCCCATCCATTCACTTTTAATCTACATGTCTTTATACTTAAAATGGGCTTCTTAAAGACAAAATATAGTTCAGTACTTTTTTTGACAAACTCTGACAATCTCTATCTTTTAATTGGTACATTTAGACCATTGACATTGAAAGTGATTACTGAAATAACTTGATTAATATCTACATTTCTTAACATTTTCTTTTTGTGTCCTTAGTCTTTGTTCCTATTTTGCCTTCCACTCATTTTCTGCCTTTTGTGATTTTAACTGAACATTTTATATAGCTCAAGTTTCTCTCTTTTTATAGCATAGCAGTTTAGTTCTTTAAAAAAAAAAAGTGTTTTCCGAGGGTTATTAACATACACTTATATGTAATCAAAATCCACTTCCCATAACACTATACTTCTTTGTGGGTAGTGAGAGTACCTTATAATAACAAAATAATTCTAATTCCTCCTTTCCATCCCTTGTATCATTGTCACCATCATTTCATTTATATATAAGCATACATAAGTGCATATATATATATCAATAATTATATATACCACATATATAATATATATAATTGTATGTATAATACATAAAATATATACATAAGCTACATAATCAAATACATTATTGGTATTATTATTCGTCCTAAGTCTCACCTATTCAATTTATTAATTTATTGAGTAAGAATAATAAAGGTAATCTTCACTTATTCCTTCTTTAATGCTTTGCATATATATATATATATATATATATATATATATATATATATATCTCCAGGTTTTTGAACTATATTATTTTCCTTCTGTCTAAAGAACTTCTTTTAACATTTCTTGCAAGGCACATCTACTGGTAACAAACTCCCTCATTTTTTGTTTGTCTGAAAAAGTCTTTATTTCTCCTTTACTTTTGAAGATAATTTTGCTTTTTATAGAATTTCTAGGTTCATGGTTCTCATTCTGTCAATACTTATAATATTTCACTCCACTCTCTCTTTTGAATATTTTCTGAGAAGTTGGAAACAATTCTTATCTTGTTCTTCTATAGGTAAGTTGTTTTTTTCCCCCTTTTTTCAGGAATTTTCCTGTATTTTTGGTTTTCTGTAGTTTGAAAATAATATTCCTAGATGTAGCTTTCTGGACATTTATTAAATTTGGTTTCTCTGAGCTTCCTAGACCTGTGGTTTGGTGTCTGACATAAATTTGGGGAAATTATTAGCTAATATTTTTTCAAACACCATATCTGTTCTTTTTTCTCCACCTGATAGTCTCATTAAGTGTATGTTATATCTTTTATAGTTGTCCCACAATCCTTAGACATCCTTTTCTGTTTTTATTCTTTGTTCTCTTTGCCTTTCAGTTTTCAAGGATTTTATTGGTATATTCTCTAGTTCAGAAATTATTTCCCCATCCTTTTCCAGTCCACTAATAAGCAAGTAAAAGACATTCTTAATTTCTGCTACAGTGTTTTAGACCTCTAATATTTCTCTTTTGTTCTTTTTTTTAGGATTTCTATGTCTCTGCTTACAATGACAATCTGTTTTTACATGCTGTGTACATTCTTCATTAGAGTCCTTAGCATATTAATTATAGCTGTTTTAAACTCACAATCTACTAATTCCAATATCTCTGCCATATCTGGTTTTGGTGCCTGCTCTTTGTCTCCAAAAGTAGTACCAAATTTATTTTGGTAAGCCTTGTAAGTTTTTCTTCATAATGAGAAATAACTTACCAGGTAAAAGAAACTGCTATAAATAGGCCTTTAGTAAAGTTATGGTGAGGTATGGGGTAAGGGAAAGTTTTCTGTAGTATTATTATTTTATCTGTCTTTTAGTGAGCTTATGTCTCTGAACTGTGAGCATTGCAATATATATATATTTTTTCTTTCCCCATAGGTTGGACAGGATGGTTAGAGTGACTAGAGTTAGGTATTTCCCTTTCTCCAGATCACTTTGTCTCTGACAATATCCCAGCAAGTTAGACTGCGGTTAAGTAGTTTCCCCTGAAATCAGTCCTTGTTAAGAATAGAGTTTTTTTGTATTTCTTAAAAAAAAATTTTTAACATCTTCATTAGAGTATAATTGCTTTAAAATTGTGTGTTAGTTTCTGCTTTATAAAAAAGTGAATCAGTTATACATATACATATGTTCTCATAACTCTTCCCTCTTGCATCTCCCTCCTTCCCACCCTCCCTATCCCACCCCTCTAGGTGGTCACAAAGCACTGAGCTGATCTCCCTGTGCTATGCGGCTGCTTCCCACTAGCTATCTATTTTACATTTGGTAGTGTATATATGTCCATGTCACTCTCTCACTTTGTCACAGCTTACCCTTCCCTCTCCCCATATCCTCAAGTCCATTCTCTAGTAGGTTGGTGTCTTTGTTCCTGTCTTACCCCTAGGTTCTTCATGACATTTTTTTTTCTTAGATTCCATATATATGTCTTAGCATATGGTATTTGTCTTTCTCTTTCTGACTTACTTCACTGTGTATGACAGACTCTAGGTCCATCCACTTCACTACAAATAACTCAATTTCATTTCTTTTTATGGCTGAGTAATATTCCATTGTATATATGTGCCACATCATCTTTATCCATTCATCTGATGATGGAAACTTAGGTTGCTTCCATGTCCTGGCTATTGTAAATAGAGCTGCAATGAACATTTTGGTACACAACTCTTTTTGAATTATGGTTTTCTCAGGGTATATGACCAGTAGTGGGATTGCTGGGTCATATGGTAGTTCTATTTGTAGTTTTCTAAGGAACATCCATACTGTTCTACATAGTGGCTGTATCAATTTACATTCCCACCAACAGTGCAAGAGGGTTCCCTTTTCTCCACACCCTCTCCAGCATTTATTGTTTCTAGATTTTTTGATGATGGCCATTCTGACTGGTGTGAGATGATATCTCATTGTAGTTTTGATTTGCATTTCTCTAATGATTAATGATGTTGAGCATTCTTTCATGTGTTTGTTGGCAGTCTGTATATCTTCTTTGGAGAAATGTCTATTTAGGTCTTCTGCCCATTTTTGGATTGGGTTGTTTTTTTGTTATTGAGCTGCTTGTAAATATTGGAGATTAATCTTTTGTCAGTTGCTTCATTTGTAAATATTTTCTCCCATTCTGAAGGTTGTCTTTTGGTCTTGTTTATGGTTTCCTTTGCTGTGCAAAAGCTTTTAAATTTCATTAGGTCTCATTTGTTTATTTTTGTTTTTATTTCCATTTCTCTAGGAGGTGGGTCAGAAAGGATCTTGCTGTGATTTATGTCATAGAGTGTTCTGCCTATGTTTTCCTCTAAGAGTTTGATAGTGTCTGGCCTTACATTTAGGTCTTTAATCCATTTTGAGCTTATTTTTGTGTATGGTGTTAGGGAGTGTTCTGATCTCATACTTTTATATGTACCTGTCCAGTTTTCTTTGCTCTCCCCTGACAGAAGCCAGAGGGAATTTTTCTCTGATATTTATTGTGGGAAACTGGCAGACCTCCTGTACCTCTCTCACAATACTGTGGGAGCCACCTTATGACTGGGTCTTTCTCAAGTTTTAACTCTTACACTGTTTACACCGAATTTCTAGCAATTTGTAAATTACAGTTCATGGTTTCCTACCCAAGCACTTGCTCCCATAGAGGTTTCTGTTTATGATTTTCTACTCAGGTAAGCAGTGACTCCCTATATTCTTCTGTCTTTCCAATCTTGGCGAAGCAGTTTGCCCTGTGTCCTCCCCTCTCTTATAGATCAAAGAAGAGTTTTTTTTTTTTCCAATCTGTTCAATTTTTTACTTGTTTAACGATGCCTTAATGATTTCTAAGCTCCTTCCATGTGGAAATGGAAACTGGCACAAACACTTTTGGGTTTTAATTTGGTATTATTTTGCATATAGGGAAAAAATCAGATAATTATAAATGAAAAACTATGTCTCTTACTATTAATTTATGAAAATCTTAACATTCTGTTTTTTTGGGGTTTTTTTACTTTGTATATTTTGTTTGGTTTGATTTTTTTTTTTTAAATAAAGATGCAGTTTCACTCTTGGCAATCACATAAAATACAGTCATTGTAGTAAACTGCAAGAAATCATTATCTAGGATAATCTAAAATAAATCTTGCAGACCAAGGTCTTTCTGAAGTAGATGCAATATATTCTGAGAGCAGGATCAAATTACATTCTTTCTGGCTCAGGACAGAGAGTTCACTATTAAATAGGGGACTAGATCACCTAATAATGTTGTTGGCTACACATCAAGACATGTGTGACTACTGGGTTGGCTAGATATTTTTGTCTCATTCATGTGAAAGCAGCATAATTACTAAGATTTTTTTTTTTTTTACCAATTCCACATACCTTAATCATCAATGGAAAATACTTCTTACATATATAATGCTGAAATAAAAGCCTTTAGAAGATATAACAATAACAGTATTTGAAGAACTTGTAATGCTAACTAACCAGCGAGAAGGTGTATGTCACTGTTTAAACAATTTATCCTGTGCTACTTTAATGTGGTTATTATACAGACAATATGGCCATTTCCACATCATGCATCTTTATACAGTAAATTGTTATTGATAGGAAATCTCAAGTAAAAATTTAGTAGATAGTTTTAAATTGCTTTGCAAAGTATTTTCATGCCTACACTAAGAGAATGAGACTTTCTCCTTCTCTAGAAATGTTTCCTTATTGACATTTTCATTATAATTTTTAGATTCTAGGCGAGGGTGAACAACAATTTTTGTGTTTTCTCTTCTAAACTCATCTTTTGTAAATACATTTCTTTGTCACATTCATTTTTGTAGTCTTTTACACATTGATTTGTAAAAGTTATTATATACTCTGGACACCAAATGGTTGAATAATTTGGAAATATCTCCTTGTAACTACCTTTTCACTTAGGTTATATTATTTATTGTATTGAATATTAATTTCAATAAAGCCAAATTTACCAATATTTTGCTTTATGATGTACAGTTTCAAAGTTATTTAGTCAATCCTACAAAACACCAAGGTTATGGTGTTATTGTCTAATATTTCTTTGTAAATATTTAATTATTTTGTTTAATACATTTAAGTTTTTTTATTTTTATAAATGATGTAATGCAGAGGTCTACTATTAATTTTATTACATGACAATAACTGAATGACCCAGGACTATTTGTGAAGAGTTAGTCCTTTAATCATTGATTTGTAAATAGTTGGCAAATACCAAGTTTCAATTTATCTGTGTATCTGCTTCAATTAATCTATTATTCCTGAGAAAAAAATTTAATGTCAATAAAATTGATTTTCCCTTTAGCTTTCTTGAAGTTAATTGTGTTCCACAATTCTGAATTTCACGGAATTTATTAAGGAAATACTGTAGGTATACTCTGTATTACACTGCATCCCCAGTATGGTCAAGGGCAACACTTTGTATGTGATTAATTAAAATTTATGTAACAAAAAATATTCATATTACATGACATAAGTAATAACCCTAAATATGCTCACATCATTTCATGTCAGATTTTTCACCTAATTTGTTCAGGTCAGGTCAGATTTTTTTCTATAACATTAGTTATGAAAAACTTTAAAATTTTTAAATTCTGAAAAATTTTAATGGGTATATTAATAGGATTAATTTTACAGAAGATATGCAAGACCTCTATATTGTAAGTGACAAAACATTGTTAATGGAAGTTAACATATACCTACATAAATGGAGATATATCCTGTATTTATGGATTAGAAGATTCAATATTTCTAAGTTGTATTATTCCCAGTTTTATTAATAGATTCAAAGAAGATTAAATTATAATCCTAGCGGGCATGCCAAAGACCTATATAAAGTTTTTCTAAAATTTATATAAAAAAAGGATTTATAATATTAAAAAGTAAATTGAAGTTCCAATTGAAATACCTTATTTTTAGACAAACTTTTAAGTTAGGACAATCAAGACAGTAGCATTGACATGAGAATAGCCATATAATATCAATGAAATGAATTCAGAAATAAAGCAAAACTTATTTGGCAAATTAATGTTTGAAATTAGCAGCATAATTCAGAGGACTAAATATAGATTTTTTTAAACACAAGGTGCTTGAACAACTGGATATCTAAATTTTCTTTTTTTTTAAATAATGCTGAAATTTACATCATACAGTATAGATCTAAATATAAAGGACTAAATTATAATAATTCTATAAGAAAAGAGGGGAAATATTTGTTACCTTGCAATAGACAAAGATTAATTGAAGAAGGCACAAAAGCATGGCTTATAAAATTAAAAGTTAAATAAAGTACTTCATCAAAATTAACAACTCTTTTCCTCTTCCAAAGATACAAATAAGGAAATGAAAATATAAATAAAAACTAAGAAAAATATTTGGAATTCATAATCTGAGGAAAGGTTTATATGCAGCATTTACAAAGGTCTTTTAAAATTCAGAAAGAAAGGAAAACCAAAATCATTTAAAAATGGGAAAAATTGACCTGACACTTCAAAGATATATGAATGGACAGTAAGCACATTAAGTTGCAATATTATTAATGATTAAGAAAATGGGAATTTAAATCATAATGAGATATACCATGGCATTCATACCAGAATGACTAAAATTAAGAAGACTGAAATAACATGTGTTGGTAAGTATGTGGTACAACTGAAGTTCTCAGAGATAGTTGATAGGAATAAAAAATGTTACAATCACTTTAGAAAACCAGGTTGCCAGTGTTTTTTAAAGTAAAACATACACAGCAATCCAAATCATAAGTATTTAACCATGAGAAATAAACTGTATGCTACATTGGAAGGTGTTATTCATACCATAGCATAAAAATATTAAAATGCCTAGGAGTAAACGCTTGTAAGGAGGCCAAAGACCTGTACTCCAAAAACTATCAGATGCAGATGAAAGAAACTGAAAATGATATAAAATGGATGGAAAGATATACCATGTTCTTCGATTGGAAGAATCAACACTGTTAAAATGAACATACTACCCAAGGCAATCTACAGATTCAATGCAATCTTTATCAAATTACCAATGACATTTTTCACAGAACTAGAACAAAAAAGAATTTTAATTTGTATGGAAACACAAAAGACCCTGGATAGCCAAAGCAATCCTGAGAAAGAAGAATGGAGATGAAGGAATCAAACTCCCTGACTTCAGTCTACACTACAAATCTACAGTCATCAAAACATTATGGTACTGGTGCAAAACCAGACGTAGATCATTGAAACAGGATAGAAGGCACAGATATAAACCCTCACATTTATGGTCAGTTAATCTACAAAAAAAGAGGCAAGAATATACAATGGAGAAAAGAGTCTCTTCAATAAGTGGTGCTGGAAAAACTGGACAGCTACATATAAAAGAATGAAATTAGAAATTTCTCTAACACCATATATAAAAATAAACTCACAATGGATTAAAGCCCTGAATGTAATACTGGATACTATAAAACACTTAGAGGAAAACACAGGCAGAAAACTCTTGAACATAAATTGCAGCAATACTTTTTTGGATCCATCTCCTAGAATAATGGAAATAAAAACAAAAATAAACAAGTGAGACCTAATTAGACTTAAAAGCTTTTGCAAAGTAAAGGAAAATATAAACAACATGAAAAGACAGTCTGTGGAATGGAAGAAAATATTTGCAAATGATGTCACCAACAATAGATTAATTTCCAAACTGTACAAAACAGCTCATACAAAATAATTTAAAAAACAACCTTAATAACAGCTTAATAACAACAACAACCAAAAAATAAAAAATAAAAACCCAATCCAATCAAAAAATGGGCAGAAGATCTAAATAGACATTTCTCCATAGAAGACATACAGGTAGCCAACAGACACAGAAAAAGATGCTCAACACCATTAATAGAGAAATGCAAATCAAAACTACAA
The DNA here is from genome assembly GCF_951394435.1 of Stenella coeruleoalba. Classification (NCBI taxonomy): domain Eukaryota; kingdom Metazoa; phylum Chordata; class Mammalia; order Artiodactyla; family Delphinidae; genus Stenella; species Stenella coeruleoalba. The sequence continues at coordinate 108,450,752 of NC_137150.1, read as the reverse complement.
TGAGGTATCACTTCACACCTGTCAGAATGGCAATCATTAAAAAGTCTACAAATAATAAATGTTGGAAGGGGTGTGGAAAATGCTGGAAAGCAACCCTTATACACTGTTGGCAGGAATGTAAATTGATACAGCCACTGTGAAGAACAGTATGGAGGTTCATTAAGAAACTAAAAATAGAGTTACCATATGATCCTGCAATCCACTCCTGTGCATCTATCTGGAGAAAACTCTAATTTGAAAAGATACATGTGTCTCATTTTTCATAGCAGTTCTATTTACAATAGCCAAGACATGGAAGCAACCAAAATGTCCATGGACAGATGAGTGGATAAAGAAGATATGTTGGGCTTCCCTTGTAACGCAGTGTTTGGGAGTCTGCCTGCCAATACAGGGGACATGGGTTCGTGTCCCGGTCTGGGAAGATCCCACATGCCACGGAGTGGCTGGGCCCATGAGCCATGGCCACTGAGCCATGGCCGCTCCGTCCGGAGCCTGTGCTCTGCAGCAGGAGAGGCCACAGCAGTGAGAGGCCCACATACCGCAAAAAAAAAAAAAAAAAAAGAAGATATCCTATGTATTTATACAATGACATATTACTCAGACATAAAAAAGAATGAAATAAAGCCATTTCAGCAATATCGATGGACCTAGAGATGTTCATACTAAGTGAAATGTCAGAGAATGACAAATATCATGATATAATTTATATGTGGAATCTAAAAAAAGTACAAATAAACTTAATTACAAAACAGAAATAGTCACAGACATAGAAAACAAATGTGTGGTTACCAATGGGGACAGTGGTGGGTGCAGGGAGAGGTAAATTAGGAATTTGGGATTAACATATTCACACTACTATATATTCAATGTAAGATAGGTAAACAAGAAGAACCTACTGTATAACACAGGAATCTCTATGAAGTATCTTGTAATAACCTGTAAGGGAAAAGAATCTGAAATATATATATATATATATATATATATACATACATATATATACATATATATATATATATAACTGAATTATTTTGCTGTATACCTGAAACTAACAGAACGTTGCAAATTAACTGTACTTCAATTTTTAAAAACGTTTCAAAAAAGGTGTTGTTCATAGCACCTTTGTTCATAATAACCAAAAAGTGGAAACAACCTTAATGTCCATCACCTGGTCAATAGATAATCAAATTATGATCTATCTGTAGTCTGGATAAAATGAATAAATAAAAATGAATAAATTTCTGACAGGTCCAAAAACATGGGCAAATATCACAAGCACTGTGTTATATTCAAGGAGTGAAATGCAAAAGTATATATCTTATATGATTCTATTTATTTGAAATTCAATAAAACATAAATTTATAGAGACAGAAAACAGAGCAGTGTTTCCTAGATTTTGGGGAATGGATTGACCCCAAAGCAGCATGAAAAAATACTTTTGGAAGAAGTAAAATATTTATATCTTGATTTTGAGGTAGTTACAAAGTGAGCTATGAATGTCAAATTTCCTAATCTATACACTTAAATGAGTTGAATTTTATTGTCTAACAATTATATCTCAATAAACATGGGATAAAGTCAAATTAAATAAAGTATTTGAAGTGGTATATTAGAAGCAAAGTAAATGACCATAGTAGGGTATAAACAATGCTTAAATGACTGTCTCAGAAAATTTTTCAGTTATCTCAGTATCTAAGGAAAGAATATATTATTAAAATAATCTTGGGCTTCCCTGGTGGTGCAGTGGTTGAGAGTCCACCTGCCGATGCAGGGGACATGGGTTTGTGCCCCGGTCCAGGAAGATCCCTCATGCCGTGGAGCGGTTGGGCCCGTGAGCCATGGCCACTGAGCCTGCATGTCCGGAGCCTGTGCTCCACAACGGGAGAGGCCACAACAGTGAGAGGCCCGCATACCACAAAAAAACAAAAACGAAATAATCTTAATTACTAAAATCTGATACTGAATACTTTCCCTATACAGTACACCAAGTAAAATTCTAAGACAGTAGTATCACATGGCTAAAACACATTTATTTCTTGGGGTCTTTCACAGTATCAGTCAACAACTAGTTTGCTAAATTTGGTATAGATTTAATTTGGCCACTGAATGCTTAATCTAGATTTCAGATAATTTCTTTTCTCATGTGCACTGATCCCTATGACAATAAATGATAAAGGATATTTCACTGTTTAAACACCCTAATTTAAGGCAACTTAATCAACCCTCTTCATTGAAAGATTCTGGACTACAATTACAGCACTAATGTCTACCTGTCAGTTCTTTTCAGGTATGGTACCAGAGAGTAATTGCATCTCATGTATTTTCTTGTGGAAATTGCTTTGTACCTGGAGGTGATATTTTTTCCTTTAATCATTTCTTCTGTATGATGTAACTGTGAGTCACATAGAGGACTTTTTAGCTACAATATTCCAATATGATTCCCCCCAATCTGGACACCATCCAGTTTAAAAATAATAATAATTTATAAGGATTTAGCAATGTCAAAAGTACATTTAATAGTAAGAAAGTCACAGTGTCTTTGCAATGTGACACAATATTTGTACAATGTTCTGATTTTTAAGGTTCATTATAGTCCGGGAAGACTATTTCCAAAATTTTTACAGATAGTACTTTGACACTTAATTTGTCACTTTATGCTTCAAAGACTTCTTGTTGCAAAATAAGTTATTAATAGTTGACTAAAACATTATAATTAGAAAAAATAATATTACCATTAGAGGATTTTAGTAGCTCTACCAAAACATCCATGGGTCTATCATAGAAAATTAAAACCAGTGACAGACATGTATAAACATCATAAAACTTAATTGTGTATTTATATGTTTCAAGTATATTTCAATGTGAGTTAATGATCTAACATATATAATCATTCATCAAATATTTTGAGCTTCAATATTTACAACTGTCCCCTTATAAAAGTCTTTAGCCTAATTATATTAAATATAATTTTATCCCAATTATCATCTAAAGCAAAATTACCTTTCTCACTTAGTTTCCCTAAAGTTTTACTTATGATAATATTTTTATCTTTGACTAATGCTGTAAGTTCCTCCAGCTCATCTTATTTCTTCTGTAAATTCCCCCAAAAATGTGTTTGAACAGACTGGTTCAAGATGATGGAGTAGAAGGACGTGTGCTCACTCCCTCTTGTGAGGCACTGGTATCATGACTAACTGCTGAACAATCATCGACAGGAAGACACTGTAACTCACCAAAAAAGATACCCCACATCCAAAGACAAAGAAGAAGCTGCAAAGAGATGGTAGAAGGAATGCAACCACAATAAAATCAAATGCCAAAACCACTGGGTGGGTGACTCACAAACTGGAGAACAATTATAACACAGAAGTCCACCCACTGGAGTGAAGGTTCTGAGGCTCATGTCAGACTTCTCAACCTGGGGGTCTGGCAAAGAGAGGAGGAATTCCCAGAGAATCAGACTTTGAAGGCTAGTGGGATTTGATTGGAGAACTTTGACAGGACTGGGGTAAAAAACTCTTGGAGGGCACACAAAGTAGTGTGCGGATCAGGACAGAGGGGAAGGAGCAGTGACCCCATAGGAGACTGAACCAGACCTACCTGCAAGTGTTGGAGGTTATCCTGTAGAGGCAGGGGGTGGCTATGGCTCACCACAGGAACAAAGACACTGACAGCAGAAGTTCTGGAAGTACTCCTTGGCAAGAGCCCTCCCTGAGTCTGCCACTAGCCCCACCAGAGAGCCTGTAGGCTCCAATGCTGGGTCACCTCAAGCCAAACAAACAAGAGGGAGGGAACTCAGCCCCATCCATCAGCAGACAAGTGGATTAAACTTTTACTGAGCTCTGTCCACCAGAGCAACACCAAGCTCTACCCACCACAAGTCCCCCCTATCAGGAAGCTTGCAGGAGCTTCTTAGATACCCTCATCTACCAGAGGGCAGACCACAAGTCCCTCCCATCAGGAAGCTTGCAGAAGCCTCTTAGATACCCTTATCTACCAGAGGGCAGACAGCAGAAGCAAGAAGAACTACAATCCAGCAGCCTGTGGAATGAAAACCACATTCACAGAAAGATAGACAAAATGAAAAGGCAGAGGACTATGTATCAGATGAAGGAAAAAGATAAAACCATAGAAAAATAACTAAATGAAGTGGAGAAAGGCAACTTTCCAGAAAAAGAGTTCAGAATAATGATAGTGAAGATGATTCAGGACCTCAGAGAAAGAATGGAGGCAAAGATCGAGAAGATGAAAGAAATGTATAACAAACACACAGAAGAATTAAAGAACAAACACCTAGAAGAATTAAAGAACAAACAAAGATGAACAATAAAATAACTGAAATAAAAAAATACACTAAAAGGAATCAATAGCAGAATAACTGAGACAAAAGAATGGATAAGTGACCTGTAAGACAGAATGGTAGAATTCACTGCTGCAGAACAGAATAAAGAAAAAATAATGAAAAGAAATGAAGACAGCCTAAGAGCCACCTAGGGCAACATTAAACACAACAACATTCACCTTATAGGGGTCCCAGAAGGAGAAGAAAGAGAGAAAAGACTGGAGAAAATATTTGAAGAGATTATAGTCAAAAACTTCCCTATCATAGGAATGGAAATAGCCACACAAGTCCAGGAAGCACCTAGAGTCCCAGGCAGGATAAACCCTAGGAGAAACATGATGAGACACACAGTAATCAAATTGACAAAAATAAAAAAAAAAAACAAAGACAAATTATTAAAAGTAATAGGGGAAAATGACAAATAACATACAAGGGAACTCCCGTAAGGTTAACAGCTGCTTTCTCAGCAGAAATTCTACAAGCCAGAAGGGAGTGGCACAATATATTTAAAGTGATGAAAGGGAAGAACCTAAACCAAGATTACTCTAACCAGCAAGGAGTTCATTCAGATTCTATGGAGGAATCAAAAACTTTACAGACAAGCAAAAGCTAAGAGAATTCACACCACCAAACCAGCTCTCCAACAATAGCTAAAGGAACTTCTCTAAGTGGGAAACACAAGAGAAAAAAAGGACCTACAAAAACAAACCCAAAACAATTAAGAAAATGGTACTAGGAACATACATATCAATAATTACCTTAAATGTGAATGGATCAAATGCTCCAACCAAAAGACAAAGGCTTGCTGAATGGATACAAAAACAAGACCCGTCTATATGCTGTCTACAAGAGACCCACTTCAGACCTAGGGACACATACAGACTGAAAGTGACACGATGGAAAAATATTTTCTATGCAAATGGAAATCAAAAGAAAGCTGGAGTAGCAATACTCATATCAGATAAAATAGACTTTAAAATAAAGAATATTGCAAGAGACAAGGAAGGACACTACATAATGATCAAGGGATCAATCCACGAAGAAGATACAACAATTTTAAATATATATGCAGAGAGACCTTCAAGATGGCAGAAGAGTAAGGTGTGGAGATCACCTTCCTCCCCACAAGTACATCAGGAATACGTCTACATGTGGAACAACTCCTACAGAACACCTTCTAAATGCTGGCAGAAGACCTCAGACTTCCCAAAAGGCAAGAAACTCCACACGTCCTTGGGTAGGGCAAAAGAAAAAAGAGAGGCAAAAGAATAGGGACGGGACCTGCACCTCAGGGAGGGAGCTGTGAAGGAGGAAAAGTTTGCACACCCTAGGAAGCCCCTTCATTGACAGAGATGGGAGGTGGTAGGGGGTAAGCTTCAAAGCCGCAGAGGAGAGCGCAACAACAGTGGTGCAGAGGGCAAAGCGGAGAGATTCCTGAACAAAGGATCAGTGCTGACCAGCACTCACCAATCTGAGAGGCTTGTGTGTGCACCTGCCAGTATGTGTGGGGGCTGGGAGTGGAGGCTCGGGCTTCACAAATCATATCCCAGAGAGAGGACTAGGGTTGGCTGTGTGAAGACAGCCTGAAGGGGACTAGTGTGCCACAGCGAGCCGGGAGGGAGTCTGGGGAATAGTCTGGACCTGCATAAGAGGCAAGAGACAATTATCTCGGGGTGCACGAGAGGATTCAGAGAACTGCCTAAACAAGCCCCAGAGAAGGACGAGAGCTGCTACTATCAGCACAGACATCAGAGACGGGCATGAAATGCTAAGCCTGCTGCTGCAGCCACCAAGAAGCCTGTGTGCAAGCATAGGTCACTATCCACACCTCCCTTCCTGGGAGCCTGTGCAGCCTGCCACTGCCAGGGTCCCCTGATCCAGGGACAACTTCCCCAGGAGAAACACGCCTCAGGCTGTTGCAATATCATGCTGACCTCTGCTGCTGCAGGCTTGCCCAACATTCCTCCCCCTCCTCACCCCAGGCCTGATTGAGTCAGAGCCCACTAATCAGCTATGACTTTAACCCTGCCCTGTCTGAGTGAAGAACAGACACCCTCAGGCAACCTACATGTGGAGGCAGGGCCAAATCCAAAGCTGAATTCCTGGAGCTCTGTGAACAATGAAGAGAAAGGAAAATCTCTCCCAGAAGCCTCAGGAGAAGTGGATTAAATCTCAACAATCAACTTGATGTACCCTGCATCTGTGGAATACCTGAATAGACAATGAATCATCCCAAAATTGAGGCAATGGGGAACAATGATATATATATATTTTTTTTTTCCTTTTTTCTCTTTTAGGAAGTGTGTATGTTTCTCTGTGTGATTCTGTCTGTATAGCTTTGCTTTTACCATTTTCCTAGTGTTCTATCTTTTTTTTAAGTATAGTTTTAGCACCTGTTATCATTGGTGGATTTGTTTTTTGGTTTGGTTGTGCTCTTCTTTTTTTCTTTTCTTTTTTAATTTTTTTTGTTTAAAATAATTTATTTTTTTATTTTAATTATTTTATTTTATTTGTATATTTATCCTCTCTCTCTCTCTCTCTCTCTCTCTCTCTCTCTCTCTCCTTCCTTCCTTCCTTCCTTCCTTCCTTTCCTTCTTTCCTTCTTTCCTTCTTTCTCCCTGTTCTTCAGAGCTGTGTGGCTGACAAGGTCTTGGTGCTCTGGCTGGGTATCAGGCCTGTGCCTCTGAAGTGGGAGAGCCAATTTCTGGACACTGGTTCACCAGAGACTTCCTGGTTCCACATAATATCAAATGGCAAAAACTCTCCCAGAGATCTCCATCTCAACACTAAGACCCAGCTCAATTCAATGACCAGCAAGCGACAGTGCTTGCTTCACGCCCTATGACAAACAACTAGCAAGACATGAACACAAGCCTATCCATTAGCAGAGAGGCTGGCAAAAATCATAAAAAGGTCACAGACACCCCAAAACACTCCATCAAATGTGGTCCTGCCCATCAGAAAGACAAGATCCAACCTCATCCACTAGAACACAGGCACTAGTCCCCTCCACCAGGAAGCCTACACAACCCACTGAACCATCCTTAGCCACCGGGACAGATACCAAAAACAAAGGGAACTACAAACCTTCAGCCTGCAAAAAGGAGACACCAAACATAGTAAGTTAAGCAAAATGAGAAGACAGAGGAACACAGAGCAGTTGAAGGAGCAAGATAAAAACCCACCAGAACAAACAAATGAAGAGGAAATACTTAGTCTACCTGAAAAAGAATTGACAGTAATAACAGTAAATCTGATCCAAAATCTTCAAAATAGAATGAAGAAAATACAAGAAACTTAACAAGGACCTAGAAGAAATAAAAAGTAAACAAACAATGATGAACAACACAATAAATAAAACTAAAAATTCTCTAGAAGGAATAAATAGCAGAATAACTGAGGTGGAAGAATAGATAAGTAACCTGGAAATTAAAAGAGTGGAAACAACTACTATAGAGCAGAATAAAGAAAAAAGAATGAAAATAATGGAGGACAGTCTCAGAGACCTCAGGGACAACATTAAACACAACAACATTCGAATTATAGGGGTCCCAGAAGAAGAGAAAAAGAAAGGGACTGAGAAAATATTTGAAGAGATTATAGTTGATAACTTCCCTAATATGAGAAAGGAATTAGTCAGTCAAGTCCAGGAAGCGCAGAGAGTCCCATACAGAATAAATCCAAGGAGGAACACACCAAGACACATATTAATCAAACTCCTAAAAATTAAATACAAAGAAAAAATATTAAAAGCAGCAAGGGAAAAACAACAAATAACATAAAACCAAGTCCCCATAAGGTTAACAGCTGATATTTCAGCAGAAATTCTGCAAGCCAGAAGGGAGTGACAGGACATATTTAAAGAGATGAAAGAGAAAAACCTACAACCAAGATTACTCTACACAGCAAGGATCTCATTCACATTAGATGGAGAAATTAAAAACTTTACAGACAAGCAAAAGCTAAGGGAATTCAGCACCACCTAACCAGCTTCACAACAAACACCAAAGGAACTTCTCCAGACAGGAAACACAAGAGAAGGAAAAGGTCTACAATAACAAACCCAAAACAATTAAGAAAATGCTAATAGAAACAAACATATCAATAACTACCCTAAATGAAAATGGATTAAATGCTCCAACCAAAAGACATACATGCTGAAAGGATACAAAAACAAGACCCATAAATATACTGTCTAAAGAGACCCACTTCAGACACAGGGACACATATAGACTGAAAGTGAGGGAATAGAAGAAGATATTCCATGTAAATGGATACCAAAAAAAATCTGGAGTAACAATTCTCATATCAGAAAATACAGACTTTAAAATAAAGACTATAACAAGAGACAAAGACGGACAGTAGATAATGATCAAGGGATCAATCCACAAAGAAGATATAACAGATGTAAATATATATGAACCCACCATAGAAGCACCTCAAAATATAAGGCAAATGCTAACAGCCATAAAAGGGGAAATCGACAGTAACACAATCATAGTAGGACCTTTAACATTCTAAATTCACCAAGGGAGAGATCATCCAAAATTAAAATAAATAAAAAAACACAAGCTTTAAATGATATATTAAACAAGATGGATTTAATTGATATTCATAGAATATTCCATCCAGAAACAACAGAATACAATTTCTTCTCAAGTGCTCATGGAGCATTCTCCAGGATAGATGATATCTTGCATCACAAATCAAGCCTTGGTAAATTTAAGAAAACTGAAATTGTATCAAGTATCTTCTCTGACTGCAACTCTATGAGACTAGATATCAATTACAGCAAAAAATGTAAAAATTACAAACACATGCAGGCTAAACAATACACTACTTAATAACCAAGATATCACGGAAGAAATCAAAGAGGAAATCAAAATATACCTAGAAACAAATGACAATGAAAACACGATGACCAAAAACCTATGGAATGAGCAAAATCAGTTCTAAGAGGGAAGATTATAGCAATACAATCCTACCTTAAGAAACAAGAAACATCTCAAATAAACAACCTAACCTTACATCTAAAGCAATTAGAAAAAGAACAAAAAAACCCACTAAGTTAACAGAAGAAAGAAATCATAAAGATCAGATCAGAAATAAATGAAACAGAAATGAAGAAAACAATAGCAAAGATTAATACAACTAAAAGCTGATTCTTTGAGAAGATAAATAAGATTGATAAAACTTTAGCCAGACTCAAAGAAAAAGAGGGAGAGGACTCAAATCAATAAAATTAGAAATGAGAAAGGAGAAGTTACAGTGGACACCACAGAAATACAAAGCATCATAAGAGACTATTACAGGCAACATTATGCCAATAAAATGGACAACCTGGAAGAATTGGACAAATTCTTTGAAAAGTCCAACCTTCCAAGAGTGAAACAGGAAGAAATAGAAAATATAAACAGACAAATCACAAGCACTGAAATTGAGACTGTGATTAAAAATCTTCTAGCATACAGAAGCACAGGACCAGACAGCTTCACAGGAAATTCTATCAAACATTTAAAGAAGAGCTAACACTTATCCTTCTCAAACTCTTCCAAAATATAGTGGAGGGAGGAACACTCCCAATCACAATCTATGAGGCCAACATCACCCTGATACTAAAACAAGACAAAGGTGTCACAAAGAAAGAAAACTACAGGCCAATATCACTGATGAACATAGATGCAAAAATCCTCAACAAAATCCAGCAACACATTAAAAGGATCATACACCATGATCAAGTGGGGTCAATCCCAGGAATCCAAGGATTCCTCAATATATGGAAATCAATCAATATGATAAACAATATTAACAAATTGAAGGATAAAAACCATATGATCATCTCAATAGATGCAGAAAACACTTTTGACAAAATTCAACACCAATTTATGATTAAAAAAACCTCCAGAAAGTAGGCACAGTGGGAACTTATCTCAACATAATAAAAGTCATATATGACAAACCCACAGCCAACATTGTTCTCAATGGTGAAAAAATGAAAACATTTACACTAAGACCAGGAACAAGACAAGGTTGCCCACTCTCACCACTATTATACAACAGGGTTTTGGAAGTTTTAGCCACAGAAATCAGGGACGAAAAGGAATCCATATGGAAAAGAAGATGTAAAGCTATCACTGTTTGCAGATGGCATGGTACTATACACAGAGAATCCTAAATACTCTACCAGAAAACTACTAGAGCTAAGCAAAGAATTTGGTAAAGTAGCAGGATACAAAATTAATGCACAGAAATCTCTTACATTTCTATACACTAATGATGAAAAATCTGAAAGAGAAATTAAGGAAACACTCCCCATTTACCACTGCAACAATAAGAATGAAATAACTAGAAATAAACCTACCTAAGGAGACAAAAGACCTGTATGCAGAAAATTATAAGACACTGATGAAAGAAATTAAAGATGATACAAACAGATGGAGAGACATACCATATTCTTGGATGGGAAGAATCAACATTTTGAAAATGACTATACTACCCAAAGCAATCTACAGATTCAATGCAATCCCTATCAAACTACCAATGGCATTTTTCACAGAAGTGGAATAAAAAAATTCACAATTTATATGGAGACACAAAAGACCCTTAATAGCCAAAGCAATCTTGAGAAAGAAAAACGCAGCTGGAGGAATCAGGCTCCCTGACTTCAGACTATACTACAAAGCTACAGTAATCAAGACAGTATGGTACTGGCACAAAAATAGAAATATAGATCAATGGAACAGGATAGAGAGCCCAAAGATAAACCCACACACATGCAGTCACCTTATCTTTGAATATGCAATGGAGAAAAAACCATCTGTTCAATAAGAGGTGCTGGGAAAACTGGACAGCTACATGTAAAAGAATGAAATTAGAAATCTCCCTAGCATCATACACAAAAATAAACTCAAAATAGATTAACAATCTAAATGTAAGGCTAGACACTATAAAACTCTTAGAAGAAAACATAGGCAAACTATTCTATGAAATAAATCAAAACAAGATCCTTTTTGACCCACCTCCTAGAGGAATAGAAATTAAAAAATAAAATAAACAAATGGGAACTAATGAAACTTAAAAGCTTTTGCATAGCAAAGTAAACCATAGACAAGATGAAAAGACAACCCTTGGAATGGGAGAAAATATTTGCAAAAGAAGAAATTGACAAAGTTTTAATCTCCAAAATTTATAAGCAGCATATGCAGCTCAATATTTAAAAAAACAGCCCAATCCAAAAATGGACAGGAGATCTAAATAGACATTTCTCCAAAGAAGATACACAGATTGCCAACAAACACATGAAAGGATGCTCAACATCACTAATCATTAGAGAAATGAAAATCAAAACTACAGTGAGGTATCACCTCACAACAGTCAGAATGGTCATCATCAAAAATTCTACAAACAATAAATGCTAAAGAGGTGTGGAGCAAAGGGAACTCTCTTGCATCATTGGAGGGAATGTAAATTGATACAGCTGCTAGGGAGAACAGTATGGAAGTTCCTTGAAAAACTAAAAATAGAACTACCATATGACCGTCAATCCCATCACTGCATATACCCTGAGAAAACCATAATTCAAAAGAGTCATGTACCACAATGTTCACTGCAGCTCTATTTACAATAACCAGAACATGGAAGCAACCATTGTGTCCATTGACAGATGAATTGATAAAGAAGATGTGACATGTATATACAATGGAATATTACTCAGCCATAAACATAATTGAAATCGAGTTATTTGTAGTGAGGTGGTTGGACCTAGAGACTGTCATACAGAGTGAAGTAAGTCAGAAAGAGAAAAACAAATACCATATGCTAACACGTATATATAGTATCTTAAAAAAAAAAGAAGGTTATGAAGAACATAAGGGTAGGACAGGAATAAAGATGAATACAGAATGGACTTGAGGACATAGGGAGGGGGAAGGGTAAGATGGGATGAAGTGAGAGAGTGACATGGACTTATATATGCTACCAAATGTAAAATAGATAGCTAGTGGGAAGCAGCTGCATAGCACAGGGAGATCAGCTCAGTACTTTGTGACCACGTAGAGAGGTGTGATAGGAATTGTGGGAGAGAGACACAAGAGGGAAGAAATATGGGAATATATGTACATGTATAGCTGATTCACTTTGTTAGAAAGCAGAAACTAACACACCATTGTAAAGCAATTATACTCCAATAAAGATGTTTAAAAAATAAAGAAAAATAAAAGTGACTAGACAAGACACATGGGAGAATGTCAGGAATTATAATCTGATATTAGAGTTGATATTGTTCATTGTTGGATTAAATAAATGAGATTACTAAGTCATTTTTTCTCTGAATCATTGATAGGATGTTATATGAATATATTTCATAAAACATAAGCAGCCTTTAAATGTATGATAAATAACCCTACTTTGTCAAAGGATTTTTTTTTTTTTACTATACTGCTGGATATTTTATTTGGTACTAGATATCTCTATAGAGATAGATAGATTTTGGTCTCTGATAGATTTGTTTATCAGTGGTAAGAAAGATTTATAAAGTTAACAGAGAAAAAACAATAATTTCTATTTCCTGGAATATTTTATTGACTTTTTATTTAAAATGATTGAAAAGGTTATTTATTAAATGATCTGTTGGAAAAATAAATAAATTAATAAATAATAAATAAATATACACCCAACATAGGAGAACCTCAATACATAAGGCAAATACTAACAGATATAAAAGGACAAAATGGACAGTAACACAATATTAGTGTGGGACTTTATCACCTCCTTACACCAATGGACAGATCATTCAAAAAGAAAACTAATAAGGAAACACAAACCTAAGTGACACATTACACGGGATAGGTTTAATTGATGTTTATAAGACATTCCATCCAAAAACAGCAGATTATACTTTCTTCTCAAGTGCACACAGTATATTCTCCATGATAGATCATATCTTGGGTCATAAATCATGTCTTGGTAAATTTAAGAAAACTGAAACCATATCAAACATCTTTTCCAATCACAATGCTATGAGACTGAAAATAAATTACAGGAAAACAAAACAATACAAAACAGAAACACATGGAGGCTAAACAATATATTACTATATAACCAAGAGATCACTGAAGAAATAAAAAACAAATACCTAGAGACAAATGACAATGAAAACACCATTTTCCAAAACCTATGGGATGGAGCAAAAGCAGTTCTAAGAGGGAATTTTATAGCAATACAATCCTACCTCAAGAAGCAAGAAACATCTCAAATATAATCTAACCTTACACCTAAAGGATCTAGAGAACGAAGAACAAACAAAACCCAAAGTTAGTAGAAGAAAATAAATCATAAAGATCAGAGCAGAAATAAATAAAATAGAAACAAAGACAACAATAACAAAGATCAATAAAACTAAAAGCTGGTTCTTTGAGAAGGTAAACAAAATTGATAAACCTTTAGTGAGACTCATCAAGAAAAAGAGGGAGAGGACTCAAATCAATAAAATTAGAAATGAAAAAGGAGAGGTTACAATGGACACCATAAAATACAAAGCATCCTAAGAGACTGCTACAAGCAACTCTATGCCAATAAAATGGACAACCTGGAAGAAATGGACAAATTCTTAGAAAGTTATAAACTTCCAAGACTGAACCAGGAAGAAATAGAAAATATAATCAGACTATTCACAAGTAATGAAATTGAAAATGTGATTAAAAATCTTCCAACAAACAAAAGTCCAGGACCAGATGGCTTCACAGGTGGATGCTATCAAACATTTAGAGACAAGTTAACACCCAGTTTTGCAAATTCTTCCAATAAATTGCAGAGGAAGGAACACTCCCAAACTCTTCTGCAAGGCCACAATCATCCTGATACCAAAACCAGACAAAGATACTACAAAAAAAGAAAATTACAGACCATTACCTCTGATGAATATAGATGCAAAAATCCTCAGCACAATACTAGCAAACAGAATCCAACAACACATTTAACAGATCATACAGCACAATCAAGTGGGATTTATCCCAGGGATGCAAGGATTCTTCAATATATTCAAATCAATCATTGTGATACACCATAATAACAAGATGAAGAATAAAAACCATATGATCATCTCAATAGATGCAGAAAAATCTTTTGACAAAATTCAACATGCATTTATGACAAAAACTCTCCAGAAAGTGGGTATAGAGGGAACCTACCTCAACACAATAAAGGCCATATATGACAAACCCACAGCAAACATCATTCTTAATGGTGAAAAACTGAAAGCATTTCCTCTAAGATCAGGAACAAGATAAGGATGTCCACTCTCACCACTCTTATTCAATATAGTTTTGGAAGTGCTAGCCACAGTGATCATAGAAGAAAACGAAATAAAAGGAATCCAAATTGGAAAAGAAGAACTAAAATTGTCACTGTTTGCAGATGACATGATACTATACATAGAGAATCCTAAAGATGCCACCAGAAAACTACTAGACCCAATTAATGAATTTGGTAAAGTTGCAGGATACTAAATTAATGCACAGAAATCTCTTACATTCCTATACACTAGCAATGAAAGATCAGAAAGAGAAATTAAGGAAACAATCCCATTCACCATTGCAACAAAAAGAATAAAATACTTAGGAATAAACCTACCTAAGGAGGTAAAAAACCACCTGTACTCAGAAAACTATAAGACACTGATGTAAGAAATAAAAGATGACACAAACAGGTGGAGAGATATACCATGTTCTTGGATTGGAAGAATCAATATTGTGAAAATGACTATTTTACCCAAAGCAATCTACAGAGTCAATGCAATCCCTATCAAATTACCAATGGCATTTTTTACAGTACTAGAACAAAAAAAAATCTTAAAATTTGTATGGAGACACAAAGGACCCCAAATATCTAAAGCAATCTTGAGGGGAAGAAAATGGGGTTGGATGAATCAGACTCCCTAACTTCAGACTATTCTACAAAGCTACAGTAATCAAGACAATGTGGTACTCACACAAATACAGAAATATAGATCAATGGAACAGGATGGAAAACTAGAGATAAACCCACACACCTATGTTCAACTAATCTATGACAAAGGAGTCAAGGATATACAATGGTGAAAAAACAGTGTCTTTAATAAGTGGTGCTGGGAAAACCAGACAGCTACATGTAAAGGAATGAAATTAGAACATTCCTTAACACCATACACCAAAATAAACTCAAAATGAATTAACGACCGAAATGTAATACCGGACATTATAAAAACTCTTAGAGGAAAACATAGGAAGAACACTCTTTGACATAAATTACAGCACATCTTTTCTGACCCATCTCTTATAGTAGTGGAAATAAAAACAAAAATAAATGGGACCTAATGAAACTTAAAAGTTTTTTGTTCAACAAAGGAAACTATAAACAAGATGAAAAAACAACCCTCAGAATGGGAGAAAATATTTACAAATGAATCAATGGACAAAGGATTAATCTTTAAAATATAAAAACAGCTCATGCAGCTCAATATTAAAAAAAGAAACCACCCACCCAATTAAAAAATGGACTGAAAACCTAAATAAACATTTCTCCAAAGAAGACATACAGTTGGCCAAGAAGCACATGAAAATCTGCTCAACATCACTAATTATTAGAGAAATGCAAATCAGAACTACAATATGGTATCACCTCACACCAGTTAGAATGGGCATCATCAGAAACTCTACAAACTACAAATGCTGAAGAGGGTGTGGAGAAAAGGGAACCCTCTTGCACTGTTGGTGGGAATGTAAATTGAAACAGCCACTGTGGAAATACTGTGGAGTTTCCTTAAAAAGTTAAAAATAGAATTACCATATGACCTAGCAATCCCACTACTGAGCGTATACCCAGAGAAATCCATAATTCAAAAATATACATGCACACTTATTTTCATTGCAGAACTATTTACAATAGCCAGGTCATGGAAGCAACCTAATTGTCCATTAACAGATGAATGGATAAAGAAGAGGTGGTACATTTATACAACGGAATATTACTGAGCCATAAAAAGGAACAAAATTGGGTCATTTGTAGAGATGTAGATGGACCTAGAGACTGTCACAGAGAGTTAAATCAGAAAGAGAAAGACAAATATCATATATTAATGTGTGTATGTGGAATTTAGAAAAATGGTACAGATGAACCAGTCTGCAAGGCAGAAATAGAGATATAGATGTAGAGAACAAACGTATGGACACCAGGGGGTGTAAATGGGGGTGGGGTGGTGATATTAATGGGAGATTGGGATTGACCTATACACACTAATATATATAAAGCATATAACTAATAAGAACCTACTGTATAAAGTTAAAAAAAAAAAAGAACATTGTTGGAAGACTCATGTTTCCCAATTTCAAAACTTACCACAAAACTAAATTAATCAATACAGTGTTGTATTGGCATAAGGATAGACATATAGAATATATTCAATGGAATAAAATTGAGAGTTTAGAAATAAACCTATACATCTATTGTCCAAAAAAATGTATTTGAAAGTGCCATAATCTTTGTCCAAACAGAGCAGTATGAGAGTAGTGTAAATATGTTAATTTGGTACTTCAGGTCTAACGTCATGATACAAAACATCCCCTCATAGTCTTTCTTTTTTTTTTTTTTTTTTTTTTTTTGCGTTTCGCGAGCCTCCCGTTGCAGAGCACAGGCTCCGAACGCGCAGGCTCAGCAGCCATGGCTCACGGGCCCAGCCGCTCCGCGTCATGTGGGATCTTCCCGGACTGGGGCACGAACCCGTGTCCCCTAGCATCGGCAGGCGGACTCTCAACCACTGCGCCACCAGGGAAGCCCCCCTCATAGTCTTTCTTGACTCAAAGTCTTGAAGTTCTCCAAATTAGTCAGATAACCACTTTACATAACCACTTTATCATCAACCAAGCAGAAAAACAGGTGATCAAGACCTGAGTTTTACCTACTGTCATTTAGACTGATTTAGTCAATCAGACTTCTGTGATAATTTTGTATTTGAGATCATCATGTGCTTCTGTCAAAAACCAAAAATACTGACATTTGTCTGCTTCATTTTTACTTTAAGTGGACAATACTTCTTCATGAATCTACAGGGCCCTGATTCCCCTGTCTCTAGAATGGATGTCGTAGTGAACCTATTTGAGTTTTGTTTTTCAAATAGTGAGTTGTTGGGGTCCTCTTAGTATTCTCACAGGTCCTCCAATCCCCTAACAACCATAGTCTCCATTACTGAAGGCCCATGGAGTTACAAATGTGTTGCTCCTAAGTGGTGGGTCATAAACAAGAAGTCATTTTTTGTACTGCTTTCAACTGCACTCTCTAAATGTTTTTAATTCTTAATGACACTTGTGGAAGATTCCATATGTTTATATTTACTTTGAATATTAAAATACAACACACTGCAGTTTGAAATTCTTGCACTGAATTTTTAGTTTCCTTCCTCCATGGTATAAAGTTAGGGAGAATTTAATCATTCTCTGAGATACCTCTTCTTATTCTTTTCTAGATCTTGTTCTTCCAGTGCTAGAATTAGCAAAATGAAGAGAAAAAAGGACGCATAACTCTTAAGTATCTTAAGTGTGGTAGTTCACCCTCTGTAACTATTCACTATTTTCATAGGCAGTAGTCAGTAATTAGTGTTGTGTGTAACAGTGGTCCAAAGGGGCTGACTTCTCATGTGGATCAGAATACATATGTTCTAATGTGCAGATATGCCTCAACTTCAACATAGCTCCAATATTTTTTTTCCATTTGTGTTTCTCTATTATAAGGGATCCCTTTTCCACCTTGGTTGGAGTATAAGGAAGATAATTTAAATCCTATTATTTTCTGAAATAATACTGTGATTCTTGGAAGGCTCACAGGTCTTCACCACTTTAGATGGTGAGTGTGCAGTCTGCTCTATTATTATATTTTCATTCTCCTACCGTCTTTCCAAATTTGCTTTTCACTTGCTCAATAGGTACAGGAAGAGATCAGTTAGCCTACTGACAATGCAAACATTAACTGGGCTTAATTAACTGAGGTTTAGGGGCTACTTTCTTTTTAGGCAAGCTCCCCGAGTATTTTGCAGTTACTCTCTCAGAATCTTTTCTCATTGTGTTAGGTAGACATGACCAGGTCTCTTTCCCTCCCCCACCTGGACACTTGTGATCAGAACACACCCAGGGATCCTCCCTTTTGTGGTCAAGGACTGCTAAGCTTCTAGCCTTATCAGTTCCAAGCAAGATAAAAACTACCAGCACAGGCTGGCTCAGGTGCAGCAGACCTAAAAGGTGACTCAGAGTGACCTGAGTCATTATGCCATAATTATAATAAATTAGCATTGCAGTTTTTCTCCCCCCACCCCATGGGTTTATCTTGGGTGCTTATGGGTAAGTGCCTGCACACTAAAGAAAAAGTTATATAACCTAAAGCTGTCAATCAACTTGTCAGTTAAATGACGTAGGAAATGGGGAGGGATGTACACTCTAAAAAACCCAGCCCTACCCGCATTGTGGGGCTGCTCTTTGTTTCCAGACAGCCCACTCTCATCCTTTCTCAGAACTATACTCTTGCTTTGCTTAATAAAACTCCTGCTGCTTGAAACTGCTCTATGTCTCTCGATTGAATTCTTTCTCTTCAAGAGATGACAAGAACAAAGTATTTGCCATTCCAGCAGTGACAATTGACTCAAGGCAGTAAAACTGCATAACACCCTCCCTCCCTGTTATAGTCACAACCAATTATTCCCACAGAGCCTAGATGTGCCTACTTTAATAGACACTCAATACTTTTCTGATCCTACACTCAGTAGAATTTGACACTAATGAAAATTTCTGTGTGTTTGTGTGTTACCTTGGTTCCTGAGATGTCATGATTTCTTGAGACAGCCAAACCTTTGGCTACTTACTCTGTTTCTTTCAAGGGTTCCTCTCCCTTTTCCCACTTTCTTATTTCTTAGTGTCATTCCAGGATTTCTTCTAGGTCATGTTCCTCTCTATTCTACTTACCATCTATCCCTGGGCAATCTCATCTAAGCCTTATTTTCAGTAACCATGTACATTTTTATCAATTAATTTTTTTCATTTTACACCATAAAAAGGATTATACATCCTTACTCACTACCATGTAATTTGAAGCCTTTTTCTGAGGAAGAGTAATTTCTCGCTGATTGAACTTATACTTGGTCATGGATTTTCTCTGGACAATGAAACATAAGTGGAAGTGACTAACTGGAAGCTTCAAGAATATCACAAAATTCCACCAGCACTATTGCACTTTTCCTTCTTTTACAAATTGGCTATTCTATATGTGGGCTGCACCTTCAGCCTAGACCTCGTATTGAAGAAAACACATGGACATACCTGTAGTTGATGTGCAGCCTGATGTTAAGTCACAATTTAAAGAAGATCAACAATCCGATCACAGTTCAATGTAAAGGTGAGGTTTATACACATCTTTGTTGTTAGCCATAAGGATATTTTTTCATGGTACTGTGACAAAATTAACTGTCAGTCCTTTCATATATTGCAAAAAAGTAAATGTATAATCTGTGCCCAAGATTGACCTGAATCCCTCCAGACCATTCACTACAACATCACAAAGGATTTTTCTAAAAATATGTTTTCAACGTTGTGACTTCCAGATTAACATAAATAAGGAAGCTAGCAGACAAGAAAACATATATAATGTTTTCTTATGAATCTAACACTAAAAGGAACATTTATTTACAGGTATTAAAAGCATGATGTAATTAGTTCTGCAATAGCATCTTTGATTCTCTCTTTCCTCAGACTTTATAATAGCATGAATTTATTTCAGTACTTCTAATGCTTTCTCTTGACACCAAGACCTTTGCTTGAATTGTTCCTTTTAGGTCATTCTTTAGTGATTCTTTGGTTAATTATTCACATTCATCTTCCAAGTTTTAGTTTTTATTATACTTTATCTTATGTGCCTTCTATACCTCTCTTCACCTCCCCTCAACCCCATGGGTACTCCTTCAATTTAAATCTCTATAATATCCTTTTTTACTTTTATTATACTAAACTTTTGTTTATATTTAATTAGATTGTCAACTTTGTGGAAATAGGTAAGAAGAATATTTTGTCTACTTATATAGTTTTAGTTGTCTTATACAGAGTCTGACACCCACTTGGATCTCAATACTCATTGAAGAATAAATATATTAATAAATGCCATCTTCCCATAGCTTCCAATATAGCTATTCTCTATCATCTAAATCAAATAATTTATGATTATATCCTGAGTCCTTTTAATTTTTTACTTTTCCTTACATTATAAGCAGTCAAGAGTCCACCTTCACCTGAATCTAGGCTAAAATTTCATGAATATACAATGGTTAATTAAAATAATGGAAGTGGAAATACCTAATATATTCATTACGATTTTTAGGACAGAAAAACCATATATCTACCATGTGATTGATACAGTTTTGCAAGTTGTTAGTTGTTTTTTCAACCACAATTCACCTTAATCAAATAAGACTGGAAAATATTACCTTAAGTTTTAAAAACAAGGTTTATCAATATCTACCTACATATATTACATATATAGGTATACTTATTATAGAAATTTAATATAAAACATTTTCCAAATTTTGATCATAAAATTCCCATATACATGTGGTTCATTTTTATAGGATTGAAGTAGTGCATAATCTTCAAATAGTACAACAGCCATCCCTCTTATTCTTATTCCTGCATGCTGCTTCTCATATCAGGAATTGGGGACTATTTCTACTCTTCTTACACCTGGGCCCACCACAACTTGCTTTGGATAACAAACTTCAGCAAAATCAGTCTTCTTGGACTTTTGTGTGTAGGTCTTATGAGGATTGGAAGCTACTGCTTCTTTTAAGCCCAGCTGCAATGCTATAAGCATATCCAGGCAATACTTTTGAATGTTCTCTCTATTGCAGTCCAAACAAAAATTATTTGTTATCTACAAATAAGGGAAAACTTGCAGAAAGTAGTTAATGATAATTTCATTTTGTTTTTTCTCTCTCAAACTATATTTTTTGTTCAGGTTATGGCATTTTAAAGTTATTTTGAGTAAGGAAAGCATAGCATATACTATCTTCAATGATCATCCATTAATGTATATTATCTGGCATGCCTTTCAGTTGCCTGAAAAAAAAGTTGATAAAATATAAGCAAGTCCTCACTACCAAAAGGAATGGCAAAACAGATTAGGAAAACTTTTACTTCATAATGGAATTAGAAGGAGCATATAAAATCATATGGAGAGCTAAGCTAAAGACTCATTGAGTCAGGGTCTAAAAAAAGGGCAGAATTTTTATCATTACATTAATTATTATACTATGAATTGTAACAATTATATGAGGCAAAATGCTAAGTTCAAGAAGAACTCAAGAAAAATATTTATATAGAAATAATTATATTCAAGAGACTGTATTTGGTTTACTTACTTTTTTTTTCTATAACCCTCAGTTAGTAGAAGCCAGAGAATGGAATTTTCAGATAAAATACACTTTCAATCATTTTAGTCTCTGAATAATACGCAACCTCTCATAACTCCTAATAATTTAAATATAAAAATCCAAGGGTCTATAATTCATATAATCATATTATCAACATTATATATGTTATAATGAATTAGGGTCACTTGAATCAGGATCAGCCAGTAATTCTGCTAAGGTTTAACACATAGGAAATCTCGTGAAGGACAATCATTCCCCTAAACTATTGGTCCAAAAGGATCTCTAACTACTATCATCAATGAGAAGGGGAATAATTGGACCCACTCACTTATAAAATCATAAGATTTTAAGCATTTATAATAACATTTCTGAAAGTGCAATATATAAAATGACTTCATCAAAAACATAGACAATTATTAAAAATGAAAGTATCTGGGGTCTGTCAAGAAACCTGTTTTGAAAACAAGCAACACAATTAATTCAGATGCACTATGACTTTTTAGCCTTCTGAGAATTACAATGACTCTCTTATAAAGTGACTGTGAAGGGACATTTTTATATGATAAATTCCTCTGTAAATTTTGTTTAAAAAAGCTTTAAAAAAAACTTCTCAAATTTTCTGATTTATTTTGTAAGGCAACCATTTCAATTTAATGAAATCTATGTTCTTTTTAAACTAAACTTTGAGAAACTGAATTAAATTTCCCCAAAATCCATTGGTATGAAATCTGTTTTGTTTTTAAAGACAATTATTTTAAATTACTTATTTTAGATGTTGCCTTGTATTCTTCTGTAAGTGGTATATTCATATGTTATAACCAAATATGCATGCTTAGTAGGTGGAAAAGCTTTGCTATGAAATTACTGGCAGCAAGATATATTACATGCTCTTGATATGGAGAATAATGTCTATTGAGGGTCTGCATAAAATAAGTTTTGCTTTTGTGTGAAGAAACTATTGTAACAAGAGCTTAGAGGCAAGGGCCACTACCACACATGTAAAAGAAACAACTAAAAAATAAATACTTTAATAATTCAACATTAGGTATAATGATAAACACATTCAATGACTATAAAAAGAAAAATCAAAGAAATAAAAAAGGAAGAAATAAAAAGAAAAAAATATGGGCACGACTTAGTGACCAAAGAAATCAAGGAGTTAGTGGAAATTGTGAAAAGGGTAAAACACAAGTGATTTGAAGGTTACAGACTTATGAGGCTGAAGTAGATCTGAAGAGATCTCTGTAAACAAAAGGAATATCTATTTTTCAAAGTTATTCTATAATCCCTTGACTCAGCCTTTTCTAAGATTAAGAGAATTACTTTCAACTATTCCTTTCGCTTGATTAATAGAAGCTGTAAATCCACTCAAGAAAGATAATTTTCACCCTTTTGGAGTTAGAATGTTAAGAAATGGGTTTAGAAAATTGGAAGACAAAAATTGGAATATGATTCATTATAGTAAGGAAATCTTAATAATAGTGAGATTTAAAGTTTTCAAAATGTTAAAATTATTTTCAAATATATAAACTGTCCATATGTAATTAAGTAAATATTCCTGCCTATATGTTGTGTTGGAAGTTTGGGATCAATATGATTACAATTTATTATTTTAAGCCTATACACAGAAATACTACAAGATGTAAAAATCATGTAGATCCCAGTAATGGTATATTCACATTATTTTGTCTCCGTATGGTTAAGCACTCATAATTTAGGAATTGAAAGCCCATAATTGTGGTAGAACCCCATATTTCACCTTCAACAAACATGAAAACAATGCTAAATTGTATATCCCACCTCCTTTGTAATGTGTAAATATAGCCCTTTACAAAATTTTTAGATAAATAATAAGGTAATTTCTTCATTGAACACCACCAAAATGAATTTACGCATTAGGGAGGATCTTTTGTTTACTGGAGAAATTTCATGGGCTCTAGACTTGTAATATTAAGCTATTTCCATATTCTTTTAATGGTTTCTCAGATAAGGCTTTGTACGGTAAATATTGTACTTCTCACATTTTTATATTCTAGGTTAAAAAAACATGAAAATTGTCTTATATGTTGTCTTCCAGGGTTTAAAACATTTCTTTAATTTTTTCCACAAGTCTTCTGGGAGGTACAAGCAGCTTATTCAAGGCTTTGAAATTATTCACACAAGTCATTTATTTCTTTCTTTGCTAAAGGATGCTAAAATTCTTCCCCTTTCTCTTTTGATTGCTCTTTTCCTTCTTTTTTGATTATTACCTTGTTGGACAATTTTTCATGCTGCTAAGAAGTATAAGGCTATTTTATCACAGAAGAATATGCATAATGATACAGAACATATTTCAATTTATTTAACCGTTTCTCAGATAAAGTCCAACTACAGCTTTTAAAGTATGCCTTAGTTGATACTATGCCTGCATTGAACTTTCAAGATATGTCTTATGATGAAGAGCCATTTAAGGAGTGTATCTTTGTGTGTGTGGATTTTAAGGAACGGTTTAGTTACTATCTTCTTTTGTCAATTAGTCTTCACTGTATAATCTGTGTGCACATTTAAACAGCATACATTTAAAAATCACATTAAGCAAATGAGCACTTTGCAAATACAATTTTTTTCATCAGTCCTTATATTTACTGTAATTGTTCACTATATTTAGATGACAAATAATTTAAACTGCCTATTGAAGTAAAGTTTATTTTTCTAATTTGTAATACACAATTAATCATTTATTCACTCTATTAAAGAACATTTTTCTACTGTATTTGTGGATGCCTAAATTCAGTAAAATTTAGATGTAACTAATTTCCAGATTTTAATAATAAAACTTGGGTATTTTATGCTAACCACATATATAAAAATATTCATAATATTAGGTCCTCAAAACAAGCAAATATTAGTTCAGGAACTTATGAGAATTATCTTTTGGTTTTGGATGTTTCTCTTCCAGGTGTGATTAAGTAGAATATGGGTCTTGCCCTTACTCTAATGCAACTACTTTTGTCATTTATCTCACTTTAATCATGTTTTTTTCCTATAGTAAAGAATTTGCCTTTTTTCTATTTATTTGAAAGTCTATCAATTTTTAGTGGATGATTCTTGGTAAACATAATTGATCTCCTATTTATAGGACCTTAAATATGTTATTCAGAGTAAAGAGAATATCTTATTGAATAAAGCAAAAAAATGACAACAATTTAGTTGTGTTTATGTTGGGAAAATAAAATGCATTTTTATTTGTAAGTAAATAATTCAGGACTTCAGTGTTACTTGAGTTTGGAATTCAGAAAAAAATCACTGTATATATATTTATGTGTTCTTCATTTAATTAGGATAATAAATTTTTAACTATTTGTTACTAGAAGAAAACTCTGATTATTTTGAAATACATGCATAGCTGGTTAACAGCCTAGAGTGAGGCAAGAGGGAAGACAATAGCAAGGCACTCTTTTGGTGGCAATTTATTTTAATTCTAAATTAAAGATATTAAATAAATTAGATTAATATATCTATTCATTTAAAGTTTTAATAATGTAATTTCATTCTTACCAACTTTAATGAACTCATGTTGCCTCCCCCCAAATTAAATAATTATCCTATAATGGGAGGATATTTTACTAATGATTCTGCTCCTTTTCACTGATTAGATATAAGATGTAAAAAATGATTTCTCTAGATGTAGATGTACATCACCTGCAGCATGTAGTTTCAAGTCCAGATATCTGCCAAAATCTGCCAGATGCAATTCACATCTGATTAATCCTTTGAATTAAAACTTGCTCATAAATAATATGACTTCATGGTAAAAAAAATCACTGGAAGAAATTCTATGATTTATTATTATGAGGTCACCTATATTATAGGATTTATTTGATATCAGACAAAAGATAAATCAGAATGTTAGACTCCAGGCCATGATTACTGTAGTACCACCATTTCCCCCCGACCCCTTGTCATGATAGCCCAGAGATGTAAGTGCTCCATAGTTTACATGGCACCAGCACAATCATCTTATTTGATTCTCAAAACCACCTAATGAGGAAGACTTATGATAGCCCAGACTTCCAGATAAGGCTTCCAAAAATAACAAAGTTTAATCTATGTGAGCCTAGCCCTTATGATTGTGGTTTATTATAGATAATTTCTGTTATAGGTCAATTTTTTTAATAGCCAATCAAAATCAAGTATGCAGGAGAATAATAATAGCCTTATCAGTACAAAGACAAAAGTGCTAGAAAAACCTGACTTTTATTTACATTTTGGTTTGGTTTTGTTATTACTGTTTTTCATGTATTTTTGGTATTTTCTTAAAATTTTTTTCTCCTAACCTGTACAGTCACATTGGAAATCATTGATATTAAAAACAAAACAATAATTTTCTTAAACTTTTGTCAACCATTGGTCTTTGATCATTAAGAAAATTAAATAAATAATCCCATTTACCATCACATCAAAAAAAATAAAATTATTTTGGATAGGAATAAACCTACCTAATGAGACAAAAGATCTGTACTCCAAAAAATATAGGACATTGATGAAAGAAATTGAAGACAACACAAACAGATGGAAAGATACACTGTGTTCTTGGGCTGGAAGGATCAGTATTATTAAAATGGCCACACTACCCAATTGACAGCTTCAATGCAATCCCTAACAAAATACCAATTGCATTTTTCACAGAACTAGAACAAATAATTTAAAATTTTATGGAAACACAAATGACTGCAAATAGTCAAAACAATCTTGAGAAAGCAGAACAGAGCTGGAGGAATCATGCTCCCTGATTTCAGACTATAGTACAAAGCTACAGTAAGCAAACCAGTATGGTACTGGCACAAAAAAAGACAGGACAGAGAGCATAGAAATGAACCCATGCACTTATGGTCAATTAATCTATGACAAAGGAGGCAAGAATATAAAATAGGGAAAAAATAGTCTCTTCAATAAGTGGTGCTCAGAAAACTGGACAGTTTCATGTCAAAGAATGTAATTAGAACATTCTCTAACACCATACACAAAAATAAACTCAAAATGGATTAAAGCTCTAAATGTAAGACCTGAAACCATAAAATTCCTGGAAGGAAACATAGGCAGGACACTTTTGACATAAAGCATAGCAATCTTTTATTGGATCTGTTTCCTAAAGCAAAGGAAATAAAAGCAAAAATAAACAAATGAAACCTAATTAAACTTAATAGTTTTTGCACAGCAAAGGAAGCTATTAACAATACAAAAAGACAACTTACTGAATGGGAGAAAGTATTTGCAAATGATATGACTGATAAGGGATTAATATTCAAGATATATAAACAGCTCAACAATGAAAAACAAACATCCTGATTAAATAATAAGCAGAAGACCTGAACAGACATTTTTCCAAAGAGGACATACAGATGGCCAACCGGCATATGAAAAGATGCTCAACATCACTAATCATCAGGGAAATGCAAACCAAAACAGCAACGAGATATCACCTCACACCTGTCAAAAGGCTATCATCAAAAAAACCCACAAATAACAAATGTTGGCAAAGATGTGGAGAAAAGCAAACCCTCATACACTGCTGGTGAGAATGTAAATTAGTTCAGCCACTGTGGAAAGAGTTTGGAGGTTCCAGAAAAAATAAAAACAGAACTACCATGTGATCCATGGAGCCTGGTGATTCTTAATAAATAACTTATCTGCTGGAGCCTACCTTATCTCATTAGTAAATTGGGGAAAACAAGAATTTTGTTTAGGTTTGTTGGGGAGATTATAAATCCTGTGCAGAAAACATATGGTTTATAAAAGGAGATTGATTATTTAAAATAATGCATTGTGTGATACATGTTGAGTAAAGAATACAAAATCCTGTGGTGTGTTTCACACGTTACTCAACAAATACATTCCCCAAACTTAGAAACGAATATTGTTCATTGATGGAAAAAAAAAAAAAGAATTTACTTAAAACCCTTTTATTTCATCTCCTTCTATAATTGTTATTGCAATGTTCCAGCATGTGTAAGCAATCACAGAATGAGGAATGAGAGAGAATTAACCATTATTGTCAAAGTTTAATTCCATTATGATATAAACTCCACAAGAACAGTGTCTTGGTCAGTCTCCCAGGACAAAAGAACTGATTTGTTTAGCTGGTGCCTTTGTTTTGAAGAAACTGTACTTGACTGGATAAGCTTATTCAGAGTTCTATCTTTTAGTTCTCCCTGTCTGCAAATAAGAATTGTAATAGGGGCGAGGTGGAGAGAGGTTTTGGAGGAAGAGATGATATTAAATTTACTTCAGAAATTACAGAATTAGTGACTTCTCTGACTGTAGATCTAAACTATTTTCTATAATAATTTTCACACACACACACAGAAAATAGCTGATGCTTTTCATAGCCCAATTTACTAAATTCTTTGGATCTATTCCTACTGTGCTAGGGAAGAAGAGTTTATTTAAACACAATATTTTATTGAAATTGTCTAGTTCTATTTTTTCTTTTCTATCTTTCTTTCCTTTTTTTTCAGTATAACACAATCATCCAAATTGGAAATTATGGTTCTCAATTTACAGGTAACTTGAGAAAGAAAAATTTGATGAAGAACATAATAGTTTTCTTCCTAAAAACTAAAGAAGTTAGATAAATATGTATTAATATATTCTTATCCCCAGTTATCTGGCATTTTATGGTACCATAAAAGTATGTGTTATCCTGATATCACCATTAGGATCAGAATCAGAACAACACAAAAAATTCTACTTATCATTATCACTGTAGTTTTAGTATGAATTAGTTGCTAAGGCCAAAAATGCAAACCCTGTGATTCTCCAGAGATAGAGACATCAGAAGATACATAGAGTCAGAGACAGTAGAGGAAAAATCAATAGATGGAGAATCAAATAGACTGAGTACTACTGAAGACTGAAGAAAGAAAAGACAATAAAATTCCTGCCTTATTTTTTCAATCACCTACTTCAGTCTGCTAACAAAAAAATTATGTCATATTATTAGTTTGATATTGCAATGCTGTTTTCATTTAAATATGTTTGAAATAGAGAAGATCTCTACTTGGCTTACCTTAATGCTACTACATTTCTTAATTAGGAAATGTCTTGTATGCTAGGCTCTACCTATTCAAAAAATAATAAAAAATATATCACATAGTAGATGAATTTACATCTAGCTCTGTATTCTGTACTACTTTCTGAATAGTTATAAACCAATTGTGATGACAGATGGACTGTCTTATCAGAGGGTGAATATAAGTTTCCCCCAACAATCTACTTCCATTTGAGAAGCAGTTGTCAGAGTAAAGAATCTCCTTTGGATTTTCAATTTCTCCCATCTTCTATATATTGGTCCTGGAAAAACTAAGCCTGTCAACTTTGGAAGAGGGCAACTGTTCCTTATTGGCCAAATGGCATTTTAAGTTGAAAATTGAGAATTCTGGCTATAGTTTGGAAGACTATAATGGTAAAATGAACTATTTTGTGTAACATGCAACAATTTTAAGTTGAAAATTGAGAATTCTGTCAATAGTTTGGAAGACTATAATGGTAAAATGAACTATTTTGTGTAACATTCAACAAGGTGAAATTCAGACCACATGAAATAAAATCCAAAGTAATGTAAATTAAGCCATATTCACTGAGAATTACATAAGAAATTAAACTCTAATTTACAAAATAAACAAATTAAATAATTAAAACTACATTCACAAAATAACTTGTATAAGCTATCCATATTTTATTCAGACATATTGAAAGTTATTACAAGATAATGGCTATAATTTCCTGTGCTATGCATTATATCCTTGTTGCTTACATATTTTATACATAGTAGTTTGATTCTCTTAATCCCATACCCTTAATTTGCCCATCCCCACTTCCCTCTCCCCTTTGATAGTCACTAGTTTGTTTTCTATACCTGTGATTCTGTTTCTTTTCTTATATATACTTGTTTGTATTATTTTTTTAGATTCCACATATAAGTGATACAGTTCAGTATTTATCTTTCTTACTGACTTATTTCACTAAGCATAATAATCTCTAGGTCCATTTATGTTGCTGTAAATGGTAGAATTCCATGCTTTTTTATGGTGGTATAATATTCATTTTAGATAGATAGAAAGATAGATAGATAGATAATCTCACATGTTTATCCATTTGCCTCTTGATAGAATCTTGAGTTGCTTCCCTATCTTGGCTGTTGTAAATAGTGCTGGTATGAACGCTAGGGCACATATATACTGTCAAATTAGTGTTTTTGTTTTTTTCCAAATATATACTCAGGAATGGAATTGCTGGATCATGTGGTAGTTTCTATATTTATGTTTTCAAGAACTTCCATACTGTTTTCTATAGTGTCTATAACAATTTACATTTCCACCAACAGTATGCAATCATTCCTTGTTGGTCACATAATTTGCAAATATTTTCTCTACTCTGTAGGTTGTCTTTTCATCTAGTTGATAGTTTCCCTTCCTATGCAAAATCTTTTAAGTTTAATTAGGTCTCATTTGTTTATTTTTGTTTTTATTTCTTTTGACTTAGAAGACAGATCCAAAAAAAAATTGTTATGATTTATATCAAAGAGTGTTCTGCATATGTTTCTCTTCTAGGAGTTTTATGGTTTCAGGTCTTACATTTAGGTCTTTAATTCATTTTGAGCTTATTTTTGTATACGGTGTGAAGAAATGTCCTAATCTCATTCTTTTACATGTAGCTGTTCAATTTTCCCAGTACTGCTTATTGAAGAGACTATCTTTTCCCAATTGTATATTCTTGCTTCCTTTGTCATAGATTAATTGGCCACAGGTACATGGGTTTATTTCTGGTCTTTCTATTCTGTTCCATTGATCTATGGGTCTGTTTTTGTGCCAGTAACACACTGTTTTGATTACTGTAGATTTAAGTATAGCCTGAAGTCTGGGAGTATGGTATCTCCAATTTCTTTTTCCTGAAGATTTTTTTTGGCAGTTCAGTACTGTCTTGTAATACTTTGACTACATCTATAGATGGCAAGCCACATTGATTTTGTTTATTTCTGATTTTGGGGTTTTTGTTTCTTTTTCTTAAAGCAATCTAATTTATTCAATTCTATATTCTCTCACCATTTACCTCATAGAATATATATTTGACCCTTAAAAATGTGAGTTTGAAATACCTAAATCCACTTAAATAGATCACTTAAATGGGGAAATTTTTCAACAGTAAATACTACAGTACTACACCGTTCATTGTTGGTTGAATCTGAAGATGTGGAGGAACCGTTGATGCAGAAGGATGACTATAAAATATACTCAGATTAACCCCCATGTTTTTCAAGAGTCAACTGTAGCATATTAAGGTATCTGCATCACAGTATTGTTAGAATATAAAATATTGAAGAGACTGATTCAATAATAGGATATTGGTTACAAAATAATGTATATTGTTATAAGCATGGCAATTAGGTATGTTTGTTAAAACTATGCATATTATATGATTATTTTATAAAATAATGATAAATGTAAGTCTAAATTTTGTACATATCAAAATATATTTTAAGTAAAAAACTGAATAGTGAAAAATTAATAATATGGAACATTTTTGAGGATTTTAAATCCAAGTTTTAATTTTTTTCTAAGTGTATAAAACACAGTTTTTATATTGGTTGGAACATATCATTAATAAATAAAGCAGACTATATCTTTCTGCATGTTTTACTATTAGATCTTTAGAGATGATGATCCTACATTGTGCTATATGCAACCAGGAATAAATTGTTCATTTCTCTTTACTATCATGAAATGGTCTTAGTATCTACATTAAAAGCTAAAGCACAGCCAGTTACCAGAATGGATGAAAGTTAAGAGTGTACCTCATCTTTGCTTAGTAGAACATAAAACTTGCAGTTAATTGTTATAGTACTGGTTGTTTTCCTAAAGCCTAAGTTTCCTTAGTGCAACATGGAAAGAATAAGTGCTCTTCAGAGTTATAAAGAATTTTAAAGGGGGGAAAAACTTTGTCATCCTAAGACCTGGCAGTTGATTAAGCCCTTCTGTTTGATTTCTAGTAATATATAAGTAAAATATAGAAACAATTACAAAAGTTACAACCTCATTTGAAAACAAGAAAGGGAAAGAAAAACTGTAGGCCAGAAATACAAAGTTCTCCCTTAAAACACATGTACACAATAACATTAAGAAATTAGAGTAGAGTCCTGGCATGGATGTGGGTTGCTGAAATGTGATGTTAATGCTTGGCCAGAAAGAGGAGCCACAACCGCATGGCAGAAAGCTGGAACCAAGTTTGCTGAACAAAGCTAGATAGAGACTGCATACCTCACTCATATGATCCAGAGTTTAAGGCTAGAAAGAAGTCATTTGTCCAGATAAACAGCAAAAAATAGTGTCACTCTGAGACCTGACCTCTAATATCATCTTTGCAAATAATTTGCCTACAGTCATTAAAATTGAAATCTTGGAGTTATAGTTGGTTCTTCTTTCTCTCATGTACAATATCCAAACTATGAGTGAATTCTATATGTTCTACCTTCAAAATATATTTAAAATGCAACTAATTTTTACTATTCCACATTATCATCCTAGACTAAGCCATGATGATCGTGTCTTACCTAGAATACTGGAATACACTCCTAAATGATCTCCCTACCTACATCTTTGTTTCAAACAGACTTTTCTCCATATCTTCCAGAGCCATCATTTTAAAACAAGTCAGCTCATAAAACCCTATAGAATTGACCGACAGCATTTTACACTACAGAAAAAAGGGTAAATTTCTTTCAATTACTTTTAAAAAAACTAAATGATCTGCTTCTCCTATCCAACTACCTCCCCAAATACAACCCCTCCCATTCTGACATCACTCACTATACTCTATCTTGACTGGGCTTTTTTTAATTTCATGAAGTTTGGTACTCACTACAAGGTGAGAACATAGAAACATATATAATGAGCTTTTGAACATTGGCAGGTAATTTCCTGGGCCTTAGGATCTAACTATGTCTTTTGGGACTAGAATGAAAGATCACTATGAGTGAAAAAGACCTTTCCTGAATATCCTAGTAAAGGAAACCCTCTAAATATTTCAGTCACTGTCAATTTCACAATCAATGTAATGACTTTTGATTTGTCACCTTGGATAGGCTTCATTCCCTTTATTCAATCAAACACAAATCTAGGTGTTGCCGTGAAGGGATTTTTCAGATGTAATTAAAGGCCCTGAGTTGAATTTAAGTAAGAGATTATCCAGAACAATCTGAGTGGGCCTGCCTTAATCAGTTGGAAGGTTACCCTGAGACAGACAAGAAATCCTGTGCACAACAAATTCAGCTCATGACTGTGGCATTTGAGCCTCCCTGTAACCTCCTTCTGACTGCTTGACCTATAGATTTCAGACCTGCTTAGCCAGCCCCCACAATTGTATAAGTCAACACTTATAATTTTTAAAATATATATGGATTATATATTTATAGTTAAATATATGTTTGTGCATAGATACCATATGTGTATGTGTATGTAGTATTTTTACAGGCATACATAGCTTATCCTACTATGCCAAAAATTGATTGATATAATCACAGGGCAAGATGAACTTGAATCCTTTATTTTTCTGATTATTGTCTTTCTTCTACAGCCAATTATGAGATCCATGACAGATATGGGAGAAACCATATCTCTCTTTTCCCTTACCAAACGTATGTCACTTTATCACTTAACATTAGTTAGTATGCTACAGTATCAAATTGACTGTGAAACTGAGTGGTGAAATATAACAAATATTTTATACTCATGAAGGTCTTCTGAGAATTAGAAGGATCTTTAGAACTACATTATTCCAATCAATTACTCATGAATCTAGACTGCTTTCATTTTGCAGTCCTGTAAGATCAATGGTTGCTTTTAGATCTCCCAGAAGGGAATATAATGAAAGAGTTGTCACTTTGTGACTGTAAGTAATTTCACTCAGAAGTGATACATGGCCCTGCCCAATTTCAAAGAGGCTGGAGGAATATGCAGAAATGTGGGTATTTTAGGGGCACTGTATATATCTGCAATATTTAGTAAATGACTGAAGCATATTAGACACTAAATAATTGTTTATATAGCAAATGAATTAGTGAAAAATATTAATACTCCTCCACAAAAATATGCTGATTTCTTTATAATTTGACTAATATTTGATGATGATATATATTCTTTAAATACAACTCTTCTTTAGCAGTTTAATTTAGTATGCTAATTTCAAAAATATGGTTCACTACATGTAGAGTTCTTCTTTACACACTATACTTGGGAGCTATTCTATATGTAGTATTTAAGTATTTATACTATGACCCTAAATAGTGTCCCAACTATGTAGAAAAATCTTTGAGGTGTTTCAGGCTATTTTCTCTGGGAAACTTAGTGACAGGCACTCTATTCATACTTATAATGAGAATAGGCCTTCTAAACATCTAGCTTCTTTCCCGGTGCACACTTAAATTAGATCTTGAGGTTTATAAACACTTCTGTCACTGTTAACCTGACTAGGAAATATGATCTAAATTATAGTTGCATACTATTCAATGAGAGTGGTTGAAAATACAGACTGAAATTAAATTCCAGCTCTGTTATTTCCTGATTGTGAGATACTAGTCAAGTTATCTATAGGAATATTGAGACAGGTTGAGGGAATTTATTGAAATATTTTTAACACTAATTGGCACAAATTAAAGATTTCAAAAAGTTAAGTATTAGTGTATAAAAATAGAAAAAAAGATTAGCTTTATAATTATTGTCATTGGAATTGAATTATGTAGCTTGGACTTAGTTACATATTGTACAATTTTGATCAGGTGTAAATGATCATAACCTGACTAATTAATAATTATATCAATCTATTTTAATATTTTAATTATTCTTAGGACTGATTCCACTATTCAGTAATTTGACTTTATGAAGCCATCATTCTATTAAAATGAGGCTGTGTAATCTAATCAATCTTCCTCTATTAAAGAGGCAAATTTCGCATTTCCTCTAGTAATATCATCAAAATTATCCCTGTAAACATGCATGTATGGGAATGTGTGTGAATGGAAAATTTATATAAAATATATGAATGCCATTTCCTAGCTCTATTTTGTATAGAGTACAGCTTGAAAAGAAAATTATTTTTCTTGTCTGGTAATTATTTTACCCATGAGAATGCTAAGGAGTTAATGTTCTATAATTTGATAACTGTATCCATTGACTAAGTTTTCACTAATTTACTTATATCTCAGATACATTCAAGAGAAAATACAAAATTTCCCAGAAGGAAGAATAGTAGTCAGATATAACCATTTAAATGTCAAGCTTTTAAAGTTCTCATAACAAATTTGTTTTCTCTTAACAAATCATTTTGTTGAACATTCCACACACTTCCCAATATTGGCCTTGCATTTCTTACAATGACTATTTTGTATTATTGTACCCTATGTTATTTTACTCTTTTTACTCTAATCCATACATCAAAATGCTGAACTTCTCAGTTGTGCTTTCAAATGTACATAATTACTATCCTTTAGAATTATGGCCATTTTATGTTGACTATTTATTTTCCTTATAAATTATAATATATTTGACTGAAAATGAAAAACTGGTGTGAATACATCATGTATCATACAGGTAAGAATTCAATAAAGCTATATTACTTTTTTCTGATGTAAATGACTAATTAATTTTGTTATAAAATTATAAAGGAATTTGACTAATATTCTCATCATGATGTAATATGTGGTATTTTAATGTGTTTAAAATTCGTTTTAACCTTTAAGTTGGAGTATTTCATATTGGAAGGCAAGGAGCAACTGCTAGCTAAATCAAATATGTATTTCAAGTAAGGATATTTCACATTGCAGTCAGGGAAACGTAGCTTTTATGATAATGCTTCAATTTTTATCAAAATTGATCCCCTTTCTAAAATGATTCCACTCAACTCACCCTACTCATTAACATGAAATATATGAAGGACATCTGTCTCTTAGGAAACCAATAATACCTCTGTCCCTGGAGAAAACTTCATCTGAATACCCAGATATCATGGGCTGGACTGTCTAAAATATGGGGTGCAGGTGGGAAGGCCTCATTTTAATTGCTCAAAAATAACTCTATTTAAAAGTTTGAAGTGGAATTTTTACAACTTATTGAGGTCACCTTCATCTCTTACATATTAATTGAAATGATTTTTTTCATACTTGTCTTCAAGCATATAGAAGAACATTTGAAGGATCTTGTTAAGCACACTCCAGTACTTAACTATAATTTCACAGTGTTCTGAAGAATGTGCTGGTGAAATATACAATTAATAAAAATGTTACATCATAGAAGTTATAAAGATTTACATCAAAAAAAAATCATATTCCACTTAATGCTTCCTTAATCGTAGCAGATAATTGAGACCTTCTCATTGTAAAGTTAAAAATACCATTTCCTTAAGGAACAGCAGTCTGGAATGGGTTCAGAGAAAGATTAGGTAAGCAATGCACTCTGTACTTTGTCTTCATAAATCAATGAGACCATTAAAAATCAAGTGCATCAAAACACGCTGTCAAATTGGGGCTATCACATAATGATTATAAGGTTGCTATTGATAAAGTTCCAGTTTGTTACAAAAAAAAAGATACTCACTTTTCTATATAAACCTCCTTTACTTCCCTTTATCTTACTATCTGAAAGATTGTACAAGCAAGCAAAAACCTCCATCCCCTTGCCAACATAACACTGAAAAACAAACTAACCACTTTAACTGGGGCAACAAAATGGACCCAAATATTGTGTTTTGCTAGAATACAAAAGTAATTTACATTCAAAATTCTACAATAAAAAATAGTATCTTCTCTGACATATGAAAATCTGCTTTTTATGCAAGGTGAGTTTTGATGTTCTAGGCCATCCAAACCCCAAAGTGTCACAGATTGGCTCCATAAGAGGCCAAGCTGCCCAGCTACAATTTTACACTATCACAAAAATTAATACCCTATTGAAAACAGATTTGTGGTGAGATATTATAAAATCAACTTGAAAATACAATGTTAATATAAATGAGAGTATTTTCTTCTAGTTTACAGTTATGAATTTGCTTATATAATGTTTAAACTAATTAAGTCATTTTCCATGTAATCTTTTGATAATGACATACAAAAATATTAAAGAAAACACAGTATTTAGGAACAGATGCTTTGTTTTTGATCTGTCACCCTTAATTAACTATAATTAACTAAAAGAGTATTTAATTTTAATTCTTTAATATAGGAGTTGAAAAATGATTTAAAATTCAAGATAATTTTAAATTTTATAAGAAACACTGAGATATAGTTAACAAGGAAGTTATATATGTATAATTATAAGTATGATTCATGTAATTGTGAAAAAAGGTACCATTTCTGTTTATAACCTATTGCTGTTAAGACCAGATCTTTCCTATTTAGGTATCCAAAGTAGCTACTTATCTTTGATTTGACCTTAAGAAACCTATTTGATATATTATTCACCATTAAAATATGGAGGAAATTTAGAAAATCATTCATTTTATTACCAAATGGTACACTGGATATTAATATAATAACACCTACACCAACACCAATCTCTATTTTTCAGCATTGTGTATTAATATAAATGCTGATAATTTATACTAATAAAACTCACCCTATTATTTTTATTAATTTACTCACACTGAATAAGTGTTGTGAACAGTCAAAATTTAGAATTAAATGTACCCCACTAATTTGGCAATGACAATGACATGGTAGACAGCTGAGAAGTTTCTTTTGTTCTTCTTAAGCTATTTTGGACTTCAAATATACTTTGTGAAGAGAGCACAAAGCCTCTGTAAAATTACATTACATTTAGTAACATCTGTAAAAAATGGTTAAGGTAAATTGCTAAATTTTCACTATTTAATCTAAGATAGAAGAGTATAGGCATTTTCTGTTCCTTGAAAATCTTTTAGTGTGTAAAACATTTTGAGCACCAACACACTACAAATTAGCACCAACACACTACAAATTAGACAGTAAAGAACAGGAAAAATATTTTGTTGTGGGACCAGAAATAACTAAGTCCTATTTCTGGGTCAACCATTTATCAAAGTGTGATCCTGTGCAATTTGAACAATATTTTGAAATATCACTTTATGCAATTTAAAAAATAATTCCTTACATTCAGGTTTATCATGACTAAACACAATATATTACACATATAAAAGTACTTAACACATGTTATTTTGCCATTCTTTGGATTGACATATACACACTGCTATGTTTAAAACAGATAACAAGGACATACTATACAGCACAGGGAACTCTGCTCAATATTCTGTAATAACTTAAATTGGAAAAGAATTTGAGAAAGAACAGATTCATGTATATGTATAATCGAATAACTTTGTTGTACACCGGACACTAACACAGCATTATTAATCAGCTATACTCCAATATAAAATAAAAATTAAAAAAATAAAAAGAATCCAAAATCACACTGAATTTCTCATAGTAAGAACTATAGTGATATCAGAGTTCACATTACTGAATTGATTTCTATGACCTTGTAAAAATTTCTAAGACTCTCTGAATCTTGTGTCTTTATCATAAATACGACTATAAAAAGTTGTGCCCTAAAATTTAAATGAGATACCATTTGCTAATTACCTAGTGTAAGACAGTTATAAATATTATAATAATTGTTTTTGAGTGATCTGATTTAAAAGGATGATTCTCTTATTAGAATTGAAGATCAGAAGACCTTCATATTTTCATTTAAACTCCACTTGAAGACTCCAATTTCTGATTTTCCAAGAAGAATTAATAATATAAAATAAAGCACACTGAAAATGGACACACCCTAAAGACTTATTCAGACACTACTCTAGTTATCAATATCTGTTGAGCTACCATTATATTTGATGGTATCTCTTAATGTGCTTTTCCTTTCCATAATATGATAGGAAAGTAAAAGCATATTGAGAGACTGCATGAGAGATGCTATGCTAAAATTATATTCCATATAAGAATTTCTTATTTTTTCTTGAGACAAAGGGACATATTATATTTGAGTGAATGTGTTCAGACTAACAATACCAATACCATAGACTGTACTTCATAAGAGCAAAATGCCATTTACTGATGTTCTAAACAACAACAAAAAGGAGGAATAAATAGAACTACACTTATTAAGCCTTCATTTATTTCTGATTTAAAGATTTTCCTCAAATGGTTTCTATAAATATTTGAGGAAATTATACAATAGTTGGTTGATCAGCACAGAAAGAACTATCACATTGCTTTTCTTTTAAAGTTCATTTTGTGAATAAAGTGTTCAGTTTTCTGGATAAAAGATGAAATACAACTCAAGCAGTCCAACAATCTAAACCTGATGATTAGTGAAGAAGTCATCAAGACACTTATGCAAATATGATGTGCACACATAATTACTGAGAAAGTAAGAAATGCCATTCAAGATAACAGGTGCCATATCCTGGGGTGCTTTTTCTGCATTGAACAGCAAATAAGTGCTGTGAGTCTAACACTAATGATGGATAAAAAAAGCATTTTAATAAGTCATGTAATGGCACTCAACGCAAGAATCCAAATACAAGTAAATCAAGTAACTTATAAGAGATTTTATATTTTGCTACAAAGAAATTCTTAAAATAAATCTTTTACAAGTTGCTACCAAAGACCATCTATGGATCATGCTTACAAATGTCTTCTAATGTTTATATTTTAAAATTCTAAAATCACATTACTATTCTTTCTATAATATTTTATACAGGATTAGCCACATGACAGTAGCCTATACAGCAAAATAGTTTGCCAGATACACTGTTTTATCACCATTCCAGAAATGTAAAGCTACTTAAGGGACAGGACCTAAAAAATACTAGCAATTTTTCTCTCTACTATTTATAAGCTGATTTTGGTAAGTACAGTAATTTAGATGCTAGAAGGTAACACGTAAAAGTTTTATGAGGTAAACACATTTGATTAGCAAACAAAGCAGAAAATATATAGTCCAGTGCTTTACATTTGAAGAAAAAATTAAAATTCAATAATATTTTCCATATATATATATATATATATATATATATATATTTTTTTTTTTTTTTTTTTTTTTTTTGCGGTACGTGGGCCTCTCACTGTTGTGGCCTCTCCCGTTGCAGAGCACAGGCTCCGGACGCGCAGGCTCAGAGGCCTTGTCTCACGGGCCTAGCCGCTCCACGGCATGTGGGATCTTCCCGGACCGGGTAACGAACCCATGTCCCCTGCATCGGCAGGCGGACTCTCAACCACTGTGCCACCAGGGAAGCCCATATTTTCTATATTTTAAATAACTTATTGTTAAATGAATTGTTCAATTTCTACAGATTATGTTCAAACATTGTATACCTGGAATATGGAAGCATTTATATTTTCACTGGCTTTTCTAATTTGACAATTTATGTTTTCACCTTTCTTCTGGTTTCCATTTTTATTGAGACCATTAATATTTTTTAACGTCTTTATTGGGGTATAAGTGCTTTACAATGTTATGTTAGTTTCTGCTGTATAACAAAATTAATCAGGTATATGTATACATAAATCTCCATAACCCCTCCCTCTTGTGTCTCACTCCCACCCAGCCTATCTCACCTCTCTTTATTACCTCTCGGTCACAAAGCACCGAGCTGATCTCCCTGTGCTATGCAGCTGCTTCCCACTAGCTGTCTATTTTACTTTTGGTAGTGTCTATATGTCAATGTTACTCTCTCACTTCATCCCAGCTTACACTTCTCCCTCTCCATGTCCTCAAGTCCATTGTCTACATCTGTGTCTTTATTCCTGTCCTGTCTCTAGGTTCATAAGAACCATTTTTTTTTTAAGATTCCATATATATGTGTTAGCATACAATATTTGTTTTCCTCTTTCTGACTTACTTCACTCTGTATGACAGACTCTAGGTCCATCCACCTCACTGCAAATAACTCAATTTCGTTTCTTTTTATGGATGAGTAATATTTTAAGGAACCTCCATACTGTTCTCCATAGTGTCTATATCAATTTACATTCCTACCAACAGTGCAAGAGGGTTCCCTTTTCTCCACACACTCTCTAACATTTATTGTTTGTAGATTTTTGATGATGGCCATTCTGACCGGTGTGAGGTGAAACCTCATTATACTTTGATTAACATTTCTCTAATGATTAATGATGTTGAGCATCCTTTCATGTGTTTGTTGGCCATCTGTATAACTTCTATGGAAAAATGTATATTTAGGTCTTCTGCCCGTTTTTGGATTAGGTTGTTTAGTTTCCTTGATATTGAGCTGAACCAGCTGCTTGTATATTTTGAGATTAATCCTTTGTCAGTTGCTTCATTTGCAAATATTTTCTCCCATTCTGAGTGTTGTCTTTTCATCTCACTTAGTGCTTCATTTGCTGTGCAAAAGCTTTTAAGTTTCATTAGGTCTCATTTGTTTATTTTTGTTTTTATTTCCATTTCTCTGGGAGGTGGGTCAAAAAGGATCTTGCTGTGATTTATATGATACAGTTCTCTATGTTTTCCTCTAAGAGTTTTATAGTGTCTGCCTTAAATTTATGTCTTTAATCCATTTTGAGTTTATTTTTGTGTATGGTCTTAGGGAGTATTCTAATTCCATTATTTTACATATAGCTGTGCTGTTTTCCTAGCACCATTTATTGAAGAGGCTCTCTATTATCCATTGGATATTCTTGCCTCCTTTATCAAAGGTAAGGTGACCATATACACATGGGTTTATCTCTGGGCTTTTTGTCCTGTTCCTTTGAACTATGTTGCTGTTTTTGTGCCAGTACCATATTGTCTTGATTACTGTAGTTTTGTAGTATAGTCTGAAGTCAGGGAGCCTGATTCCTCCAGCTCCTTTTTTCTTTCTCAAGATTGCTTTGGCTATTCTTGGTCTTTTGTGTTTCCATACAAATTGTGAATTTTTTTATTCTAGTTCTGTGAAAAATGCAATTGGTAGATTGATAGGGATTGCATTGAATCTGTAGATTGCTTTGGTTAGTATAGTCATTTTCACAATATTGATTCTTCCAATCCAAGAACTTGGTATATCTCTCCATCTGTTTGTATCATCTTTAATTTCTTTCATCAGTGTCTGATAGTTTTCTTTATACAGGTCTTTTGTCTCCTTAGGTAGGTTTATTCCTAGGTATTCTTTTTGTT
Organism: Stenella coeruleoalba; assembly: GCF_951394435.1. Taxonomy (NCBI): domain Eukaryota; kingdom Metazoa; phylum Chordata; class Mammalia; order Artiodactyla; family Delphinidae; genus Stenella; species Stenella coeruleoalba. Next base: position 108,408,802 of record NC_137150.1, on the reverse strand, counting down.
GCAATGGTAAATGGGTGTGGTTCCTTAATTACTCTTTCAGGTTTTTCATCAGTGTATAGGAATGCAAGAGATTTCTGTGCATTAATTTTGTATCCTGCTACTTTACCAAGTGCATTTATTAGCTCTAGTAGTTTTCTAGTAGCATCTTTAGGATACTCTATGTATAGTATCATGTCATCTGCAAACAGTGACAGTTTTACTTCTTTTCTGCTTTGGATTCCTCTTATTTCTTTTTCCTCTCTGATTGCTGTGGCTAAAAATTCCAAAACTATGTTGAATAATAGTGGTGAGAGTGGGCAACACTGTCTTGTTGATGATGTTAGAGGAAATGGTTTCAGTTTTTCACCATTGAGTGTGATTTTGGCTGTGGGTTGTCATACATGGGCTTTATTATGTTTAGGTAGGTTCCTTCTATGCCCACTTTATGAAGAGTTTTTGTCATAAATCAGTGTTGAATTTTGTCAAACCTTTTCCTGCATCTATTGAGATGATCATATGTTTTTTATCCTAAAATTTGTTAATATGGTGTATCACACTAATTTACTTGCATATATTGAAGAATCTTTGCATTCCTAAGATAAACCCCACTTGATCATGGTGTATGATCCTTTTAATGTGCTGTTAGATTCTCTCTCTTTCCTAGTATTTTGTTGAGTATTTTAGTGTCTACGTTCATCAGTAATATTGGCCTATAGTTTTCTTTTTTTTGTGACACCTTAATCTGTTTTTGGTATCAGGATGATGGTGGCCTCATAGAATGAGTTTGGGAGTGTTCCTCCCTCTGCTATATTTTGGAAGAGTTTGAGAAGGACAGGTGTTATCTCTTCTCTAAATGTTTGATAGAATTCACCTGTGAAGCCATCTGGTCATGGGTTTTTGTTTGTTGCAAAATTTTTAATCTCAGTTTCAATTTCAGTTCTTGTGATTCATCTATTTATATTTTCTATTTCTTCATGGTTCAGTCTCAGCAGGTTGTGCTTTTCTAAGAATTTGTCCATTTCTTCCAGGTTGACCATTTTATTGGCATATAGTTGCTTGTAGTAATCTGTCATGATCCTTTGTATTTTTACAGTGTCAGTTGTTACTTCTCATTTTTCATTTGTAATTCTGTGATTTGAGTGTTCTCCCTTTTTTTTTTCTTGATGAGTGTGACTAAAGTTTTATCAATTTTGTTTTTCTTCTCAAAGAATCAGCTTTTAATTTTATTGACCTTTGATATTGTTTCCTTCATTTCTTTTTCATTTATTTCTGATCTGTTCTTTATGATTTATTTCCTTTTGTTAACTTTGGGGATTTTTTGGTTCTTCTTTCTCTAATTGCCTTAGGTGTAAAGTTAGGTTGTTTATTTGAGATTTTTCTTGTTTCTTGTTGTAGGGTTGTATTGTTATAAATTTCTCTCTTAGAAATGCTTTTGCTGCATCCCATAGGTTTTGGGTCATCGTGTTTTCATTGTCATTTGTTTCTAGGTATTTTTGACTTCCTCTTTGATTTCTTCAGTGATCTCTTGGTTATTAAGTAGTGTATTGTTTAGCCTCCATGTCTTTGTATTTTATACAGCTTTTTTCCTGTAATTGATATCTAGTCTCATAGCATTGTTTTCAGAAAAGATACTTGATAGGATTTCAATTTTCTTAAATTTACCAAGGCTTGATTTGTGACCCAAAGTATGATCTATCCTGGAGAATGTTACATGAGCACTTGAGAAGAAAGTGTATTCTGTTGTTTTTGGATAGAATATCCTATAAATATCAATTAAGTCCATCTTGTTTAATGTGTCATTTAAAGCTTGTGTTTCCTTATTTGTTTTCATTTTGGATGATCTGTCCATTGGTGAATGTGGGGTGTTAAAGTCCTCTCCTATGATTGTGTTACTGTTGATTTCCCCTTTATGGCTGTTAGCATTTGTCTTATGTATTGAGGTGCTACTATGTTCGGTGCAGAAATATTTACAATTATTATATCTTCTCTTGGATTGATTCCTTGATCATTATGTAGTGTCCTCCTTTGTCTCTTGTAATAGTCTTTATTTTAAAGTCTATTTTGTCTGATATGAGAATTGCTACCCCACCTTTCTTTTGGTTTCCTTTTGCATGGAATGTCTTTTTCCATTCCCTCACTTTCAGTCTATATATGTCTCTAGGCTTGAAGTGGGTCTCTTGTAGACAGCATATGTATGGATATTGTGTTTTTTTTTTTTTTTATCCATTCAGCCAGTCTAGGTCTTTTGGTTGAAGCATTTAATCCATTTACATTTAAGGTAATTATTGATATGTATATTCCTATTACAATTTTCTTACTTGTTTTGCATTTGTTTTTGTAGGTCTTTTCTTTCTCTTGTGTTTCCTGCCTAGAGAAGTTCCTTTAGCATTTGTTGTAAAGCTGGTTTGGTGGTGTTGAACTCTCTTAGCTTTTGCTTGTTTGTAAAGGTTGTAATTTCTCCATCTAATCTGAATGAGATCCTTGTTGGCAGAGTAATCTTGGTTGTAGGTTTTTCCCTTTCATCACTTTAAATATGTCCTGCCATTCCCTTCTGGATTTCAGAGCTTCTGCTGAAAGATTAGCTGTTAACCTTATGGAGATTCCATTGTATGTTATTAGTTGTTTTTCCCTTGCTGCTTTTAATGTTTTTTCCTTGTATTTAATTTTTGATAGTTTGATTAATATGAGTCTTGGCATGTTTCTCCTTGGATTTATCCTGTATGGGACTCTCTGTTCTTCCTGGACTTGATTGCCTATTTCCTTTCCCATGTTAGGGAAGTTTTCAACCATAATGTCTTCAAATATTTTCTCAGACACTTTCTTTTTCTCTTCTTCTTCTTGGACCCCTATAATTCAAATGCTGGTGGGTTTAATGTTGTCCCCAATGCCTTGGAGCCTGTCCACCATCCTTTTCATTCTTTTTTCTTTATTCTACTCTGAGGTAGTTATTTTCACTCTTTTATCTTCCAGGTCACTTATCCATTCTTCTGCCTCAGTTATTCTGCTATTGGTTACTTCTAGAGAATTTTTAATTACATTTATTGTGTTGTTCATGATTGTTTGCTTGCTCTTTAGTTCTCCTAGGTCCTTGTTATACATTCCTTTTATTTTCTCCATTCTATTTCTAAGATTTTGGATCATGTTTACTATCATTTCTCTGAGTTATTTTTCTCATAGTCTGCCTATTTCCTTTTCATTTGTTTGGTCTGGTGGGTTTTTACCTTGCTCCTTCTTCTGCCACGTATTTCTCTCTCTTCTCATTTTGTTTAACTTACTGTGTTTGGGATCTCCTTTCACAGGCTGCAGGCATTGTTCCCATTGTTTTTGGTGTCTGACCCCAGTTGGTAAGTTTGGTTCAGTGAGTTGTGTAGGTTTCCTGGTTGAGGGGACTTTTGCCTGTGTTCTGGTGGGTAGGGCTGGATCTTGTCTTTGTGCTGGGTAGGACCATGTCTGGTGGTGTGTTTTGGTGTGTCTGTGAACTTATGATTTTAGGCAGCCTCTCTGCTAATGGGTGGGGTTGTGTTCCTGTCTTGCTAGTTGTGTGGCATTGGGATCCAGCACTGCTGCAGGCTGACCGTTAGTTGGAGCTGGGTCCTAGCATTGAGACAGAGATGTCTGGGAGCTATCTCTCCAACTGATATTACATGGGACCAGGAAGTCTCTGGTGGTCCAATGTCCTGAACTCAGATCTCCCACCTCAGAGGCTCAGGCCTGACACCAGGCTGGAGCACCAAGACCCTTTCAGCCACATGGCTCAGAAGAAAAGGGAGCAAATAAAGTTAGAAAAAAATTATTAAAATAAAATAATAATAAAAAAATAAAAGAAGAGGGCTACCAAACCAATAAACAAATCCACCAACGATAACAAGTTCTAAAAACTAAACTAAGATAAACATAAAAATCAGAAACAAATCAGTTGCAGATAGCACACTCCAAGTCTACTGTTGCTCCCAAAGTCCACTACCTCAATTTTGGGACGATTTGTTGTCTACTCAGTTATTCCACAGAAACAGGTACATCACGTTGATTGTGGGGATTAAATCCACTGCTCCTGGAGCTGCACAGAGAAATTTCTCTTTCTCTTCTTTGCTTGCACAGCTCCTGTTGTTCAGGTTTGGTTTTGGCCCCTCCTCTGCTTGTAGGTCGCCTGAGGGCATCTTTTGGGAAGTCTGAAGTCTTCTGCCAGCATACAGTAGGTGTTCTGTGGGAGTTGTTCTATATGTAGATGTAGATGTATTTTTGTAGATGAATTTTTGATGTATTTGTGGAGAAGAAGGAGATCTCCATGTCTTACTCCACTGACATCTTGGAGGTCTCTTCAAGACCATTAATATTTTATAACAAACAACTCAAGGACATTATGGATTAGATCAGAAAAAGTGGCTGTGAATTCAGTTATAAGGAGGATGCATATAACGTTAACAGAAATTATGAATGCTTTTGGCTTATGCACCTTGAGGTAATGGTTTCTAGCATTAAAGATTTATAGTAAAATTTAAAAGATATGGTTGCTATAAAAGTCCAAATAAAACTGTTTTGCCATGTATGCACTCATCCACATAAAAGTTTGACCAAGCTATTATTAATATAGGAGCACAATGATTTATAGTTAAATAATATAGGAGCTATTATTAATATAGGAGCAAAATGATTTATAATTTTCTTTTTTAGTAAGACAATACAATTTCAAATGTATTTTTTAAAACTTGAAGGATATTAAATGATTATGTATTTATATTTGCATGCATTTCTTGACTGACTCACTTTTACTATCATCATTTTTACACATTTGAAAATTTTCCATTTAGAAATAGAAGGAAAAACCTGATGATGCATCTCACAATAAAAGTTCTCTCAAACTTTAAGATTTTCTTACTCTGATACAATTGGAATTTTTTATGTTTTGGTCTTGGTTACCTTTTTCTATAACAATAATCATTGATCTGTTATAAACAAGACATTTCAGATAACAGAGAAAATGCTTTTAAAATAAAATGGAAAATGTTCTCTTTCAGTCATCCACATATTCAAAGACACATGCTAGGTGCTTTATTTGTACCATTAAAGCCTCTATGCACTTGGACCACAGTATTGAGCCAACAAAAAGCTATCCTACTTAGCTGCATTTCTTGTGAAGGAAGAATATTGTTAAGAAAACAGACCCAGAATGGAGTTGCTTATGTAAAGCCCCAGGTCACCAAACTGAAACTTAACTTAGTTACAGTTTTGACTCTCCGAAAAAATGGAATCTTAGCCAGACAATCAGGAATCACCTCATCAAAAATAGTTAGATAATCTACCCAGTAACCAACCACACCCCTCACAACACTTTATCACCTATAAAGAAATTTTGCAATAACAAATCCACTTTTTGCCTAGTATAACTTCCTTGTTCTTGCTCCCTTCTGCAAAAATCTCCCTTTGGAGATTCTTTTTATCTGCTAGATTGTATGCTGCCTGATTCATGAATCACTGAACAAAGCCAATAAGATCTTTAAAATTGACTCAGTTAAATTATGTTCTTTGACAACAATTTTAAAAATTAGCACTCTAGATGATAATATATGCTTGGCATATATTTTAAAGGCATACTATTTTAAAGAGGATAATCAGGAAGGGTCTCAAATATAAGCTAATATTTGACAAAAATGCCTAAAGCATGAGACACCAAACTACATGGATATCAGAGGGAAGAATGTTCTAAGCTCAGAAATAGCAAGTACAAAGTACTGAAGTTGTAATATATTTGCCACACTAGAGGAATAGAGAGGACACTCGTGTTTCTGGATTGAATGAGCAAATGGAGAAGTAATAGAAAATGAAAGCAGAGACTTGAGAGGGAGGCAAGAGTGTTTGAAAACCTTATATGAGATTTTTAATTCCAATTTGAAGAAACTAAGATGCCATTTGAGAAATATGATTAGAAGAATGACTCTCTGAAAAGGATCTCCTTAGCTGCTATGTTTGGAATGGATTGGGGAGGAAAATCAAAGGCAGAAATATGGATAACATTTTCAGGCTATAGGACAATTTGGCCAAGAGTTAATTGTAGCTTGGACCAGCTTATTAAGACAGATGTGTTTAAAAGTATTGGATTCTGGTATGTTTTGAAGATAAAGTAAACAGGATTTGTTGAGGAGCTTGCTATGAGATATGATGGACAAAATAAAAAATGACTACAAGTTTGTTGGTCTGAGCAACTGGAAGAGTGGAGTTGCTATTTATTATGAAGAGAAGAATGCAAAATAGCCAGTTTTGGAGGGAAGATTATGAGATTAAATTTGACTTGTTAAGCTTGATATACCTAACAGAAATCAAAGAAAATGCACAGTTAAATATACTAATTTACACATTACAAGATTGATCTTCCATAGATATATAAATTAGGAAAAAATAATTTTATGGTATTTATGTGATATATAAACCATGAAACTAGAAGAGAAAATGTACAGAACTGGTCCAGATAGAGAACAGAAGAATCATGAGGCCTGAGTGTTGAAGCAAGTCAAATTAAAAATTTGAAGGGATAAGAAGGAAAAACTAAAGGAATTAAAAAGCAGCAGATTGTAAGGAAGGAATAAAATCAGGAGTGTGTGATACTGTGAAGTCAAAGGAGGAATGGGTACCTAAATTGTTCAAGTACTACAAATCGGTCAAATAAAAGGTTGAGTATTGACCATTAGAATTAGGACAATAGGGGTCATGGTTTATGTTGAGTAACAGTTTGAGTGGAATAGTATGGGGGAAAGATAATTATAGTGAGTTAAAGGATGGGATCCTAAGATTGAGTACAAAGCAAGGATGTTTTCTCTCACCACTTCTGTGCAACAGGGGACTAGAGATCCTAGACAGACAGAACATCAAGTTAACCAAAAGGAATAATAAAGAAATAAATAAAAATAAAACTGCCTTTATTTTGATATGGAAAGATTATCTGCATAAGAAACTCAAAAGACTTGGTTTCTTAAAAAATAATTTGTAGAATATGTAAGTTTATCAATGTCTTTAGGAAAATGAGAAAATATAGTAAGATTATCAGGCAGCATTAAGGACCCAGCAGTTACTGGTAGTAATGGATTTAAAAATGAGTTAATGTAGTGTTTCCTTCTTCTCTGGCCATATTTAGTGGCACATATTCAGCCACTGAAGAGGTATAAAAATGGATTTAATAAGGTGATATTTTTTCAGATATGTACTTCAGAAGGAGAGAGAAAGGGAATTGAACATGTGAATTGGGTAACAAAAAACAAAACGAATGTGGTCAGTATCAATAGATTTTCAGATCTAGTAAGTTCTAAAAAATTTGGAGTCAGGGTGCTTGTGAGAGAGAAATGGAAAGGTTGTTACTTGGAAAGTGGGATGCATAAAACTGAGGTTAGCATATTGGTACCATTCTTGGTAATGACAAAAATCACTGGTGAGGCAGTGTAGAGGAAAAGCTCCCTGAAAAACTCAAGGACTGAGAAAATTTGAGACACAGGTACCTCAACATAAATATTGAAATGATCAAATATTATGACAGGAATATTTTAATTAATAGGTTGAGTAACAATGACATCTGCAGTTGATTATAAAAAGTAGGAAAAATGAGAGGAAATAATTTGATTTTCAAAAGACTAAAGTCTAAGTGTTCATAGGAAAAAATAAGTGAGAATAGAACCAGAGAGAAGGTGTTGATATGTAGAGTGGAAATACTATGACTTTGCTCACCCTGATCTCCTTAGTGTCCTCGAGAGAATGGTGGGATTCATGTAAACCAAGAGACAACTGTATAAATGAAGTCATCAATTAATTAGTACACACTAAGAAATATTACTTTCATGTGTTCCAGATACTTCAATATGCTGGGACAATGCATATTTTTAATATATTGCATTTAAATTCTACATTCTTGAAAGACAAGAATATTGTCAGGCACAATTATTTATTTGTATGAGAATATTGTTAACTATGTGTGTTTTCTGCTGAGACCTCAGAGAATAATTTTTTTAATCTTGTTTTAACCTTATTCATGTTCTGTTCCTTGGTTTGCTTTAACTATATCTGAATAAATATGTTTCATATTCCCGAGGATGCATACAGTCTTACATATGGAAACTAAATTTCTCCAACTGAGGTTAAGAAGAATTCTGTTATTTAACTTTTTTTATTTCTTAAAATAAAATCAAATAATAATGTATTCATATCATTTAATCTCTTATGTAAGTATATTTCATCCAATATAGCCAATATGGACACACTGATACATTATACAAAGTAATTTCAGTCGGATCAATTGACCTGAGAATAGCATTGAAAGTTAGTTATAGCTGTCAACTACTGAGGCAATATGAAAAGGGGTTTTTCATATACAAATTCTATAAAGATATTTATTGATAGTACTCAAACAAACAAATCTATGAGAGAGATTACATTTTGATCCCCACTTTACAAATGAGGGAACTGAAGCATAGAAAATGTAAGCCACATGCCTAATGTCAAGAATTAAGTGAAAGAGCTGAGATTCAAACCTCACAAACATGGCTTCAGATGCCATGTTGCTAACTACTACAATAATTTGTATTACAGGCCACCCAATACCCCAAATTGTATATTTTAAACTGATTCCAAAAAATGAATTCTTCATCTGTCATCAAAAGTCTTGTTTTTATTTAATGTTAATGATTTTATGATTAGTTGCATTACTGAAATATCTTCTTTTCCAATGCATAGATTATTGGGGAAAAAATAAAACAGAATGCAACTTATAGGCTTTATGTCACTGGCAGTTTTCTTTCAGACAATACTTATGGAGATGAATATCAGTAATTTAATTTTTGAGCATAAGCAACAAAATTTGAAAGTAAAAACAGCAACAAACTAATTTGAAAATCTATTTTTTCCATTGTGTGGTAAAATGGAAAGTTTGGAATTTAATGTCCTAAACATCACAGTTCAGATTACAGCTCTACCACTAACTAGCTGTATACTACTGCTTGGGCAAGTGAAGTTAACGTTCTGGACTTCTATTTCTTCATTTGCACAATAAGGTTAATAATACTTCCCTTACAGAATTATCGGGAACTGAATAAAATTAGAATTTGGAATAACTGAACAGAGACTGGCCCATTGTGAGCATTCAATAAATGTCAATGACATACTCCAATCTGATCTTTAAACAAAAATCTTTCCTGGGTGAGGGGGGAGGACATGAAACTTTTAATTTATTATTTACTCTAAAAGATCAGAAAAATTGGTTATCTTAAGATCTGCATGAACTATTTAAGTAACCTGCTATATTATCATTTTACCTATATTTTCAAAATACAATGTCAAGCTAAGCAATATGATCAGTAAGGTAAACATGGTACAAATAGAAACCTGAAAAAAAAATTTAATCCCAGTTGTTATTCTTAAAATTTTGTTCTTTGAGTCTTAGATTATATATAGAAAACCTTTATAAAAACTAAAATTCTAAGAACATCTACTATACTTTAATATTTGTTAAATAAATATTAAGAGAAGGATGCCATTAAATTTTTTTAAAGAAAAAGAAACTACACAGTACAAAGCAAAATGTCTTAGAATTCCTTCTCTCATTACAAAATGAAAATAAAACAGGCTTAAGAAGTTTTGTTTCATTTAATGTAGGGTTTTTTGAGGATACACTTTGTGACAGCAGATACACAATTATATTTTTATTGCCCATATCCACACACAAGGCAGAAAATTATCATTAGTTCTTAAGCAAACTGAAGGACCAAAAGTTGGGAAAAAAAAATTAACTCTTGCTTTTATAAATCCTTTATAACCTAAAAATCAGTAAGATCTCCTCAGTAACAAGCTTTAGGCTGAATAAAAAAATAATTCAAGCAGATTACTCTTTAAGTGCTCAATAACTTGAAATGCTGCCATTCTATTCTAGACTTTTGGAAATCAATACTAGAAATGAATCAGGCTGCAAGGGATTCATCTACTATAAGTTTTCTTCTGAATCCAAACAAAGTAAGAAGAGTTATGTTATATACCACTGGAAAAGTGTCATGTAACATTGATTTACTATGTTAGTGACAGCACTGAAAAAACAACTCAAGCTACCCAAGAAATAGCAAAAAATGCACTCTAGAAGTGTCCTTTGGATAACATTATTAGCCCTGGGTAAAATCATGAAGCACAGAAATACATTGAAAGTAGCCATGAACCTCACTCAATTCATTTGACCTCTTACCTTACAAAACTCTAAAAATTTTAGTTTAATATATTTATCATACCTTTGTCACTATGAAATGCAATTCTATGTTTACTTATTAAAAACAAGGTTGAATCAATAAATATGACACAAACTAGTAGAAAACTTACTGTTTTGAAACAACACAGCTTATGTAATTTGAGCATCCAATTCTTAAGCAATGCTTTGAGAAGTCAAAGGTGAATTCTCTTTTTCTATTAAGTACTAGGTAAGATATAAAAACATACAAGATATTTTCTACTTAGTTAATATAGAATAATGATTTTTTTTATCACAGCACAGGCTTTTCACTTAAGCCAATTTAGCAGACATCTCATTATTCATTTTCTCCTTTTGCTTTATATCAAATTTTGATTAATATTCCATTATGATATAATGACATTCCTCTCCAAATAGCCACAGTGATTTTAATTTTATCCTATGACTGTGTTATATCTCAAATAATAGAGTTTTTTTGTTTATCCATAAATTCAAGACACGCTATAATTAAAATTTAATTGGACAGTAGCCTAAGGTATGTGAAAGGATTGGGACATATAATTCAAGTAACAAATTTTTTTCCTCTCATAACTGAGGTAAATTCATGACATAAATGAAAATCAAATGAGATTTAATTAAATTGTTTCAGATTAAAAGGTTATTTTCTGTTGCCATTTAAGAATTGATATGTAAGTCTAAGAAATTAAAAAACATTCTCCTAAAATATTTTTAATAAATAAAAATCAGAAAGTCTATCCCACCTTTCCATAGTTATACTTATCATCTCCTCCATGCATGTATTATTTATGACTATGTGAGTCTAACAAGAAGAGGAACAGATGCAACCTCATGTTCAGAACTGTAGTTATTTTTGAGAGAAGAGTCACAACTCCCTAGGAATTACTGCCTGGATTAAGAACAGTTTGTTTCATAGAACATCAATTTCTAAGCTTTTAAAAGACCAATTACACAATCCTACATGAGAAGGCATGACTATTGACCCCCTTACAGAGACTAAGACTAAGACCATGTGAGCAGGTGTGGTGCCCAGTAGAAACTATGATTTATCATGCTACTGTCAATAAACTACAGAAGAGTTCCCAAGTAACTGGGAAGCCAAACTTGTGCTGGGGCTATTTTTTTTTTTTTTTTTTTTTTTTGCAGTACGTGGGCCTCTCACTGTTGTGGCCTCTCCCGTTGCAGAGCACAGGCTCCGGACGCGCAGGCTCAGCGGCCATGGCTCACGGGCCTAGCCATCCGCGGCATGTGGGATCTTCCCGGACCAGGACACGAACCCGTGTTCCCTGCATCGGCAGGTGGACTCTTAACCACTGCGCCACCAGGGAAGCCCTAATTTAATTTTTTAAAGCTGTAACCCAGTCCATGCTTTAGGGATACAATTTCTTTCTGGCAACATTTTCTGTGAAGCTAAAATAGCTGCTTCACCTAACGCAAATCAGATACTGTGCTATTTCAAGCAAATGCTTACCAAAAATAACAATTGTCAGGCATGCTTTTCCAGAAAATTTAGATTGAACAGAACAGCTTATCATGTCTCTAAAGTGAGGGTTTGGGGCTTCCCTGGTGGCACAGTGGCTGAGAGTCCACCTGCTGATGCAGGGGACACAGGTTTGTGCCCCGGTCCGGGAAGATCCCACATGCCGTGGAGCAGCTGGGCCCGTGAGCCATGGCCGCTGAGCCTGCGCGTCCGGAGCCTGTGCTCCTCAACGGGAGAGGCCAAAACAGTGAGAGGCACGCGTACCGCAAATATATATAATAAAAAATAAAGTAAGGGTTGATATAAATTACATTTGCTAATAAAAATTACTGATATTTTTAGTAATGTAAAGAAATTAAGCAAATTTCTAAAGATGCTATAAAATAATATATAACCATATATTTCAATAACAATCTAAAAATTAGTTATATGTATAAAAGGCAACAGGTTTATGAAATATATACCAATCCAATTTGGAACATTTTTAACCTTTTATAGTATGGGAAATTTCTAGAGTACTTAAAATAGTGGTTTATTAGTGAAAATTTAATTACCATTACATTTTGCTAGATTTTCATCTTCCTAATAAAAAGATAACTTCACCAGAAAACCAGGTCTGATATCTTAAACACTGAATGTATTTTTTAAATTTTCCTTTGGGTTTTTCAGCACACTGATTGAAGACTAAACCAGAAACTGTTAAAGGACTAGCCAGCATACATCTGAAAAGAAACTTTCCCTATATGACAATGAAAATACAACATATTTATCTATTCACTATAGGGCATAGAATTCAGCACAGTTCAATATGGTAGCTGAAGTAGGACTTGTTTTGTTTCCCAACTTTAAATGCCAGCTCCTCTTTTGTAATCTGAACTTTTAATCTTACAAAAATAGAATGAACATACTAAACAGGATAAAGCATGCACGACTTAGTATTTTTCTATGAATGTCAGTTGGAATCAATATTACTTAAGCACAAAGCGTATTCGACAGCACAATGTTAGATGGCTCTTATATGCCTCAGGAACAGAAGAAAGTCTACAAGACCTTAGCAGAAGCTGAAGGTCAGAATGTAAAGAAACCTATATCCAGGTCCAGGAGGTACATAAAAAATGCTAGAAGGCAAATTCTCTAGCTTCTGGCTAAATTCAGTGAGATGTCACAGTCCAGATGAATCAAGTTTCAGGAAGTAGGATGAATGTCAAATGGCTTATGCCAAAGAGCAGCTTGTTCTTGGAGCATGCTTAAGGCCATTTTGTTCAGCGCTTTCAGAGAGGAAACAACCTGCAATTTTAATTCTGAAAAACCCGCTAAAAATCATTAAAAAAAAAAAAAGATCTTTTAGACACATTGAATTATATGAAATGACTGACTCTGCCTGTAGCTTCCTGAAAAACTTTGTTTTGTTAGAAAATTGTTTCAAGAGCAGAATGAGGATAAGTCCATGTAGCATTCTGAGCCAAAGTTAGCAGATGTCCTCTTATCTTCAATGTTACATGAACAACAAGGCAAACTGAATAAAGCATATGGACTTGACAAAATTCAGAGTTGGGTTTAAATAGAAACATACAGTGGCCAGTTTTAAAGTTTTGAATATACCTTCCTTTAAAATAATATGACTGACAACTATGTGCTTGGTTGGCCATAGACATCCAGCCTATTATTACAGCCTCTCTGGTGCAGCCAAGATGACTTCTATGGTTCCAAATGGCAAAGCCACAGCTAACACATTAGTAACATGCTTGCAATGCTCATATCACCCGACATTAGCTACACTGATGTTCCATCTGTCAGAGACATATCTGGCACCTGAATATTAAAAGATGCTATATTAACATGACTTAACAGAACAATAGCCACCATCTGTTTATTGAAAGCAAGAAAATTTGTCTAAACCTTGGCAAAATCTTGCTTTGTAAATAAATATTTTCTACTGGTGAATTGGGTGAAAAATATTACAACAAATTTTATTTAAATGTATTTAAAGGGGTAAAATTATCAAATATGACGTTGCTTTACAATATATTCTGTAACTAAATGTCTAAATAACTTAATTCTACTTGGTGAGGGAGTCATAAGTTCTTGTTCATGGAAGTAGAAGGGGAAAAAAAATGACTGTAGACACAAAAACTAAATGACCGGGCTTCCCTGGTGGCACAGTGGTTGAGAGTTCACCTGCCGATGCACGGGACACGGTTTCGTGCCCGGTCCAGGAAGATTCCACATGCTGCAGAGCGACTAGGCCTGTGAGCCATGGCCGCTGAGCCTGCGTGTCCGGAGCCTGTGCTCCGCAACGGGAGAGGCCACAACAGTGAGAGGCCCACGTACTGCAAACAACAACAACAACAACAACAACTAAATGACCTACATATAGAAAAATATAGTCTTCCTTTGGTTTCCACAGGAGACTGGTATTCACAGGGGGTCCTAGAATGAAACTCCATGGATGCTCAAGTTCCTTATAAAAAATGGAGTTTTGTGAGTGTAGAATCTGTAAATACAGAGGGCTGACAGTGTGCATGAAACATAACAATAAAAGTTGCCAGAAATTTGAACTCCTTATGACATAAAATATATTCTTCCAATGCAAAACAGCAGTTTAAGTGAACAACAACAACGAAAAACTTCAGCCCAAACTCCTTTCCCTAACCACAATAACTATACCCCCCAACCTTTTACTTAGCTGTTAAAGAAAGAAAGTATAGAAGGAAACCAAAATCCACAAGTGAATAAATAGGGAAAGTGGAGATGGGTAAACTTAGATTTCTATAGATATGTAACTTAAGGAACTTAAAAATTTTGCCTATCGCTTTTTTTATGTAGGACGCAGAAAGCAAATATGCTGAATTATATATGTTCTTACAAAGTATCTACATATTTGTTTTCAATGAAGCATGACCTATATGTAATTCCATGCGTATTCCAAAGAGGATAACTTCTTCAATAATATATAGGTAGTATATAACTGTCTTTTCACTTGAAATTTATAATTCACACTTTTTAGAATATATGAACTTACATTATTATTCTTGCTAGCACTATTAAAATTACCAGATAAATTAAACACCAAACATAAAGTCAGTCTTCCAAGATTAGTAATATTTGATTTCTACATGAGGGCATTTGTAGATTTCTCACCAAACCAGTTAGATTTTTATTTATTCTTCGTGATTTAAAATCTCATAAATATGGTACAAGACATTAATGCAGCTAACATTTATTAAGCATTTACTAAATATAAGGGATTAGTCTAATTTCTTTTGTACTATTATTTAGTTTAACTCTCACAAAAACTCTTTGAGATAGCATCATTATTCATTTAATTTTACATTTGAGGATTTGAATGACAAAGCTCAAAAAGTGGTCTAGAGTCACTCAGTTAGGTAGTAACAGAACCGGGTTTCAGCCCCTGGGAAACTGGATCTAAAGCCAGTATTCTCTCTTAATAAATATACATGTTTCCCCCATAGATGTTTGAATACTGCTATAAGTATGGTCTGATAAATCACAGGTACTGTGGGATTATTCTCATTCAGCTGATACCCCACTTACAGGTTGCTACTTTGTATACTTGGTACAGGGCACCAAGATTTGGATACACTAAAATTAAATCTAATTTTATACTAACAATTATTAAATCATGTCATTCAGTAGGGAGCTTAGTTTCAGGTAGTGTTTCCAGGTATTTTTGACACAATAAATCTTTTTCAAACCTGTTTTTCAGCTTTATAACAATTGGAAAGAATGTTAAGTTTAAATGTTTTAATTTATTATATATCACTTTAAAACATATGTTGCATGACTTGGCTTTTTATAACAATTTGGAATTCCATTTTTAACAAATAATGTAGTATCTTCTGTACAGAATCATTTGTTCTCTATAAATTAAGCACACTTTCTTTATATTCTGCCAAATCATTAAAAAACATGTTAAGTAGTATAAAATCAATAATTAAATTTGGTATTATAACCTCAGGGTTCTCTCTCCGGGTTTAAAACAATCCATTTATCAGCCCTCTAAGTATAATTATTCAACCAGTAACTATTACACATAAATGAACTATCATCTATCCCCCTAGAGTGATATAATATGAAATATTTTCTGAATCACACAATCTAATAAACATACAAATGAAATAAAATCTTGGCATTATGTGAGTTTAAATTTGCTCTTTGCCTTCTAGATGTCATTATTTTCCTTCCAAAGTGCTACCACATCATCTTTTATATTAGCTGACCTAAAATTTTTTCAGCAGTAAACATTTAATAAATCTAGAAGTTTTGGAATCTATATTTTCACCCTTTATTATACCATATATCATCTGTTGTGCCTCAGCCACTGTCCTCTAACCTAAACACTCCTAAATTTTGTCACTTTTACTTGTCTCTATTTTTATATAACAAATAATTAAAGCAGATAATATCTCATTCAATAGTAGTGACTATAACAATCTCTTTAATATTTTATTTGGATTACAGAGTGAGGAGAATTAAACATCTTGATCCAAGTCTTTATCCAAACATACAAGCATAACTGCATGGAATCATCTTTCCCTTTCTCTTGGAAATCATAGAAATTCAAAATGAATGGGGAAAAAATCCCAAAAGTTACATGATCAGGACAAAATCTGACAGATATTATCTAGATTTCATATTTTAGGCAGTATTTGCAAAAGCAAGTTCAGCAGAATTGATGTTTGAATTGAAATTGGATAGAAGCTTTTCAAGAAATACAAAAAAAAATTCACCAGTGCCAAGAAAGATCAACCACTGAAGTCCCCAGAAGACAACAGCTAAACCACTAACAGAGTGCAGCCTATTATGAAATGCAAAACTATCCTGTAGTTGCAATAAGACTTGTTAGAACAAACATTAAGAAAGCTTGTTGAGTGAAGTACTTCTGGATCAGAGAAGCAGAATAGATAGAGTCACACAAAGAAATCCATAGAAAAACCATGTTTGCAGAAAGAGTCCTTCTGTAAAAATACAGGAGGAGAATATCTTGGGTTCAAATGTGCCTCCTCACACCAAAGAATCTTACAAATAGTTGACCAAGAAATTTAACTCCATTCAAAGACCATGAACATAAAACAGAACTGGCCAAGAAATAAATTTTTAAAATATATTGAAAATAAAAACAAATTATAAAGTTGGTGAAGGCATTCATCAGAAAAATATTTGCACCAGTTTAGCTAGAAATTGTGCCCCACATAGTCACTGAATGAAGTCTTACTTCTGTGTAGAAAGAACAAATGCTAGAAATGGAAACACAAAAAGAAATGGAAAGACAATGAATGGAGATGATTCATTAACTGGAGGATTCAGAAAAATGGTAGAAGGAAAAAAAAAAACATGGAAATTAAGACAAAATTGGAAAGTCCCAAGGAAAAATGCCTACTGTAGAAACAAAGTAATTTGGAACAAGGATTGCAATAAAATAGCAAGCAAAATGAAATGCAGACAGAAAGGAGTTAATAAGATTTGAGATGGTAAAGAAAACCAAATTAAAGTATTTAAGGTGTGATTCAAGACAACTTTGTAGCACCTACAATAAACCTGGATTTCTGATGATGATCAATAAGTGTCTGATTTATGATTGAGCAAAATTAAAGAGATAGTGACAAAAATCCACTATACGCTAAATAAAATTGATCCAAAATTTAGTTAAACTGTGATATAGTCTTAAATATTAATGAGATTTGAATATAAAGAAAATAAGGATAATAATGGAAAAAGATCATGCAAAAACACTGAACTTCAGAACACTAGAAACACTTTTGTAAAACTGTCAAGAAATAAAATATACTTATATACACAGCAAACTAAACTTCAATTATAAACATTACAAAAATGTGTTTTTAACATACAAATCTCAAAAAATAATGTTATAGGAGCTGTTTTTAATATAAACCACTAAATAATAAACTAACAAGAGGCTCTGAGGAACAAATAAAAGATTGTTAGGAAATATTGAATATGTTTAACCGAAGAACTAAAACAGAAACAAATGTGAAGCCTGGAGTGAGAGGAGAGACACTAAATATTTTAGGCTTCACAATGTAAAATAACACCTTTAAGAAAAATTAGTAGTAACTTATAAATTAAAGAAGTTTGGGGATAAAGTAAATTTATTGATTATTTCCTCATGTGTAATAGCTGAAGGTCATGGAATATTTTACAGCTAAAATGTTTAGTGAAATTTTTGATTACACAAACACTGAAAATGTAATAGTTTTGGCTATTGTTATTGGAGGAGAGAATTTGGGTGTGGGTAGAAGAAAAAACACACAAATTGATTTGTTTATTACCTTATGTTTTCTTTGCTTTTTATGAAGGAAATAAATATTATCCAAATAATGGATTACTAAAGCATTATATAAAGTTGTAATTTTCATAAAAGAGTAAAAAAATTGAAACTTTCCTAAATGTTGAAAGAACTACACAAAATTAAAATGTAACACATAGTTAATAAAATATTAGAGAAAATATGTTAAATAACCTGAAGAACAAAATGCAAACATATGCTATATCAATATAGTACATTTATAATATGTATGTATCATATAAGCAACAAAATTTACAGAAGAAACAGGATGATATATAAATACAATAGGAGAGAGTAACATCAGCATCATGGCAATATAATTAGTTTCTCTTTTCTCCCCCTTTTTTTCTAAACTACTAATTAGACAGTCATAAGCAAACAAAAGTGCCTCTGACCCTTACACCAACAAACCTGGAAGGATTCTAGCCCACCTATGTATCCGGAAATAAACAAACAAGATCTCAGTAAAGACGTCAGATCCAAGGGAGCTAGTGAAACTTCACCACCCACACTGGCTTTGATTGAGGGAAAAAACAGAGAGTACAAAACCAGGCAGACACCCAAGAGTTAGAGAGAATTTGTAGAAGACAAGCCTTCCTGAGATTCCAGCACACCACTGGGGCAAGATAGAGATAAGTTTGGACATATAGGAGAGGGAAGAAATCACCAGAGCCACCCCTGTCCCCAGGAGACAATGCACTGGGGTTAAACTATCTGACAGCAGCAGTTGTGACCTCCCACAGAGGAGGTAGAAAGAGAACGTGGTGACTGTCCAGCTATCACAATTGTGTGAATTGCAGCTGGAGAAATCTGTTTCTTTTCAGTAGTAGCTACATTTCTAAGGAGGGATATCCATGACTGGGTGAAGGGATGAGAAAGGAAGAGGCAGATAAGATTACCCAAGATGATTAAAGAAATTTATTTCTGCTCTCTGCTTCAGGACATCAGCAGGATGTCCACCCACAAGATCCTGGTAGTACCCCACTAGAGGATCACTCCACTGGGCCCCCAGGCACCTTCAAATACCCAAGTGGTAAATCTACAGATCACCTGCTTTACTGCTGGTTCCTTGTGTGTCCTCCCAAGTGCATCCACAAGAACAAGTTCAGGTAGACAGGGAGCATGATCAGAAAATAGCCAAGGTCAGTGGTCAAGGGAAAACCCATAAACTTGAGCTATAATAACAGCTTCTGCAATATGAAAGGTTTCTAATAGCCAACCTGTTGAATTGTAAGAATCAAGTACACCATAAAAGCTCAGTTAAAGAGGAATCTACTACTTCAAATGTGAAAGAAGCAGCACATAATTATAAACAATTATAAAAAAACACAAGGTATATAATATCTATTACAAAAAGAAAAATGATCATTCTCTAGCAATTAACTCAGAGACATGGAATAGTGTGGTCTAACTTACAAAGAATTCAGAATAGCTGTTATAAAGAAATCCAACAAGCTTCAAGAAAACTCAGCCAATTCAATGAAATCATGAATAAAATTAACAAACAGAAGTTCTTTACCAAAGAGATTGAAAATTTAATTTAAAAAAATTCTGGAACTGAAGAATTCAATGCATGATTAAGAATTCAGTAGAGAACATCAGTAACAGGGCAAGGCAGACAGAAGAAAAAATAAGTAACTTGGATAATAGGAATATGGAAATAATGCAGTTAGAAGAGGATTGAAAACTAACTTTTTAAGAAATTTAGGAAATCCTATGAGAGCTATTGGATGTAATCAGAAAGGCAAATATTAGAATAATTGGGAAAGGAAAGGAAAATGAAAAGAGAAGGGAAAGAGGGCAGAGAGTTTATTTAAAGAAATAATAGCCCAGAACTTCCCAAACCTGAGGAAGGACTTGTACACAAAATTTCATGAAGCTAATTGAGCATTCTATTATCTTAACATCAAATACTTTCTCCAAGACATGTTACAGTGAAACTATTAAAAAATCAATTACAAAGAAAGACTCTTAAAGGCAGCCAGAGAAAAAAAGAAAATAACTTACAAAAGGAACATCCATTAGGCCATCAGCAGATTTCTCAGCAGAAATAATGCAGGCCAGGAGTGAGTGGATGGCACTATCAAAGTGTTGAAAGATAAAAATTTCCAGCCAAGAATACTTCATCTGACAAAGTGAACCTTCAGATATCAAGGGGGAATAAAAGCATTCTCAGACAAACAAAAGCTGAGGGAGTTCACCACCACTAGACTAGCCTTGCAAGAAATGTTGGAAGGAATTCTCCAAGCCGAGATGAAAATATGCTAATAAGTTACATGAAAATAAATGAATGTACATAACACACTGATAAAGATGAATAATAGACAGTCAGAATTAGAAAACTGTAATTCTATATTAGGATGGTGTGTTAACCACATAACCACAGCATAATGGCTTAAGGAAAAGAATATTAAAAATAACTATAGCCATTATAATTTTTTAAGGAAAAACTGGCATAAAAAGAGGTAAATCATAACATCAAAAATATAAAAGGGGAGGAATAAAAGGATAGAGCTTTTGTAGGTGAATAAGCTGTTATCAGCATAAAATGGATTGTATTTTTATAAGATATTATATGTAAGCTTCATCATAACCACAAAGCAAAAATCCAGATTCACAAAACATAAAGGGGAAATAGAGCATACTATTGTGGAAAGCCACCCATTTGCCAAGGTAGGCAGAAACAGAGCTAAATGGAAATAATTAAGTTACAAAATAACTAGAAGGCAAATGATAAGATGGCAATAAGTACATACAAATCAATTATAACTCTAAATGTAAATAGATCTAATTCACTAATCAAAATGCACAGAGTGGCTGAATGTATTAAACAAAGCACATACACATACACACACACACACACACACACACACACACACACACACACACACAACCCAATTATATGCTGTTTACAGGAGACTCATTTTAGCTCTAAAGACAATTATAGGTCTAAAGTGAAAGGAATGGAAGAAGATATTCAATGCAAGTGGGAACCGAAATAAAGTAGGGAAGCCCTACTTATATCAGATAAATAGACTTAAGCCAAAAATAATAACAAGAGACAGAGAAGATTATTAAATAATAACAAAGGGGTCAATACTTAAGAAGATATAACAATTGTCAATATATATACATGTGACACTGGAGCACCTATATATAATAAGAAAATACTAACAGATCTGAAGGAAAAAAAACAGCAACAATACAAAAATAGTAGGGGATTTCAATACTCCACTTTCAGCAATGAATAGATCATCCAGACAAAAAAAACAGCAAGGAAACATTGGATTTGAACCACACTGCAGACCAAATTGACTTAACAGATATATATGTAACATCCCAACCAACAATTATAGAACACATTTTCTTCTCTAGCGCACATAGCACATTCTCCAGAATAGATTATGTTAGGACACAAAACAAGTCTTAGCAAATTTAAGAAGACTGAAATCATATCAACTATCTTTTCTGATCACAAGGGTATGGCACTAGAAATCAACAAGAAGAAAGTTGGAAATTCTACAAATATGTGGAAACTGAACAACACACTTCTTAACAATCAATGCATCAAAGAAGAAATCAAAAGGGAAATTTTAAGTATCTCAAGACAAATGAAAATGGAAACAGAGCATAACAAATCCTATAGGATGCTGAAAAAGCAGTCATGAAAATATATACATTTTTTGCTGTAAACTAAGAATGAAAAATATTTCAAATAAAAAACCTAACTTTATACCTCAAGGAGGTAGAAAAAGAACAAATTAAGCCCAACTGTAGAAGGAAGCAAATAATAATGATTAGAATGGAAATAAATAAAATAGAGGATAGAAAAGCAGTGCAAATAATCAACAAACTAAAAACTGATTTTTAAAAGATAAAAATTGACAAACATTTAAACTAATTAAAAAAAATAAAGAATCAAATTAAAATTACAAATTAAAGAGGAAACTTTACAATAGATTCTACAGAAATACATAAGATCATAAAAGACTACTCTGAACAACTATATGTGCCAAGAAACTGCATAACCCAGAAGAAATGGGTAAATTCCTAGAAACAAACAACACACCAAGACCAAATTAGGAAAAATCAGAAAATCTAAGCAGACCAATGACAAGAGACTGAGTCAGTAATCAAAAATCTCCCAATGAAGAAAACCCCAGGACCAAATGGCTTCATAGAATAATTCTATCAAACATTTAAAGAAGCATTAATGCCATTGTTAAACTTTTCCAATAAAAACTGGAGAGGAAGGAAGAGTTCCAAATTCAGTTCTACAAAGCCAACATTACCCTGATACTAAAGCAAGATAAGGACACTGCAAGAAAACTCTAGACCAATATCCCTGATGCCTATAGATACAAAAATCATAATATATTAGCAACCTGATTTCAAGGACACATTAAGAGGATTGTACATCATGACTAAGTGGGATTTATTCTTGGGATGCAAGGATGGTTCAACATACACAAATCAATAAATATAATACTTCACATTAATAGAATAAAAACACAATATTATCTCAATAGATGCAGAAAAAGCATTTGACAAAGAACATCCTTTCATGATAAAAACCCTCAACAGACCAGGTATAGAAGAAACATACCTCAATATAGTAAAGGTTTTATAGGAGAAGTCCACAGCTAACATTATACTTTATGGTGAATAATTGAAAGTATTTCCTCTAAAATTGGGGGAAAAAACAAGGATGCCCACTCTCACCACTGTTATTCAATATAGTACTGGAAGTTCTAGTTAGAAAAATTAGGCAAGACAAATAAAAAGCATCTGAATTGGAAAGAAAGAAGTTAATTTCATTATTTGCAGATGATATGATTTTGTATATAGAAAATCCCAAAGACTCAACCAAAAAATTGTTGGAACTAATTAATGAATTCAGTAAATTTGCAAGATATAAAATCAACATACAGAAATCAGTTGCATTTCTACATACTAATAATGAAACATCTGAACAGGAAATAAAAAGAAAACTATCCTATTCATAATAGCATACGAAGCACTAAAATATCTAGGAATAAATTTAACCAATGCAGTGAAATATCTGTACAGTGAAAGATTTGTACAGAAAGATATGGCAGTGAGAACTCCAAGACTTCGATCAAAGAAATTGAAGAAGATACAGATAAATGGAAAGACATCTTGTGCACATGGATTGGAAGAAATAATATTGTTAAAATGTCCATACTACCTAAAGCCATCTATAGATTCAATGCATTCCTTATCAAAACTTCAATGGCATTCTATACAGAAAGAGAAAAAAACAATTCTAAAATTCACATGGAATCCCAAGGACCCTGAATAGCCAAAATATTCTTGAGAGAGAACAAAGCTAGAGGTATTACATGTTCTGATTTCAAACTCTATTACAAAGTTATAGTAACTAAGATAGTATGGTATGGGCATGAATACAGACACAGATATCAATGAAACAGAATAGACAGCCCAGAAATAAGCCCATGCATATACAGTAAACTAATATTGGACAAGGGAGCCAAGAACATCCAATGGAGAAAGAATAATCTTTTCAACAAATGGTGCTGTGAAAACTGAATAAGCACATGCAAAACAAATTGGTCCTCCATCTTACACCATTAACAAAATTTACCTCAACTTATTAAAAACTTAAACATAAGCCCTGATACCGTTAAACTCCTAGAAGAAAATGTAGGAAAGAAAGGCCTCAATATTGGCCTTGGTAATGACTTTTTGGATGTTACACCTAAAACACAAGCAACAAAAGGCACAAATAAACAAATAGGACTACTTAAAATTTAAAAAAAAACTTAAAATCTTCTGCACAGCAAAAGAAACAATAAAATATAAAGGTGACCAACAGGATGGGAGAAAATATTTGCAAACCATATATAAGATCAAAAAGAACTTATAAAATTCAATAACATAAAAACAATGAAAAAATTGGCAGAGGAACTAAATGGACATTTTTCCAAAGAAGATATATAGATGTCCAACAGGTACATAAAACACTGTGGAACATCATTAATCATTAGGGAAATACAAATCAAAACCACAATGAGATGTTACCTCAAACCTGTTAGAATGACTATCATCAAGAAGACAGGAGATAACAAGTATTGGCAAGGATGTGGAGAAAAAGAAACCCTTGTACACTGTTGAAAGTAATGCAGATTGGTCCAGCCAGTATGGAAAACGATATGGAGTTTCTTCAAAAAGTTGAAAATTGATCTTCTATATGATTCAGCAATTCCTCTTCTGGGTATATACCAAAGGAAATGAAAACAGGATATCAAAGAGATATATGCACTCTTATGTTTATTGCATTATTATTCACAAGAGCCAAGATATGGAAACAACTTAAGTGCCCATCAACATATGAATAGATAAAGAAAATGTGATATATATACATGTGTGTATATATATAAAGTGGAATATTATTTAGCCATGAGAAAGAAAGATATCCTGCCATTTACAACAACATATATGTATGTTGAGGACATTATGCTTAGTGAAATATTTAAGTCAGACAAAAACAAATACTGTATGATATCACTTATATGTGGAATATAAAAAAGGCAAACTTATGAAATCAGAGAGTACAATGATTGTTACCAGGGGATAGAGGGTGAGGGGATAAAAAAGATGGCACTTACAACAAGTAATAAATCAACCCTAGAGATATAATGCACAGTGTAGTGAATATAGACAACATTATTATAAGCATCAAACTTGCTAGAAAATTAGATCTTAATTATTCCAACCACTAGAAACAAATGATAATTATGTGATATGATAGAGGTATTAATTATTGCTATAATTGCAATCGCATTACAATATATAAATATATCAAATCAAAATATTGTATACCTTAAATTTGTACAATGATATATGTTGTTATACATCAATTTAAAAGGAAACAAAATAGGATGGTACAAGATATTTTTCTTAACACCTTTACTGAGATATAATTGACATACCATACAATTGACCTGTGTAAATTATAAAGTTCAATGGCTTTTTCTAGATTCACAATGTTTTGTTGTCATCATCATAATCAATTTTTTTAACATTTTGATGACTCCCAAATGAAATTCTGCACCCATTAGTAGTCATTCCCCCCTTCCTACTCTAGTAGTTTTCCTAGTCATTTCCCTAATCTAATTTCTGTCTCTATGGAGTTGCTTATTCTTGACATTTTTCATAAATAGAATCATAAAATATGTGGTTTTTTTTGCAATTTACTTATTTTACTTAAATATTTTCAAGATTTATCCACGTGGTAGCATGATCAGTAAATCACATTTTTAAATTGCTGAATAATATTCCATTATATGAAATATATATTTTATTTGCCCATTCATCTTTTGGTAAATATTCAGGTTCTTTCCATTTGGGGACAAATACGAGATATTAATTTACCTTTCTCTATAACTAACTGAACAAATTAATGAAAAAATATTTAAATATACAGAAAAGTTAAAAATTATTAATTCAGATTTAGTTGAGTTGCAGTCTCTCTTTAAAGTAGTGAATGCATCATCTTTTAAAGTGTTAATAGAATATTCACGATAATTAACCATAAAGCTAATCTCACCATATTAAGTAATTCCACTAACATAGATGAAATATAGACATTACTATATGCTTTCACTGCAGTGAAACCTGAATTTATAAAACGAAAAAAAAGACTTTAATTCCTGCTAATTAAAAAGTATTGCTAAAAATTCCTTGTATCAAAGACAATGGGATTTGAAGTTACAAGTTAAAAATACAAACAAAACATACCAAAACCTGTGTGATAAAGTACTGCTCAGAGGTAAATAGAAACAAAGTGATAGAATTAATACTTAGATTTATAAAAGAATGAATGACAACTAAATTAAACACCCTACTAAAAGATGAGAAAAGTATCAAAACAAATAATAGAAAGGTCAAACACGTAATAAGGTTAAAATTAGAAATCATGTTATCTAGAAAATACTAGAAATCTAAACAAAAAATTCAAAGGGGAAAAAAATCTGAACATTTTGGCTTTTAAAAAATCTTTTTAAATTATAAACTATTTCAAGAAAAATTTAAGATGAAAATGCATATAAAAATGATAAGTTTAAAATTGGCACAAAACAGGGAATTATGAGTATTATCATTTAAAATTTTTAATACTCTGAAAAATATTTGAAAACCTAAAACATTAAATTATTTTCTAGGAAAATACAGTTTATCTAAGCATATTTAGAAAAAGAGAAACTGACTAAAAAGTGACTTTCTGTAGATCGAATGCAGAATTCTTCAACTAATAAATAAATACAATTTTTTAAAAATTAAGTTCAATTAAGATAGTAGATTTAGATGGTTTTGCAGATGAACAATACCAAATGTTTAAAGATAAATCTAATTTATTTAAGGTATCATAAAAAGAAGAACATTCTTAATAAATTCCATCTTGTTCCCTCCACCCCTCTCCCTCAATCCCAATCCTGATTCTTTCTTCATATCTCTTGTGTGTGTGCACACGCACACACACACACACAGAACAAATTCACTGATGAGTATGTTCAGAAAAATCTTAAGTAAAATGTCAGTGTATAGGAAAGGATGAGTTATGTGGTAGTTTTTAAAAATTCACCATTCAGTAATACTGCTGCCTCCATGGTGGTGAGACCAGAGAAGCCCAAGACCACACAAAGGAGTTGATAATGTTGAAATAAATTTCTAGGCTCAAGATGGAGCTGCTCCTGTCCACAGTTCTAAGTCAGCAAGCCAAAACTTAGAATCAACATTTGTGTCCTTGTTAACACTCTGCCTGACCAGAAAGGCAGCACATACAGCCCGACAATCCCCAAGTGCCAAACCAGCTCTGGACTCTACATTTCTTTCCTCCATTCCTCTCGCCCCAAACAAGGTTGACTATGTGGCCCCAGGCAATCAGATATTTTATATTTTTCTCTGTCTTTTTCCTTATCCTATAAAAACTTCCTGCCTTCTGCCTCACTTTGCAGTTCTCCAAATGGAGACTGTCCATTTCATGAAGTGTTAAGTAAAGTTTGTTTGTATCACCTAAATTGTCTTTATTTTTCAACAATAGTCACATGAACATTCATTTTTCAGTGATGATACTAACTTACTGAACACTCATACTACAAACACTGCTTTTCTGGATTTAAAACTAGATCTCTAGGTTGGTATTACTGCTGGAAGTTTGTTTGTTCGTTTGTTTTTTGTGGCATTGCTGCATTCTGAAAAGTAAACTGACATTTGATATCTACAGGCAGTAAGTGATAAGTTGATACATAAATGCAAGAAGTATTGTACAAAAACAGGTAAAATCTTGGAATCACAGACTTACCATCTGGAAGTAACCTCTCGGAACAGTAAGATCTAGCCATTTCGGGAGATTTGCAGCGTTAGTTCTGGCGTCTGAGATTCGAGCTTTTGTAATGGGATAATTCACAGCTGTTTTCAAACTTGATTGTATACTAGAACAACCTGGGAGGCTTGTTAAACCTGATTGCTGAGCCCCACCACCAGAGTTTGTGATTCTTATGTCTGAATGAGTTCTAAGAATTTACAGTTCCAATGAGTTTCCAGGTGATGACAATAATAATGCCCCAGGGCCACACTTCAAGATGTAAACCGTGACAGTTTTGGACACAGTCAGTCTTCTTTCTTTAAGCACATAGAGGCTCTATTATTTCTTCTCTCTCTCTTTTACCCACTGAATGTTTTATATGTATTTTTCCTTTATATCAAAAGAAAGCTTGTCCATCACTGTAACATATGTGTTGAGTTAGAAGGTGATTACATTGAAATATAGAGTAGGACCATGTTTCTAAAATAAACTATCTTGAAGTAAAAATGAAAATAAAAATAAATAAATCCTTCAAATTCAATAGTTTAACACAACAAAAGTTTATTTTTCACTTACTCTGCATAATCATCAAGGAACAGTTGGTTTTTTCAAGTCTGTCTAACCTATGGACACAAGCTATAGAAGAAGTTATCATTGAGAACACCATTAGTCATTGAGAGAAGGAAAGGGATATAAAAAATTGCACAGTGGCTCTTAATGTTTCCACCTAGAAGTGGCATACTTCATCTCCACTCATTTTATTTTCTAGAGAAAGTCACTCGACCACACTTCAAGTGTTGGACATCTTTTATGCCTCATCTCAAAACGGCTCAGCCCTCCTTTTGGCTTTGACTTTTGCTGTATTGGACCAACTACATACTTATGGCTTTATAGTACCATGGTTTAGTGGCATGATGTATATCTTTCTTTCTACATAAAGGTTTCTTACTCAGGCATTGAAATGTATTTGTAAGAGAGCTCATGCAGTCATCCAAGGGTACACTAAAACACATATCTGCAAAAGGGTAATATCCCCTAGATCAATCTTTGACCAATAGGCAATTAAAATAACCCTCTTCTTCTTTCCAGGAAGTCAATTCCATGTTTGATCCTGCATGACTTCTCAGAGGATTTGGAGAGATTGAGTTTGAGTTTCCACTGGAATAATAGCACAATAATTCATCTTGGATTGAGTTTCCCATTGCTGTTTGTTTTATTCTTCCCAGTTTCCTCATTCCTATTCCCTGAAATTACTTCCCCAAGTAAAATATCTACATGTAAACCCATCACTCAAGCTCTGTTAAGACAACTAACTTCAAAAGGGCTAGGAAAATACATTTGTACAATATGCCCAGAAGAAGGAAAGTCAGACATTTTGTTGAACATCATCATTGACTACTACAGTTAGTAAATTAATGATACGGACACATCAAAAGTAAAATATATTTTGACAAAGTAGGATTTATACTAGGAATGCAAATTTAGGTAAACATTTACAAAACTATTGATATAAATAATGCGTGCTTAATAAATATTTGTTAACTGAACACCTTATTTTGAGATCAAAAGATACAAAAAAAACTGGTAATCTACATAGATGATGAAAAAGCATTAACAAAGTCATTGAGAAACCATTCATCAGAATTATTATTTGGATATAAATATTCTTTATATGATAACATAGCTCTACCTCAATTCTAAAATGAGTATCACGTTTAATGGGAAAACAGTACTGGAATTTTTACTGAAGCTTGAAACAAGACAAATGCATTCGCCAATGCAGTAATAGAAGAGAAGGGTGTGATAGTTATAAAAAATGAAGGGAGGAGATAAAAATATCATTCACATAAATAATATACCAGTATATCTGAAAGGAAAAAGCAAAGAACTATTAAAAACTACAAGGAAACTATAACAAGTCAATTGTATATGTCACAACTATGTTCATACATATGAAGACCAACATGTAGGAAATATCACAATCATAAATAAAATATAATATTCTTATGAATACATTTAAAGAGAAATGTTGAACACTTGTATAATAATAAACCAAAAATAACAAAATACTACCATAGACATGAAATAAGAGTTGGCACATGGAATGGGCATAACATATTCTTTTTAGCCATAAACAAAGGATAAACTTTGATCATCATACCATATGCCATGATAAATTGCAAATTGGTTTAAGCTTTAAGTTAAAAAAAGAAAACAATAAAAAAATATAAAAGATTGGAATATTTCTTTGAAAACACAGGCAAAAGAAGGCCTTTCTAACTCTGGTTCCAAATACAAAACTAAATATAATATGATAAAATAAATGATTAATAAAATTATTTTTTTAATAAGAAACTTCTGTATTAACACAGACACACACAGACATGCATATCATAAGCAAAATCACAATACAAAAGCCAACCAGGAAAGAAATTTCATCTCATATCTCAGATTAATGGGATATACTTTTTAATCATGAAGAATCCTAGAAAACGAAACCCAGCAAAAAATTGTAAAGGACATAAACAGTGATAAATTTTTTTAAAAGACCATTTAAACATTTGAAAAGATTTTTAACCTCCTTCATTAAATATACTCTTTTCTTCTATCTGGTTGGTATATCTGGGTACCTTTGATCACACTTGGCAAGTCTTTTGGGAAGGAGCAACTCATACTTTGCTGATAGGATAAAGTAGTACAAACCCTATGAAAAGCATTGTAGCAATATTCACATAACTTTTGATCAAGCAATTCTACTTCTGAGTGTTTTTCCAAATGATGTATTTGCAGATTCATATAGAAATATGTTTATAGTATCAGTCATTGCATCATTTATTTTAGAGCAAATGATTGGAGATAGTCTAAATATTAATTAAGATTTAAATGATAATATATGTATATGCAAATATTATGAAGATCTAAGAAAGCTCTTTATACTGTTACAGAGAGTGTTCTTTAAAATGTATCTTTATATTTAGAAATTATAGGGTAGAACAGTGTGCATAGGAATGTTTTTAACTGTAGGAAATTAGAAATTCATAAATTTGTATAAATGTGAGTGAAAAACTCTGGGATGATACACCAGAAAATATGAGTGGTTCTCTTGTGTGGAAGAATGGCAGGAACAATCAGAATTGGGAAGGACATTTTTCATTATATCTTTTTATGTTTTTAAAATTATAAGCCTTATTAATATATTCCTTATTTGAAAAACTAAGTTATATCCATGGTTCAAATTGTAGTAATCTGTGCCAGTATTCTCATCTTCCTGCTTACTTCTATTCTTTTTCTCCAGGAAAGACATGATCTTCTTTTTATTTTCCAAGGTAACACTGAGACAAATACAGGTAAGGACAGTGCTTACTTAAAACTTTATTTAATATGGGAGGGGAAAAATAAGATGGAGTAGAGTGGTGGTAGTGGTAGTGGGGAGGATGTACTCATGTTTAATAAAAGGGAATAAAAAGGATCTTAGAATAAAATTTAAAATCCAATATTTGTCTATTAACATCAGACTATTAAAATTAGTAGATTTTTTTAACATTTCTTACTTCCTATCTCTTTCTTCTGTTGCAAAATAGACCCTTTACCATATATGTCCTCTACATTCTCTTCCCTTTTGAGTCTCAGGATCTTGAAAAAATATTTCTAAAACCACGTACAGGAAGTCCAACAATCACGTAAGGTTCTAGTAATATTGTATCCATCATTTTATTTTTTTAATGCAAAGTAGCCCAGCTCCTTTTTATCTCAAACTTTTCATTGCAGAAAATACCTTTCCTTTAATAACCAAGGGGTGATTAATGTATTGTATTAAAGAAAAAGGTCATCTACCTTTAGTTTCCACTATTAGAAATGCAAAGAACTGGCAGAAGCTTTAAATTAAATGTTTTTCTCTCATTTATTTCAACATATTGTTTTAGTATCATGGATTTATTTGGATGACTCACCAGTTCGTACTTTAATAATTACCTTTCTCTCCTTCTCTTAAAACAATTTTTAAAAGGAATTTTAGCCACGGAAATATGCTTATCTCTGAACTTACATTGACATTTTCTTTTCTGATGTCAACACAAAAGGAAACATCTCCCTCATTTTGCAAACAATGATTTTTCAGACATCTTCTATAAATATTAATGTATTGTTATGTACACATAGTATATGCACCATGTATTCCAGCCCCCTCCATTTACTGTTTGTATGAACTTGGAAAAGCTATTTAAACTTCCAGTTTCTTATTTTCTTCACCACAAAATGGAGAAAATATTTCAAGGGCTGATATGAGGATTAAATATTTCCTTATGGGCTCTGACATCCTTCACCAAGATGAGTTTATGTTTGACACTCTTCTAAACCTACTTAATCATTCATATACCCTACTAATCCTTATCATTTTCTGACAACCCAAGAGAGACAGCCATTCTACAGTCACCCATCTCACTTTACTCATGCTCCAACACCACATTCTTGGCCAATCTAACTCCTCTTATAGTCTTTGTCATGGATGCCTAACTTGATGTAAAGCACCCAATAATTTTA
The DNA here is from genome assembly GCF_951394435.1 of Stenella coeruleoalba. NCBI lineage: Eukaryota > Metazoa > Chordata > Mammalia > Artiodactyla > Delphinidae > Stenella > Stenella coeruleoalba. The sequence goes on along the minus strand of NC_137150.1, from coordinate 108,376,905 downwards.
ATAGTAAATTGTTCAGATTCAGAAGAGAAGAGAGGGCAAAGAGGGAGAATAATTTACTGGATTGACATATTGTGTTTTCATTATTACTGCATGTGCAATAGTTTTTGTAATTTTCTTTGTAATTTTTCTTTGACTCCGTTATTTAAAATATTTTGCTCAATCTACAATATGTGGAGATGTTCCATATAATTTTTTATTATTGATTTTCAATCTAATCCCATTGTTGTCAGAGACTATTCTCTGTATTATTTCAATACTTTGAAACCTATTAGGGGTTTCTTATGGCTCATAGTCTTACTTGGAATGTTCTGTGTACCTCTGGGGAAAAAAATTTATTCTATATTTGATGAGTGTAATGCAGTGTGTAATGTTCATTTTGTTTATAGAGCATTTGAATTTTCCTGAACAGTCACTGATTTTTATAATTGATTATACAAGTTTCTGAGAAGTATTAAATCTCTACCTAAAATTATATTTATTTCTCTCTCTAGTTCTTTCCAGTTTTGCATTTTGTTTTTTGAAGAACAGAGAAGTTAACATTTTTATTTATTTTAAATATTTTGATTATTAAGTCATTATAAAGTATCTTTCTTGCTCACAAATGTCTTTGTCTTGACATCTACTTTTTCTGATATTATTAAGCCAGTCCAGCTTCCTTATGCTTAATATGCTTAATACATAAAAATATGTCCTTCTATCCTTTTACTTTCATCTTCTTACTGTCTTTACATTTAAATTAAAAAATGAAAAATACATAAACATGTGTGCTTGTGTGTATACATATATACATATGTATGTATATATTTATTGTATGTAATATATATTTCCAACAACATACTTAACATTTTCAGTGCTCTGTTTCATTGTTATATTTGTTTCTATTGACTATTTTTTTCTCTTAACTATGTGTTACATTTTCCTGTTGTCTTCCATATCTAAAATTGTCCTTGTATGTTGGCATTGGGAATATTAAATTGTTGAAAGTCTGGATTTCCTTTTATTCTTCCAAAGATTTTGAGTTTTGTTCTAGTAGACACACAATTATTTTACTGGTGGATTCTCTTTGTCCTATAAAAGCTTTTGTTTAGTTCTAATAATGTTGTTTTTAGAGCACTACCTTAATGTGTAGAGCATTTCCTATTAAGGTGTGATCTTTCTGGGGTCTCAACTGATTGTCTGGGCAATGAGTGAGTTTGTTCTTCTCAAACTGAGTTTAAATGTAATTTCTCTGATCACTGTTAGAGTTCTAGAATTTCCATGTACCTCACAACCTCTCGGTAGGCTGTTTTCCACCAAGCTGGTGTTTATTCTCTGCCAAATCTCAGGGAGTCTCACCTTGAGCATGTGCACCTTAATAATCTGAAAGAGTGTCAAGGGAACCTATTTAAACTTCTCAACCTCTTTCTTTTTATAGTTCTCTCATTGCTGGTATTCTGCCCTGAAACTTCTAGATACATTAGCAGTTTATAATGCATCTCTCTCCTTTTTCATTTTGTTCTGTTTTAAATGGACTTCCCTGTACTATGGTTTGAAAAGTGACCATAGGTGGAAAGCCAGGGTAATTATGGAACTGACATCATATGTTTCCCTTATTTGAATGGTAGTGTCTTCACTTTTTGGCATCTAATATACGAAAAATTTATTTAATATAGTCTATCAAGCTTTATAATTATTTCAGGTGTGAGGATAATGCTGATATTCACTACTTTGTCCCTGCTGGAACCAGATATTATCTGTTAAATTTTGGTTAAAATTTTCTCTTCAGTCTTCTTGGCTTCCCTCCTTATATTATCTCCTATATAGATATCACTCATTCATTAAATCAAGTGTATAAATCTGTCTTTAACCTTGATTTCACTCTTTAGTTATTGGACCCAATATACAGGTTTTTGCTGAAAATTTCCACTTCTGTAGTCTACCAGAAAATCAAACATAACACTTTGATTCCAAAATCATTATCTCTTTCCCCTATTCCATAGTCCTATTTTATTCATTTCACCATATTTTCTCTTTCCTTGATCTGATTAAAATCTCTAAAATCAAAATATTATCTATCTCTCACAGTCTCAAATGCGAACAAATTTTCAAATATTGTTGATTCTTTCTTTGCAATGTATTTAACATCTAAAATTTTAGTAACTAAGACTCCTTAATTACACGTGGAAAACACACTGGCATTAATGTAAATAGGTAGAATAAATTTCCTCTAAGTTACAGGTTGTTTCATATAATAAAATAGCTGGAGTGCATCCATAATTAAGAAATGGAGTGGAATATTTAAGGAGCATGTATTCAGGACCCTCATTTTCTCCATGTATTTTCTCTTCTCTGAACATCTGCTTCATTTTTCTTACTACAAATGAGCTTTCTTTGCTTCACTGTTCATGTGGAATAAAATTGTTATCCAGAGTACCAAAGTGTACATAGCCACTATTAAAAAGACAAGATTAGAAAGAGATTTGTTAGACCCAAGTTTAAATTTGTAAGGAATGGTATCATTAACTTAGATAAGATAATATTATCTTTATAGACCAAGGTCTAGAAAAAGACTGATATTGATTAGATTGGCTACAAAACAACATCTCTGGTAACACATGCATAGTTGTTTTGGTAAGACATTGTATCATAACAGATCAACAATGAATAGCTGGTTATATTTAACTTCTTAAATACTCAGAGTATTCACATACTTTTTTATTTTTCAAATACACATAGAAGTTATCTTAGACCAATTTTTTAATATAGAAGACACCCTTATTATAACACTTATTGCAATCTGTCATGTATTATAGTTTCTGTAATTAAGTGTGATGGAAAGAATCCAGTTGAAATCAAATAAATTTTCAAAGAGAGCCTCTATCATTAATTACATTTGTGATTTTGGGAAACATATTTAGTATTTATGAAGTTTATATTTCTGTAAAGTATGGATAAAATAGTACCTATCTCATAAGTTTGTTATAAGAATACATAATGCAGGAAGTGCTCAATACAATACCTAGTACATGGTATATAGTTCAGTAAACCTTAGCACTAATATGCCTACCTTTCTCAGTAGATTTTAAACCCTTAGAAATTAGGAAATAAATCTTAAAATTAGGAAATAAGACTTAAAATAAGTCTTCCTTTTAATCTTCTTTATTGTGCTTCAATAGGCTTTTTTCAAATGGTCATTGCTCAATAAATAAATACATATTTATTTACTTAAGATAAATTATTGTTTTGCAAACCATATTTTCTGGCCAGAAAGTCAATGTTGTCCCTCCTGACAACCAAAAGTTATTTTTCAGACCCTACCATTCTGATAGTTCTTCATCATAATACTGGGAAAAAAACTCACTGTTTTTTTTTTAAATGTTCCTTTCTTGTTTTCTGCATTTCCAGTTCTCCCTTGAATTTTTTGACTTCTTTCTGTCTTCTTCCATTGCTTCTATTCTTGTTTCCATAACTTAAATATGGTGGAAAAAAACTCAGGTTATGGTTCACAGTTCTCATTTCTCTCAGTCATCTTATTTAACCATATCATCAAAACCCCAGGTTTATATATTAACTCTATGCAGATTAATTTCAGATCTTCAGCTCTGGCTTCTCTCCTAAGTTTCAGGCTTTCAAATTCTATTACCTACCATAAATTGCTTTCCAAATACTTTGCTAGTTCCACAAACTCAAAATTGTGAGACAATTTCAGTCATCTCTAACATTTGTCTCAATCCTTATTCCCTTCAACTTTCAGGTTTCTATAAATATCTCCATCATTCCCTCAACCACATAGGGTTGAATTCTGGCAATATTGTAATTTTGGAGATACAACTGAACATGTGCAAAATAAAATAATGTGAACTAAATCTAGAGTAGAAGGTGGCCTATAGCAAAATGAAAACAGATACATAAAATAATTTTATTATTTTAAGAAAACTAATGCATATTTTAATAATGTATTAATTGAAATATGTTTATTGAGAAACTATTAAGTGTTAATCATTGAGGAGATAGTAAGTCAGATATTGTCCCTGCTTTGTGAAACTTAAACATAGCGGATAACAGGGACCAGCAAACAGGAAATTACAAAACATATTGTTAAGTGTTAAGAGAACATACTAGAAACATGCAGGATGAACACCTAACCAAGTCTTGGAGACTTGAACAAGGTCTTTCAGTTAAAACTTAGATATGCATTCACATGTGAGTTAGGTAAAGCGAGAAAAAGGTGCTCCTGGCAGAAATAACAAAATGGTTGACTAAAATGTATTACACCATCTCTGAGTATTAAGGAAAATTCATTAAGAAGGGTTTAGCATTTGCAAAGCAGATGAGGTATGACTAGAGAGCTCATAAGAACCAGAAAACGTAGGAGTCATATTAATGAGTGTGGACTTGATTCTAAATGTAAAGGAGACTCAGTGAAATGTTTTGATCAAAGGAGTGATCCTAATCAGATTTAAGCTATAGAAAGATCACTCTACATTTACGTGACTAAAGGAATTGGAGAAGGCCAAATTTTATGTGTATAAATTAATACAGTCATAATAATTCAAACAAAAATAGATGTGTCCTTTATTTAAGTGAAAACAGTGAATGGGGTAACAAATAGACAAATTAGGAACAATTAGGAAATCTTCTCGAAAGGATATTGTAACTGGTTAGGTGTGCGGAAATTTTATGTTATGTATTAAAGACAACTAGGCTTCAGTGTATGTCTAGATCAGAATTCCGTGTACAAATATTAGGGTAGCTTAATGGATAAAGAGATAAAACATGATGTGTTTGCTTAGGGATAACATATAGCTAGAGAAGAGAGGTGAGGAGTGATGCTTAAGGAATGACTATATGGAGGGGAGTACAGAAAGGGAAAAAAATAGGTGCTCAATGAGAAAGCATCTGAGGAAGAGTTATTGGAAATCAGATAGTGTGGCAATATGAACACATTTGAAATAATATTTCAAGAAGGAAATTATTAATGACAAAGCCAAATATTGTTAAATGAACAAGTGAAAAGAAATTGAAATTGTCTCATGGATTTTACACAGAATGTGGAAGACAAATTATTTTCAGGAGATATTCAATAAAACAGTGGCCTTCAGAGTAAATAGAAGGCAAAGTTAGAAGAGTCACTTTTGATTATTATTGTATAATATTAAGCTTTTATAGCAAAAAGAGAAGAGTAGAAGCTGGAGAGAGATCTCTATTTGTGGATTTTGCTGTTTCACTCTTCTTTGTTTTAAGCTTAGAGACACTTGATCATGATTAAATTTTTATGAAATAAACTAGTAATGAAGAAGAGATTCACTGATCAGGGATGAATGAAAATAGTGGATGGAAGATGCCATGAGAAGAGTGGAAAGAATAAACTCTGGCTGGTAAGTGGAGAAATTAGCTTCAGAAGATCAACATCTTCTCTATTCAAACAAGAAAAATGAGGAAAATTTAAATGCAGATGGTAAAAATTTATCTTGTGGTGGCAGGATTTAAAATATAAGCCTTTCAAATATAAGCCTTCTATTGCATAGGAAATAGGAGAAATGTAGGTATAGTGTTTAAATACATAGACTTTACACATAGATTACTTGAATTCAAATCTCATCACTGCCACTTATTCTCTGTGATATTAAGAAGTCCCTGAATTGAACATGCTTCAGTTTCCACATAAGGTAAATGGTGATGAACATAAACCCTATCTCATAGAGTTGTTGTGAGGCTAAATGAAATTGCTCTTAGTGAATTGCTTAGGATGTTCCTAGTGCAAAGTAGCAACTTGTTATTATTGCTGTTATTATTGATTCATAAGATTTAAAGTAGAAAGTTTGTAGGTAATTGTAGAAAGATTTTATATGAAAGAAAAATCATATTGAATCTAATTAACATGAAAGAAATAATTTACCCAGGAAACATAGCAGAAGCTAGGGAGTTCATTTTCCCATTTGAGATTGAACACTATAAGTATGTGTTCACTGTTTGGGTTAATCAACTGATTTGGGTGGGTTTTGACTAAATGAATAATACTTTGATCAAGCTGATTGATTAATAAATGCAAAGACTGTTTTACCCTAAAAATTATCTGAGCATATGGCATAAGTATATACTAATTTCAAAAAGCAGAACATTTTTACAGAAGATACATCTTTGAAACATATGAATAACAGAGAAAATAGACATTGATACAGATACTGAAATATTTTGTTCAGAAATCTTTCTAAGTGACAACTTTTCTTGAAACTCTATACCTATGCACAAAGTTTTACCAAAGATGAGAATATCTTCTATTAAGCATTCTGATAACTCGTTCCAAAATCCTATTAAAATGTTTACTTTAGAAGTACATGAAGAATCTGTATTAATTCAGGTCACAGATATATCCTAATTTTGTGTCATCTATTGAATATTTATTTATTTATAAGTTACTAGACATAATATTTTATTAAGGTCTTTGGTCTTTGGGTTGATGGTTTGTCCTATTTCAAAAGTTTAGACTTAATTTTTAGATTACATCTATATTTTGGAGACAATCACATGTTTCTAGATATAGTCATGGGAATCCAAGGAAACATTGTGTAGACAGAATATTTGCTTTTTATCATATCTCTACAGCCATTATTAGGTGCATTAAGTTTATCCATGAACCCATTATTACTTCACTCTATAGAAAATATAATTGTTAAAATATTGTATGCCTGTTTCCGTAAACTGGTGATTGTTTCAAAAAAATCTGAAAAAGATACAGTCTGGAAAAAAAATGTCAGTAACCATCTAACATTTAGTAAAATGAATCTACATAATTTTCTAAAAGCTCTTTTGTAGTATGCGTCTTTATATAATACAATTATTCTATGAAAAGAAGGTGACATTTTAAGCTCCTTTTCATAATTCTGTGCACATTATAGCAAACGTCTGTGAGGAAGATCAAAGGTGATCCTCAATGTAGGAAACTATTTTGCCATGCTAGAAAGCTTGTTTGTAGTTGTCCTGAAATGCCAGTAGTGGCTTAGAATACTATTTCATGCTCAGCAATTTTAAAGAAAAGAATATTAAATTTGTCTTACTCAAGAAATTGGTCTTTAGCCAAAAGCCACAGCTAAGTTCAAAATAAAGGAAACATTGTATGATTTGCAAAACATGTTTGTGTAATATTTCAAGGCAGGCATTATTACATTCTGACATATTAATTGATTAGATACATTGAGAGAATGGTGCTTTACATAGAGAGAGAGAAAAAATGAGAGAGAGAAAGGTTTCTTTGGCATAATATTATGTCAACTACTGCCTTGAATATCTCTCAAATTATTCCTGAACATTGTTTACACATGTCGATCATCTGTACCAAGATAAAATAATGATGCTGAAATTATTTTCTAAATGGTAAAAAAAAAAGCCCACAAATAATGCAAGATAATGTGGTACTACAGAAAGCTATGTCTCTACCATCCTATTTACAATCCAAGAAAATAACTCATAATAACGTTTCTGTGGAACACATGCTTATTAAAACCATTAATCCAGTTTTTATCCAAGCCTTGGGGCATTTTGCACATTTTTCTGGCTATAATATTTAATTATGAGACTATAGTTTTCTAATTTAATTACTTTAAAATATAATTTGAAACATCAAAAGTCCAGTCTAAACGTGAAAAATATATTTATACTTCTAAATTTTTAGTTTTGTATTGGAATTAAAGTCAATAATGTAATTCACTAAATTATATTTACATGTTTCAAGCTCTTGTAAGATTATCTTGTTTGTTTTTATTGTGGGCAATGTCATAAAAAGTACTTAAAGTGGGATGTCATTTGGTTAACCTGAACAAAATGTGGTGACCACAGAGAAATATTGTATATTGAGTACCTTTTCAAATGAATACCTTTGGATCAAAAATGATATTTTTAGCACAGTGAAGCCTTCAGAAAAAAAAATTAGTAAAACTTGGTTTGTATCAATAACTTTAATATCAGGTTAAAAATTCTGACAAATGTGCACATACAGAGATTAATGTTGTCCATCCACCTCTAAACAGGTATACTCTGAAGTAGTTACAAATTCTAAACATTTTTAAAAGCATGATTTTAAATTCTGTGCAAATCATAAGTACATTAATGTATATACAATATTCTAATTAATGGATAAAAACAATAGTTTTATTGATTACTTCAATGCTCACTGAATGTACTTCATGGAATTCTTCAAAGTATTTTCTTAACTCTGCATTTGTAGAGGATAATGAAGAATTGATATTCTGAGTCTTATTTAATTAGTTGAAACAGCAAACCTAGATCTAATATTTTATCTTAAATATAAATTAAATTAAGGTTAATAATAGGATGTAGGTGAGAAAATACTGATTTGTTAAATAGACTCCTTAACCAGGGTGAAAGAAATCTAGAAAAAACGAGAAAAATACAAATTGATCACATTAATAGTAACCAGCAATTTACTTTGTCTTAAACTTCTATACTTACTATTTTTGAAAACTCTAATATAGGATTTTTCATTGCCATATTTACATTATTGATACTGAAAAATAATTTCCCTTTAAGTGGTCAAAGAAAGAAGAAAATTTGAAATATGATTTAACATTAGAAGATTTAATTAGTTCCCTTAGAGTAATCTTGATTCTGATTGTTGCATGCAATTGAGAAGCAGTATTTCTGGGTGATCCATGCTTAATTTATCATTTACTCAAAGGTCTCTTTTAGGCTCACTTGCTGCCTACAATGCTTTAGTTTGACTATTTTAATTTTGTAATTCCCAAAAAAACATAAACAAAATCATATTATTTTGTATTGGGTGACTTTAATGATGAAAAGGATAAGAGAACCAGAACATTTTTGGAACTGTTTTGTTGTATGTGTATATATACATGCAATGAAACTTTGTTTTTTGTAATATATCAGAGACCATTTCATCAACCAGTGTGCTTATTTTTCTTAATACTTTGGACTTATGGCTTTTAAAACATAAACTGACACATTAGGATGGAATTTATGCACAAAACATTTCAAGATGTTGGTGACTAGATAACGAATTGAACCAAAGCGAATAAGAAAAATAAGTCAGTGAAATTTAATTCATTGAACCTTTAGTAGCAAATCAGCAAATCAATACACTAAAGGTAAAATAGATCAAATAATTGAGCTTTATTACAAAGGACAGAATAGATTTCTACCACAGGTACGAGGCTATTTTTAATATAGGTTAGAAAATAAGTCGCATATAGGGAATCTAATTTGCACATAGTCACAAAGTTGTCCTTTGAATAAATTCTCCTAGGACATGATAAAGTAATTAAAGACATAATTTTGATTCCTTCGTGGTTAGAATGAATATGCATTTTTACATATGTACACATACACAGAGATGATACTACCAATTTAACAATTATGCCAAGAATAAGTAAAAAAACAAAGAACACCTATACTTTGCTGAAGGAAATATGATTCAAGAGAGATGCCTTTCCCTTCAAAGCTAGTTAAACAAAAATGCACCTTAATCCTCTAGCTTCAGTGTCTAAGGTCGTATCCTTTATGCCTGTTGAGTTATGCAGCATTCAAAAGCCAACACTTCTGTCTAGGTGTTCAATCACAAACAGACTCTACTCAAGAGCTTATTCCTGGAAATCATATCCTCTTACTGCTACATCATCAGTTGCTGTTTCCAGTGAATTCTTTCCATTGGCATTCAGACATTCTCCCATCTTTAGTAAAGCAGATCTATGCTACTCAAACCCACTGTGTATATTATCTTCATTTCCACACCTCCCATTTTCCTTTCCTTTTCCTGTATTTAAGTATTTTTATGATTGACAAAAGTGTACATAAACTATAAAAAGATAATGTAATGGGCATGCCTTTCTTTACATTCCACAATATTATTGTGTATATTTTATACTTGCTTTATATATTTTACCTAAAGTAACAAAAATAAAGTTGATAATCTCAAACTGCTTCTCTGTTTTCCTTCTAAGATCCCACTTATCACCCACTTCTCCAACGCCAACTACCTTTATGTATTAGTCACTTAACCAGGGCATATTCTTATAATTTTCATACATACATACACACACATACATCTATTCAAGCATATATATACACATATGTGTGTGCATGCATGCATGCATATTTATGTATCCACAGAGATATAATATGTTTATAGATGAGGAAATTTGAAAATTAAGGTACAGAATGTTTTAAAAAAACTTCCTAAAGATCAGAGAACTAATAACTAATGGTCTCAAGATCCAAATACAGACAGTCTCACTCTGGAGATCATGTACTTACTCAGTATTTGACTTTCAGTGAATACTTGACCCTGATTCTCATGCATCTCTCTAATAGAAATTGCTAAGTGTATGTTATACACCAACAATTTTTTTGAAAAATACCAATTATTTTTACCAAGAAATTGCATTAATGAATATGTCACTAGCAATTATATACAAATTTTTGATTTCCTATCATATTGCCTGAATTTCATATGCATTACCTTTGATAATTGTTCACTTCTTATTTTTTCTAGTTTATAGAATTTGTTTATATATATTCTGAATTTTATTGCTTTATTGATAATGCTGAAAATATCTCCATCCACTTTGCATCTTTTCTTTGAATATAATTTATGTTTCTCTGCCATTTGTATGTTTAATAATTTAATGCAGTACTATTGCTATTTTGTTTTCTGAGTTCTGAGTTTTTTATTTTACTAAAAAATACTATGTAACTTTAAATTATTTTTCAACGTCCAATTTCACTGTTGCTTTCTCATTCATCAGCAATTTATTTTATTGTAAGTTATAAGAAAAGGATCTATTTCTCTACCCACCCCCATATATCAAATATCTACATATAGTTATGTCCTAGAATAGATAGATTATTGAGACAGAATAAATATAAAGTCTACAATTTGGACTAAACATATGTGATGATTAGGAAATGGGAAGGTAGAGAGAAAATTAGTTATGTTGTTTGCTAAAGATCAAGGAATTTCTCATCCTTTATTAATTTTTGGTTTTGTTTTTGTTTTTCGGTACGCGGGCCTCTCACTGTTGTGGCCTCTCCCGTTGCGGAGCACAGGCTCCAGACGCGCAGGCTCAGTGGCAACGGCTCACGGGCCCAGCCGCTCCGCGGCATGTGGGATCTTCCCGGACCAGGGCACGAACCCGTGTCCCCTGCATCGGCAGGCGGACTCCCAACCACTGCACCACCAGGGAAGCCCCTCTTTATTAATTTTTAAAGTTATATTACCATGTACCGATCTTGAATTTCATTATTTTTTTACGTCTATTGAAATAATCGTGTTTCTTCTCCTTAAATAGGTTAATGTAAGTAAATAAATTAAGAGAGTTTTCAAAAATGAGGTATCTTTGCTTACTTGGTATGAGTTCTTGATTATGATGGTTTAAAAATTTTAACATGTAAGTTAATTTATTTTTTAACAATTGTCTCAGAAATTTTATTTCTACATTTTCAAGGGAAATTGGTATATATCTCTTTTTAATGATATCCTATGCAGTTTTACTTGTAAGATTTTAGTAGCCTTATGAACTGAGTTAAATAGGTTTTGCTCTCTTTTCATTTTCTGAAACAGTTTGAAGGAACTAGGAATTATTTGCAACTTGAGGTTTGAAAAACTTACCTGTTTTTAGGTAATAGCTTCTAAGGGAAATTTTTTAAAATATGATTTAATGTATTTCCTGTTCTTAGAACTAATTGGTTTTCCATAGTCTATTTAAGGGAATTTTGATAAGTAGTATTTTTCTGGGAATTATACCATTTGTCATCTAAGTTTTCAAGTATGTTCACAATTTTTTTTTATTTTTAATTCAGCAAATATTTATTTAATGTAGCTATGTACCTAGCACTCATTGTTATTAATGTGTATTCTTTCTGTCTCTCTTACTCTCTGTTTCTCAACTTTATTATCTTTATTTTATAAATTTTTATAAAAATAAACATTTGGTATTCTTCACATGAAGATGGACACACACATCCTGCCTCCAAAATATTTTCATTGTCTTTCAGGAAAACAATATAAAAATAAAGATAGGTAAGAGGGTAGGTAGGTAGGTGAGAGATAGATAGATACATAGATAGTAGATAGATAATGGAAAGAACATGGTAAACTAATCAGGATTAGTTTACAAAATGAATGCTAGAGATGATTAAATCTAGAATTAGTTAACAACACAAAACTGATGTTCAATGCTGTGAAACTTTAATGACATAAAAAGAGTACATTGATGCAGAAGAGTGAAACTTCCAAAAAGATTTGGAGAAACTGGTTGTTTAAAGGAGAACAGAAAGAGTTGTTGGTAAAGATGACAGAAGAATATTCTTTTCTAAGTATTTCATGAGTCTGGAGTAGTGTGGAATAGCGATGAATATTAAGAATGTTTTCTTGCAAGATTACATATTTCTATATACTAATTTTTAGAGTCAAATATGAAATACTATTTCTGCACAGGTATATAGATTTTAAAGTATTTGATATTTAAACATGATTGCAGTAGACTAGCTTCCTGCTCAGTGAAAGCTACCTGTGTCAACCTAGATGTCCCTATGTCCAAACCTGAGACACCTAAAATTTGGTGTGTGGTTGGAGCAGCCTGAAAAAGCAAGCATAGAGTACGTAACACTATATGTAGTCAAGCTGGATATCCAAAATTGGGTGTGGCAATGTTAATTGATTTTTCTTAAAGACAATTTGCAGAAAAGGTACCCGGGCTTGCACTTCTTAAAGGGGACACTGATGGGGTAAATTTTTTAAATATTTAACAAATATTGACAATGCAATGGCCAATCAGAATGGAACTAGCAGTGCCAATATTTAGCAGGTAAATAACAACACTGAGGCCATTCCTATGTGGGTTATTTCCCAGTGCTCATTGGCAAAGAGTTATGTGGAATATTCCTGAGGGAACAGAAACTAAGAAATATTAGTCCTCAATTCACTGGTAAGGCCTAGGCTGGGAGCAGGGCATGAGCTTTGAATTGTGTGTATATATATATATATATATATATATATATATATATATATATATACATATTAAGTTTTCATTAGTTTGGACTAGAATTTTAAACAGAAACCATCCTTTTACTTGAGAATAACTGACAAATCATGAGATCTGCTCATATTGTCATTAGGTAAAGGGGATTCTGAATGCTCACGGAGATGTGCAAAGTCTGTGAAGAGAAAAAAAAATTTCTAGTTTGTATACCTGTGAGTCCACATTATTCAAAAATTAATGCTTTTATATGTGGAAAATAGATAGTTTGTTTACTTGCTGCATAGTTTTCCATTAAGTGATTTAGATGTTTACTTAGTTGAAATTATAGAGGTTGTTACAGTGTGTGTTTTGCTTATACATATGTATGACAGTTTTAAGAAGTACTATTAGTCAGGAATGTTCATGTTGTGCTATGATAACAAACATCAAATAACACTGATTTAAAACAATACATATTTATGCTAAGCCCAGTATAGTTTCAGAAAATTCACAATGCACTTGAAACAACGTTGTCACTAGTGATTCAAGATATCTCCATAGATGAATATTAGGGCTGGAATATGCAACTTTTATCTACAGGGTCAGGGAAGAATAAACTGGATCTGCATACGAGCAATTAAATGCTTTGGATTGAAAAAGCAAATGACATTCCTACTCACAACTTATTGGCCAGAAAATGTCATGTGACCCAACCTAAATTCAAGGAGGGTAGGAAATATAATCCACCATGTGTTGGGGAGAATGGAAGAATAGGATGAGGACAAGCACTAAAAGTCTTTCCATAGTCAGTTATTAGCTGTGTCCACTGTCTTTTGGAATATATGTTTTAACCTTTAATAGATATCACCTATTATTCCTTAAAAATATTTTTATCAGTTTAAATTTCTACCAGAGGCATATAAGTTGCTAATGACTTCCAGTCTCACCAACCTAGTTAACATTTAAACTTTTGCAAGTCAAAAATAGACATATATGTGCAATGAATCCTTGTTCCCTCTCTATAAATTGCCTATTCATATCTTTTTAAATTTTTGTCGTTGGATTTCTTTAATTTAATTTTTATTTTATATTGGGGTATAGTTGATTTACAATGTTGTGTTAGTTTCAGGTGTACAGCAAAGTGGTCAATTATACATATATGTATATGTCCATTTATTTCAGATTCTTTTCTCATATAGGTTATTATAGAATATTGAGTAGAGTTCCCTGTGCTATACAGTAGGTTCCTGTTGATTATCTAAATATTTTATATATAGTAGTGTGTATATGTTAATACCAAACTCCTGATTTATCCCTCCCCCACCACCTTTCCACTTGTAGTTGGATTTGTTTTTTAAATGTTCTTATTGACATGGAGAATATCCCATACATTTTGACTACTAATGCTTTTTCTGTTACCTATGTTGTAAATAGCTTCATCAGTTGGGGTCTTGTCTTAATTTTGCTTAAAATCTCATTCCTTGTATATAAATGTTTAACATTATGTATCTATATTTATTAAAACTTTCCATCTTAAAATGTAAGCAGTGCCTGTTACTGATAGTACTGTGGGCAGTACAGTCCAGTTTCCCACCAACCTCAAGGCTTTTCTCAGTCTTGTCTTAACCAGAATCTTTATCAACAATTCCCACCCTTTCAATCAATTGAAATTTGATAAAGTTCTTGAACCCATCTTGTACATTTGTAGAGAAAATGGCCCAAGAATATAAAAAGACTGATAAATATATTCTTCTGTTTTGATAGTTGTAGAAATAAGAGACTGAAATGATTTTATAACCCATACCTCCTCTCACATAATCCTCCAAAATGAAGATCTAAGAAGAAAGAGAATTTGGGGAGGGGGGAAGAGAGAGAGAGAGAGAGAGAGAAATTGAAGTGAGATTGCTAGAGAAAGTCATTTGGAAAAATTGATATACTTCTAAAACACTTGATTTTCAAAGATAATTTGTTTGAAACTTATGAAATTAAAACAATTAAGAAGATATTGAAATGTCTTCAGGGAAATTAAAAGCTATATTTTTCACTCTGAACACAGTGATCAAATTTTTCAAAATGGAGTTTAAAAAAAACATAAATGTGTACATCTTTAGAAGAATACTGAAAAGAGAGAATAAAATGTTTGACTCCCATTATGTGCCTGATTGAAATTTAACATTTTCTTTGATATACTTTCCTAAAAAATATATCATTCTATAATGTTACATTTTATCTTCTAATGATAAAAATGATCATGTTATGGGTGTACACACACCTATACACATTCATTTATGTGTTATTTCATTTCAAAACCCATATTAAAATCAAACAATATGACTCTGAATCAATTAAATATTAATTGTTGTAGTTTGAATTATTGCAGCATTTATTCTCAAAGAATATATGGCTAACAAGACACTTTTATGAATTCTAGAGTTTTAAGTGGCTATTTTACTACTGCTATCCTTTATAACACCTTTTTTCCTTAGTATGCTGAATTAAGTGGTGTCTGATAACATGAATTTGGAGCATTTTGTGCTAATTTACAAAATGAAAAGGAATTTTTTTTTAATCTATAAAATAGAAACTTTAATTGCTCTGTCAAAGTTAGAATTTATCATCACATTTAATTGAGTCACTTGATAATTATTATCTGTGATTCGTTATTTTTATTTTTTGAAGCAATTTCAGACAAGATGTCAAAGTTATGTATGAAAGTACTATAAAATTGAAGTCTCTATTGTTTCCACTAAAAGTAACACTTCAGTTTCAGTGCTTAGTACATGTTTAATCTTCACTGGTGTTTAATAAACTATGCATAAGTCCAGAATAAAGGAAAATGGAACTTTTAGAGGGCTGTCAGTTTATCTCTTATTCTTTCCAATTTCTTTTTCCTCCAACATTGTCTTGCTCACACATCTGGTTTAATTTACTTAAGTCTACTGCAGTATAAAACACATAGAATCATAGAGCAGTAATAAAAATAAAATGTCAATCTGGGAATTAATTTATTCATTATAGACATCCAAATTAATTAATTGAGATCATTAAAAATATCTGCTAGCAATTACAATTCCTATGTACAATAGTTATACTTTATTAACAGAGTAATTTATGGTACTTATATCAATCAAATATATTTGCAAAATAATTGATAGAAAGAATAATATTAACATATTATGGCATTTCAAAGTTCTAAACTCCATTGATAATATTAAAACTAAGTTGAAAATGCAAGGTAATATAATACTTTTCTCATTATTATTTAGATTTCAGAAATTTTAGAGCTTGAAAATGGAAAATTACTGATTTTGGACTGATATGAATGTAAACAATAAATAGAAATATCTAAAGTTTCTTTATTTTGACACTTCAGGAATAGAATATTTAATGAATACAGTGACAAAAAGGGGATAATTTGGGAAATGATATCTTATTGAATGAAGCACCACAATTCAAAGAGGTTAATGAATCATGTCTATTAAAACAATAAACATTAGGGAGTCAAGAAAGTCCTACAGTACTGTTATGTTTTAGCAAAACCATGAAATAGG
Organism: Stenella coeruleoalba; assembly: GCF_951394435.1. Classification (NCBI taxonomy): domain Eukaryota; kingdom Metazoa; phylum Chordata; class Mammalia; order Artiodactyla; family Delphinidae; genus Stenella; species Stenella coeruleoalba. The sequence continues at coordinate 108,360,383 of NC_137150.1, read as the reverse complement.
ATTGGCTTCTCCATCTATCTTTCCCTCTAGTTTCCCTAGTGGACAAGACATGAGTAAATCCCTCCCTACCTATCCCTGACCCCCTGAGACAATGGTTATACAGTAATTGCTCTAGAGCAACCAAACAAATGAAATGTCATTATTAACAGAAAACAATAAATCCCATTAAATCTGGAAACAGCAGAGTTATGACCAAATAGGCCAAACAGGGCAACATCTTCAAAAATCTTTGAACAGTAAGAACTCCAGCAGTGAAAATGAAGTGTAGTTTACACAAAAAAATAGTATCAGGTATTGAATAAATATTTCATATCCACCCAATAAACTAATATTAAATTAAAAATAGGGATTTCCCTGGTGATGCAGTGTCACCAAGGAAAGAATCCGCCTGCCAGTGCAGGAGACACGTGTTCAATCCCTGGTCCGGGAAGATTCCACATGCCGCAGAACAACTAAGCCCGTGTGCCACAACTATTGAGCCTGCGTTCTAGAGCCTGTGAGCCACAACTACTGAGCCCTTGTGCCACAGCTACTGAAGTCCGTGTGCCTAGAGCCTGTGCTCTGCAGCAAGAGAAGCCACCACAATGAGAAGCCCACACACCACAATGAAGAGTAGACCCCACTCGCTGCAACTGGAGAAAGCCTGCACACGACAAGGAAGACCCAACACAGCCATAAATAAATAAATAATTAATTAAAAAAAATAGTGAAGTTTCCATTGCAAACAGAAGTACCATTTGCTATTGTGAATTGTCTTCATAATTCGCAATTACTAAAACACTTATGCCAAAAACAAACTACTCTATTTTGTAAGTTACTAATTTGCTAAAATTTGAAGATTTAATTATCATTCTTATAAAGAATACTTACTTGAGAAAGGCATTACTACAATGAGTTGCCATAAACAGACTTTGCTATTTCATAATCATCTATTTACACACCTAGTTTATATAAAATAACATTAGAAAAATAGAATGCTCCAAAATCATTTATCTTTTCCACCTTGAAGATTAAGTTAGATTTGTGAAAGTGTATCTAAAAGAACAACTAAAAAAAAATTGTCTAAAAATAGCCAGACTAATGAATAATAAGAAACTCATGAATAATATTTATTTTTGAAGTTACATTGGAAATAAACAATGAAATACAATATCTTTAAATTTAGCTCTCAATTACTTGAAGGATTTTAAAAATATTTTTTCCTGTGTCAACACACAGATTTTAGTCACATAAATTAGTTTCAAAACTTGAAAATTTAACTGCAGAATCTTTTACCATGGTCATCCTTAAAATGCTATTTTGAAATAGCAATATGAATAAGACTATTTGGATGTTCTGTATTTCTCTAAAGCATAAAAGAGTAAATGTAATCTTTGTCAATACCACTGAGTTTCAGATAAAATTAACAATAACATCCCATTTCTTTCATCAGATAACTAGACATACAAAGCGTAGTTCTCCTTTTAACAGGAAACCATTCCTTTTCTCTCTTTCTGTTTTCTTCCTTTTTCTAAGCTTGGTAAGTTAATGACTGACTCACATAGGAATTTATAATTAAATTAAATTCTAAAAAAAATTGTGTAAAATATATTTAATCCAAAACAATAAACAAGTACATGATTAATTGCTTGCAATATTCTTGGCTTTAATGTGTGCAAATGAAGATGATGCAGCAGCTCAATGCCTTCAAAACAATTCAATATCTAAGTGGTATAAAAGCTCATTATTTACTGTATACTTGACCAGTTTTTTTGAAAGAATTTGCAATATGTCTTGTGGAAATGACACAGTAGTCTTTCTTTCTAGTCAAGTTGATAATGTTTCATCTTATTTTAGTGTAGAGAACAATTTCCACAAAATATTAAAAATTCTAATATACATGAAGGTGATTATAAAGTAATGCAAATATGCAATTGACAGTTAAGAAATCTCATTAGGCAATCTTTATTGTTCTGAGAGGTATTGGCCATAAAATAAAGAGCAAACTTCACTTTTCTCTCATTCATGGTTATATATCTGAAAGCAGATTTTCTCTTTGTCTTAGTGTAAAAGTGAATCCTTCTCAAGCTGTAACCTGACCTTTTCCAGATACATACCTGCACATTTTCAAATAATATTTGTTTGCATATGGACACCTCCCCAAATTCTTTCTCATTAAACCACAATAGTGTGATCTTAGATTCAGAGAAGACTGTAAATGGAGTAGAAAACATTGCTCTTCTTTTGCAACTTCATGAAGTAATGACTAGCACAGCTTTCAGACAGGATCTGCATCTCCTATTTGGCAGTAAGAGTATTATTTGTCATACACAGACAGTTTTGTTTGTTTGTATGATTTTTTTCCTATCTTGTCTCCAAAAATGGTGCCCTGGTTCTTCTAATTGGTCACTAGAAATACGGTTGTAAGCAATATTCATATATGCCAAATACTGTCAGATGATATAAGCTAAAGAGAAGATTAGGGGAAAATTCTTATTTATAGAGTATTGTATGTGTTTATGTATTTATTTAAACTTAAATTGATTATTTTTGAAAATATTTATCACTGCAAAATTTATATGTTAATATTGATAAATTTTGTCAGATTGGAAATAATTGGAAAATAATTTAACTTTATATAAGACAGACTTGTAGTCATGATTTTCATCTTTTGTAGCTTAATAGTATAACAATGTAAACTATTGGCTATTACTGTCACCATCACTTTATCTCTGATGTCATTAGAATTTTGGAACATATACAACTAATATTCCCTTTAATATTTAACAAAGTATTACAGAAAGTACATCATGTTTGTAACTTTGTATAATCACAAAATGTAGTTTCATTTTACCTTTAAAATGAGAGGTTAAATGAAATTTGTTACATAATTCCATAATAAGAAAATACCTACTTGGATATCATTTTGCTTTTACCCGTAATATTTTTAACTTACAATATTTTAACCATCAGATACCAATTTTTAAAAATGAAACAAAAATCATTGAAATATCTGGATATTTGAAAATATTAAAACCATTTGTTAGACGAATAACCAAATACTGGTTTTGTCTAATATTTACACAAATATCTTTTGTTACTGCTTCAAGTTTGAATTAAATATTCATAAGGCTTCTGCCTACTATAGAACTATAAACACTATTTCTTTTTACCATCTAAGAAACATTTGTAACCTGAAATTCTGTAAAGTGAAAACAAAACCTGCATTACCAACTAAAATTTAAATTTCCTAAATAAACTTAGTGCACAAGTTAGTGGATAATTGCAGTTCTATGTGCTAATCTGTGCAAGTCAATAAAGTAATATGTCAAAATATATTAATTACATAATATTTCTAATAGTAAGAAATGGGAAATTCTTCACATGTTATACTATGAGGTACTGGATTTATGATATATTATATATCAGGTAAAAATCATGATGTGTATCTACAATACTAACAGTGGAAATACTGTTAAAAATGATGCATAATATTGATTCTTCCAGTCCAAGAACATGGTATATTTCTCTAACTGTTTACATCATCTTTGATTTCTTTCATCAGTGTTCTATAGTTTTCTGAGTACAAGTCTTCTGCCTCCTTAGGCCGGTTTATCCCTAGGTATTTTATTCTTTTTGCTGCAATGGTAAATGGGAGTGTTTCCTTAATTTCTCTTTCTGACTTTTCTTTGTAGGTGTATAGGAGTAAAAAAAAGATAGCAAATAAGGACCTGCTGTATAGCACAGGGAACTCTAGTCAATACTCTGTAATGGCCTATATAGGAAAAGAACCTAAAAAAGAGTGGATATGTGTAAATGTATAACTGATTCACTTTGCTGTACCGCAGAAACTAACACAACATTGTAAAGCAACTATACTCCAATAATTTTTTTTAAATAAAAAAAAAGATGCTTAAAATATGTAGAGAATAATTACAAGTGTATCAATTTAAAGACACTGGCACAAGTACATAAATGTGTATAAATAACATGAAAATGTTGTAACTATACTCAATGATGGTGGCCTCTACAGGGAAAAATAATTGTTTTTAATACATAGTAAGGGACTTTAAAAAGAGTTTATTTTAGAATATACTAATGATATTGTAAAGTTTCCTTTGTTTCTACTAGATATGTATTCATGGGGTATTTGTGTAACATGGAAAAATTAAGTGGTTATTAAATCTTAGTAATTCATTAGCAGGTAATATTATGTTTATTTGCCATATTTTGTTAACACAAAGCCCTGGATAAAAAATTGTTTAATCCTGAAAAATCTTCTTTCCTGATACTAATAAAAGTTTGGAGCATGATAAAAGATTTCCTACAATGAGATTAAAAGATAATTTAAATGATTTTTGCCACAGAGGAGAAATATATTTGAGGCTGGAAATACCAAATGATAGATCTTATGACTATTTAGGGTCTAGGGAATTGATTTCAATTCTCAAATCTACAGTTAGGAGAATGTGAAACATGAACAGTAACTATTCTAAGTAAAGTATTAAGCATCTTATTTATTTTTTGTAAATAAAAATATTCACCTATAATACATATATTCATGCATCCAAAAGTTTACAAATAATGTATACCACCTAATAAACAGATTTATCATAAATATAGAATTGCATGTTTTACCCAGCTAATGTGAAAAGATCCTAAGTTCATATATATTTTGATATTTCAATATATTCCACTCTAAATGTACATAATAAAATTAATGATTTTTAAAGTAACGTATGAGTTAAAGGATGTCATATCAATAGCAGGTAAAATGCGTAAGTAAAAATAAAATTGTGCTATATGTTTATTTAAAGCTAGAGAATTAAAGAAAGATATATCTAGTATACTAGTACCATTTTGTTTTAATGGTGTTTAGTTATTGATGTTATTTATTAAATTTTCCAATTTTATATCACACTTATATATGTGACTGAATGAATATATAAGTCTGAAAAGACATGTATATATATATTTGAAATTGGGTTACTTTATGTACAACTATGGAATATATATAATATATATATATATATACATATATATATTTCTTAGAGATTCATTTATTCATATAAAGTCATGTTCCCATTTGAGTTCTATACTGTGCTCTGGTGATACTTTATAAAAAGTCTGAATCATTTTTGAAAGTAGCTATTGATTAATATAAAAGTTCTAATAATGCAATTTAATAGTAGTCACATAAATTCTACATGATATTTAGGTGTCATATGTTTATGCATTTGAAAATAAACTTATACTACCAAATATAAAATTTATTCCTGCAGCTTTTTCTAACTTTCATATATTACAAATAGAAACTTAGAACTTCCATTTGAAGGAGCACCAAAGAAAAACATTAAAAATTAACCTCAGTCTGACCATAGCATTTATTTGAATCAAAAATCCCTAATATGTCCACCTTACAATGGCTAAAGTGTATGTATTACTAAGAATATAATTTAAGAGATTAAATTATTCAAATTGCAGGTATACAACATAATTTTTTTTTTTTTTTTTTTTTTTTTTTTTTTTTTTTTTGGTGGTACATGGGCCTCGCACTGTTGTGGCCTCTCCCGTTGTGGAGCACAGGCTCCAGACTCACAGACTCAGCGGCCATGGCTCACGGGTCTAGCCACTCCGTGGCATGTGGGATCTTCCCGGACCCGGGCATGAACTCCTGTCCCCTGCATCGGCAGGCGGACTCTCAACCACTGCGCCCCCGGGGAAACCCCATAAAATATTTTTAATTTTACAATACAACTAATGCTTGAGTTTATTTTTCTCTTCAAGTGCAATAAATAATTTTCACATTAGACGTTTTTAAAACTTCTTATTAAACTCAAATTCCATTTACCACTATAAATTATTTTAAAATCATTATATTATGGTTCTTATTATTATTGCAATTTTTACCTTAAGAATTTTTTCTTAAAAAAGTTTTTATTATTAAAATTATGTAGGTCATTAAGGCACAAAAGTCCAGTGTACCATAAAGCCACCTGTTTTCAATTGGGACTGAATGGTTCATAAGCCCTAGAGTTAGCTCAAACATAATCATACAGGGAAACTGTATTGGATGAGTGAATTGAGTAAAGTTCAGAGGGTTAGTTTGATTTAAATGAATTGTATACTACAAAGGCCACTAATTTTCCCAATGGTTGCTGATATTCCTTCTGAAAAAAATTACATTTTACAATCTGTATCTGCTACAATTTTCCTCAGACAATAAGTCTCAGCAGTTATAAAGGAAAATTTTTAATTTTTCATTACTGTTGACAGAAATGTGATAATTTTATTATGGTATATCTTACTTTGCATCATATACATATGTTTATATATTTGCAGTCATACATATTCGTTTAATTTTTCTACTACTCTGTGAAACACTTGAAAAGAGATGCTCTTCTTACATCTAAAGCATAATGACTGAAAGAAATTAATAAATCCAGAGACTATCAGCTTAATTTATGATGGTGAACAGGTAAATATCACAAGAAATTCACTGAATATTCACTGAATATTCTGGAAATTCACTGAATATTCACAGCTTATTAAAGTCTATATGTAGATAAAATTTCTTAGAAAGTATATACATAAATAACTGGGGCAGTGTTTAATTCTGAAACATATGGGGAAACAGCAGTCACATACATGCAAATAGTTCATTCCATTAAGTTATTTTTTAATTAAAATGTAGAATTATGGGACATAGGACAAATTTGACCACTACCTTCCAACAAAACTTTACTGAAAACACCAGAGAAATATAAAAATGTGGAGAGACATGTATCCCGGATAGAAATTAGGAAAAGTCATCTATCACTATTGCAATATTTTAAGTCTTCTTGCTAGAATAATGTAGAAGGTCCACAGCAATTCTCCCTCCAGAGAAGGTAACTCAGTGTTGTAGTGACATAAGTAGGAGAAACAAGACTTGAGCTCTAGAATCAAGGGTGACTGTGCAACAGAACATTCCACTTGACAGCACATTCATGAGGCCATTCAAATGATTCAGAAGCATATCCACAATAGAATAGAAATCTGCAGAACTTCTGCTATTAGGAGAGGGCTCAGTTATGAAATAATGAATGGTAGCTATGGGAAGGAGAACTGACACAGACCTAAGACGTACTGGAGTGAGGGTCAAACACAATACTTGACATAGAAATTTGGCTTTGAATATGTTGACTTCATAGAATCTGAAGAAACTCCACATAGAGCTGGATTTGTCTATGATTCTTTACTTTTCTCCAAATCCCTTAGGCATAAAAATCAATAAAGTGTTAATATAAACTCACATCAACCAGCCATCCAACTTACGTTCCAGAAAAAGGATTTAAATACTGTATTAGAAGACAAGAAATATATATGCATAGGATTTTTGAACAAATGTCACAAATGAATAAACCAATATTCATTCAAAGATAAGTAAAGAAATAGAAACAAAAAATTGAGAGATGGTATAGCTTCTGGTTTAATCAGATTTGATTTTGAAATACAGGCTTGTGTTGAGTTCTAGCATGGTCACATTGTTGCTGTGTGACCATGGTCCAAATACTCAGAGTTTCTTAACCTCTAAAATTAAAATAATATAACGTATTATGCTATCATTGTGATAACTGATTTAATAACATCATGAAACTTAAGACAGAAAATATCACAATTTATATTATCTTATGAATGGAGCCCCCTTAAATCCACAACAATATAAACTTACACAAAGTTTTATGTTCAAATATAATATTAAATTTCTACTCAGAATTTAGAGAAAAAGCATATCTAAAAAATTTACTTGATTCTTGAACTATATTCTTGACATCATTTGCACCAATAAAGTTCAAGAAAATGTGAATTGTTAACAGAGTTTAAACAATGAGGTGATGGAGCAAAATATTTAAGGATATAAGCACTAATTAAGAATAAAATGCAAAAAACTAAAATACAATTTGACAAAAATGTTAAAACTACCAATTTAAACTTTCAAATAGGCAAAGACTTTCAAAAATGACTATATCAGGGAGTGATATGAGCTAGAAAAGAGAGTATGCTGCAACAAGTTTATATTCCTCCACAGAAACATTGAAAAACTAGTGCAAACTTTTGGAACCAACTTTATCAGAACTTTGAAAAACAATCAAAGATTTAATGTCAAAGGTTATAGGTCATCAAAAGAAAGTCAACTTAAGTACTGTAAGAAAGCTTTGTGGCATATTTAGATGCCCTCACCCCACCCACTTCCTTGGCTTGTTGGAAGTCTTGAAGATGGCAACTCATGTTTCCATTATGGGAACAAGATCCCTGTTTCTGGAGAAAGCAAGGTAAGCCTAATTCCCATATTACTGTGTATGTCTATTATAACCTATCTATGATCTGCCTGAAGGATTGATTAAAGATGTTTATTTATGTTTTGCTTACTGCAGAACTCACTCAGTCCAGAGAAGCAGTGAGCATTACTCAAACACAACATAAGGCAGATAGTCAACCTGAAGAGACCTGGAGTAAAAGATCACATACAAACACATGAGACATACAATAGATACCCTAAGATCTGGAAGGAACAGCTAGAGAGAGTTTATTTGGGAAATTAAGGCATTCAAAAGAACCCATGCTTATGGAAGAATAGAGAAAACCACACACATTCTCAGAGCAAGACACATGTACAGAAAAGTCCTAAGACCCTAATTTTTTACCTCAAGCTGATCCTTAGGCTGGGGGCAAGCCTGGCTGAGTGTTGAAGGAGATCTCCAGCACAGACTCAATTTGCAAAGACTGAGATAAGTTTATTTGTTAGTTTAGTCCCTGGTGTTCAAGGAAATCTTTGTCAAAACAGTAACTGAACACAAGCTAAGGAATAGACACTTCAGAGACCACATTCTATAAGAAATATAATCTCTGATAAAATAGTTTAGAAAAGTCACTAAATAAATGGACAACTAAGGGCTACAACAATCAAATTAAAAAAATAGTAAACCTTGGGAAGGGGAAAATCTGACTTGAGCGTTATCCATTATGATAACCAATGACTAGTTTTCAACAAAATATCACACAGTACATTAACAAACAAGAAAATATGCCCTATTCATAGGAAAACAATAAACTGACAAAAATTATTCTGAGGAAGCTCAGAAAATACATTTACTAGAAAAAGAGTTCAGATTAACTATCTTATATTTGCTCAAAGCATTAACACAAATCATGGGTAAAAAGTTAAAGGAAACCAGGATTACAATGCATAAACAATAGAAAATATCAAAAATGAGAAATAGATTATAAAAAGGAAACAAACAGAAATTCTGAAGCTAAAGAGTTTAGTAAGTGAAATAAAGAATTCACTACAGGGGCTTAACATCAGATTTGATTAAACAGAAGATAGAATTATGAAATTTGAAGATAGAAAACTTGACATTTTCTGAGGAAGAAAAATGATGAAAAACTGTGAACATAGCCTAGGGGTTTATAAGATACCATCAAGCAGACCAACTTATGGATCATGGAAGTCCCAGAAATAGAGGAGAGAAAAAAGCTCAAAAAGAATATTTGAAGAAGTAAAGGCACAAAACTTCTCAAATTTGCTGAAAAATATGAATCTATACTCCAAGGAGTCCAATAAACTGAAAGTAGGATAAGCAAAGTGATCCACACTGAACACATTATAATAAAACTGTTGAAAGAAATAATCAAAGAGAGACTCTTAAAAGCAGCAAGAGTGAAGTGTTTCATTATATACAAGGGATCCTCAATAACATTAACACCAAATTTCTTATCAGAAACCATAGAAGCTAGAAGGCAGTGGGATGACATATTTAAAGTGCTAAAAGAAAAAAAATGCCAAAGAAGAATTCCATATGTGGCAAAACTGTTTTTCACAAATGAGGAAGCTATTAAGACATTCCCATATTTAAAAGGAAAAAAGAAAAAAGCGGAAGGAGTCTTATACCACAACACATGCCCTTAAAAAAGTGAAAATCTCTGGTAAAGGTTACTACTGGGCAAATATAAAATCTAGTAATAACCATTTATTTGTGTGTGGGTGGTGGTGGTTGTAACTCTGCTTTTTATTTCCTACATGATGTAAAAAACAAATGGCTGAAATTTTAACAAATCTGTTGTGTGGAACACAATGTAAAAGATGCAATTCATTACAATAATAACAAGTAGGGGAAAAATCTGTTTAAGAGCAGAGTATATGTATTCTATTGAAAGTAAGTGGGTATCAACTCAGACAAGATTGTAATACATTTAGGATGCTAAAAGCAATCTTCACAGTAACATAAAGAAAATATCTAAAAAAAATATTCACATAAAAGGTGGAACACAGAGCATTTTTGGAGTAACTAAAATACTATGTATGATACCATAATAATGGATACATGTCATTATATATTTGTTCAAACCCACAAAATGTACAACACCAAGAGTAAATAATAATGAGATCTATGGACTTTGGATGGTTGAGATATGTCAATGTAAGTTCATCAATTGTAACAAATATACACTCTGGTGGGTGATGTTGATAATGAAGGAGGCTATGTATGTGTGGCAGAAGGAGTGTATAGGAAATCTCTGTACCTTCCTCCAATGTTTCTGTCAATTTAAAACTTCTCTAAAAACATAAAATCTTAATTAAAAAAAGGAGTATATGGACTTGTAATTGAAAAATAATTCTGAATCTATGTGAAGAAAAAAAAATATATATATATACACAAAAGAAAACAAGAAGAGGATAAAAATGTTTCACTCATAAAAAAACAAAACTAAACACCAAAGAAGGCAGTAATGGAGGAAATTAGTGAGAGAAGCATTATAAATACATACATCAAAAAATAAAAAAAATTTACTAGCTATTGCTTTTAATGTATGTGGATTAAAATCTCCAGTCTCCAATGTCCAATACTTAGAGACAATTGAAAACAAAAACACAACATACCAAAACTTATGGGGTGGAGTAGAATCGGTGCTCAGAGGAATATTTACAGTGGAAAACACTTACATTAAAAAAAAGAAGAAATATCTCAAATCAATAACCTAACTTTATGCTTTGAAGAAAAAGAAAAAAAAATAGCAAACTTAACCCAAAGCTAGTTGAAGGAAGGAAATAATAGAAAAAATGAGAAGAGGTAAATGAAATAAAGATTAGAGAGACAATTGGAAGATTTAATAAAATCAAAATTTGTTTCTTGGAAAAGATTTTAAAAATTAACATATTTTTACCTATATTGACAAAGAAAAATAACTAAAATCTGAAAAATGGGGACATTACTACTGACCTTACAGAAGTAAAAAAAATTATAATAGAACACAATAAACAATTGTGCACTAACAAATTAGATAATTCATAAGAAATGTACAAATCCCTTGAAATACACAAATTACTAAACTGACTTAAGAAGAAATCTCTCAGCAGAATTATAACAAATAAAGAGATTGGAATAGTAAACAAAAAAAAACCCAACAATGAAAACTTCAGTATTAGAGGCCCTCCCTGGTGAATTTTTTCAAACATTAAAGGTTAGTTAATCTGAATATCTCTCAAACTCTTCCAAAAAAAGTGAAAAGGGTGGAATACTTCTTAACACATTCTGTGAGGAAAGACAACACAAGAAAAACATTACAGATCTTATCCTTAATGAATATAGATGCAAAAATCGTCAACAAAATTCAGCGAACTGTGTCCAACACAATATTAAAGGGACTTTGCACCATTATGACGTGAAATTTATTACAAGAATAGAATAGTAGTTCAACATAAGAAAATCAATTAATAGAATACAAAAAAAAACAAAAAGGAAAAGAAAAGACCTACATCATCTCAGTTGATACAAAGTAGTCATTTGATGAAAATCTACTTTCAGGATAAAAATGCTCAGAAAACTAGGAATGGAAGGGATCTTCCTTAACATAATAAAAGATTAAAAAAAAAAAAAACCTCACAGCTAAAATCATATTCAAGGATGAGATTTTCTGAATTGCCAATGGAATTACTTTCTAACAGGCTAAGTCGTAATCGTAGTAGATGCTATGACTTTCATAACAAAAGTACCATAAACCGGGTGGCTCATACAATAGAAGTCTATTGTCTTACAGTTCTGGAGGCTACTTGTGCCATTTGAAGGTATTGGCAACTTTGGTTCTTTCTGAGGGCAGGGAGAAATAATCTTTTCCAAGCTTTTCATGTAGCTTATTTTTAGCAATCTTAGGTGTTCTATGTCATACAAAAGCATCATCCCTACCTCTGCCTTCATCTCCACATGACATTCTTCCTGTGTGCAAGTCTGACCCAAATTTCTGCTTTGTATAAGGACAGTAGTCATATTGGATAAGGGTCTCACCCTACTCCAGAATGACCCCATCTTAATTAATTAAATACAAAATAACCCTATTTCTAAAGAAGGTTGCACTATAAAGTACTGGGGGTCAGGACTCCAACATATAATTTTGGGGGAAAACAATTTAACTCATAAGAATCAGCAAAAGTCTTAATCATTCCAGCATCAACTTTAAGTCCAAGATGTTATCTAAATATCATCAACTCACTGACCATAGGAAGTAACATGTGATACAAGATAGTACAATTACATCCTCTTTCCTGAAAACTTTAACCATGAGTTAAGACTTCAAAAACAGTAGTCAACTAATACTGGGTTTTCTGATGGCACAGCACTAAAAAGACTTTCCACACGTATTTTTGGCTGAGATCAATGGATCTGTCTTAGTTCCCACTCTTCCTGAGATGAGATATATACCAGATATTTATTCAACTCTCTTTGCTATTCAATGTTCTTTTTTTTTTGCGGTACGCGAGCCTCTCACTGTTGTGGCCTCTCCCATTGCAGAGTACAGGCTCCGGCTGCGCAGGCTCAGTGGCCATGGCTCACGGGCCTAGCCGCTCCACGGCATGTGGGATCTTCCCAGACCGGGGCACGAACCTGTGTCCCCTGCATCGGCAGGCGGACTCTCAACCACTGCGCCACCAGGGAAGCCCTCAATGTTCTTTTGATAAACTATTTATTCATGTTTCATTTAGTGAGCAAACATTTTTGTTGTTTGAGATTGAAGAATCCTGGTAACATAAACTAAAGAGAAAACTAATAAGGAAAAATAAAATATAGATTTTCACAGAAGAAAACACAATAATATTATATTTTATTGAACATTAAATAAGGCTTAATGAACTATAATCACAACAAAGTTTCAGGAATAGAGAGAAATTTCTACAGTTAAAATATTAACTGAGATTGTAGCCATCTTCTATTATAACTCCTAATATATTATTTTTATATTGATGTGTACTTTTCATACCTGATTTCAAAGTAAGCCAAATCAGAGCTCAAAAAATGTGATTAAAAATGAATAAACCCAATCACCCAATTCATGCCACCCCTCTTTCCCCCCTTGGTGTCCATGCACTTGTTATCTACATCTGTGTCTCTATTTCTGCCTTACAAACAGGTTCATCTGTACCATTTTTCTAGATTCCACATATATACATTAATATACAAGATTTGTTTTTTTCTCTTTCTGACTTACTTCACTCTGTATATAAAATGGATAACTAATGAGAACCTGCTGTATAGCACAGGGAATTCCACTGCACTGTACAGTAGAAACTAACACAACATTGTAAAACAACTATACCCCAATAAAAAAAATAAATAAAAATTAAAAAAAAATGAATAAACCATTGACATGCAGTTATCAACATACCATAATAATGTTGAAATATTGGCATCAGCTTCATTAAATGAAGGTTATCTCATTTTTTTTTTCTCAAACACAACGTTGGTATATAACACTTAAAAGAACTGCAAGGTGATTTACAATTTGAATTATTTCAAAGTTTTTATTTCAAGTTTTTAAAAAAAAATAATGTTCTTATATTCTAAACAAATCTGGAAAGTAGAATACACGTGTAGGTTTAATTGAGGAGAATGCATTTTATGGATAGAAACCTATCCTAAAGTAAGAAGCACTTTGATGATAATAATGTTTATGGTGGATATATAATGATGTGAATGATGGCCATGATGACCTTTGTTGAAATTATTGACAGTTTTAACAATGTACTTGAACTCTTCTAAGTCATTTATGTGTTTAATATTATTTAATTATTGTAAAATTGCTACAAGATGGAAATCCATTTTTTGGAGAAAGTAAGTACAGGTCAGAAAATCATAAGTCTTGCCAGAATTTAATTCCACAACACAGGGTAGAGGTCCTTATTTCCCCTTTCTAAAATAATGCTTCATCTTCTAAACTGGTCTTAGTTATATAGACAGAGCCATGAAGACTAAAATATGGGCAAGGAAACCAGCTTGAATTTTATAGATCTGCCTTAGTTAGATCCTAAAAGTTCAGCGTGATGATTTTCACTTAACTCAGAAATGTAACACAATAGGCAAGCTATTGGATTTTGCATGAGCTAAAGCATATTTTTGCTCTCCTAAGCCATACCTGTGCATATAGTTAATTTTTTTCAGGTGATTACTTCCAGGTGCTTGCCTATAGGAATTCATTGCAATGCAATGAAATCAGAGTAATAAACTAATCAGCAAAAATTAACCCACAGGCATGTTACAGAGACACGTATATTTAAATGACTTCAGTATTATAATTTGTGGATTCTGAATGTTTATGTTCATGATGAAGACAATCTCCTCCTAAGTAATTAGGAAGATCTACATACAACTAGGTATGTTTGGTGTTATCTTAAGCTCATTAGAATATTACACATGCCTATTTTTTAAATGGAACATTTAGATTTTTGACATAACCATAGAGAAATATTTTCAATTTGATTGTCCCATTGTTATAGTTAAGTAAAACACAATACAGATTTCTTTTTTATTATCTTTTCTCATTGATTATAATTCTATTAACTGTCAGGGGACTTTAAATTGAATACCAAAATTAATTTTGGTGAAGAAAACTAAAACACTTTCTACAAACTTTTTATTGTAGCATTTTTTTTTTTCATAAAGAAATTCTGTCTTAAGTGACTGAATTGCCTTCAAATCATGTATAAGAAAGATAAAGTTGCATCCATTTCAAGTCATTAGCTGTGGTACTTAGTATTGTTGCATTTGAAAATGTTGAAATAAAATCAAGACTCCTGCTAAGAGCATACTAAATTAAATATAAATAAATAATAAAACTGAGATGATTCCTGCTATGATAAAGATGGACTCTCCCCAACATGCAGACTGTGAAATTAGAATACTCATATCAGAATAATATCTTGGAATTAAAGTTGATGTGTACTTATAAAAAGTTGTTATCAAACATAAAATTCTGAGGATTCTAAGAAACAACAAAGACTTTACACTACCATTTATGTTAAAATAAATTGTTTTTGTTTTTGTAAGCTCAAGTAAATAATTATGAAAGTATATGTAAATAAGAAGAAAATAAAATTATATATCTGTGTGTATATACATAGCCATTCAAATACATTCTTTTTGTCAGATATTTTGGAGTTATATTTTTATTCAAGTTAACACAAAGTTCTTTTAAAATAGTATTACTGAGCAGCACTCAGGTAAGAAGGCAAGGCAACTTTAGTGGAATGCTTATCTGCATTTTTCCTAGCTCCCCTATTTCTACTTAACTTGCAAGAAGGAATATTAAAAAGATGAGGAATGATTGATGTAATCCAATCCCTCCAGAAAACTTGAGGAGAAAGACAACTAAATGCTTAAAACACAAATGATCCTCAAATTTACTCTTGTATAAAAATACCATGTGAATTAATATATATAATCTCAGGGGGAAAAGAGTAGTGTTTCCTAAATTTCAAAGATGAGGTTAGGTGGTAAAATACAATCAAGTTGGGAAAAATATTTTTATTCCACCAGTGCCTATGAGAAGTACATCACATATCAGAGACCACCTTAAGTGCACATGATAATCCTTATTATAGATTTGGTGGCCATTGTTTTAGGAAAAAAGATTGAGGTTACTATAGAGAAGACATTATTTTGGGTATCATGAGTATCAGTTACTAATGATGCAAGCAAAGGCAATCCAAATCTCAACATAACAATAGACTTTTATTATTATGCTCACTGGAAAGTAGAACAACTGATAAATCTCTACTTCAGAATTTGGGTCTACATGTTCACAAGCATGAATTTGCCATGAGCATTAGTTCTGATAATAAATTGGGGCATCCTTGCTCTGTGTGACTCTCACTCTCTGGAATCAGTACAATATAGGAGGAATGTTATTATCGTGGCAATGTTAACATGTAAGAAACAAATAGAAACATAAGATGATCTTTAAAGACATAGCTCAGAACTAATACTCTGTCACTTCACCCACAAACAACTGGACAAAGTAAGACAAATGGCCAAGCTTTATAACAAAGAGATAAGGATACACATTCTGTGTCTTATAAAAGGCACTGTGATCACATGAAAAATAACTTAAACACAGGGAAAGAACTGGTATAAAAATGCAATCTACGACCTATAATTTGCCAAATACCAACAGACTTTAGTGAAATCAAGCCACTATGAATAAGAGACACAGAAATAAGTTACAAGAAATCTAAATACCAAAGACAGTAGATGTTTGCTGTATGTTTCAGTTGCATAAAGTAGAATTGTTATTTATAAAATGTTTTTAAAAATAATGAATGAAATTACAAATCTAAGTTGGTAAACGGTCTCCAATGAAGAGTCAGACTTGAAAAATCAAACAAATAAATTTCTAGAAGTGTATTATATAGCTGTTGAAAAAGTTGATGGATGCAGGGACTTCCCTGGTTGTCCAATGGTTGGAACTCTGCACTTCCGCTGCAGAGGACACAGGTTCGATCCCTGGTCAGGGAACCAAGATCCCACAGTCCATGTGGCATGGCCAAAAAAAAAAAAAAGTTGATGTATGGGTGAAAACCCTGAAAAGAGAATTAATGATCTGGAAGAAATATATGAAAAATTCATTCATAAAGCAGCATAAAGTTATGAGAATATCAAAAACAAAAAAGAGAGGTTAAAAATAAAGAAAAAATCAGAAGTTTCATCAAATATCTGACTGGGGGCCCAAAGGGAAAAATGGTGAGAAAATGGTAAGAAAAAGTAAAGAAAAAACAGTTATGGATTTTCCAGAACTGATAAAAAAAAATATGACTCTACTGATACAAGGAAAATATCATATCAAAGGCAGAATCAAATAAATAATCATCGTATATCCCTGTTTTCTGAGTCTTCTGAAACTAAAGCTCATTTGAGACAGAAAATATTTTGAAATCAATCAGAGGGAAAGACATAATTAGAAAAATTATCACTACAGTAACAGAATGTGTGGCAACAACAACAAAAACAACAGCAACAAATGGAAGCCAAAAGGTAGTGGAATAATATTTACACAGAGAGAACATAAAAACAACATTTAACTTATAATTGTGTATCCATAAGTTCATTCTCTAAGTCTGTGAGTCTGTTTCTGTTTTGTGAATAAGTTCATTTGTATCATATCTTTTTAGATTCTATGTATAAGTGATATCATATGATATTTCTCTTTCTCTGTCAGACTTACTTCACTCAGTATGACAATCTGTCGTTCCATCCATGTTGCTGTAAATGGCATTATTTCATTCTTTGTATGGCTGAGTAATATTCCATTGTATATATGTATCCATCTTCTTTATCAATTCTTCTGTTGATGGACATTCAGTTTGTTCCATGTCTTGGCTATTGTAAACAGTGCTGCAATGAACATTGGGGTGCATGTATCCTTTTGGGCCATGTTTTGTTTTTGGATATATGTCCAGGAGTGGGATTGCAGGGTCATACAGTAGCTTTATGTTTAGTTGTTTTAAGGAACCTCCATACTGTTCTCCATAGTGCCTGTACCAATTTACATTCCCACCAACAGTGTAGGAGGGTTCCCTTCTCTCCACACCCTCTCCAGCATTTATTGTTTGTGGATATTTTTAACGATAGTCATTTCTTTTTTTTAAAAAAAATAATAAATAAATTTATTTATTTATTATTTTTGGCTGCGTTGGGGTTTTCTCTAGTTGTGGCGAGTGGAGGTTACTCTTTGTTGAGGTGCGTGTGCTTCTCATTGCAGTGGCTTCTCTTGTCACAGAGCACGGACTCTAGGCACATGGGCTCAGTAGTTGTGGCTTGCGGGCTGCAAAGAGCAGGTTCAGTAGTTGTGGTGCCCAGGCTTAGCTGCTCCACGGCATGTGAGATCTTCCTTGACCAGGGATTGAACCCATGTCCCCTGCATTGGCAGGTGGATTCTAAACCACTGTGCCACCAGGGAAGTCCAATGATAGTCATTTCGACTGGTGTGAGGTGATACCTCATTGTAGGGAAGGGTGGGGGGAAAGGGAGTTAGGGAGTTTGGAATTGACATGTACACACTGCTATATTTAAAATGGATAACCAATAAAGACCTACTGTATAGCACAGGGAACTCTTCTCAATATTATATGGAAACCTGGATGGGAGGGGAGTTTGGGGGAGAATGGATACGTGTATGGTTGAGTCATTTTGCTATGCACATGAAACTATCACAACATTGTTAATCGGCTATACTTCAATATAAAATAAAACCTTAAAAAAAGAAAAGTTAAAAATGTTTTGTGTATCCAGCAAAATCATCTTTCAAAAATAAATGTATTGATATTTCATTGTGGATAGATAGAAAGATTCAGTTATATAAGATGAATAAGATCTAGAAATCTATTACACAACATTGTAGCTATAGTTAACAATATTGTACTGTC
This sequence comes from Stenella coeruleoalba, assembly GCF_951394435.1. Taxonomy (NCBI): domain Eukaryota; kingdom Metazoa; phylum Chordata; class Mammalia; order Artiodactyla; family Delphinidae; genus Stenella; species Stenella coeruleoalba. The sequence continues at coordinate 108,341,671 of NC_137150.1, read as the reverse complement.
CATTTAAAAATTTGTTAAGGGGATAAAGCTAATGTTAAGTGTTCTCATCACAATAAAAAATAAATGCAATATAAAATATTTATAATACATAAAGCTTACCACTGAAAATTCTGCTCTAAATGGACTGCTAAAGGACATGCATCAAGAAAAAAGAAATATTCCCCAAATGGTATAAGATGCAAAAAGATGAAATTTTAAATGTATTTATTTGGTTGCTTCTTGGTTGTTTTTTTTATTTTTAAATTGGATTAAGAGTTGAGGATAACTTACTGATGAGTGTAATCTAACTGTTGATGGTAAAAAAAAAAAAAAGTCAAACACAAAAGATTCCACTAGTGTGTGTGTGTGTGTGTGTGTGTGTGTGTGTGTGTGTGTGTTGGGGGGTGGGAGGGATTGAAGTTTAGTCACTTTTGTAAGTTAAATATCTATGGTAGGATACTGTGACTTTCCTGTTATGGCAAATATCATCTGTAACATCTAAACATAATAGAAAAAGCAACTATCTGAAGGTAGTAGAGAATGAAGAGGAGTTTTATTCTATAGGGATTTCACTTTCAGAGCAGGAGATATATAAAAAGGAAGTGCCCCTTTTCATCACTTGTAGGATGGGAGAAGTTGCAGAAATTGCAAAGTGATGGGATTTTTAAAAAAAAACAATGGCAAGCTTTCTGTCCCTGTCAATCAGAGTACTGATTTAGAGCATTAATGGCCACTGGCAATGGAAGAGCATACAAAAATAGAAAGAGTTAAAGAGGAGATCTCAAGTACTGTCTGACAACATGTTGGCTAATCCCTGAAGTACACATGTGCAAAAAAGACTCAGTAAACCTCAGGTAAAAGTAAACAATCTGAAGCTTGGTCTTCCTTCTCAAGAAACAGTTTGTAGTTCATGTCCAACTAAGTTAATTGCTATTAAAACAAATGAAACATCACTAATTAGAAGAAAATAACAGAATTTGGAGTCTCCACAACATAAAAATTTAAATGTTGGCAATACAATCCAAAATAATTTGGTATTTAAAGAATGAGGTAAGTGGAGTCTTTCCTAAAGAGAAAAGACAGTTAATACGAACAACCTGATGATGATCTAACTAAGAAGTATAATATAAAATAAAAATATTTTTAAAATTTTGCTCTTAAATAGTGAAAAGATAGAAAAATAAAACTACAAAACTAACCAAATGGGAATTCTTGAAATAAAATATATGGAAAAAAATTATTGCATAGACTTAACAATAGCATTGCGATTTAAGGATGGCTAATGAGCATAACGGTATTTCAATAGATGCTATCCAATCTGAGAAATAGAGAAAAAGTATTGAAAAATATAAACAGAATCACAAAAGTGTTAGATATTATGAAAGAGTGAGACAAATGTTATTAGAGTTTTAGAAGAAAAGAAGAAAAAGAATAGGGAAGATAATCATTTATTAAATACTGAAAAATTAACAAATTTGATATAAGGTATAGATTTATATATTTAGATATTCAATAAATACCAAGAAAGATAAACATTTTTAAAAGCTGTGCCAACTCAAAATTTAAGAGTCAAGCTCTTAAAAGTCAAAGGTAAAACATGAGTTTTAAAAGCAGCAACAGAAAAAAGTTGTTTTGACCATTCTAGGTATGTATTTCCTATTACACATTGATTTAACAAAGTTGGAACACCAACACTATCTAATTTTAAGACTTATTATAAAACCTAAGTAATCAAAATACTGTGGTACCACTGTCAAGTTAGACAAATAGTCCAATGGAATAGAACAGAGAATCAGGTAATAGAAAAACACATAATGGAAAACTGATTTTTAACAAGGTGCAAAGCCAATTCAGTGGAGATTGGATAATTTTTTTTTAATAAATGGTTTTGTGACAACTGGATATCCATATGCAAAATAAAAGAAACATGGATCCATATGTTCTATCATACATAGATACTGACTCAAATTTTATCATATATCTAAGTGAAAAATTTAAAACTATAAAACTTCTAGAACAAAACATAGAGAAAAACCTTTGTGATTTTGGCTAGGCAAAGATTTCTCTGATATGATAACAAAAGCATAATTTGTAAAAGACCAAATTGATAAAATGCACTTCATAAAAACATAAATAAAATCTTGGCTCCTCGAAAGTCTGTTAAGACAATGAAAAGCAAGTTACAAACTGGGAGAATATGTTTGTAAATTATATATCTGATAACAGACATGGACTTAAAATATATAAACACCTGATTCTACTCAGTAAAAAGAAGTAAATCACCCAAGTACAAAATTGAACAAAGATTTGAATAGACACTTTACTATAGAAGATATATGAATGTGAATATTCACAAGAAAATATGCTAAATATTTTTAGTAATTAGAAGAATGGACATTAATGCACATTAAAAACATAATGAGGTACCCCTTTTGACCTATTAGAATGTCTAAGACTAAAACAAACAAACAAAAAACACTGTATTATTGGCAAGGATTTGGAGGAATTGTAACTCTCATACAAAGCTGGTTAGAATGTAATATATATATAATATACACATACGTATGTCTGTATATATTAAGTAATTAATTATTTATTTATACACACACACGCACACGCGCACGTGTGCTGCTATTATAAAACAATAGGAATGAATGTATTGTAGAATATGTATTAACCTATATAAGTTGTAGTAATAAAATTCTGACAGAACAATGTGAATAATTTTTCTAATGTTTAACAGCAATCAAAATAATAATAATGAAAATAATAATAATAGTAATAATAATGTAAGGAATTACATGGTCACTAGAGTGAGTTTCTAGATTGGATTGTTAATCAAAACCTAGAGACAGTAGGTGACCCAGCACAAAGTTTATAGTTATCTTTAGGAAGGGATAGAGTGTCTTTCACAGCAGCAGGATCTCGGAAGCTTTAATTACGCAGTTATAACTTCTGATGTCCCCAAACACATGAGATGCCCTTTGTTGCTCAAGATGCTCTTGTGCAGGATGATGGCAAGAGCTGACACATAAATCAGGAGCACAAGGAAGCTGAAAATTAGAGGTTGCCTCTGCTAAACTTGCCAGTCACTAGCACTTGGAGGGGTGTGTACTGTGCTCCCAGCTCCCATTCTTTAATGTACCTAAAGTCCACAATCGTACAATAAATAATCCCAAAAACAACATCCTAAGGTGTCTCAGTACTTATTAATTAGTGCATAGAAATCCCAGCTAAACTCTCCAAATAGATACATACATACCTTTAGATGATTCCAAAGAAACTTGACTAGGGGTCCTTCAAACAACACTGAAATAGGAAGAAAAAAATCACATTAAAGATGTTAACTATTTAAACAACAACAACAACAGCAAAAAGCAGCAAACAAAAAAGAAACATACTTTAGAATCATAGAAAAAAACACATCTAATCCAGGCTGGTGGTTACCTCTGGAAAGGAGGCAGGAAGGTAAATTGGACAGGAGCATAGAAATTGAGAACCAAAGGATTTTGGCAATGAATGTTCTAGTTCTTCTTGTGTAAGTGGTAGGTTCATGAGTGTAAGTTATACTATAAAAATAAATACAAAATTAATATATAAATAAAAAACAAAATAAATATATAAAATAGAAAAATAAAGGAGTGAGAGTCAGACATAAATTAATACTTAAAATTGATGGAAACTTTTGTGCTTGAAATTTTTAATGAAGGAGAGTATTTTGACTTTTTTATAAAGTAAATATTTCATAAAAGGACTAGAGACACTGTTCTTGCTAAATATTGCTTTGCAGAGAAAGGGAAAAAGAGAAAGACTTATTTTATTACATCAGCAACATTCTAGCTACTTGAAAGTTTTGTTTTCCTTATTTTTTCTCCCTAATTACCCAATTATCTAGAATTCCTAAGAGTTAAGAAGTCTAATTAAAGCAAATGTAAATGATTTTAATCCCTCAGTCTAACTTTTAAATAATTTACTATTATAAACTACTAATAGTATTTAATGAGTAATTTCTTTATGTTAGGCACCATACTTTGCTTGGGTTATGCTATTTTATCTTCATAATATGTGAGTTGGCAATTTAAATATTCATTTTACACACGAAGAAATTAAGGTTAAATTAGGTAACATAAGAAACCAAGTTACTTACAAACCTTGAAGTTATCAGGAATTTATCCCATTCAGTTTGACTGCAAAATTCATATTATCATTGCTCTGACAGAAACTATCTCAACTCTTAATTCTGGCAAGCATCAACATCTTTCTTAGGAGGTAGTGGAGACATAAATAAGAAATTTAGCTATGATCTCTGATTCTATTCATGACTGAACCTGGATGTATAGCTTCCATACAGATAGCTATTGAAAAAAACTCAACTTTTTAACATAGCGTGACTCAGAAGCGCTAGCTCATGAGGGCAGCTCTGGTCACGTGGGCCTTTCACATTTCATGTTTAGGTGCCATGTCTACCAGGACCTAATAGCATGCTAGCTGCTAAATTTAGAAAGATGTATATTTTTCTGCTATATGTAGCATGGCTTTCCTCTATACCTCTAGGGGTCTACCTCCTGATTCTTCTGTTGGACCTGATTAAAACTCTGCACAGCCTGTTTTGCTATCATAGATATCTCTAGTGATATGTAGTCTGCAGGCTCACATGTCTCCATTGGCAGGGCTATACCTGATGCAGAGTTCTTTCCTATTTTTGATTCCACTCAACTCTGATAGACTTTTATACCATTCAGTAAATAGGACTTAGCAATATTATTGTTATGAATTGGTCAAATTAATACTTATTAAGTGAAGCACATGGTGCCAGATGGTGAGCCATGGTTCAACAACGGACCACAAGAGGAACAGAAATAGAGAAGTTTATTACTCACAGATCCTGGAGGAAGTACATGGCATGCCTCAAGGGACTACACAAGGAAGGTCAAAACAGAGTTCAGTCATGGACAGGAACTGGGGCACACACCTTTATTAGAGTCTGTGTGTGGAGCACTTTAGGGTTCTCAGACCAAGGCTGGATTGGTCAATTCAAACCAAAAGAGCGGGGTTTTGCTAAGCCACATGTGGGCTATATCTAAGGGGAACAGAAAGGGAAGGAACTGGGAGACAGGGGAGACTTTTGATCAAGGGTTGTTGAGGGAGTCATATCAGGAACTCACATTTGCTTGTGACTGCAGGCTGCTCTCTAGGGCACTGAGCTTGCATGAGGGGACTGGTGTCAGTGTAAAATCAATGTAGTCTGCTTGGCCAAACAAAATGTTGCTGAGGCAGAAGTACCAAGGAATAGCTTAGCTAAACTCTTGACAGTTATCAAATATGGATATGCTACTTCTGGAACCTAAAGGGGCTTACCAGTCAATGTGCTTCCTTTTTTAGTAATGAAAATTGCAAAAGGCAATAATTTGCCCTTTACCTTAGACTGTCCAACATGCTCTAGACTGATTCCCTAAAAATGTGATGATCCTCTGAAACTCTGGAAAATGTCTTACTAAGGTCTTCAAAATACTTGCCAATCCTTGCTTGTTCAGTATGATTAACATTATGCTATCAATATAGTTGGATGATGTGATATTCTGTGGATTGTCCAGATGGTCCACATTCTTTAGAGTTATAACAGAGGGCATGAAAGTGGACAAAGCCCTAGTACAAAACCCTAAATGTATACTGTTACCCATCCTACATCAATGCAAATTAGAAATGATACTAAAAAGTTATATATATATATAATAGTACCTGGATTCATGTTAATATACTCTAGTAAGATATCACAATCTGTGTTGTAAGGTTTTTGTAAGATATCACATCTGTTTCAGTTGGGTAAGAGGTCACAGGAGTTTCAATTGAGGCTACTACTCAGTTGAGTTTGCAGTAATCTGCTGTCAATATCTAGGATCCACTAGGTTTTTGCAAGGGTCAGTCTGGTAAATTACTTGGGTTACGATGGGGACCACCACCCTGGAATTCTTTAGGGTTTTAAATAATCTCTGCCATTCACTAATCCCTGCCATTCTTTGTATAGGGCATTGTTTTTGATGCATTATCTTGGGTGGGGATGGGGATGAGGAAAGTGTTCAACGTCCTCTATTTGGCCTTCTCTGTTGATTGTTTTCTTTTCTTACAAGATTAGGAACAAACGTGTGTGTTCTGCCAACTACGAAGTATATCCATTCTAATTGTGTTTTCTGGGAAAGGGAAGTGATCACTGTGTAGATTTGTGTTTTATAAACTGAATCTTGACTAGAACGCTATGTGCTCCCAGAGCAGCCAATGGGACACTTTACACCCCTGAGTCTTGATGTCAATTTTAACCATGTGTAAAATTATCCTAAAATATCTGTGTATTATCCCTTTCCCAATGTATGACTATTGGAATAAATGTCTGTAGTGTCCTTCGAGGAAGCATATAAATCTGCTGTGGTGCTATAAGGTCTTTCATCATGGAGAATGGGCATCCCTTTCAAAGAATATCAAGTCTGAAAATTTTCTTATGTCCTAAAACTAGGCCAAGGATTGTGAACTATTGAATTGAGGATGTTGCCCACAGCCTTCTGATACTCTATCCTTGATTAGTTAAATAAATAAAGCAATGGACTTGTTGACTATCCATCAATATTGTTCCTAAAAATTATGAGATATGTTAATTATCTACAAAGCTCTCAAGAGTTAGGGCACCTTGGCTGACACTCTGACTTTGAAATTCAGTACCTTGATTCTAATGGTTAAGTGCTCCAGCTTGATCTTTATTATGTTGGGAACCTATTATCTCCATTGAATAAGGGAAGCCTTGTTCTATAATACCTCTCTTATCACATTCAAAAATGGTTCTTCAGGTCCTTGCACAGTGTATACAGTCAGACAGTAAGTGTTTTGGGTTGAATTATGTCCCCCCAAAGCGCATATGTTGAATTCTTCACCTCACCTACCTCAGAATGTGACCTTATTTAAAATGGGTTGTTGCACAAATAATTAGTTACACTAAAATAAGGTCATATTGGAGAAGGGTGGCCCTCTAATCCAATATAACTGGTATTCTTATAAAAAAGAGAAATTTGGAAATAGGCATGCATACAACGGGAATTACATATGAAGAAGAAGGCAGAAATTGGAGTCGTGCTTCTACAAACTAAGGAATGGCAAAAATTTCTAGCAGACTGCCAGAAGCTAGGTGAACAACACTGAACAATTTTTTTTCTCATAGACTTCGAAGAAACCAATCTTAAATTTCAGTGTCCCATTCCTCCCCAATCAGTGTAGCACATTTACTGAGGTTGATCATTTAATTTTCTCTGGAGCCTTTCTTCAAAAAAATTAAATCTCAATCCTGATCATCAGCATGAACAGCCTTCTTCCTGATGGAGATGAATGATTCTTTATATGATACCAAGGAAATCCTCTGTTTTTTTATATTTTACTTAAAATAGGTGTTAAATCTCCCTCAGCCTTATATTTTCCTTTGCCAATGATTTAATAACCTTCAGCAATAGTCATCCAATTTCACAGCCATTATTTCTTCCCATAAACCTCTCAAATGCCTGAGATATTGTACCTTCCACCGCATTTCCCTTCATCAGTATCCTGTCTCAGGTCACTCCCAGCTAAAGTATAGCAATTGTACCACTATAGCTTGCCATAGGCTATCAGGATTCGACCTTCCATCAGTGGTGAGGACCTACTCCATTGCCAAGTAGGAAACATACAATGAAGTTCCTGAATCTCATTTTTAAAACCTGCATCATAGGGCTACCTTCTGTTCCAACTGTCTTAGTTTCATTCCCTGGGTAGCACACTCTGAAATACATAGATTTGTATGCAGGAAATATATTAGAAAGTGCTTTGGGGAATAAGATCTGTAAAGATGTCAGAGTAGTAGGATTTGGCAGACAGAAAAGTTGAACTGCCATAAAGTGAATTAAAAACTTGGGTAAGGCACCTCACTTTGGCAGAGGCCAATTCTAGGAAGGCTGAGTTGTGAGCAGCCAACACTCTAAGAAGCTAGAGAAGAGTGCCTCCATTTGATTTGAGTGGTATAGCACTACTAACACTTCAGATGTTTATATCTGCTCTAGAGTTTATTACACATGGATTTTACATGAATTTTTGCTTTGTTTTGATTTCATTTTTCTTGTCACTTTTAGGTTTTTTTTTTTCTAATAGAATATGTTTGGTTATAAAACATTACTAATATTAGAAGTCTCCTTGACCTTTTTAAAAAATATATAAACCTTTTACCATCTAAAGTTAACAATGTCTCACCTTCTATAAATCTTGTCATTCTCAAAATACTAGGCAATGCATGTGAATTTATTTGGATATTTATGTATAAAACAATTACTTCAAACTGTTTGAATTATAAATTAGATGATTTTGAATATAAAACTTAGAAAATGTTATGGAGTAATTACTCCTTAATGATGGAGTGACTTGTATAGGAAACTAATCCATCAAAGTAGTAAAATGCAACAAAGCACTTTGTTCCATTAAGTGTCACATAGAAGTGCTTCTCAAACTTTTCAACAGAAGTAAAGAAAAAGAGGAGGTTTGCACATCTATGAGAGATTTAGATCTGTCCCCAAATAGCCATTATCAAGATAGCTTCATCTTTCTTCATAGCATCTGATGGTACAATATATAGTTTTTTGTAATTAAAAAAAATTTTTTGTAGCTCATAATATTGGAATATAAGTTCTAAGAGGGAGCAGTGGTATGTGTCTATTTTGTTTATAATTTGTATTCTTAGCACCTGAAACAGTAACTGATATAAACTACTTGTTAACTAATGAAGTAAAACCCATTCTACAATAAGACAAATCATATTAAATGTATTTTTCTGTGCACACATTTTTGAAGCACAGACAGAAAGAAATTAATTGCTGACGTTGGAGGAAAGAGAAAATGCTGCAGGATATGTGTGATCCAGGAACTGTTAGAATTCTTTCTGGTAGTATTCTTTCTTCCCGAGGCCTCCCTTAGTGCTGGCTAAGTGCCAGAGAGTTGTGCACATGTCTCCTTGTTAGTTACCAACAATGGGAAACTCCTACCTGCTCTGGCTTTAAGAAACAGTTGATGCAATGGCTCTGGCCTCTGCCCACCCTGATTATCATATCTGCCTTCATGCCTCAGAAGAGGACCAAAGATTACCTCACAGTGACACTCAAGTCCGACTGGCCTGGGCAAGAACACATTGGTGCAGAGGCAGGTGTACTGGCCCTTTCTGTGATGCACACCTGCTAACTATTGAAGATACCTACCACCAAGTGCTGAGATGCAACCACAGCCTGGACACCCTGCATATCACTGACACCACTGGGTGCCCTGCAGCACCTTGCCGTTGCCAGGGGCCACATCTTCATCCTGATTTACTCATCCTGGTTTACTCATTACTCAACAAATATGTGAACCAAAAAGCAAACCCTGGAGGAGCTGGAGCCTGCCTATAAGCTGATGTGTGAGATCAAAGGCAATAACCTGCATAAGTACCCTATCATGCTGGTGAGCAAAATGTGCCATGAGAACCACAGGTGGTGCTGTTTGTGCAATGGAATAAAATTGCACCTTCGTGAAGACATTTGCCAAAACTGATACCAGTTTGCAGGAGCTGTTCCATATGCTTTTGAACCACAAGAAGAAGCTTGCCACCTGCCTCCAGTCTTCCCAGATGAAATTCCAGATGCCTAAAACCAATAAGAATCTGCGTAGTAAGTGCATTATCATGTGAGCTGGGTTGTTTGTTTTTTTAGATATCAAGTTACATGAGCTGTTTATATGTTTTGGATATTAATCCCTTATTGGTCATATCATTTGCAAATATTTTCTCCCATTCAGTAGGTTGTCTTTTCATTTTGTCAATGGTTTCCTCCACTATGCAAATGCTTTTAAGTTTAATTAGATCTCACTTGTTTATTTTTGTTTTTTTTTTCTCTTGTCTTAGGAAACAGAGCCAAAAAATGTATTGTTACAGTTTATGTCAAAAAGTGCTCTATGCTCTCTTCTGAGTTTTAGGTTTCATGTCTTTAAAATAATTTTTAAAATATTATTTAGTCTTTAAAACATTCTTCACCTTACCATTTTTGATAAAAATTAATATTGTACTTTTTGCTTTTTATGTGCCATATATTTAATTTCTCAATTATTTCATTATTTTATAGGAGAACATTTATTCTATTGATATAGAAATGTCATAAAGATATTATAGCTGTTATTTCTTTTACATCTTATATATAAACATATTTTTAAGGCTTAATTTATCTTTTAGTATTTTACTATTACATTATATTTTTAGTACCTACATTTTTTATATTAAATACATTTAAGAAAATGATGTATATCAGCAATCACATAATACAAACAGCTCGATCTTTTAGGTTGCTTGTCACAATCATATAATCATTATGGCATAAAACATTCCTGCCCTAAGACCACAGTGCTTTGTTTTGCCAGGTTTAGAACCAACTGATAAGCAAATATCTTTTATAAAGAAAGGTTCTATCCTCTTTTGACTAAGGCTCATTTTGAAGCTAATATGTATATCTTCTTGTCTTGGCAACAGAATACAGGTGATATAGCACTTGCCACGAAAAGTCTTTCAGTCCATTCTTAGATCCTCAGTTTCAGCTGGATGATGACTACCATCCTTTATGAGGTGCCAAATTTGGACTTTCAACAAATATGTAAATATTATGAGAGAACAAAAAAAATAACATATGTCCTTAATTAATTTTTAAAACTCAATGGGGACATATTAAAAACACATCAGCAAATCATGTTTGTATGATCTAGAGTTCATCATTAGTTGTAAATTAGCAAGACAACAATTCACTACCATACTGACATCAAATTTCATGTAAAGCAAGTGATACTTCTAGAGCTCATTAAATATGTTATCATGAAATGGATTTATTTAGTCCAACAGTTTCTATGCTTTCCACCATAAGCAGTACACTTTCTGAAAGAGTCTTTTGTAGATGTCATTCAGATATATCTTTAAAATCACATGGCAAGCATTTTGAGCTCCCACACACCTCTGTGTATTCAATCAATCCTGATGTGTAGAGGCTCCCCATAGGACTCAGACTAATTGAGAGACACTATCCTAAATGATCAACTGATTTTTACAAATACAGATACAAAAATCATAACTATTGCCTTTAAAATATAGTTTTTCTTACATAAATGTTAGCATAGATTGGTGATATACTGCTTTCATGTTAAATAATAGGAATGGCTTTGGTTTCATAGATTTTCCTAATCCCTCTTTCAGAATTGCCAATGATACTATTAAATAGTGGCTGTTAGGATGGTACAATGTTGCAGTATACAGCCAAAGCATACTGGCCACTGATTCATTACTCTTCTGCTTCATAAACTTCCCTGTAAGTAAAGAAGATACATATCTTCAATAAACCCAATGGAGGAAATGAAATGTTTCTCTTTCATCTCTGGGCTTTATGAAATATCTAATGCACTAAAAAGCAAGAAGAATTATCTAATGTTTAGCTCTTTTGGTCAGGTTTTCACTGGCTTACAGTGAATATTATGTATGTATGTATTTCACTGTCCTTTACTCACTGTACTTCAATATTACACACACTCTAACTGAACATAACTTCTATTTTCTTTATGAATTATCAAGAAAAAATTCCTAAAATAAAGAAATTGTACTTGCTAGCCACTCTTAAATCACAGGCTTCAAGGATATTATCTGATTATCAAGTCTTACTGATGTCTAAAAATTCTATTCAAGAAACAACCTATGTGGACTTCCCCGGTGGCGCAGTGGTTGAGAGTCTGCCTGCCGATGCAGGGGACACGGGTTCGTGCCCCAGTCCGGGAAGATCCCACATGCTGTGGAGCGGCTAGGCCCGTGAGCCATGGCTGCTGAGCCTGCGCGTCTGGAGCCTGTGCTCTGCAACGGGAGAGGCCACAACAGTAAGAGGCCCGTGTACCACAAAAAAAGAAAAAATAAATGACATATGCAATTTTAGAATCTTAAAATATAAGTATAGATTTTTGGAACTGTATAAGGATATTATATTCTCCTAAAATATGCAAAAATATTAAAATCTAAATGTATAGTGTAGTATATGAGCATAGATGGGTCTTTTCAGGATAAGTAAATGGGAGATAAGTACCATAATAAAAATACCTGTTTCTTATGTAATTTATTTTGAGTTCATTTGTATGAATTAATTTACAGTTAAACTAATACCTTAACTTGGTTTCTACAAAATATCTTGCTGGAGTTTTGATTAATGTTGTATTGAATTTGTAAATCTGTTTGGAGATAATTGACATTTTAAAAATTCTAAGTTCCATTAATTTATATCTTCTTGACTACTCTCATCAGTTTTCTTTTTTTACTTTTTAGCATACAGAACTTGCATATGTTTGTTAGCTTTATACCTAGCTTTTAAATGAGGTTTTGTGCTTAATAAATGATACATTCTTCTTCTTTTTTTTTTTTTTTTTTTTTTTTTTTTTTCGATATGCAGGCCTCTCACTGTTGTGGTCTCTCCTGTTGTGGAACACAGGCTCCAGATGCGCAGGCTCAGTGGCCATGGCTCATGGGCCCAGCCGCTTCGCGGCATGTGGGATCTTCCCGGACCGGGGCACGAACCTGTGCCCCTTGCATCGGCAAGCGGACTGTCAACCACTGCACCACCAGGGAAGCCCCAATGATACATGTTTTCAATTTTAATTCCCAATTATTCATTATTAGTATTGAGAAATGAAATCACCTTTTATGTATTGACATATTCTCTGACATTGCTAAATTCACATACTAATTTAAAAAAATTGTATATTCGTTGGAAAATTTAAATGTAGTTTTTTCTTCCATTGCAGCTCTTTTTTGTTGTTGTTCTTTTTAACTGTCTACATCTTTTTTTCTTTGTTTACCTTATTGTATTCATGAGGATATAAAGCTATTGATTTGGAGGACTAACAATGGACATTCTGGCTTTGTTCCTAATTTAGGGACAAATAATTAGTCTTTCATCATACATACATAATGTTATCTGTAGAGATTGTTTGTAAATACCTCATTTTATTAAAGTTTCATTTAATTCTGAATTTGCTGCACCTTTTTAAATGACTGTGAATGCTGAATCTCGCAAGGGCTTTTTCTGCATCTATTCCTTTTTACATGTGTCTCCCAAATTTTGATGTTTTTTTTCGTTGTCATTCAATTGAAAATACTTTTACATTTCATTTGTAACTTTGTATTTGACCCAAAGGTCATTTGAAAGTATAATTAATTTCCAAATATTTGTGATTATCAAAGTTATCTTTTTAGTATTGTTTTCTAGCTTAATTCCATGTAGACAAAGATAATTCTCTGCATAATTTAAAGTCTTTTAAATTTGTTGAGATGTGTTTCTCACATTGAATATGATCTACCTGGGTGAATCATACACACTTAAAAAAAATGTGTATTCTGCTGTCGTTGGGTAGGTTTTTCTGTAAATGTAAATTCAGTCTACTGATAAGCCTGTCTAAGGCATGTTTTATTTTTGTCCCCACCTTGTTGGTTTGTTTTCTAGCATTTCTATTTGAGTTTTATAGTTTCTACTTCTTGGTTTAAATTCATCATCTGTTAATGCATGTCATCTACCTTTTCCACTAGAGCATTTAATATATTAATCATAGTCATGTAAAATTTATTTATGGTAATGTCAACATCAGAGACATCTATGAGCCTGGGTCAGGGTCTGAGCTTGTTTATTGCTTTGACTCTTAATAATAGGTTGTTATGCTCATACCACAGAAGTAGTCACTTTCCACACTCTTGTTTCTCCCCAGTGTTGTAATGCTTTTGCTGTTACTTGACATTTTCTAAACCAAAGATTAGGGTTAGAGGTGATTCTCTATATACTGGGTTCAAACTTGTGCTCAGGTCTCAGGAGAGGGCCATTCTCAGTGGTCCTATCCCTTTTTTCTACTGGCAGCTAACACCTAATTTTATAGCTTTGGTAGTTATTATAAGAGAAAGTATTTCCTGTTCCTCCCTCAGTGGTAGGAGACTTTTAATGTTATTAACATAGGATCTCTGGTCCAGTATTCTCTCTTATCTCACTTCTATGAGTAGAGGTTTGTTTTCCAGGAACTTTTCCAGCTACAGTTTGTCTTCATCCTGGCCCTGACAGTGACAGTATTTCTTGCCCTTCTCCAGTGGCATAAAGCATTTGATTCATAATGGATAAGGGTTTGTGTGGGGCTCTGTGTATTTCCTGTAGTAAAAATTGATTCTGTGCTTTGTGACCACCTAGAGAGGTGGGATAGGGAGGGTGGGAGGGAGACCCAAGAGGGAGGAGATATGGGGATATATGTATATGTATAGCTGATTCACTTTGTTATAAAGTAGAAACTAACACACCATTGTAAAGCAATTATACTCCAATAAAGATGTTAAAAAAAATGTTGATTCCTTTCTTTAGGATTGCACTATCTTGTGAAACCTCCCCAATCTACACACTGTTCTTCAGTTCTTTTGTGCATCACATGGAAGTTCATACAGAAGATGGATGACTGTATCTCTGGTTCCAAGTCCTTCCATACACTTATTCTAGACTATAATTGGCCTATAGCAATTTATAAAAATTTTAACTGGATTATTTTGACCCATTTTTATGGTACCCAGTACCTCTTTCCTTTATGTTTTGCTATATGTGAATAATTGCTTGTATCCTGTCTCTTATAGAAGGTCTTGTCATTCCTTAGATTTCAGTCTACTTAATTGCCCTGCAACTCTGATGGATTCAAGAAAAAATATGATTTACTTTATTCATATTTTTATTTTATTATGGTGGTAGCATCACCTTTTCAAGTTTTGTAAAACCTAAACAGAAGTGGAATAAGCTCTGACTTATTGTAAGCTTTCTCTTTGTCTTTAAATTTCAATGTTACTGTGATGTGCCTATGATTAATTTTCTTTGTATTTATTTTGCTTAGAGATGGTTGATATTCCTGTATTTGTGGCTTTATGTCTTTCATCATTTTTTGAAAATTTGCAGTTTTTATGTCTTTAAATTTTACTTCAATATATTCTCATATTTTGTTTGTTTGTCTTCTGTGTGCTAATTAAATATAAGTTAGACCATGTCCCACATGTCCCTTCCATGCTTCTATTTGTACCTTTTCCTTTTTCTTTTTGCTTCTGTTTGAATACAGCATATTCATTTGTCTTCCTTTTTGCTTTGTACAGTATGCTATTAATACTACTTGAATGCTAATTTCAGTGTTTTTTTTATCAGTGCTGGGATATTCCTGTGATATTCTTCATCTTTTTCTCTTTTTTATTTTCTCAAAATATTAATCATAATTATATATTGTCAATATCTGTTAACTCTATATTTTGGATCACTTAAAAGTGTTTTTTAGTTTTCTTACATATGGTTCTGTTTTCCTGCATTCTTTAAAGTATAAAATAAGAGTAGGAATTGGTAAATTGCATTATTTTTCAGCATATATAAATGGCTTTTAGTTCCTCCCACTAGAGGTAGACCATATTTCTCTGACACTGAAATTGGAATTAATCATGTTAATAATTTGGCTGAGAAAAGTTAGTGGATATGGCACAAGTACAAGTTTAAAGTCATTTTGTGTGTAATTCACCGTCTTTTGCTTCTACCATTATTATGAATGCACCCTAAAAGGGCCACTAGCCACAAAAGAATGTGGATCAGACTTTATCCCAACAATGATTAGGAGTCAGGCCCAGCTGAACCAAGTCTATAGAAGACAAAATTATAGACATTGGAACCTATAAATATAAGAATAAGTGATTATTTCAAGCAATAAATTTCAGTGTGCTTTATTACACAGTCTTGTGATAACAATAGCTGACTATTGCAGCAAGCATATGTGAGAAAAAAAAAATAGTAACTCCAAACTGTTAACGTTCTCTACAGAGTATTTATCTTTCTTTTGGAAGGCTGATAGAGAATGGGTATATTACCTCAATCCAGCACTTTTAAAGTATAATTCTTCACAATCTTACCTGAAAGCTATATATTTTTCTTAAGGCTCATTATCCCTAGCTAATTGTTGTCTTCTTGCCAAGAAAAAGCAAAATAAAAACAAACAAACAACAAACAAAAAACAAGATATCTCTCCCTATCCTTCTCTCTCTCTTCTTAATTTACAACTGTTTTTTTATTCTGGATTTCTTTTAGCACTACCCCTCACCCCCCAAACACACACACACAAACAGACACAGCCTTGGAGATGACAAATGCCTCAGGAAAATTGTGTTCTGAGTGATGGATCTGTTGGCCTGCAGCTCTCTTTCCTCTAGGATCTTAGTCCTCCAATCCCTGGCTATCTTGATAGTTCTAAATTTCAATTTATGTCTCCCCAGGCCTTTGTAACTACCTTAAATTTAGATTGTTTTTTTAAATTTAGACAGTGTGGTCTACACCAATAATCAGCAAACTCAAAAAAGAAAAAATCAGCAGAAAAATGTAAGGTTCATCTCATTTAATTTTCTTTATATTTTGATCTCTTAAATTCTCTCTGAATTTGTTACCCTCCAATACCTGAAAGAGGGTTCTTCTTTCTGTTGTGGCAAAAATAATAATAATAACAATAATAAATCTAGCTCTTTAGGTGTTCTGAGTAGAAGTATTAGTTTGATATGAGCTACCTTATTATATCTGAAAACAGTAATTTTTTTTTTTTTTTTTTAGGTAATCTTTACTCCCTTCCTGTGGCTAATGGCTTTTGTCACTTTTTCTAAATGTACTGTCTTTTCACTACAGTGCATCAAGCTGAGAATTTATTTTTATTTATCTTGCTTGGAAATCAGCATGTGCTTGTTACTGAAGAACACATGTCTTTCTTCAGTTCTGGAAACTTAGTAATTATCATTTCCTGTATTTCTTATCTGTCATGTTATGTATTTTGTTCCATTAGAACTATATTTGGACCAATTGTATAGTTTATCAACTATTGAATACAGCATATTATAGCAGCAACATATTATAACAGCAACAATACTATTGTATTGTTTATGCTTCTTAATTTCTTTTATCATCCATGATGCTTATATAAATCACTGTTGCCAATGTTGGGGATAAGAACCCTTGAGACAGTTTTATGCTTCTATTTGGATAAGCTAGCTAGAGTGATATAGTGGCTAATATATTAAAGTATGTAATGTATTTATATGTGTGTGAATGTGCCTTATAATATTTAGTAGGACAATAAAACACTTGTAACAAAAGAATGCAGCTGATAGAAGGGCTTGCCATGTTTGGATACCACAAAAACGACAAAGGCGGTATCTACATAAAGACAACAGAAAAGTTTGGCAAGGAACACAAAACCACAGATGGTTGTAGGTGGCAGTCTCCTAGCAGCAGAAACAGATTTTCTTGAGAAAACATTTCATCAAAACTTTACTTTGAACCAGTCTGTTCTGTCATATTGAGGACAATATTCAGGAAAAAAAAAATCTTTGCTAGCATACAGCAAACAGAAGTTGGAAACTGTTTATGTGATGGTTATACTCTAAAGAGGAAGAGAAGATAAATGCAGGGTCCTAATCTTATTTTCATCACACAGTCTTGAGTATGGCCAGACCTAAGCAAAGTAGTACACTAGGTAATTTCACAGACCACAGCTTCTCTGCCCATGTCCTACCATCTCTTTAGTTGTTCTCTCTTATTCTAAGCCCCCAGAAGAATTCAGTGTCTTCAAACCTCTATGAAGGATCTATAGCTTTCAAAGAAATTTACACTGACAAGATTTTGTGTTTACTTTTGAAATAAGATAAACTCTAATACTAACTGACTGATTTACCTTGGAAAATCAGAAATAATCCAAAGGAAATTGTTTTTTCTCTTAGAAATACTATACTGTTGACATTTTTTGTATTATAATAATGCTTCTTTTAATTGCAGACATATTTATGATGTATTCTTTAGCCATTATAGGAAATTGTGCATAACATTACCTACAGTTTGTAAATAAGGGGATAGTGTCTGTTAAATGTGGCTTTAATTATCAGACAAAATTCCTAGCACTTTCAGCCTTACCTACTTTGGGAGTACACTATATTTTATTTGATAGAAGTAAAAAACCCAGTGTACTGTAGTAGTTATCATTACAGGCCCTTTCCGAGGTGAACTCTCTAAACCTCAACTTACTCATCTGTAAAATAAACATTAATTTTCCATCTCATGAACATTTTTATAAGCAAAAATTTGAAAATTTATATAAAATACTTAACACCAGACTCTAATTAAGTACTCAGAAAATATTAGTTATTATAGCTAATATTTTTAGTTATAAACTAATGTTTTTAAAGTAATGAATAATAATATTTTAAAATTGTTATATGTACCACCCACCAGCAACTGGAAACAGCTCTGGGACCCCTAGAGAACCAGCCCTGACCATCAGCAGGCCAACACTAGCTCTGGGAGTCCTTGGGGCTCTCAGCCAGCTTCCCCAGGATCTGGCCCCACCTACCAGCAGGAAAACACCAGCTTTGTGATACTGGGAACCACAGCCAGCCACATCAGAACTGACCCCATGCACCAGTGGGCTGACATGAGCCCTGGAACTCCTAGGGCCCTGTAGCCAGACCAGCTGTACCCCAGCTGCTCCCACCAGCAGGACAACACCAGCTATGAGACACCTTGAACCCCCTTAGCCAGCTGCCATGGGATCCAGCCCTGCCCACCAGTGGGTCAGCATCACCTTGGGGATGGCCCAGATGCTACAACCAGCCATGTCAGGAATGAGCCTACACATAGCAGGCCAAAACTAGATCCAAGACCCCTAGCCCCACAATCATTCACCCCAGAACCTGACTCCATCCACCATTGGGCTAGCATTAGTCCCAGGACCCCCTGGGACTCCTTAGCCATCTGTCTCATGACCCCGCCCCACCCACCAGTGGCCAGCAGCCTCTGCACAAGAGCCTAACAATCAACCTGAATAGGGTGTAGCCACATCTACCAAGCCACTCAAAGTCAGCCCACCTCAATGGAAGAATGCACACAGCCTACCTAGGGGCATCCCTAGAGCATGTAGCTCCAGTGACCAGAGGGGAGTGGACTGCTCGAATGCACAGGACATCTCCTAAAAAAGGTCACTTCTCCAAGGTTGGGAAACATAACCAACCTACCAAATACATAGAAATAAAAACAGCAAATTAGGCAAAGTGAGGCAACAAAGAAATATGTTTCAAATGAAGAAACAAGATAAAACTCCAAAGAAACACTAAGTGAAGTGGACATAAGCAACCTACCTAAGAAAGGATTCAAGGTACTCATCCTAAATATGCTCAAAATTCATGGAAGGAGAGTCGATGAATAGAGTGAGAAGTTAAAAGTTTTTAACAAAGAATTTAAAAATATAAAGATGAATCAAACAGAGATGAAGAATACAATCACTGAAATTTAAAAAATACACTAGAAGGAATCAACAGTAGACTAGATGATACAGAGGAACAGATCAGCAAGATGGAAAACAGAGTAGTGGAAATCACTGAAACTGAACAAAAAAAAAAAAAAAAGAAGAAGAGAAATGAGGAAAGGTTAAGAGACCTTTAAAACAACTTCAAGTGTACTAATATTTGCAGTTTAGGGTCCCAGAAAGAAAAGAGAAACAGAAAAGGGCAAAGAACATATTTAAAGACATAATAGCTGAAAACTTCCCTAATGTGGGAAAGGAAACAGACATATGGTCCAAGAAACAGAGTGTCCCAAACTGGATCAACCTAAAGAGAAGCACACCAAGACACATTGTAATTAAAATGGCAAAAATTAAAGATAAAGAGAGAATATTAAAAGCAGCAAGGAAAAAGAAACATGTTATATACAAAGGAACTCCCATAAGTCTATCAGCTGACTTTTCAGAAGAAACCCTGAAGGGAGTAGCAGGCCAGAAGGGAGTAGCACAATATATCTAAAATGATGAAAAGGAAACACCTACAAACAAGAATACTCTACCCAGCATTGCTCTTGTTCAGATTTGATGGAGAGATCAAAAGCTTTACAGACAAGCCAAATCTACAAGAGTTCAGCACCACCGAACCAGCTTTATAAGAAACATTAGAGGAACTTCTCTAAGCAAAAAAGAAAAGGTGACAACTAGAAAATGAAGATTATAAAAGGAAAAAGCTCATCAATAAAGGCAAACATATAGTAAAGGCAGCAAATCATCCATGCACAAAGCTAGTAGGAATGTTAAAAGACAAAACTATGTTACTGGCACAAAAACAGAAACATAGATCAATGGAATGGAATATACAGCTCAGAAATGAACACACACTTACATGACTATTAATCTATGACAGAAGAGGCCAAAATATACAATGGGGAAAAGGCAGCCCTAAAAGACAGCCAATATATGATGCTGGGAAAACTGGACAGCTACATGCAAAAGAATCAAACTGGACTACTCTTTCACATCATACACAAAAATAAGTTGAAAATGGATTAAAGACTTAAATGTAAAACCTGGAACTATAAGACTTCTAGAAGAAGGGAGTAAGCTCTTTGACAATGGTTTTAGTAACATATTTTTTGGATATGTCTTCTCAGGCAAGGGAAACAAAAGCAAAAAATGGGACTACATCAAACTAAAATGTTTTTGCACAGTGAAGGAAACTATCTACAAACTAAAAGACCACCTACTGAATGGGAGAAGATATTTGCAAAGGATATTTCTGATGGTTGGTTGATAGTCAAAATATACAAAGAACTCATGGAACTCAGCATCAAAAAAACAACCAAATTAAAAAAAGGACAGAGAATCTGAACAGATATTTTTCCAAAGACGATATTCAGATTACCAACAGATACATGAAATGATGTTCAACATCACTAATCATCAGGGAAATGCAAACAAAACCACAATGAAATATCATCTCACACCTGTCACAATGGCTATTATCAAAAAGACAACAAACAACAAGTGTGAGGAGGATGTAGCGAAAAGGGAACCCTCGTGCAGTGTTGACAGGAATGTACATTGGTACAGGCACTAAGGAAAACAGTAGGAAGCTTCCTCAAAAAATTAGAGGTTGAACTATCATATGATCCAACAATTTCATTCCTGGGCATTTATACAAAGAAAACAAAAACGCTAAATAAAAAAGATATATGCACCCATATGTTCTTTGTGGCATCATTTACAATAGCCAAAATATGGAAGCAATCTAAATGGCCATCAATAGATGAATGCATAAGGAAGATGTGGTGTATATATATATATATGCAATGAATATTAACCAGCCATAAAAAGAATGAAATCTTGCCACTTGCAGCAAAATGATGTACCTGGAGGGTATCATGCTAAATGAAATTAGTCAGAGAAAAACAAGTACCATATGACTTCACTTATATGTGGAATCTAAAAAAACATAAGAAATTAACAAACATAATAAAACAGAAACAGAGTTATACAAACAGAGAACAAACAGATGGTTGCCAGAGGGGAAGTGGGTGTGGGGTGGAAGGAAATAGGTAAAGGAATTTAAGAAGTACACACTTCCAGTTGCAAAATAAATGTCATGGTTTTGAATTGTACAGCCTGGGGAATATAGTCAATAACTATGTAATATCTTTGGTGTCATAAGTAGACTTATTGTGGTGATCATTTCAAAATGTATAGAAATATTGAATCACAGTAATGTATAACAAGAACTAACATAGTATTATAGGTCGATTGTATTTTAAAAATAAACAAACAGACATAGAAAAAGTGATCAGATTTGTGGTTATCAGAGATGGGGGTGGGAGAGGGGACTTGAATTAAGGCAGTCAAATGGTACAAACTTCCAGTTGTGAGATAAATAAATACTAGGGATGTAATGTACGACATGATAACACTGCTGTATGTTATATATGAAAGTTCAGAGAGTAAATTCTAAGTGTTCTCATCACAAGGAAAGCTTGTTTTATTTCTTTTTCTTTAATTTTATATCTATATGAGATGCTGAATATTCACTAGACTTACTGTGATAACCATTTCCTGATGTATGTAAGTCAAATCATTATGCTGTACACTTTAATCATATACAGTGCTGTATGCCAATTACATCTTCATAAAACTGGAAGAAAAAAAACAGCAACTGAAGTAATATAACTATATTTCCTAATCACACTGGTTATGTCAACTAACAGCATTATGATGGAAAATAAATTTAAGGCAATGAGCACTGGGCACAAAGAAAAAGCAGGAAAACATGAGTAAAAGCAACAAAAGCCAAGATGAATCAGACAAATAAAACATAAAAATCGTTGTGTGCTAAATGACAGTTATCTCCACTCTCAAGTTATTAATCCTGAATGATTTTTAACAATTACTGATATGATCATCTCCTCTTTAGTGGTTTAAATGTATGCAAGATTGATATGTTTTTTATTGGCTTAATTTTATAAGTACAGCATTTATAATATAGTGTATTTATCTTAGAATATGTCATAAACATTTTTTTAAATTTTCTTTAGTATTCTTCTTTACAATCTTAAGCAGTAGCATACACCTTAAATAAAATAAGTCAATTATAACTAACAAGCTATTCAATTGCACACACATTTACCAAATTGTGTATATGTGTTTGATAACTTATATGTACGATGTAGAATTAAAAACTGATATAGCCACAAACTTTAGGAGAGTTAAAAACATTTGATTTATAGTTAAGATTATAATAACTTTAAAATGTCATCCTCAATAACAACCAAATTTAACAACAAACACAATAAACAAAAGATTTAGTCAAAGTTATCGATAACTGACAAGAATGAGTTGTGGGAAAATGTCAACAGAACCAACTCGGTGGTTTAAAATTAGAGAAGAGGACTGCCCCAGGGGAAAACGGATCCAGAAACTGGAAAGAGTACCTTCCTTAGAGATAGAGCTGACAAAGGTAAGGCAGAGGCTGAACTAGGCAAGAGAAGGCAGTTCACTGAATGAAAGCCTGAGAGAGAAACTTTGGGAAGTTTTTATTAGTTCCAGTATTACAAGGCAGAGTTGGGAGAAAACATTGAAATAAAAGTCACACTACTATCTTTGGACACAACCCTTCCTTAAGTGTCAATGACTAAGGAAAGGAAAAATAATTTTAAACAAATTTTCCCTTCAAAGAATTTAAATAGATGTCATTTAAAAAATAATGAGGTGATAATTCAGAGTTAAGTTTTAAGGGAACACTTAATTTATATTTTCTTTTCCAACTGCTCATGAAAACAACATTTTATTTCCATTCAGCACATAATATCCCAAGAAAATATGTTTTTTTAGGAAAAACTATTGCCTGTTCACATTGTACTCATATTTCACTGAAACACTTTTTCCACTACAACATTGATACTTCAGCTACCTCAGTATGCTATCAATAAGTTCCTGTAATATAGCATTTAGTTTTCTTGTCTTTTTGTTGATATTCTTACAGGTTAAATGTAAATACTTTTTCTGGTTGACCACTATAATGAGGAGCTAGAATATTAAAAAAAATAAACTAATTCTCTGAACTAAATGACCTGGAAAGAGTATAAGATACATAGGAAAATACATCAAACATAAACTATTTTAATAATAGCAGGTCTGAGAAACAGAAGTGCAGTCATTTAGAGAACATGCAAATTTACTGGTGAAGAAATTTGATCGTGAAGAAGTATGTATATTAATTCTGGCTTTTAATGGAAACTCTATGGCATTGTGGTTGAAACTTATATGTAGGAGGTTTGGTTGTAGAAAGCAATAATCCATTTACTCAGGAGACATTTTTGAAAATCACATTTGCTCCTTACTTTTTCAGTTCTGACAAGCATCCTGGTACATTTTTTATTGACAAGATAAAGAGAAATTTCCCTTCACCAATTATATGCAAGATAACTAGGAAATTACCAAAATATTTTGTTGTGATAATGATCACTAAAATTGTATAATTATTATGCACAAAATCAGGAAAGGAAAAAAAGGAAGGAAGGAAGGACAGAAGGAGGGAAAGTAGGAGGGAAGGAGGGAAGGAGGGAAGGAGGGAGGGAGGGAGACAGGTAAACCTGATGAACAAAAGAAACCTGAGTATTATTAGCTTAATAAAAAATTTTAAAAAGAGAATGCAAAGATGTCACTATTACCAAATTACTGATTTCTTTAAAAAGTCTTTCCAAAAAACAGGAATAAAAAGTTAATTACCTTATATTAGAAAGCACAAAAAGTGCAGGACTTATTTCCGTTAAGCATAGCCTTGTCTAATCATTAATAGCAAAATGTTAGTAATAAAAGAGAAATAAGCCAAGTGACAGCTTTCCTTATGTTCACTCAGCAAATACATGCTTAGCCATTTAAACCGTCTGGTACACAAGTGTTAGAGCAGTGAATGACTGGTGGAAAAATCAGTGGTGTGATATCAATGGGGAGAGTCCACTAAAAAAGAGAAAGGTTTCCAATTGTGACAAGAGATATAAACAAAGGACCTGAGTGGTCATTCCTCATGAAGTACAGATAGCTAAGAGAGAAATTGGAATCAATGGGAAGTTAGAGTTGATAATCTAGGTTGGAAGCCCCAGTGTTACATCCTTTAGTCTGCTGTACTTTAAGAAGTAAACTAACACTGTAAAAATAACACTTGGATGAAAACCAAGCCGTCGTCCAACACACAAATCAATATTGTTTGAAAAGGAGGAAGGAGAGCTGTGTCTCACGCATGCTGTTGATGCAAGTGTGACAATTTGGTTTGTTCGTTTTAACACTTTAGTTGGTATTAGTTATGGCAGGTATTAATAAAGGTAGAATTCATGATCCTAATTTATTCTACCATAATTTTCTCTGGGTAATTGAAAAATGCTTTTCAAAAATGGTACTGTAGCTATCCTTAGTAGTAGATAACATACAAAGAATAATTGGAGGAAAGGTGGTCAACCAAATGGTGGAAATTAAAAATATCAGAGAAAGATATAAGCTATATAACTTAATAAAATATAATTTCCACATTCCAGTGATTTAGTGTAATTATAGGAGAGTCTTCTTACAGTGATGGTACCACATCACAGTGCAGAAATGGCACTTCAGAAACTTAAAGTGATAACATTAAATATAAATTACATTATGAGGTTTGTATATTTTTTTCAAAATCTGGTATGATTATGTGTTCAGTTATATCTTCCCCTAAACTCTAAAATGAAATTTCTATTACAACTAATCCAATTTTTGTTCATTTGTTCTGCATTGCTCACATGTAGAAGAAGCTACCTCTACGCTGTACAGTGTCTTTTTCTCTGATTAACCTCATTCAACATTTCTTCAAGTCTGACTTCCTCAGGAATGTTTCCCTAATGATGTTTCCCTATAACGAGCAACCCTATTAAATGACTATCTGGAATGTGAACTGTAACTTACTGTCATGTTCCCTAATGTTATTAGTATAAATTTGGCACACTTATCATATCAGCATTTGTTCAGGATTATTTTATTTTTTTCTGCAGTTTGTGTCTATAAACAATTAGTCTCCCCAAGTAGATTATAAATTATTTTTTACCATGAGCATGGTACCAGATACAAGTATTTTTGATCATGGACAAGGTACCAAGTACCAGATACATAGTTAAGGTTCCATGAGGAACACAGAAACCATTATAGAATTCCTTTCTTTTTAATTAGTGTGAGATTTAGCATAGGCATTTGGTGCTTTAAAATTATTGAACGGGCTGGAGGAGCAAAGTCAAACATTGATGCCACTAACTCCCAGCTTTAACTATAGCTTTCAGAGAATGAGAAAGGTGTTCCTCTCATTCAGGTAAGGAATTTCAGGATTTCACTACTGGTGTGTACAACTTCCTGCCATATTCAGGTAGATGAATCAGAAGGGAATGCTTAGAAACCATTGCAGAAATTCCCAAGCTCATCCATCTGTCTGATGATGCTGGCAGAAGAAGAATATTTCTTTTATCTCTCTTCTAATTTCAAGATCTCCCGTGATTTCATCTCATTGATGTAACAGACATGAAGTGGCTCTGTAGGCAAGGGAGTCTAGGAAACACAGTTCCTAGTCTTACAACTCCAGCAACAGAAGGAAGAGTATAATATGAGGGGAGGGGATTTAAGAAATTTTTCTAAATCGTACTCAGCTGTTGAATGAGGATATGTCAATTATTTGAAGTCATTTATCTCAAAAAATCCTTTTAATTAATTAGTTAACTCATAACTATTTTACAATTAAAACTACTATTTGTATCAATGAGTACCCC
Organism: Stenella coeruleoalba; assembly: GCF_951394435.1. NCBI lineage: Eukaryota > Metazoa > Chordata > Mammalia > Artiodactyla > Delphinidae > Stenella > Stenella coeruleoalba. The sequence continues at coordinate 108,315,482 of NC_137150.1, read as the reverse complement.
ATTTAGGGAGAACGGATGAGAATACAGTGTTTTGTGTTTCCCTGAACAGAGAAGCACCAACCCACTTCTCATACACAAGAGCTGGCGACAGTAATACACCAGGAGACGCTAATAAGAGATGCATGCAGATTCCCATAGGTGGATGGGACTATCTTCAGCAAGTCACTGAAGCTAAAGATTTATGATAACTTAAGATATTTTAAAGTTTTAAAGATAATTCAAGAAGAGAAGCAACTGTTCTTCCTTCCCCAAAGCTTTTACACTACATGAGTTCCTTGTAACTTTAAAATCACCCTTGGGGACCTATGAAAAGACAAGTAAGGTTCAGTTTAAGGCTCTTCACCAGTTCAGTGGGATGGCGACCCAAAATGAAGCTTTAGATGAGTTATAGAATTCTGTAGTTATATTTCTGCCACCCTCAAGCGTAAATTAAGATTAATACTTTCTGGAGAATGATATTATATCTAAAGTAGATTTTAGTTTATGAAGCTGAAGAAAGAATTTCATGGGATTCTACATTTATATTTTTGTGCTTGAAAATATTTGTTTTTAAACAATGAAGGTGAAAATATGTCTGTAAGGCAGGAGTGGTAGATGCTGCTACTCGCACAGGTTTGGACAGCAGATTTACATCTTTATCCTTCTGCCATAGGATTACTATGTACAGTTAGAGCTATAGATTTAGTTATAAATCCTAACCAGCTTTCTCCCTCTTATGCCCCCTTCTAGAAGACCCCCAGTTGTGGTTTTACCATTCTAAGGCATTTTTGCTTTTTTTTTTTTTTTTTTTTTTTTTTTTTTTTTTTTTTTTTTGCGGTACGCAGGTCTCTCACTGCTGTGGCCTCTCCCGCTGCGGAGCACGGGCTCCGGACGTGTAGGCTCAGCGGCCATGGCTCACAGGCCCAGCTGCTCTGCGGCATGTGACATCCTCCCGGACTAGGGCACGAACCCGTGTTCCCTGCATCGGCAGGCGGACTCTCAACCACTGCGTCACCAGGGAAGCCCTCTAAGGCATTTTTGATCAATATTACACTAGTCTGTTAGGAAATTTTACACTGGAAATTATTATCAGATTTTATCATGGATATTAAAGAATTATGATACTCATTTTTATAGCTTCAATTTTAGCCAAATATTTTGTTAGGAATATTTGTATATGAACTGCACAGTAACTATCAGTCATTGGGAATCTGTGGCCATTCATACCTCAATCAAATGACACCAAAAAATAACAAAGGTTAGTAGAAATAGGTGAAAGAATAGAAGAAAATGGAAATTTACCTTTTCCCCTAGACATCCTTAATACGTTGTGCTTTTTTTTTTTTTTTTTTTTTTTTGTGCCGTACGCGGGCCTCTCACTGTTGTGGCCTCTCCCGTTGTGGAGCACAAGCTCCAGACGCGCAGGCTCAGCGGCCATGGCTCACGGGCCTAGCCGCTCCACGGCATGTGGGATCTTCCCGGACCGGGGCACGAACCCGTGTTCCCTGCATCGGCAGGCAGACTCTCAACCCCTGCACCACCAGGGAAGCCCTGTTGTGCCTTTTAAAAAATATAAGGAAAAATATATTTTCTTCCACATTTAAATCAAACATTATATCATTGTGGATAATTTACATTTTATATTTCATCATTACATTAAAAATATATATAAATTATCCAGGATATGTATGTGTGTATACATGTATACACACATATACATATATATGTATGTTATAATTATGAGATAATACCCATTAATATTCTCTTTAAAATAGACCATTTTTGGAATGTAATATTTTCACATGTTAAAATGTCAAGTCAGGAGTTTTGAAGGGTCTCAGATTTTACCCTAATTGTACACTCAAAACTTAGTTAGCCTCTCATGGTTGCACATACCCTGGCAGATAAACACAAGGCTTTTGGGTTAGAGACAAAGGACAGTATTAATCATAGCAATAGGTGTGAATAACATATTGCATCAGTTCCTCAAGTCCCAATCTCTCATGGTGACACATTAAAGACTGTGAATTTCCTGTGCATACAGAGTATTACAAAAGATGAACCTTGAGATTAAGAACCCTGATTTTATATGGGGGCTGCCCATAAACTTGACTATTTATCCTACTCTAGAGAAAGATGTTATCTTAATATCCTAAAATGCAATTGAACCTTCCTTGGGAAAACAGGGAGATGTCTCTGTCTTTGCTATCTTGGAATGTAAGTAAATCTGCTTCAGTGGGAACCACTGTCTCTATTTTTCCGAGGGTGTGCACTTATACAAGCACAAACACAGAAAAGTGATGGTCTGAAAAGAACTTGCTATTAATACCAAGCCATGTACAAACATGAGAAATACATGGTTGATTGTCTCCCAACAATACATACAAACAAAGAGCATTAAACTATCACATTTATGTTTGACATCAATATTGAAAAAGTATAACCATGAGTGAAAATATACATATATATAAATTCTCATTGTGCTAATGGAGTTATAATGGGGATTCTTGACATAGCCTTGAATATAGAGCAGATATATATATATAGTAATTTATTAATTAACTTCAATATATAAGCTAATTATAATTGCACTTAAGAAAAACTTCAGAATAATATTTTTCTAATTCCTAGGAAAAAAATATACACTATTTAAATTATACTTTACACTTATGACTTATGCTGACAAGAGACTAACAAAATGAGTAGAAATGTTTATTCAATACATTTTATAAAATAACCTCTATTACTGATATTGAAGTTTTGATGAACTATTATCTGTTACATAGAAAACTTTATATATTTTAATTTTAAATACAGATTGGCAATTTTCAGTTATACTATTAGATCAGTATACATTTTAAATAAGTTAAAATATGTTGTGGAATCAGTGTTTATAATGCTTGTGGATTAAATGTCCTCATTATAAACCTCAATTTACATAAAAATAACTTTTAAATGTGAGATTTGAAATTTTTTGTATTGAGCATTGTTTTCTAGTTAATTTTTTTCTTATGAACAAGCAGATGCTCTCATATTAGATGTGATTTTAATTCAACATTTTTATTGCTAATTATTCCTTACTGAATATGTTGTCCAAATAAACTGCCCACTTTTGGAAATTTTTTAAATGTTATTTTTTTCTTAAAACATAAGATATTTACGTCTAGATGGAAAGCAGTTTAATTTTAGTTATCCTCTCTGCCTTCTAAGAATTTCATCCTAGTAGATTTAGGATTAAGAAGGAAATGATGTTAATAGTGGGTCAATGAGGGCAATTTGAAAAGCAGACAAGTTATTATATTTAAAGATAAATTAATAAAGGGAATTTATTGTACTTTAGCTTTTGACAACAGAAAATGTCCATAATGAATTTATTCACAGGAATAAATACATTCAGTTCTGTTTAATTAGTAGAATTTGTGATCTGCAGGGATTCCATACTATGTAGGAAACTCCTTTGCAGTATTTCTGATAAATGGATACCATTGTATTTGCCTGATTGAATGATTTCAGTGGTAGAGATTCATCACTTTCATCTGGAATTATGAATTCTTCAAATGCTGTATAATTGTTACACATATTTTTGGTGTCATACTGGGACAATATTTGGTGGTACTGTATAACTTATAGAAACAATTTTAATATGCAATCATACACTTGATTTTTTGCGAATAAAAAAATAATATAATATAATATAGTTAGTAACAGACCCAGGCCAGAATTCTTTTTTTGTTTGTTTGTTTCCACTGTTCACCTTCTTCACTATGCCAGCCAGTAAGATAACAATTGTAGACATATACCCATTACTACTTTTACTATGGGCCTGGCTAGCACTGAAAATCCCAGATAGACACTGATTTAAAATACAAAGAAAACATTTCTAAAGTAAACTGAGGAATAAATTGAGCCTTTATTTACCTTGAACTGATTTATAACCTGAAATAGAGGAAAAAAAATATTTTTTTGAAAGTGTGTGATTGAGAGATTTATAACATGTAAGATGTTACTGTTTGAAGTGAAAGAATTGTTTCGCACAGTGAAAAGTATATTTCAAAATGTTTATAAATATCTTCATTTTGCTCATAAATATTTTTTGAAAAGCCAGAATATTCATGTTAATAAGGTAAAGTTAATTTCACTATTATATGCATTAAATATTAATTTACTTCAAATAAATAATCAATGTCTTCAAAGTAGGTTACCAAAAGCATATAGGAGTAATTGTGTACATTCTTGATTCTTCATAGTTTCCTGCTCAAATCAGAATTATCAGTTTGATCTTAAAAACCTCAAATGAGAAGTTACATCTGAGAGCCTTTTATTGAGCCTGAGCAGTGTGAATAGGCAGCCTGGATAGATGTTTTCTTTAGACCTACTGTTCTCCATATGCTTCTTTGCTAGCAAATTCCTGCTGTGAGGATTATCATCTGTTGCTAGGATATCATGAATGAGTAGATGATTCTAATCTACTCCCCAAATACCTCACATTTATAACCCCTTATGCATCAGTAAAACTGACCAGAAGAGAGTATTTCAGTGTAAAGTAGTATTCAGTGAGTAAAATGTGTACAAATTATTTTGTGAGATCATATTCAAAGTAGTTCACAGCAATTGCTTAGAATTTACATTTCCATAATGTTCACCTAAATCGTTATCATTCCCTATACTATTAGAATCACTTATTCTCATATTCCATTCAGCATTATATTTCCAAATCTAAATTATCAGTTGTACAGATTATTAAAGAAATTATAAAGCTTAATTTTGTACATTTGCCACAATTCCTTATTTTAATGATGACATTTGTCTCTTAACAATCTGGTGGGCTAAGCCATTTTCCAGGTCAGCTTAAGTACCTTAAACAAAATCTACTGAAAAAGTAACATTAAATCATGTCTTTAGCATAAATGCACAAATTCAGAAAGGTCAGAGAAGAAAACTAAGCTTGGAGAGCACTAAAGGAAATAAACTGAGCTGGGCAAGCATTGGAGCAGAACAAAATGATGCTGAGACAAGACTCAGCGAGGTTAGAAGCCCAGCTAAGCTAACAGAGAACAGTGCTGTGTTCAAAAAAAGAGGAGGAACTCTAGGGAAACCTTAGAGGTTGTTAACAAAATTTGTTATGAGTTCCTCTACCTATAAATGGACCTTAGCTGTTTCAATCCCATCTGTGAACTGTCTGGACATACAGAGAGTCACTGCTGAAATATAACAGTGATGAATTAATTAGGGTGAAAATTAGTAGGCTACTTTAATAGACTCTTGTTTCCTTACTTAATCTGTTTTTCAAAAATAAAATATGTAGAACTCCACTTCTAGCTATAACAGATTAAATGCTATTTGATCAGTTCTACCATTTTAAACAATGCTTAAAATAGACAAAATATATGAGACAGTTCTTTTCAGGCTTTGGACAGCAGGAAGTTCAAGTTTATAATTCATGATAGAAGGGAAACTCATGAGGTGAACACATGATCAGCCTTGCTACGGGCTGCACTGACCTAGAGTCCAAAAATCATGGCAGTTCCCTGAGCAAAATGATCAGATCAGCTGAAGAATTTGGAATCTACAGGACAAATCCTTAGAGGGAAAGTAGCTGTGCAAGTGCGGGACCTCAGAAATGATTGTGACAATTTCCCTGATGAATCCTTATACAACAGCTGGGCTGTATATGCCCAGATCAAAAACTCAAGGCTTGTCAGAGAGTGCACCCATTTATCAAACCTACTACAGGTTTGAGAGGCAAGCAAATCAGTACTGGAAGATTTTAAATTTTTAGTTCATCCAAAATAGGGTAATATGTTCATCATAAAAGGCATCTGGCTGAAACACCAGGATTATATGTAAGAATCACAATGACCACACATGACAAGAATTTATCTTCCAGAACTGCTTAACAAAACCAAAAACCAAGGCCTTACAAGATCTTCACGTATACAGACATTAGAGTTTAAGTCATGCCAAGGTAGAAGGGCCTTGGAAACACCTTGGGGTTTTTTATGCATCTACCCTAATACATCCTAAATTTAAATATACACAAGATCAAGATGATTAGCCAGTAATTTAACTATCTGCTAGAACTAAAATCAACACATGTCACAGGAAGACAGCAGAACCCAGAGTCTTTACTATAACTAATCTGTAACATAAAGCATTCAGTAAAAGTTATTAGACATGTGAAGAAACGTAAAAAGGTGATCCAAAATCAAGAGTTCAAGCAGTCGATTTTCTTAAATTGAAGTATAGTTGATTTACAACATTGTGTTAGTTTCAGGTGTGCAGCTTAATATTTATACTGAATAAATTTCATGAAGAAATGTCCAGAAAAAATAAATTCAAGCAGTTGAAAAAAAGGCTTTGAGATGACACAAATATTGAACTTAGCAGACAGTGATTTAAAAGCAGCTGTTTATACACATGTTTACAAACTTTAAAAATATCTTAATGAATGAACAGATAGGTGAACTCAGCAAAGGAGCAGATACTATAAATAAAGAACCAAATGGGCATTCTATAATTGAAGGGTATAGTAATGTAAATGAACAATTCACTGGATAAATATTGACAGAATACAGACTTAGAGAACTTGAGGAGTTAACAACAGAAAAGCCCAAATCTGAGGAACAGAGGAAAAAAATGAAGAAAATTAGCAGAGACTCAGGGAAACTGTGATATGATACCATATGTCAAACATAACTTTAACTGGAAACTTAGAAGGAGAATAAAATGAGAGTAAAGTAGAAAAAATATTTGAAGATAAAATAGTTGAGTTTTTCTAAAATTAGGGAGAAAAACCACTAATATACAGATTCAAGAATTTAGTTGTCCCTTAGCAGGATAAATGCAATGAAAACCATACCTACTCAAATCATAATAAAATTCATAAAAACCGAAGATAAAGAGAAAATGTTAAAAGCTGTCACAGTGACAAGATATAATATAGAGAAGAAACCAAATATGCAGATTGGTTGATTATTCCTCAAAGACAATGGAGAATAGAGATAATGGTTTTACAGTTTTAAAATGCTGAAGAGGGAAAATAAAATAAAACACTTTCCTCCATCAACTCAGATTCCTTACTAATTCCCTCATGTACTTAATTGATTAATCCAATACATTTTCCTTAGTAGAGCCAAGATGCTTTCTTTTTAAAAACCAAAAAACACACGATACAATTTTATAGAAGAAAGAAGAACAAATACATATATTCTACTTGACAAGGCCTTTTTATGACAAAGTTGAACATGATGTTGATTTTTTTCTGAGGTTTTATCTCATTCTTTCATTTGGAACATATTCCTCTGTTTCTTCATTTTGCTTGACTCTCTGTGTTGGTTTCTCTTCATTAGATAAAACAGCTACCTCTCCCAGTCCTATAGGAAATGAAGCTTATCTTTCAACCCTGCCCTGACAGTTGTCTCTCAAAATTTTGTGATTTTATAAGCAGCCTATTGTATTTTTAAAGGCTTCCAGTAGTTGAGGGTTTGCTGAGACCTGTCAGTGTCCCAAAGAGAGGGATCTCAGTCTGCACCTAGATTCATGCTGATTGGGAGCCAGACCCTCAAACAGAAGCTTTTAAAGTGTGCAAATATATATAATCCTGTGGGAACACCAAGTGTAAGCCCTACTGACCATCAGTGCCAGGTGATCTAGCATTGTCCCTTGGGTTGCAGCTGCAAAAATCCGGACTCCAGACTAGTATATAAGCGTCTGTCTGGGAGATACCAGCAAGCTGTAGGGAGGCAGAAGGAGAGCAGGAAGGTGGCGCTCACCAGGAAAGAAAAAAGGAAAAAAAAGATGACGCCCACCAGTCTCCATCCTCAGAGAAAAACTTAGCACTCCCCCAAATGTTGATCAAATCAGATACCTGTCTCTCAGGCTGACATTTCAAGACAAGCAAATGAGCCTCTTCCACACAAAGTCCAAGTGCCCTCAATTGGCTGCTTCCTCCCTGGGCCCTGATGCAGGTGAGTCCTAGTGCACAAGCCATTTGAGAACCATTTCTCAGATCTTATAACCCTTGTGAGTCCTGTCACACAAAACCTGTTGGTTTTCAAAGCTAGATGTTTTGGGACTTCGCCTGGGACTTCTCTCAGGTGCAGGTCTTAAAAGTTGGGGATGCCTGGTGTGTTCCAACCCTTTGCTCCTCAGAAAGAAGCTCTGGGTTTTGAGTTTATTTCTGACTGTGAGGGTGGGGTTTCTGGCAAGACTGTGGCCCAGCTTCTTATACCCACTTTGCTGTGGGCCTTCTCTCATTTGTCAGATGCATAGGAATGCTCAATTTTTAGGGCTTTTTCAGAGGAACTTGTTCCATATGTAGCCATGGATTTGGTGTATCTATGGGAGAAGATGCTTTCTAATATGTAAAAGACACCCTTGTTTCTAATTATTCACTAGCTGCCAGTTTTCCTGATGATAAAATCTAAACATCATTTTCACAGCACTGTATAAGTTTAAGGTATACAACATAATGATTTGGCTTACATACATGACAAAATGATTACCACAATAAGTTTAGTGAACATAAAGGTACAAAGTAAAAGAAAAAGGAAAAAAAAACTGTTTTTGTGATGAGAGCTCCTAGGATTTACTCTCTCAACAACTTTTATTTCTTAATGTAGTGTACAAGACACGTAAACCTAATTTTTCAACTCCACCTTCATACTTTCTATAAAATCAAGCTATATTGAACTTCTCTCTTTTCCAACAGAATACCATGTTTCCTCTTTCATCCCTGACATTTGAACATAAAGTTCTCTCTTAGCCCTGTCTCATCTTCATACAATCCTTCATATTTTATTAGCATGGTATATTATTTAAGATATTCTGGATTATAATGTATGAACAGACAACCCTCCATTTAGAGTATCATAAAACACCAGAGGTTTAAAATGTTCTCATGCTAATTGTGCTGCTGGTTGAGGAAACCTCCCAGGGAGACCAGCCTCCATGTACTGAAAGTCTTCACATCAACATGTGCTGCCGTGATTGCCAGGGCAGGGGAAGAAAGGCATAGAGAGTTAAGTCCTAGCATTTATATACATGTACTGGGAAGAAACATATAACTCTTCTCAAAATCCATTGGCCAAAAGGCAGAACAGTATCATCCCTGTTTATGCTGGAAGAGGAGGCTAAATTACCAAGTCAGAGTGAATAGTAATTATCCATATCTGGTAATTTTTACTGATCCTACCTCCTTTTAATCTGAAATATCATTTCTTCTTTGAGAACTTTCTTCCTCACAACTCACCCCCATTCCAGACTTGATACTCCTCTTATATTTTTTTCCTAGAGCATATCATAGATGTCTTACATCATCAATTATGTTGTTTTGCTAGTGTTTATTTAATCATATATTTCCCCCTGCTATAAAGAAAGCTACCCAAGGTCATTTTGCAGAAGAATGTCTAGTGTGATGACACATTATAAGTAGTTTGTTAATATTTATTAATGTTTATCAAATGTACGAATAAACAAATTAATTGCACTCCTCAGTCACGAAGCAAAAATAGTCAACAGAATTTTAGGAAAAAATTAGTCCTATACTTTCAGAGTGTCATATCTAAAATAAAAAATTTAAAATACCTTAAATTTTACCGAAGTATTATGCAACTCATCACTCTTAAGGATACTGAGCAAAATATTATTCAATAGAGTGAAGAAGTAATAGGCTAAAATCTACTGACTGGTATGGTGAATTCAAAGGAAAGTTAGGAAGTAAATAAAAAATGTTAATGGTGGTGATCTGATTTGGATATTTAGTATGTCATTTGTAATTATTTTATATCTAATATTCTTAAAGATCTTGCAAGTATCCACAATGTTTTTACTTAATAGTTTGAGTTTCTGGGATCCATAGCAAACAAATTGTAATCTAAAAGTTTTGAATGACGTCTTTAAATTACATTCCAAAAAGGCATGTAGCTCCATGAAAGTTATTAAGTGTGACTTTAGTGTACAATTCAAATACCTCACTCTTTCAAAATTAAGTTTGATATGCATATTTCAGATTTGCCTTACTTATATTTTAGAAATCATACAAAAGGAGAAATGAAATTGGAAGCAACACCTATTTGCTTGAAAATTTCTTTCCTATATTCACACTCTTATTATATTCATCATAAAGTGTTTTTCAGGTTTAAACATGAAAAGCTTGCTTATTCTCATAGTTGAGGAAATAATGTAGTGCTAATGTATACATAATTGAAGCATAGAGAATTCAGTTGAGTTCTACCAAAACAAGCATGGAACTTTATATGAACCAAGAGAGAACTATCTGAATACTTGGGGGTAAATGATAGTTTGTAGAAATATTTATGAAACAGATAAAAGGGAATTCCAAAGATAATTCTGCCAAACCATCTTTTACATGTATTTTTATAGGTATGTGTATTTCTTTTTTGTCACATAAAATAAAAAACATTTCCTCAATTTTAATATATTTTAATAGTAACTCTACATAGAGTATACAATATAGTGTATGCCAATACAATAGAGTGTTTTGTATACAATAAAATGATATAATTGGATAAGATTAATAAGAAATATTTAAAATATAATGTTAAGTACAATATTAATATAAATACATACTTGAAATACACTTATAATATTATGAATAATATTTAATCATGGTTAGTAATTATAATAATGTTACTTAAATAACAGCTGATATACATTAACAGAATATATGTCAGACTTTTTTTTTTTTTTTGCGATATGCGGGCCTCGCACTGTTGTGGCCTCTCCCATTGCGGAGCACAGGCTCCGGACACGCAGGCTCAGCAGCCATGGCTCACAGGCCTGACGGCTCCGCGGCATGTGGGGTCTTCCTGGACCGGGGCACGAACCTGTGTCCCCTGCATCGGCAGGTGGACTCTCAACCACTGTGCCACCAGGGAAGCCCTATGTCAGACTTTTGACTAAGTATTTATGCTATTACACTTTAAAAGAATGAATATGAAACAAAATTAAATGAACAATTGGGAAAAAGGACATTCAACATCTAGTTTTTTACAAAGGAACAAAAATTTATTTTAAATCTGATTTCTGAATGAGTCATAGCATTTTACTTTTTAAAAATTTCTTTGCACTTTTTTTTTCAAATTTAACACCAAGAACTATTAACTCTACATATTATTAATTGTACTATACAAATAATAAATGTCATGAATATGTAGTTCTTCTAAAGAAATTTTTTAAATTATCAAAATGTTATCATTAAAGACTGTATAAAATGAGAAGTGAAATTTTAAAAGTGTATAATTTAGAAGGAAAAATAGAGCTAGAGTAGCCATCACATTAACAAAAAGAGAAATATTTAATTATAAATATATTCATAAGGTAAATATTGACTCCTTAGTAGCAATACAGTTCTTATTTCAGAAAAAAGCATTTAATATAGAGAACTATAAAACATGTTTTTTTCCCCTCTGTGTTCTCTTCCATTTGTGTAATTGTGACACCAACTGGCATATGTACATTTAATGTAGGATACGTTGCATCAGTCAATAGAGACTGTTAACTTCTATAGTACTATAGGCACATATGAATTTGAAATCATTTTATTTTCTTCAGTAGATATTGTGAGAAGGGAAAAACTAAGAATAAATACTTCTTGGAAGAGATTATAAGTGTCAATGCTCTTTCTTCTGAGGTTCTTGGGAACATGTCAGGCAGAACATGCTAGTGTACAGTATATGTGATTTTTCTCCCCTTCATGAATGTGTTCCTTGCATATTTATTTACTTGTAAGAGAAGAAATTAATGCTAGTAATTAATTAATGGAAGACACCAAGAGAAAGAAAATGACTGATGTCAGGGTTGATCGCAAATTGACTATAACACTCAGATAATCATAAGTTTACCATTACCCAGAACCTTTCTATTTAGAAGGCAGTTTAGAGATCATCTAACCATACTGAAGCCCAGACCTTGATGGGGGTTAGGCATTGTTCTCACACTCTATTCCAGAGGGTTTCCAATACCTCTCTTCATTTGCCTGAATAGATTTAAGTAAATACCATTCCCCTCCTTTGTCATATTTCACATGATTTTGACCTGGGGACATATTAGCTTTCATTATAGGTTAAGTACTGGATACCTGAAAGTAGCTGTGAGCAACATGAGAGCCAATAGTACACAAAGAGAAAGCAACCAATGCCAGTGCAGGTAAACTGGAGATGCATCTTGGTGGACAATGAAGTCTGCTTTGAGAATAAAGCCCTTGTTTCTCAGAAGAGCCCTGGACAGAGACAGGGTGAGAAAGTTAGCAAATAAAGTGCATGAAAAATATAATAACCCAGGGTCTTGCTTTTCTGTCTAGACTAATTTTTAATGAAGTGCACTCATCAGCTACATTAACTGAATGTTTTGCTATAAATTTCTAGTATATATACCTCTTCTGAATTTTGGATATTCTGCACTGTTTTGGAAAAAATAAGTAAAGCTAACTGAAAATATTTTATAAAAATAATTACCTGTAAAAATGTGTTTTAAAATGATTTTAGTGTTATGGTTATGCATTCAGGTATTTGTTTTCATTAAATTGAATTAAAATCAATTCCCTGACTCTTTATAAAACTCTTTATATCTCTAAATAAAGGAGTGTAAATAAATGTTTTAGTTCTTTTAACATGCTTTTTAAAAATCCTAACAAACAAAAACACAATTGCCTATTGAAAATGATATTTCCTTCAAAAAAAAAAAAAGAAACAAATTCTAATTAGCTAGTAAAAAGTATCTTTAATTTCAGAGTTGCTTAGAAGGTTCATAAAGTATTGCAAAAATTTGAATTACTGCAAGAGTTAACAGTGGCAACTCAAGTCACTGCTTCCAGTATGATTTCATTCCAGTATGATTCATATATGTACATGTATGTATGTAAAATGAGTATGTATAATTGATTGAATATGTATTTATATTTGTATATGTATGTACATACACATATATGTGAGAAATAATCACTATTTTTTTAATAATCACTATTTTTTAATTTAAAAGCAAGTTAATATAGAGGTTTTAAAATTATGTAATGGAAATGTGAAGTTTCAGAATAAAATCTTACATGTCTGAGGCAAAAGCAGCAAATGCAGCTAATCCAGTGAACACAAAAGATAATAATGTAAAACTACCTACCTATATCTCCGTTTTAATTCAAAAAGGATGGTGACCGGGGTAGAAGTTTGACCACTAAATGAAATGGCATAAAAGGAAGAGAAAAAGAAATCTCTACCTTCTAAATTAAAATAAAAATGTCTTTTATATTTTTGAAATAAAAATAAACCTTAATTTCTCACATCAACATATCTAAGTGCTATAGTTCATTGAAGCTGCTTGGGCATCTCTAAAATTAAAGAAAAATGAATTACAGATTTTTTAATGAAATAAGTTGCCAGACGGTCATTACTCTCAATAGTGCTTACCAAGGAAAAGATTTTCTTTGCTCTTTAAGCATGAAAAAGAGGAGGCATGTTTAATGGCTCCATAGGGATGATAGTTTGTTTTCAATCTGCTTCACAAAATGTTGGCTTTGAAGATGATACATTTTTTTTTATGTTCCTAGATTGGAATTTTAGAGTTTTTGTTTTTAGTACTTTTTTTCTGTAATCAAAAGATAAACATAATAAAGTGTATAAAAGAATAAAGAATAATTCTCCTTGAAACCAAGGAGATGTCTTAAGAAAATATACATGATAGCTTTGTTTAAAACATTACCTGGTATTAACAGCAACAAGAATAAATTAAGTCAAGTGTTCAACACTTTATCTTGATCTTGTAGTGGGTTTTTATTTTCAAACAGATCTTTGCAATGTGTTTGCATTATAAACAATATGGAGAGAAAGATTTTAATGAGTGTTAGAACCTGCTGATAGTTAATGGTTCCCCCTTTAACAAAGGGATTTACAAACACAAATACATATAGGTTAGAATTATATATTATAATATGAGGATTCAAATGCTTTATTACTTAAAAATTAATCAAGCCTATAATTAATAACTTTTATTTACTCTAAAATGTACAACCTTGAAAAAATAATAGGCAACAGATTAAAAATTACTACAAAAAAAAGATAAAAGGGATTTTAAAATCATCACACTTCAATGCAAATTGTGCCAATAATTTTACAAGGTCTTCATACTGATATCTAAACTCCATTCACAAGTAGATCTCTGGGATTAGGTTCTAAAAATCATGAACTAGTTCTACAATCCTTTGTTATTTATATTTCTCAAACTGTCAGGAAAAAAATGAAGATCTTTACAATGGTAGCATTTTCAAAAGAAATCAGAAATAATGTTCAAAGTATAGCTCTTGCCTTGCACCACCTTGCATAGTACATACCTGCCTTAAAAACAAATGTTTAGTCATTGAATTTTAGCAGCAATTATTATCTATTTTAAGAGATACACTTTCTTATTATTACTCTAACAGTGATCCACTCAGTTGTGTCTTTGCATGTATCAAAACACAAAATTTATAAATCCATCAGATTTGGGCATTATTTTAGGCCACATCACCAAATGCATAATATACATCACCTGTTCTGATGTGCATCCAATTTTATGAATTTTTTATGAGGCTCCAAGATGTGTAAATATACAAAAGATTGTCTCTGCATTTAAAACAAAAAAAACCTCAACAAAAGAAAAAAACAAAAATTGACTTCTAGTTTTAGTTCACAGATGAAAGAGCTGGAAAGAAGTAGCTCCTATCCCTACAGGGGGGAAAAAAAGAAAAAAGTAGGAAATTACAAATTAATGGCTATTCATGAACTCATCAGAAAACTCAGGGACAAGGATAGAGTCATACTAAAATCTAGAGACATAGAACATGAACATTTACTTAAATGAGACAAACGTCACCAGACACAATATAATCTGATAGAATATTAGAGCACTAATGTTGACAAATTGCTGGGCTAGCATGAAAGTGTGAAGCTCCTGATAGTAAAGGCACTTAGGAAGGAAGTTTATCATTTCCTTTTAAAGTTACACACAGACTTGTTATATGACCCATAACTAGCATTTTTAGGTGTTTAACCAAGTGAATTCAAAATGTATGTTCACACTAAAATCCATAGCTGAATGATTATAGAAGATTTTTTTAACAATTAAAAACTGCACTTCAACAAGAGAATGGATAAATAAGCTGTGGCACATTTATATGAATAATATCTGCTAATGCAATAATAATCTCATGTTTCACTACCACTGTATTTGTGTCTGTTTGCCATATTATAACAGCATTCAGTTCATTGTTTTTGTTAAAAGATTGAGGACACAAATTCTTGATGACCCAAGTCAGATGATAACTTTCCTTTGAATACCTCTGTAATATTTAATTCAGAATTAATCACATTCACTTCCATGATTAAGTACCAACAAAACATAATAATTCCCCCACCAAAAAAAAAAAAATCTTTCTGTACTTTTCTGTATCCTTAAATATATTATGCAACTGAAAAAGAAAGCAGGACTCTACCTTTTCCAACTGTGCATTCAGTGTCTTTCATTTTGGAGATCTTCAATAACCATTTGATAATACCTTAATAAGGTATAATAATAAGGTAGACTGATAATAATAATAAGTCTAATAAGGTAGACTGATAACTACCTTAAAACTTTTAATTATAATCAAATAATAAGGAAAATAATTTATAAGGCATAAGAAAATAATGTTTTGGGAATAATATGTTACTGGAATGCTATTGATATCTAAATTAACTTTTATAAAAATTACTTAATTTTTATTATGTTGAAAACAATGGATAAAATATTATGCAATAAGATTTTTAGCTGCAATCATTAAGGTATCTTAATTCTTGATTCTCCATAGCTGTACTTCAAACAGTTATAGTGACATGAAATATAAAGGAAAGAGATTTTTATCTACAAATTATTACATTTGGTCTTAACTCCTGCTCCAGGCATACTGGCTTTCAGAGTTGTATTCTATTTTTTCCCCTTATATAGCACCTCAGCTTTATATATTTGAAATGTCAGTAAATGTAAAATAAATTATGACAAGTACTTTCAATCTAAATATCTATATATCATAAATATTTTGCAATTGCCTCCCATTGTTTACTAAAAATTGCTAAATAGGGCTTCAGGTATTCCTTTAGGCAATGTGTTTTCTGAGAAATACTGGAGGTAAGAGGCAGTTAGAACAGCAAAACTTATTTATTTATTTAGTTTATTTAAAATGTACACATTGCCCAAAGCCAGTAGCACAGTGCACAGAACATAAATTGCAACACTTAAACTGAATGTACCACCTGACTAGAAGAAATAAATACTAAGGGGAATGGCATATATGGGAAATATAGGCAAGAGAGTATCAGGAAAAGACCATTCTGATATAATGATTGCTTTATCAAGAAACTGGTTAAATTCCAGTGATAGTTTATCTGCAGAAGTTCAGCATTGGAAAGTAGATATGGATTTTCAGCAAAAGGAGTGCAGTTGATCATACTGTGTATTTATGTTGCTTAAAGAATATGGTGAAATATGAAATACTCATCTATCAAATTATATATGAATTTAAAGTAGTAATCTTCATAAATAGATTTGTAATTAAAATGAAGAATAGATTAAATATATTTATTAAATTACTTAAATAAAAAAAGTTCAATAAAAATTGGCTATTTTTAGGAAGAAAATTCCATGAAAATTTTGCTAGCTAATTTTTCCCATGAAATCTGCAATATTTCTCAGTAGTATTTACTTTATATTTCTGTGTAAATCCTACTGAAACATTACTTTCAAATTTTAATATAAAGATGACATCATAAACATTCCTAACAAAAACAGACTAACAGTGTTTTTAAAGGTTTATGACAGTAAGTTGAATGCTGGGCCCCGAAAGATATGTCCAAGTCCTCATATCTGTGACCTATGAATGTTATATCATGTGAACAAAAAGTATTTATATCTGTAATTAGTTAAGGATTTGGACACAATGAGATAATCTTGAATTATGTTCATGGACTCTTAAATCGAATGACGTGTCTTCATAAGAGTGAAACAGAGGGAGATTAGAGGAATGGACACATCCACACAGGAGAAAGTGATATGAAGCAAGAGGTGGAGATTGGAGTCATGCAGCTACCAGCTATGAAACACCAAAGATTTCCTGCTGCCACAAGAAGCTAGGAAAAAATCATGAAACAAACTCTCCTCCAAAGTCTCTGGTAGGAGTATGGCCTATTGACACATTGTATTTAGATTTCTCAGCTCCAGAACTGTAAAGAAAGACATCTGCTGTTTTAGGCCATCTGATTCATGGTAATTTTGTTACAGTAGCCATATAGTCTTTTTTATTTGTTATTTAAGTTTTTCATGTGGAGGAAAAATTGGAAAGAGTTCCAATTTATCCTTAATTGCATTTCCAAATCAGTGGAATACTAAAATATTTTAATAGACTTAATTCATTACTTATGTACTCCTATCATCCATTCGGATTCCCTGTGCTTATTAGAACATTCTAATGAAATGAAATAGCACTTATGGTTATTTAAGAACATATTTTCATAGTAAAATATGAAAGAGACAGCTTGAATGTAAAGTAATGAAAATACATTTCAGGCAATCAAAAATTAAGATACAATTTTATAGTTATGTTAACCTCAAGAAAAGTAAATTGTAAGGTCTAAAGACATTAGTTAGGATAAAGAAGATACCATTATAATGACAAGAAGGAAAGTGAACTTGAATGCACTTAGCAAAACAGTCTAAACATATGTGGAATAATAGTTGTAAAAATTACAAGAAAACATGACAATCGTACTTATAAATTGTAAGCATGGCACTAAAAAATTGATGTGTAAAGTCTATGTCAAGCAGAGAGACTAATACAGATATGGAGCATTTAAAGAAAATCATTAACAAGCTGGACACAGTGGATGCCTATACATTAGTAATCTAAAAGTTAGAGAATATAAGTTCTTTGTAGTGTACTCATACTGAAATAAATGACAAGTAAAGAACACTTTTTTGAGGGGGAAGGCGGAAGATGGCGGAAGAGTAAGACGCGGAGATCACCTTCCTCCCCACAGATACACCAGAAATACATCTACACGTGGAACAACTCCTACAGAACACCTACTGAAGGCTGGCAGAAGACCTCAGACCTCCCAAAAGTCAAGAAATTCCCCACGTACCTGGGTAGGGCAAAAGAAAAAACAGAGACAAAAGAATAGGGACGGCACCTGCACCAGTGGGAGGGAGCTGTGAAGGAGGAAAAGTTTCCACACACTACGAAGCCCCTTCGCGGGCGGAGACTGCGGGAGGCGGAGGGGGGAGCTTCGAAGCCGCGGAGGAGTGCACAGCAGCGGGTGCGGAGGGCAAAGCGGGAAGATTCCCGCACAGAGGATCGGTGCCGACCGGCACTCACCAGCCCCAGAGGCTTGTCTGCTCACCCACCGGGGCGGGCGAGGCTGCGAGCTGAGGCTCTGAGGCTCGGGTTTCGGTTTCGGACGGAGCGCAGGGAGAGGACTGGGGTTGGCGGCTTGAACATAGCCTGAAGGGGTTAGTGCACCACAGCTAGCCGGGAGGGAGTCCGGGGAAAAGTCTGCACCTGCCAAAGAGGCAGGAGACTTTTCCTTCCCTCTTTGTTTCCTGGGGCGTGAGGAGAAGTGTTTAAGAACGCTGCTTAAAGGAACTCCAGAGACGGGCGCGAGCCACGGCTGAGGAATCCAGAGACGGGCGCAAACCGCGGCTAAAAGCGCGGACCCCAGAGGCGGGCGGGAGACGTTAAGGCTGCTGCTGCCGCCACCAAGGGGCCTGTGTGCGAGCACAGGTCACTCTCCACACCCCTCTTCCGCGGAGCCTGTGCAGCCCGCCACTGCCAGGTTCCCGGGATCCAGGGACAACTTCCCCGGGAGAACGCACAGCGCGCCTCAGACTGGTGCAAAGTCACGCCGGCCTTTGCCGCCGCAGGCCCGCCCCGCACTCCGTGCCCCTCCCTCCCCGCCGTCCTGAGTGCGCCAGAGCCCCCGAATCAGCGGCTCTTTTAACCCCATCCTGTCTGAGCAAAAAACAGACGCCCTCCAGCGACCTACACGCAGAGGCAGGGCCAAATCAAAGCTGAGCCCTGGGAGCTGTGAGAACAAAGAAGAGAAAGGGAAATCTCTCCCAGCAGCCTCAGAAGCAGCGGATTAAAGCTCCACAATCAACTTGATATACCCTGCATCTGTGGAATACCTGAATAGACAACCAATCATCCCAAATTAAGGAAGTGGACTTTAGGAGCAAGATCTATGATTTTTTTCCCTTTTCCTCTTTTTGTGAATGTGTATGTGTATGCTTCTGTGTGAGATCTTGTCTGTATAGTCTTGCTTCCACCATTTGTCCTAGGGTTCTATCCGTCCATGTTTTTTTTTTTTTTTTAATTTTTTTCTTAATAATTAATTTTAATAACGTTATTATACTTTACCTTCATTCTTTCTTTCTTTCTTTCTTTCCTTCCTTCCTTCCCTCCTTCAGACAACGAATCATCCCAAATTGAGGAGGTGGTCTCTGACAGCAAGATTTATGATTTTTCCCCATTTACCTCTTTCAGTGAGGGTGTATGTGTATGCTTCCATGTAAGATTTTGTCTGTATAGCTTGGCTTCCAACATTTGTCCTAAGGTTCTATCCGTCTCTCTTTTTTTTTCTAAATAAGAATTTTTTAATTCAATAACTTTATTATACTTTATTTTATTTTTACTGTATCTTCTTTCTTTCTGTCTTTTTTCCTTCTTTCCCTCCTTCCTTCCTTCCTCCCTCCCTCCCTGCTTTCTTTCCTTCTTGCCTTCTTTCCTTCTTTGCTTCTTTCTTTCTTTCTTCCTTCCTTCCTACCCTCCTTTCCTTCTTTCTTTCCTCATACTTCTACTAATTCCCTCTACTTTTTCTCCCTTTTATCCTGAGCCGTGTGGATGAAAAGCTCTTGGTGCTCCAGCCAGGAGGCAGGGCTCTGCCTCTGAGGTAGGAGAGCCAACTCAGGACACTGGTCAACAAGAGACCTCCCAGTTCCACATAATATCAAACGGCAAAAATCTCCCAGAGACCTCCATCTTCACTCAAAGACCAGCAAGCCACAGTGCTGGAAAACCTATGCCAAACAACTAGCAAAACAGGAACACAACCCCACCCATTAGCAGAGAGGCTGCCTAAAATCATAATAAGGCCACAGACACCCCAAAACACACCACCAGACGTGAACCTGCCCACTAGAGAGAAAAGATCCAGCCTCATCCACCACAACACAGGCACTAGTCCCCTCCACCAGGAAGCCTACACAACCCACTGAACCAACCTTAGCCACTGGAGACAGACATCAAAAACAGGAGGAACTACGAACCTGCAGCCTGCAAAAAGGAGACCCCAAACACAGTAAGATAAGCAAAATGAGAAGACAGAAAAACACACAGCAGATAAAGGAGCAAGATAAAAATGCACCAGACTTAACAAATGAAGAGGAAATAGGCAGTCTACCTGAAAAAGAATTCAGAATAATGATAGTAAGGTTGATCCGAAATCTTGGAGATAGAATGGACAATAGAATGGACAAAATGCAAGAATCAGTTAACAAGGACGGAGAAGAACTAAAGATGAAACAAGCAACGATGAACAACACAATAAATGAAATTAAAAGTACTCTAGATGGGATCAATAGCAGAATAACTGAGGCAAAAGAACGGATAAGTGACCTGGAAGATAAAATAGTGGAAATAACTACTGCAGAGCAGAATAAAGAAAAAAGAATGAAAAGAACTGAGGACAGTCTCAGAGACCTCTGGGACAACATTAAATGCACCAACATTCGAATTATAGGGGTTCCAGAGGAAGAAGAGAAAAAGAAAGGGACTGAGAAAATATTTGAAGAGATTATACTTGAAAACTTCCCTAATATGGGAAAGGAAATAGTTAATCAAGTCCAGGAAGCACAGAGAGTCCCATACAGGATAAATACAAGGAGAAATAAGCCAAGACACATATTAATCAAACTGTCAAAAATTAAATACAAAGAAAACATATTAAAAGCAGGAAGGGAAAAACAACAAATAACACATAAGGGAATCCCCATAAGGTTAACAGCTGATCTCTCAGCAGAAACACTACAAGTAGAAGAGAGTGGCGGGACATACTGAAAGTGATGAAGGAGAAAAACCTGCAGCCAAGACTACTCTACCCAGCAAGGGTCTCATTCAGATTTGATGGAGAAATTAAAACCTTTACAGACAAGCAAAAGCTGAGAGAGTTCAACACCACCAAACCAGCTTTACAATAAATGCTAAAGGATCTTCTCTAGGCAAGAAACACAAGAGAAGGAACAAAACCTATAATAACGAACCCAAAACAATTTAGAAAATGGGAATAGGAACATACATATTGATAATTACCTTAAATGTAAATGGACTAAATGCTCCCACCAAAAGACACAGATTAGCTGAATGGATACAAAAACAAGACCCTTATATATGCTGTCTACAAGAGACCCACTTCAGACCTAGAGACACATACAGACTGAAAGTAAGGAGATGGAAAAAGATATTCCATGCAAATGGAAACCAAAAGAAAGCTGGAGTAGCAATTATCATATCAGACAAAATAGACTTCAAAATAAGGACTATTAAAAGAGACAAAGAAGGACACTACGTAATGATCAAGGAATCGATCCAAGAAGAAGATATAACAATTGTAAATATTTATGCACCCAACATAGGAGCACCTCAATACATAAGGCAAATACTAACAGCCATAAAAGGGGAAATAGACAGTAACACATTCATAGTAGGGGACTTAAACACCCCACTTTCACCCATGGACAGATCATCCAAAATGAAAATAAATAAGGAAACACAAGCTTTAAATGATACATTAAACAAAATGGACTTAATTGATATTTATAGGACATTCCATCCAAAAACAATAGAATACACATTTTTCTCAAGTGCTCATGGAACATTCTCCAGGATAGATCATATCTTGGGTCACAAATCAAGCCTTGGTAAATTTAAGAAAATTGAAATTGTATCAAGTATCTTTTCTGACCACAACGCCATGAGACTAGATATCAATTACAGGAAAAGATCTGTAAAAAATACAAACACATGGAGGCTAAACAATACACTACTTAATAATGAAGTGATCACTGAAGAAATCAAAGAGGAAATAAAAAAATACCTAGAAACAAATGACAATGGAGACACAACGACCAAAAACATGTGGGATGCAGCAAAAGCAGTTCTAAGGGGGAAGTTTATAGCAATACAAGCCCACCTTAAGAAGCAGGAAACATCTCGAATAAACAACCTAACCTTGCACCTCAAGCAATTAGATAAAGAAGAACAAAAAACCCCAAAGCTAGCAGAAGGAAAGAAATCATAAAAATCAGATCAGAAATAAATGAAAAATAAATGAAGGAAACAATAGCAAAGATCAATAAAACTAAAAGCTGGTTCTTTGAGAAGATAAACAAAATAGATAAACCACTAGCCAGACTCATCAAGAAAAAAAGGGAGAAGACTCAAATCAATAGAATTAGAAATGAAAAAGGAGAGGTAACAACTGACACTGCAGAAATAAAAGAGATCATGAGAGATTACTACAAGCAACTCTATTCTAATAAAATGGACAATCTGGAAGAAATGGACAAATTCTTAGAAATTCACAACCTGCCAAGACTGAATCAGGAAGAAATAGAAAATATGAACAGACCAATCACAAGCACTGAAATGGAAACTGTGATTAAAAATCTTCCAACAAACAAAAGCCCAGGACCAGATGGCTTCACAGGCGAATTCTATCAAACATTTAGAGAAGAGCTAACACCTATCCTTCTCAAACTCTTCCAAAATATAGCAGAGGGAGGAACACTCCCAAACTCCTTCTACGAGGCCAACATCACCTTGATACCAAAACCAGACAAGGATGTCACAAAGAAAGAAAACTACAGGCCAATATCACTGATGAACATAGATGCAATAATCCTCAACAAAATACTAGCAAACAGAATCCAACAGCACATTAAAAGGATCATACACCATGATCAAGTGGGGTTTATTCCAGGAATGCAAGGATTCTTCAATATACGCAAATCTATCAATGTGATAAACCATATTAACAAATTGAAGGAGAAAAAACATATGATCATCTCAATAGATGCAGAGAAAGCTTTTGACAAAATTCAACACCCATTTATGATAAAAACCCTGCAGAAAGTAGGCATAGAGGGAACTTTCCTCAACATAATAAAGGCCATATATGACAAGCCCAGAGCAAACATCATCCTCAATGGTGAAAAACTGAAAACATTTCCACTAAGGTCAGGAACAAGACAAGGTTGCCCACTCTCACCACTCTTATTCAACATAGTTTTGGAAGTTTTAGCCACAACAATCAGAGAAGGAAAGGAAATAAAAGGAATCCAAATCGGAAAAGAAGAAGTAAAGCTGTCACTGTTTGCAGATGACATGATCCTATACATAGAGAACCCTAAAGATGCTACCAGAAAACTGCTAGAGCTAATCAATGAATTTGGTAAAGTAGCAGGATACAAAATTAATGCACAGAAATCTCTGGCATTCCTATATACTAATGATGAAAAATCTGAAAGTGAAATCAAGAAAACACTCCCATTTACCATTGCAACAAAAAGAATAAAATATCTAGGAATAAACCTACCTAAGGAGACCAAAGACCTGTATGCAGGAAATTATAAGACATTGATGAAAGAAATTAAAGATGATACAAATAGATGGAGAGGTATACCATGTTCTTGGATTGGAAGAATCAACATTGTGAAAATGACTCTACTACCCAAAGCAATCTATAGATTCAATGCAATCCCTATCAAACTACCACTGGCATTTTTCACAGAACTAGAACAAAAAATTTTGCAATTTGTATGGAGACACAAAAGACCCCGAATAGCCAAAGCAATCTTGAGAACGAAAGAAGGAACTGGAGGAATCAGGCTCCCTGACTTCAGACTATACTGCAAAGCTACAGTTATCAAGACGGTATGGTACTGGCACAAAAACAGAAAGATAGATCAATGGAACAGGATAGAAAGCCCAGAGATAAACCCATGCACATATGGACACCTTATGTTTGATAAAGGTGGCAGTAATGTACAGTGGAGAAAGGACAGCCTCTTCAATAACTGGTGCTGGGAAAACTGGACAGGTACATGTAAAAGTATGAGATTAGAGCACTCCCTAACACCATACACAAAAATAAGCTCAAAATGGATTAAAGACCTAAATGTAAGGCCAGAAACTATCAAACTCTTAGAGGAAAACATAGGCAGAACACTCTATGACATAAATCACAGCAAGATCCTTTCTGACCCACCTCCTAGAGTAATGGAAATAAAAACAAAAATAAACAAATGGAACCTAATGAAACTTCAAAGCTTTTGCACAGCAAAGGAAACCATAAACAAGACCAAAAGACAACCCTCAGAATGGGAGAAAATATTTGCAAATGAAGCAACCGACAAAGGATTAATCTCCAAAATTTACAAGCAGCTCATGCAGCTCAATAACAAGAAAACAAACAACCCAATCCAAAAATGGGCAGAAGACCTAAATAGACATTTCTCCAAAGAAGATATACAGACTGCCAACAAACACATGAAAGAATGCTCAACATCATTAATCATTAGAGAAATGCAAATCAAAACTACAATGAGATATCATCTCACACCAGTCAGAATGGCCATCATCAAAAAATCTAGAAACAATAAATGCTGGAGAGGGTGTGGAGAAAAGGGAACACTCGTGCACTGCTGGTGGGAATGTGAATTGGTTCAGCCACTATGGAGAACAGTATGGAGGTTCCTTAAAAATCTACAAATAGAACTACCATATGACCCAGCAATCCCACTACTGGGCATATACCCTGAGAAAACCAAAATTCAAAAAGAGTCATGTACCAAAATGTTCATTGCAGCTCTATTTACAATAGCCCGGAGATGGAAACAACCTAAGTGCCCATCATTGGATGAATGGATAAAGAAGATGTGGCACATATATACAATGGAATATTACTCAGCCATAAAAAGAAACGAAATTGAGCTATTTGTAATGAGGTGGATAGACCTAGAGTCTGTCATACAGAGTGAACCAAGTCAGAAAGAAAAAGACAAATGCCATATGCTAACACATATATATGGAATTTAAGAAAAAAAATGTCATGAAGAACTTAGGGGTAAAGCAGGAATAAAGACACAGACCTCCTAGAGAATGGACTTGAGGTTATGGGGAGGGGGAAGGGTGAGCTGTGACAGGGCGAGAGAGAGTCATGGGCATATACACACTAACAAACGTAGTAAGGTAGATAGCTAATGGGAAGCAGCCGCATGGCACAGGGATATTGGCTCTGTGCTTTGTGACAGCCTGGAGGGGTGGGATGGGGAGGGTGGGAGGGAGGGAGACGCAAGAGGGAAGACATATGGGAACATATGTTTATGTATGACTGATTCACTTTGTTATAAAGCAGAAACTGACACACCATTGTAAAGCAGTTATACCCCAATAAAGATGTTAAAAAAAAAAACACTTTTTTTTTGAATTTTAAAAAACACTCAAAGATTTTTAAAAGAAAATTATGATATACGTGAACAAGTACACAGAACTGTTTTGCAATAACAATCATACTGTATGACAAATGTTAATACTGTATTACTGCAAAAATTTCATTCCTAGCTATATATCTGAGATACCTTCTTCCATATGCCCATTGGAAAATTTATATAAAAGATTGTTCATTGTAGCAACTGTTTATATTTCAAAAAAGCATGTGAGGGCTTCCCTGGTGGCGCAGTGGTTGAGAGTCCACCTGCCGATGCGGGGGACACGGGTTCGTGCCCCGGTCTGGGAAGATCCCACATGCCGCAGAGCGGCTGGGCCCGTGAGCCATGGCCACTGAGCCTGCGCGTCCGGAGCCTGTGCTCTGCAACGGGAGAGGCCACAACAGTGAGAGGCCACGTACCGCAAAAAAAAAAAACAAAACAAAACAAAACAAAACAAAAAAAAGCATGTGAAAACTTAACTGTTCCTCATAGGAAAACTAATAAACTATGTATTAGACAGAATTAAAAGTAATGAAATAATTTTACATAAGTCATCATGGATAAAACTCAAAAAGTGAAGAAAAATTTCAGAGAGATACATAAATTGATAATAGTTAAATAAAATTTAAAAACATGCAAAAAATAATATGTCTTATTTATTACAAATAAGTTCATGGGACTAACAGAAAACAAAACAGGATGACTTTTGTTTCTGAGCAGTAAGGTTATCTGGAAAAGGCAGAGTTGATGATAGAATTTGAATTTGATTTTACAGGTTTTGCTTACATATATGGCAAATGTGTAAGAGTTGTTTCAACTAAACAGTGATTAGGTGGATGTTTACTTTTTTCCCCCCAAAATTTTGTGTATTATATATCTGTTTATTCATTTTAAATGAAAATAACAAAAGAATGGACTTTTGTGATGTATATATCCTGAATCTTTGAGTTTTTGAAAATGACCATCTTTCCTTCACAAATAAAAACTGACAACTTGCCTTAGTATAGAATAATTGTTACAAATTTTTTCTCTCCAAAATTCTCCATATGTTGCTTAATTATATTAATAGCTATTATATTGTAGAGTGTGGAACTAACTCTGTTTAGTGCATAGAATGTTACCTTTTGTATTGTCCCAAAGTGTACAAATTCATTCTTTAAACCTAAAATTTGAAAATTTCATCCTTATGTACATGGAGGTAAATCTTTGCATAAGTTTTACCGGGTATTTGATGGGCTTTTTTATAAGTCGATTTAGATTTTTTTTTTTTGGTCCAGGAAAATTGTAGTGTCCACTAACTCTTTTCCTTTTGCTATTTCTTTGTCTCATCTTATGTCTTTTTAAAAAGTGAATCCTTCTTAATCATAAGTATTATTATAAAGTAGTTCTATATCAAATGAATTTATATGTTTTATAGATTTTCTTCATCTAAAGTATATTTTTCATTTGCATTCTTAGTATTATGCTTTTTGTTTTTTGAGTTATAGAATATCTTCATAGCTGCTTTTTGGTAATTTTTTCCTGTTTATTCATATTTAAATGAGAAGGTAACTAATCCATATTTTTGTAAGTGAGAAACACATGTAATTTAGATTGCTCTTGTTTTTATTTTCTAGGCTCCTGATTGCTGCTAGATATTCCATTGCTTTTAAGTCAGAAGTCTCATTGCTATATATAGCTTCCATCTATCCCTTTGATATTTTGTAGTCCTAAACTTTAAACATTCTATTGATTTAAGAGGGAATATCTTTGTCCCTCATAAGAGATAGATTATTAACAGATGTTAATTACCATCAATTAACATAATCTTTTACTATATTTATGAGGATATTCTGAGAACATGCAAAACAATACTTTGTAAGGAACTCTGAATAATTTTTTTAGCCAGTAAGTCATATCCATAGTCCTTATAGGCCCAACATTTTCTCCTTAACACTTTATTTTCTTCAGAAATATAACTTTCTTTAAATAAGTTTTGCTATAATATTAATTGAATAGATGGAAATATAGTGTAAGAATTGGTTTAAGTAAAAATATACTAATGCACCAGATTTGAGAGTGAACTAGTCCTGACTGATTGGGAAAGCAGATACAAGGGTATTTTCTTTCTCAGTTTTATCCTTTCTGTGAGATAGTCTTCACACGAAGAAATGCATGCATTGACAGAAATTGCATACTGATTTTCCCCCCAGTGAACTGACATAGATTTCTGTGGTTACTTCTGAGAATTCCTCATATTGACAAGCAGATAGTTAAAAATTTCTTTCTTTTAGGACTATTGGATCTTTGCATCTCTAATATTGTTTATAAACTTTCAAAGAAAGATTTTGTGAAGTCAACTATATATCATTAGCTTTTAGTCAATTCAAGCTAAAACTGCTATAAATAAAGTTGAAATGTACCTTCATGTATCAACAGTCTCTTATATTTTAAACTGATTGAAAGCAGTTTTCTCTCTAATTTCTTGCTTCAACGTTAGTGTTTTGTGCAGTACTTGCACATGGTGAACTCAGTCATTTTTGTTCATCAAAATAAACTCTTATTGTATTTTATCATAGTTAGAATTGAACTTCTAGGTAATTAAAATGTGAAAACCCAATGACATTTTTTCCTTTCTGGAGAGTTCTCAGACTCTCAGCCACTGAAATTGATCTCTATTTGATTGAAAATTATTATGTAAAACAATAGTAATAAAATCTCAAGAGACATACTGGTTGTCTCTAAAGTATGAAAGACTTTAAAATAGGATATAAAATGAATTACATTATTTTAAAAGGCAAAATATTTTAATTGTTTAATCACTGCTATTTCAAAACACATATAGTCACAATGACATGCTATTTCTTTTGGAACAATTTACTACTTCATTTCTGCAATGTTACAACCCACTCCATGGTACTGCAAAGGAAATATTAGTGAAATAACTGATTTCCCCTTTGTGGTAGGAATACCATTATTGTGGTATTATAGAAAAATCTAACAATAAATGGCTAAAATTATTAGCTCACTATAAGAACAGACCAAGACAATATGTATAAACTTGTTATGCATGTACTGAAAAATTCAATGAAACTAACAGAGATGAACTTTCATGAAGATAGAAGTGAGGCAGAATTATAAATCAAACAATTTTGTTGTTAAATGATTAAAGAGACTACTAATGTTAGGATAATAAAAGTACTAAGAGAAAACATGGAGAAGCAGAATGCACCTGTGTTTCGTCAGCACAGGTCGGGAAGATAATTCCATAAAGAAAGATTTTAATACCTTCCAAAGCTCTCTGAAAATTGGAGATGATTACATGAAGCCATCATAATTGTTTATCACTAGACATCAATATCATCCAACTGATTTCCCTTGATGTGATTCAATGCTCATCAACAAACCTCCTAAATATAAATTTACATTTATTTCAATTATTTTATAGGGGAAAAGATGTGGAAGAGTGAAAACTGTGTTCTTTGCTTTAAAGATGTCTCTTTTACTAACATTCAGCATAAATATAACTTCATTAAGAATGGGTAAGGACATACAGACAGATTATGTCTAATTTTACTCAAAATGTTGAATTTTTTTTACATGTGAAAAGCTAAAGACCCGAAACTGGACAAGGGTTCACACAAAAATAACACCTAAAGATGAGATCCTGCCTCTGTGTATAAATTGTACCTTTAAGTATTATTGATAATTCACATTATCTCTTAGTGTGACAATGGGATACTTTGTATTTTATTAATGCCTTGAGGATAACTTTAATTGCCATGTACATAGTTCAGGAAACATTAGATTTTAGGTCTGGAAATTTAGAATGAGTTTTTCTCCGTTAGATACTATTTAGTAATCTTAAGCATATCTCCTTAGTTTTCTAATCTCTGTGCCAATAATACCTGTTTTTAGCTATATCAAGAGAGTGTCAAGATTTTTCAATTAAGAAAATAAACGTGGGCTTCTCTGGTGGCGGAGTGGTTGAGAGTCCACCTGCCGATGCAGGGGACACGGGTTCGTGCTCTGGTACGGGAAGATCCCACATGCCGCGGAGCGGCTGGGCCCGTGAGCCATGGCCACTGAGCCTGCGCGTCCGGAGCCTGTGCTCCGCAACGGGAGAGGCCACAACAGTGAGAGGCCCGCGCACCGCAAAAAAAAAAAAAAAAAAGAAAAGAGACGTGAACTTCCCTGGTGGCACAGTGGTTAAGAATCCGCCTGCCAATGCAGGGGACATGGGTTCGAGCTCTGGATCAGGAAGATCCCATATTCTGCGAAGCAAATAAGCCCGTGCTCCACAACTACTGAGCCTGTGCTCTAGAGCCCGTGAGCCACAACTATTGAGCCCACGTGCCACAGCTACTGAAGCCCGTGCGCCTAGAGCCCATGCTCTGCAACAAGAGAAGTCACCGCAAGGAGACGCCCTTGCACCGCAATGAAGAGTAGCCCTGCTCACCGCAATTAGAGAAAGCCCGTGAGCAGCAAGGAAGACCCAACGCAGCCAAAAAATTAATTAAATAAATAAATACTTAAAAAAAGGAAAACGTGAAAAATTTTAGAAAGTTCTGTGTAACATTAAAAGAAAACTAATATCGAGGTGCTAATTAATAGATTTCATCAATCTGAATAAAAATTTATTTTCCCATTGTTTAAAGTGGTATTCAATAATCTCCTATTTAATTCTTTATTAAAGACTCCTTAAATTAATAGAGCATACAAATTTTATTCAGGTCATTTAATTTTTCTTTTTGCTTTTTCAGTAGAGCATGAAAAACAGTTGTCATATTACTATTAAAGACTGACTGGCTTTCATTGATTATAGGACCAAAATGAAGAGTTGATATTTGGCTATCCATTAGTATTTTCCCTATAATTAAGAAAAACTTGTAAGATGGGTGAATTTTGCTGGAGATTACAAGGTAATTCTGGTATGCATAGAGAAAGGAACACAGTACTAAAAAAACAATACTCAGTAACAGCTGGCTTGCATTTATAATTAGATATGAACAATCATCAAAATGTAAAAGTGGTAAATAATTGAGCTTTATAAGACCTATAATAGTTCTACAAATAGGCATAGTACATGGATACTTCTCCCTCTGATATAATTAGTAACATGAAAAGGAATTGGAAGCATAATGGAACAAAAAGGAATTTAAAAATTCTCAGATAGTCTTCAAATGTACTTGGTCATTTAAAGATGAGTTTGTATTAAAACAAATCATTTTAATCTGACAGAGGAACAAATAAATATTAATAGAACTAGCTAAGGGAGGAGGGAAGGATAATTTAGGAGCTTGGGGTTAACATATACACACTACTATATATAAAATAGATAATGAACAAGTACCTACTGTATAGCACAGGGAACTCTACTCAATATTCTGTAATAACCTATATGGGAAAAGAATCTGAAAAAGAATGAATATATGTATATGTATAACTGAATCACTTTCTGTACATCTGAAATTTACACAACATTGTAAATCAACTATACTCCAATATGTTTTTTTAGAAAAAGAACTAGTTAAGGTGATATATTTCTAGTTACAAGCAAGTGAAAAAAAATTAAAGTAAGGTCTACTTTCATCTAGAGCAAGATTCCCTAGGCCATTTACTGAATTGAAGGAAGAAATCTAACAATGTTATTATTTCACTGTGATAATCGGAACCTAAATTTTATTGTTGTTGTTGTTGAAAGTGTAAATAATTAAAATGTATTGCTTTGCTTATTAAGAAGGCTAAAAAGCAAATGCTTTTGTATTAATGTCTTTATATTACTGGAACTATAATAATTACCTGTGTCTATTGTTCTTTCTCTCTCTCTCTCTCCCTATATATATATATATATATATATATATATATATATATATATATATATATATATATATTTCTACTTTAGAAAACAGTTTCTCAATTAAAGATATTCATATTTAGGCAAACTATTATAATAAAATTAAAAACAAAATCAATAGAGATATTTTCCTGGCATCTTCCTCCTCCGTATATGTTCATTTAATTCAGTTAAGATTTGTCAAATGCAAAAGTCCTAACTTAATCAAATTTGGTTTTATTATCAAAATCATATTTTAATCAATGATGCTTATCAAGACTGAAAGTTATAAATTTTGATCAAGAAGAGTAGAATATATCAGAGAAATATTTTTACTGGAGATCCATGGAAGTAACCTGATAGAATATTCTAACTTTGTTTAACACACGCACACACACACACACACAAACACACACACACACACCCCTACCCCAAAAGTGAGATTTTCCCTTTTACTTAAGATTCATAAGGATGTAATATTTAAGGATATTTTAAAATAAATATGAATTTAATATGGAGCTCTACACTTTCAAGTCTGTCATCAGATTCAGTAATCAGCCCACTCACTTTTCAATTAGTTGAGGTTACACAGTTTCATTTAATATTTGAGTTATTCAGTTTAATTAAAGTAACAAATTCAGACTTGAATGTGTTCAAAGGGGTAGAAAAATTAATTGCAATTTAGAATGTAGCATTTAAAAAAAGATGTCCTCTAACAGCCTGGAACTTAAAAATATTTGGACTAAAATTTGAAAAGTTACTCATTTGAAGCTCAAGAAGTATGTCAACTTTACAAATATTAAGTAAATAGTATTTTGTTTATACAAAGTTAATACATTAGTTGATAATTTTATAATTTATTTTACTTGCTTCAAAGTGAAAGGCACAGGGATAATATGACACAACTACAAACCTAAGCAATTAAATAGTGTAGCACTGTAAAATAATTTTTTAAAGGAATAATAAAATATTGCTCTTGTCTAGAAATGCCCTTACAGATCAAATAGTCCAATATATGAAGTTGTTCTACATTTAAAATCACAACGAAAGCACAAACATATGTGCTTAGGATACTTATTGAATACTTATATGAGTCATTGTGCTAGAGATCTCACAGCGAAGTGTTGCCTTGTTTTTGTGTTTCAATAACTTGATGAAGTATGTATTATTGTTTCTTTTTTTAATGGTATAATGATAGCATAAAACATTATTTGGATAAAAATTTTACATTGTAAAACATGTTTGTCATTATTATTTAACGTTAACAACAGCCTCAGATAGATCACACATGTACCATTGCACTAATTTTGGAGATCTGCAGACTAAGAATGAGAAAATGGAAATGACTTCCTCGTGTATCAAACTGTCTAGAGCTGAAAGCTTAGCTTTATAATTCTCATTTCCCTGCTTTTATCAATGACTAGGTCACATTTAGAGTAGTATTTACTGTTGATTATTATTAATGATGATTATTAATAATAAAAATATAACTCAGTGTCTGTTAAAGGGAATAAGTTTATTATTTATTATCACTTCCTCTTCATTGTGTTCTCATATTCATACAAATATCTAAATGACAGATGGACTTTTTAACAAATATTATGGGGCTTCCCTGGTGACGCAGTGGTTGAGAGTCCGCCTGCATTTGCAGGGGACACGGGTTCGTGCCCCGGTCCGGGAAGATCTCACATGCCGTGGAGCAACTGGGCCCGTGAGCCATGGCCGCTGAGCCTGTGCGTCCGGAACCTGTGCTCCGCAACGGGAGAGGCCACAACAGTGAGAGGCCCACGTACCACACACACACAAAAAAAATTATGATGAGCCCTACATTGAGTTTGGGATAACAGATTGCCTCTTATATACATATTTTTTACACTTATTAATTTCTCAAGAATTGGAAGGTATTGTGCAATCAATGTATTTATTTAAAATTGGTTTACTGTCTTAGCATTATCTTCTTCACACCTCATGTTAATAAAGCTAATAAAAACTATTATCAAATCAATGATATTATAAACTGTAACTTCTTAAAAATATGAAAATAAAATTCTTATGAGTAGTGTTTTTGCCTGTTGTTTGTTAGTTTTCTATTGGCTGGATTCATGTACTATACAAAATTATTCTAACAGTCTGTCAATTTATGACAGCATCTGCTTCTTGTCTTCTGTAATACAAATACTACATTAATTACATAGTATATACTGAGGTAACCAGGATATTTTTTTCCCAATTGACAGTGAAAAGAAAATGTATATGTTTTACATATATATAAATTAAAACTGTCCTTTTTAATGCATCCACGTGATTATACTTAAAATACCCTTTGCAGTTGTAAAGGTCTCTAGAATTTGCCTTGACTCTAATGTATAACTCTGGGAAAAATTACTTTGGGTGGTTGGCAGATTGTTATTTAAGTGGAATTTAGGGGAAGCAATCAGGTTGCAAAATCAGAGGAGGATGTTAACCTGAGTTTGCCAAGCATTTTATGAACGATTGAGAGCTATTGTCAATGGTTCTCATCAAACATCTATGTTATCACTAATAGGTATAATCTAAAAA
Organism: Stenella coeruleoalba; assembly: GCF_951394435.1. Taxonomy (NCBI): domain Eukaryota; kingdom Metazoa; phylum Chordata; class Mammalia; order Artiodactyla; family Delphinidae; genus Stenella; species Stenella coeruleoalba. The sequence continues at coordinate 108,281,566 of NC_137150.1, read as the reverse complement.
GTAAAACAAATGAAGGTATATAAAATAACAGAAACAGATTCATAGATATAGAGAACAAGCTAGTGCTTACCAGTGGGGAGAAGGGAGGGGAGAAGGGTGAGACAAGGATATGGAATTAAGAGATACAAACTACTATATATAAAATAAATAAGCAACAAGGAAATGTTGTACAGCACAGAGAAATATAGCAATTATTTTATAAAAACTTTAAATGGAGTATAAACTATAAAAATATTGAGTCACTATGTTGTACTCCTGAAACTAATATAATATTGTAAATCAACTACACTTCAATATCAAAAAAAAAAAAAATAGAAGAGGTGCTGCTAAAATTGGGAAGAAGTCAACAAGGCTCCTTTCCATGTCAAACCCATTGTTGGGATTATAGCCCCAACAATAAGAATATAAGTATATCTGGGTGCTATTACCATATAAGCAGAAATATTAATCTATTTCCTACAAATCTAAAATTTAACAAAAAAAGTTAATAATGTAATACAAAGCAAGGCATAACAGTCTATGATAAAGTTACCTACAGTGCTACTCCAACAATTATTTACAAGTTGTGGGTGGAATAAAGAAATAATTCATTTTTTTGAAAATCCCCTTTTCTTCCCTTATGAAAAACAATAGAAATTAACTGAGAATTTTATCCTTTCTCTTTTCCCCATAAGGTGTGTTTTCAGTACTTCTAAGAATTAAATGAAAGGAAAGGTAGATATAACTAGAAGCTTATTAAAGATTTATCTTCAGAGTAATCCTATTTGTCTAGTGTTTAAAGGAAATATGAAAAAATATATAAATTCAAAGCAAATGTAAAAGATGATGTGAGTGGAGCCATTTAAAATAGAGCCAGAGCAGCCATTCCAGAGGAACTGCCTTGCATGTCTTGTTTTCTGTACCTCTGAACTGGACCAGACCACCTACATTCCACTACAATATCCTGTTGAAAGGACTGATAAATGAACTTTTACGTAGTGACCACTTCACCTGACTAATCAGTGAAGTACAGATCTAGCTTTACCTCATCTTTTACCAATGAACACTTCATCTGATGGATTACCTCATCTTGTACCAATTTATTCTTCTTAAAAAAACAAGTCACTTCATCTTCCTCTCTTTTCTTCATAAAAACCCTCAGCCCCTCTCCTGTAATGGAGAGGTTGGGTTTGGGTTTCTACCTAAGTTTGTGTATCCCGAATTGCAATTCTTTGATCCCAAGTAAAGGCTTCTCTTTTGAACTGCACTCTTGTTTTTTAGATTGACACAAAAGTTATGCACATTAAACAGATTAATATGAAATATATAACATTTTTATTGTAAAAACTGTTTGCCAAAGTTATTTTATTTATCTGCTGAGAAACAGTTGATGAGTTAAACATAAAGGGCCATATCTTTAATATTAGCAGGCTTTTTGCTATTGCATATTCAGAGTTAAAACAAAAAGACCCAAGTCCCTAGATTTGTTGTTAGTAAATTCAAAAGCTTGATGTTCCAGTTTATGCTAATAATTTGAAATGAGATGTGGGAATTGAAATAACCTGGGATGTTGGAGTTAATATGTACTCCACACTTAAACCTGGATCCTTCTACCATATGCAAGATCATGATCCTTGCTGTAAGAAAGAACAGATAGGAGTCTATTTTTCCTCCTAACAATAATGTTTCAATGTCTCTTCTACTAATAAGAACATAAAACATAATTAAAAATGAAATTAAATGTGTTTGGATAGTTATTTTCATTCATTTAAACAAAAAATTTTTACTTATAACTGTTACTTCCTCCATGTAAATTTCTAAAATCCCTAGATTACAGAACACGAAAGATTAGAGACTCTCTCATGATATTAATTTTCACTATCAACTCAATTTGTACTTTTGCATAAATATGTAAAGAAAAAGAAATCTAGATGCAATGTTTTTAAATGAAAACATTCAAGAAGATATTACGTACTAATTGACAATATTGGTGAAATAACCCCCAATTTATGGGACACACTGCAGAGCAAACATTTCAAAGCTAAATTACAGTTAAGAGCAATAGTGGTCAACTGCAGTATCTTTCACGGGTGTGCAATCAAGCAGTGTTTAAACAATAAAATGCTACAACTAGTGAACACACTAGTTAGGGAGATGTTTAGAAAACAGAATTTGAGCTGAGCAAGTGATATAATGTGGTGTAAGGAGAAAAAGATTTAAAGTATCAAACAAATTTATCAGATATTTCAGCAAACAATTCTATATGCTCTGGTTGAGTTTCATGCCCACCCTAAGCTTACAATGTTGGAAGAGTTTTAGGACCTTCTGTTATTTAGGTTCCCTTTTTTCCCACTAGTTATTTCCAGTATTTTCATGCTTTTGTGGATTGTGACTTTCCAAGAAGAGCATTTACTATTCTCATGTTTAGAAAATTAACTTACCAGATCCCCTTAGTTTTACAGAAGAAGTTACTAACTTCTCCAGAATTCAGAAAAAAAAAAAAACAAAAAAAAACAGGTTTGATAAAAATAAACCTGACCTGTGCATTCAGAAAGAAACATTAATGTTATTTTCATCAGGGATAAAATAAAGAATATTTGTATTTCAGGATAAATAAGACCATTTTTTCTTTTAGTATTTTGGGAAGAAACAAGTGGGAAACTGTGAAACTGAACAAGAGATAAAGAAATCCAAAGAGATAAAGAGAATACGTTTGTGAACAAATGTTCTGGAATTGTTTGGCAAGGCATCCCAGGTCCAGACTTACCTTACACATAAAAATAGCTGCTTTTTTTTTTCTCTAGCCAATAAAAGAAGGGATGTCTTACCTAAATCTATAATATTCTACTCCATTTTAATGTACCAGTGTTTAAATACATAGAATTGAAGTTCTTGTGTTTTCGTTTCTTCATTTGCACAGTAAGAATGAAACAATTAACATATGTAAATTATTTGAACCCTCAAATAACCATTTGATTGTTTTAAAACCGAAACAATCGATTATACTCTCTGATTGAAATAATGAGGTCGATTGATTCATTGATTTCAAATTGATCAATTGTATTATATGTTTTGCAGTGCCCACTTATGACATTTTGTCCATCTTTAATTTATTCAAGTCAATCAAATTATACTTGTTTCTATAGCTTGGTATATCTCAATTATCATTTAAATTGTATTGCATTTATTGAAAACAGAATTTATTACTTTCATTATAGTAAAAGATCAATATTTACCTTTAAGTAAAATATCTGTGATATTTTTCTCAGAAAAGTGTCACTCATCCTAAATTATGCATATTTACCTTTTATTTGATATTTTAGGGATTCTTTGATAATTATATATCAAATCCATTTGGAACATATTTTGATATTAAGGAAATTAACCAAGTCTATTTTCCATTTTAATAAGTCATTATTTTTTAAATCATTTATTGAATAATCCATCCTTTTGTTTATTGGGTTGAGGTACCACCTTCTATTTAGTTATAGTTGCCACTAGTGATAATCTTATATGCCACATTAATTTTGTTAATTAAAAAAACAATTTTTATGTTTTTATATGTTTAAAAAACATAATTTATAGTATATTCATAAAATAAATTAAAGTATTATTTGGACTGCTCTCTATACATTTAATTGAATATTTGCTCCTTTTAAAATGGGCATGCCTTTATATAAAATTAGAATATACTCCTGTGAGAAATGTTAAAAGAAAATCTCCACACCAACAGATTGAGTGCTTTTGTATGTTATTTTTTTTCACCAGTTTTTCCACAGGTTCAATTCTATTTTTGTTGATCAATTTCATAACATATTATTGTACACATTACCCATTTCACCCACTTTGCAAATGCATTAATGTAAAATCTTCAATATAGGTAAGATTTTAAGTCAGAGGAACACTCTGTTACCCACAGACTTTCCTTCTGGTGTGTTTCCATTGGCTCTCCAGATTCCCTTTCTGCGCCAGTAACGAGGTTGATCACAGACAAAAATGACTGTTGTTGACTTGGTTCCTTTCTTTTACATGGGCCAATTTACCTTCCAACTCTTATTCCTCCAGATTAAGGGTTTTTGTGTAGATAGGCTTTGCCAGGATGTCTTCTACCTGCCTTCTCTGGAAGTCACTTCTGTCTGGGGTGCTTCCTTCAACCACATTTCATCTGCTATTTTTCTTTTTTTCCTGATGAAAGTTCTTCAGAATTGATGTCATGACTTTGGCTTCCTCCCATCACTTCAAGGCTGATGCAGGTGTGATATTTCCCTCTCATACATGTTTATCTTTATGCATTTTGCCAAATATTGAAAGAGATGCTGGAAGCTCATATTCATAATATAATACTTTTGGAAGAAATTTTAGTAGTTATGTATAAAAATGATATTGAATACAAATATTACACATGCATTCAATAAGTTATAAGTGGCCATTAATTAATAAAATTAAAGTTCAAGAAGCTGTCTTCTTTTTCATCTCATATAGTTTAATACTTTTTTCCTTATTTAAATATAGGTGTTTACTTGATGTGTTTTTACCTTAGTTATAGATTCTCTAAAACATTAAAAGTTAAAAGGATTTGGGATATAAAATGGGAATTGAATAATCATTTTATTTACAAACTACTTTTTAATAAAATATAAAAGAACATATACTGACTGGTTTTCATGGATCAGGATTATTTTCTGAATATGCTGTCTATGCATTTTTAGTTATGAAACATTAAAATATTATTTTGCAGAATTTTTTGTAGTATTCTAGTGTTGTTTATCCAGTTTTGTTTATCATTTAAAATGTTATTTCCATTCAACATTATTTGTAGAAAACAACTATCAAGTGCTCTTACTCTAGTAATTAGATAATTACTATTTAACACTGACCTGTCTTCTTTCCATTAAACACCAACTCATTTTCTTAATGTAAATAGCATCATGAAAATTAAAGATGCAAGCTTCTTAAAGAATTCATGTACTAGAGAGATGAATGAAGACTAAATAAGACAGCATAGCCAATATGCCTCATTGAATTCTCAGTGAATGATTTTTTTCCTAAATCATAAAATTTAGAATGACATATTTTTAAATTCTACCTTTCTTCTAACTAACATATTGTTTTCCTTACATATTAGTGAAAAACAATTAAATAATAAGTCAAATTTCACTTGAAAAGTAAATGAAATATATACTGAGTAAATTAAAAAATATATGAGATCCCTAATTTTCTACAACTGAACATGGCCCATGCACTAAAAAAGAGTGTAACTAACAATCCCTCATTTTTAATTTGATGAGTTTTTAACACATTTGTTTACCTAGTACTAGCACTTTTTTTGGAGGCACCAAAATAATTTGGATCAGATAATTTCTCCTGTTCTTTTTCAATGGATATATGTTTTGAGTGTACTTTGATTAAAAGGAATGGTTTATATAACAACAATGCAAGGTTTTGTACAACCTAAGAGCCTATTATAAACAAACAATTCCTGCATGTTACATAGCCATCTAATTTACACTTCTTGTGTTATGCATAGTGAAAGCTAATGCATAGAGACTTAGAGTTCATGTTTAGTTTTGAATGTAATATTGCAATATTCTATTAACCATTTACTTTGTATTTTCCATATAAATGTATGTATATACAGACACACATAACATACATACATACATACATACATACACAGTGTTTAGTTGCTGTATTTTTTTTTCCTTTAGATCTGTTTTCTAGTTGCCACTAGTGACCTTGCTAGAAGATTTGTACTTTACAAAATGTCTGACCTTTTAGTCCAATCACACTGGGCAGGCTTCCATATTCATTAGGACTGCGAGAAGATAGATTTTATCATGTTTCTACAGTGACCATTATATTTATCAGCCAATTTCCATCTTCCCCAACATTTCCAGCTTGCTTAGGAATATTACTAGAATGAATAATACAGGAAATCTTTTGTACCCAAACACTAGCAATGTTAAACTGTTGCAATGTTCCATTCAATATAAAAAAGACTGTGATCAAACATAAATTATAAATAGTTGTTTGTACTACAAATAATTACACTGTGAACAATTCATATTTCATATTTGCATGCATACTAGAAAAACATCTGTGGCTTTTATATAAACAACATAGATTTGCCTAAGATAAAAAAAAATCTCATAGAGAACTAATGTAAAACTAGAATATAAACAACAACAATAATAAAGAATTGAGGTTTAGATATTTATTTTTGAATAAATATTGATTGTCATCCATAGAGACTATTTGATGTTTATTGAAATATATATTTCCATATATAGATTATAAAGCACTTCATAATGTTCCTGAAATATAGTACATGTTCCAAAATATTGTTTTACTAATTACTATTACTGAGTGAAAATTCTGTATGCATACCCAGGTGATACACGGGAAAGAAAAAATATTTGTAACTACTTTAAGAATGTTTTGCAGATAACATGGACCAATGTGCCTGTCACATTTTAAATGATAAGTAGCACATTTAAAATTTATAGCTGATAATTATTTTTCTTTCAAAGAACAGGTACTACTCTCATTAAAATAAATATAACAATGATTTGGCTAGAGAAAATGTTTCTGCGCTCTATAAATAAAAATATTCAAGTAGAAGTTCATATGCATATCTGTATGGCTTCACTATACCAGAGAATATATTCAAAAGGAGAAAAATATTTTTTCTCCTTTCAATCAATAATAATAGAAGCAATACTTTCTCATTAATTAATAGAGCTTGACTGCCTCAAAGTCTGTCCTAACTTTCATAAACATTTCTCTTTTTTTACTCATCAATTGAGAACTATTTTCCAGTCTTTATAAAATGTTGTATCAGAAAGCTGACCTTCCCCCAAATTTTCAACAAAGGGCAATAATAATAACAATATCAACATTTTTAATATTTTGGATTATTAAAAATTTTTTATTGCAGTATAGTTGATTTACAATGTTGTGCTAGTTTCAGGTATATAGCAAAGTGAATCAGTTATATATATACATATATCCATTAATTTTTAGATTCTTTTCTCATATAGGTCATTACAGAGTATTGAATAGAATTCCCTGTGCTATACAGTATGTCCTTTTTAGTTATCTATTTTAACAGAGGAATGGATAAAGAAGAGTGGCACATATATATTATGGAATATTACTCAGCCATGAAAAAGAATGAAATATGCCATTTACAGAAACATGGATAGACCTAGGGATTTTCATACTGAGTGGAGTAAGTTAGAGAAAGACAAATATCACATGATATCGCTTATATGTAGAATCTTTAAAAAATGGTACAAATGAACTTATTTACAAAACAGAAATAGAGTCACAGATGTAGAAAATAATATCAACTTTGAATTGACCTGTCATAAACATGGAAATTGACAAAGATCATAAAGTGAATGCCTGGTATCAAAGAGAATAAACTGTTAGAAAAAGGAAATTCAAAGGCAAGGTTTTCAAGAAAATTTAGCTCTATAGGAAAAGATATGATAATCTACACGTGGTTGTAATATTGCTGTGTCAAAATGTGCAGTACTGGAGCTTCTGTTGTTAGGAATCTTCTTCATCCCCTTCAGTTGTTTATAGGCCTGTTTTTAAAACTTGATTCTGTTTTTTTCTTCTGGCAAAAGAGAATAGCAAATTCTAGACACTGGATATGCTTAATAAGGTTGGTAAAGTGTTAGGTACTAAGAAAAGGCCCATACCTCAATGTTTCTGTGAACAAAATATATGTCCAGAATTTAACATTTCTGCTCATTGTGGTGGCTCCAATAATGGGAGATGTATGTTGATAGGTGGCATGTGGTAGGGTAGAGTGGAATTTAAAGTAATGTTTCGATGACATTGCTGTTTTTGAAGCAAATTGACACAAGAGAAATTGCAAGAATTGGTAGACAAGGCCTTTATAACTATTTATTAAATAAAGTAAATTTGATTAAAACAATCAGTTGTTTGAGTATTCATAGAGTTAGGAGTGTCACAGAGTCATTATAAGAATAAACCTTGGAAAGAAACATGTGAGTTTGAATCCAAGATCTTTCACTTACCAAGAGCTTTTGGCTGAAGTAATTTGATTAGTGCCTTGAGCCTGTTTTCTAATGTGTTCTAAGTGGGAAAAAAAAAAACAACCTTAAATAATAGAGTGGCTATGAGAATTAAATAAAATAACACATATGAAATAGCATCTATAAAATATTTAACTGAATGATTGCTATCTAATAGGTATTTACTAAGTAATTTTTAATATAAAGATATAAATTTCAGTATTTAAGATAAAATTATTGAAATATTGGTATATGACAACACATTCAATGAACATACAGGTATAGTTTTATTTTATTAGTTGTTTTCTTTATTATACCTGATTAAATTTTGAAAGTCTTCATCATACAGATGTATCCATAACATACAAGAATAAAAATATATTAATAAGAATATGACGGTTAAGGAAAATTAAATTTAGAGCAGACTCACCCTGGAGTCTCTCTTGCTTCCCTACTGGCCCCAGAGAAATAAGCTGCTGTTGTGTGAACCATTTATGGTAGAGATTGCATGGTAGGGAATGTGGGCTGAGCCCAGGAACTGAGGCCCTACTTGGGCCAACAGCCTGAAAAAGAACTGAAACCTTCAATGACTTGAATGTCTTTGGAGTGGATTCTCCTCTTGTTAAATCTACAGATGAGAATGCAGCCTGGTTAACTGACAAGTTTATTGCAGCTTGATGTGACCTTGAAAGAAAGAACCAAACTATGTCATAGCTGACTCGTGATCCAAAGAAACTGTGACATCTGTGTTGTTTTAAGCCACTTAGTTTGTGCTAACTTGTTATGGGGCAATAGAAAACTAACAAATGTCCCTTCATTTCCTACTGATTTTGACCAAATTATTTTTTATATTCTTGGTGTCTCCTAACAGCAAGCATTTCTGCATCTCTTCTTTGCATAATTGATCTCTTCTCAGGTGTAGACTCCTCCTACATAATTCTGTGGTTAAGCTTTCTCTGCTCTTTTTTAAAAATCTAGTTTAAAGGTGGTAGATCAAGAACATACTTGTTCTCAACCTCTCCTATTAGTATCCCAAGAGAGGGATGAAAGATGTGAGTGTGATCTATCATTTTAAGTGAGAAGATCCTCAATACTTAATCAGCAATATATATTAGACATTCTTTCCAGTAAACTAGCAAATCTCCATTCTGTGGGACAGAAAGTTTTGCCTTTTACCAATGGCTCACAGTCTGACTGTATTTAAAGGAGAACTCAAAATAGAATTTCTGATAAAAGTAAATCTTTACTGAATATTTTTGAAAAATGTAATAATCACAACATAGATAAAATTGCAACATCTTAATATTATAATACTTTAATGTTTGTAGCATATACTAATGTATTTTTTCTTCATTTGACTTTTACAACATACCTGCAAGATGATTTTATTAGTGCCAGTTTTTACATAAAGAAACAGATTCAGAAGGATTAAGTAGTATACCCAAAATTAAAAAGCTAATTAAACATTGAGACTAAAACTGTAATTCAAATGTAGCTGTGTCTATGCTTTCTTCACTAAATCAGTGAATTTTAATCTCTGCTACCTAGATCTTCTAAATGCTAACCCTCTTAATCTATTCCATACCTATACCAACATTACTAACACAAAAAAAATTCTGACAAGTAAGTTCTTTCATCATTTTAACATACTTTGATTAATAATATATATACATTTAAAAAGTTCTTTACTTTTAAAACATTTTAAAGTCACTTTTCATTTAATGTTGATTTCATCATTTGATGATGATTTTTTAGTAATCTTAAATAGAAAATTGTGTAATAGTTCACCCACACTTTAATTGTTAGGGGTAATGTTGGATTGGAGTTGAATAAATTCATAATAAAATAAATAAATAAAACATGAGAGAAATATACTTCCTTTCTTTGTCCAATTGTTATCTGAACCTGTAATCTCTTTAACCTTAAGCCTTATATCTTTCAACCAGAAGCTAGACAGTACATGGAATGCTAGAGCAAACCATGACTGTAAGCGTTAACTATTCTAGTCATTTTATTTGTATGTGAGGAGCTTGAACCCAATACAGGGGAAGATATGTTTAAGTCATACTTAATTGAAGAAATGACTAGGAGCAAAAATTTGATATTTTAACTTCAGTATTCTTTACAGTATTGACTTCTTACATAATCACATTTTTCAATGCAAAACTCCCTAGAGACTCTTGCTAAGTATAGATAACTTGATTACAGAAAGAAAAAGTGATTCAACATCAAGTGGAAATAAATCTTGGTTGGAAAAAAAGTAATTCAGACTCTAGTTAAAGAAAAGTTTGACTCTATCATCAGGAGTCTGTATCTTAGGTATAAATGATGCCAGGCAATGTCTGCATGAGCTGAGGTTCAGTAAAAGAAATAGAAATAAGTCTTGGTGTTTTAGGCAGGAAATTATTTAATACAGATCATAAGCTTCTTATACCATTAACAGGCTACAAGGAATGGAAGTCTGTGAACTAATGTGTGACTATTAATTTCAAGATAAATCTACTGTAGCTGAATTCCAAAGGTCAGAAAGCATCTGTCATTATTTTTACAACCACTTCTCTCACCCTCAGCTGCCTGATAGCCAGGAATCTGGAAACCAGGTCCTGAAATATGGAGGCTGGCAACCACAAACAACTAGATCTAACATCTTTCATTCCAGCCTTTAAAGCCATGGGAAGATGGCCTCTACATCATTTTCACTTTTCATAATTCATTTGAGTGCTTCTCATTTTCAAAACTTAATTTAACTTAGATTACTCTTAGCTACATAGGGACCTAACAAATGTGAAATTTTAATATATTTGTCCCATTATAAGGGAAGGAATATTAAAAGTAGTGTGAAGGTATGGTAAATATCCATAAACTATATTCATCTCTATCTCAACACGAAGCATAAATAGAAAAGCCATAAAATGTAGGGAAAATACTTAAAACTTGAAAAAGACTAGTTAAATATGATTAACATTCTACTCTACTATATTTTATTTTTGGCTGCGTTAGGTCTTAGTTGAGGCACGTGGGATCTTTGTTGAGGCATGAGGGATCTTACCCCGTGGCGTGTGCGCTCTTCGTTGTGGTGTGCGGGCTTGTCTTTAGCTGTGGTGCACAGGCTCCAGGGCACCTGGGCTCTGTACTTGTGGTGCACGGGTTCCAGAGTGTGCGAGCTCTGTAGTCTGCATCACTTGGGCTCTAGTTGAGGCACACGAGTGCAGTAATTGTGGCACCAGGGCTTAGTTGCCCCGTGGCATGTGGGATCTTAGTTCCCAGACCAGGGATTGAACCTGTATCCCCTGCATTGCAAGGCAGATTCTTTACCACTGGACCACCAGGGAAGTCCCTCTACTGTGTTTTATTACTCCAAACCAGAATATCTTTCTCATTCACACATATGGGAAATTGTGAAAACATATAGAAAAATTCACAATAACATATCTATTAAACTTCATTATTATACTCTATATTAGTGGAATGTTAATTTATCTCAAGTACAACATTTTGCATGAGGCATAATTAAGAAAGACCACAGAAAAAGTTATATACATACATTTAAAAATAAAAAAAATAACATCTAAATATGTTTTCAATTGTATGATAACCCATAAGTAAAAATGTAATATACATGTATTGCAAAATTTAAAAATAAGGATAAACATGGAAAAAAAAGAACAAATCAGACCTAATGTAAGCATTCTAATGACTGTGAAGAGGACAATTACTAGGCAGGGATACAATCTCACATTCTGAGTGAATTTTTTTTTTTGTACATTTTTTTGGATACATGTTACTTTATCAGTGGAATGTTACCTTTTAGCTAAAAACAAAAAATGCCTGGTTTATTTTTGTTCTATTGTTATGTCTTTCATTATAGAACTATAAATATTCCCATATTTGTCACAGCAATGCATTTCCTAACATTACATGTAGTAATTTCACTTTAGAAATATACTTTTAAAACTACTTTAAAAAATATGTAGTAAGGTACAGAATGAAAAAAATTTCTTACAAATATGTTGAAATAATTTCTAGGTCCAAGATGGAGTCTATTCTGCCCAGGGGCCATGTCAGCAAACAGAAACTTAGATAATTTTCCTTTCCCTGTAAATGCTCTACTTGACCAGAAATGCAGCATATACAGTCAGATAATTTCCAAACCACAAGCCATCCCTGGGCCCTATCTTTATTTCCTTCTCCTTTTTCACCCCCAACAAGATTGACTATGTGGCCACAGCCAATCAAATATTTTATATTTTTCTCTTTCTTGGCATTTATTCTTTATCCTATAATAGCTTCCTGCCTTCTGCCCCATTTTGTAGTTCTCCCAAAGGACACTGTCCCTATCATGAAGTGTTAAAGTTTGTATAACCTAAGTTGTTTTCTTTAATCATTTTTTAGCAAACGATAATTTCAAAAAAATAATTTAAAGTAACACTGTAATTTATATAACTTTGGTGATATTGTTATTTAACTTGTCTCTCATTTTCAATAGAAAATCTGTGTCTAAAATTATTAGTTTAATGTTAATCATGTGACGTCAGCAGTAGTATAATTCTTTATCTAACGTATATATTTTGTCCCATAGATTTTTTTACAAAAACACATTTTTAGTTAAGCATTTTAGTGTGTAATATTCTTAAATGACCCCAAAGGCTTGAAAGTTTATTTTAATAATTATAGTATATGTTACTGAAATACTAGCTAACTATATGCATTTTTTAAGCAACAAGATTTTTAAACTTATAATAATAAACTTAGACTTATTTAGCCTTAGTGGTTATCCATTTTAGAAAAATATGTAGACTACAGGATAAAACCCAAATAAATGATTCAATGGATATTGGCTAATCATCTATTATATCCCAAATATTATACCAAGCACCTATGTCAGTACCTAATAAATAGAAACTATAAATTTTCTCATAAGTATCCTAAAATCTAGCTATGAAAATAAAATCTTGATACATAAAAAATTAGATAAAGTGTGAAAAATTTAATTTTCAACAGAAATATTTAAAACAAAGACATTAAAAAAAAAGTTTACCTGATAGTAGCTAAAGGGTCTTAATAAACTAGGGAGACACTGAGACATTAAAAATTGGGCATCTGTGTTTAATAAAAAACACATACAAATGAAGCCAACTGACATAATTCTTGGGAATAACTGTTCATTATTACATATGCATTCAGATTTTTTATTTATAAAGTGAAACAAAGAAATTCTGGTTAATAGTTTGTACTATTATTGCTAGATTGTATTTCTTTTGATTCCTTCTTACTGTGCAGTATACAAATACTCAAGGTTCCTAGAGATTCAGTGAAGTATGAGAAATACATGCTTAAGGGTTTCACCTGACACTTAACAGGAGCAAGTTTGTTGTGGGATTTTCCATACTCACCATCACCCAGACCTAAAACTTCATTCAGTGGACAAGAGTGCACAAACCACCAAGTGGACAAAACGTGACCTCATTTGAATGTAACTGCTGAAGGTTGCTACTCTTGGCTACCTAGCTGAGCAAGCTTTCCTCAAGTTTTTTCAAGAAAATGAAAGCAATGCACCCTATATTTAAATAAATTAATACTTTCTTCTTCACTTATCATTACATCTCCTCATCACATCATTTGCAATTTTCCAGGTGACAAAATAGTGGGGTTTTTTTTAAGTAAAAGAAATACAACTCCTACTCTGGAGTTTTAGTTTAGCAATATAAAGAATTTCATCTGAAAATTACTTCATGAATAAAGCTCCTCTTACATGTGAAGATAATTTAACATACATTTAATCAATAACATGCTTCTGAACACCAAGCATTAAATTTGTCACATATTTGATTAAACTGAATTTGAAGTGTTCAGGATTCTGTTAGATCTAATTTTAGAAAATTGTTTTTAGTTGTAAACTTTTTCATCAATAAACCAGCAGAAGATTTTATGCAATTCATATTTTACATGTTGGAGGATTGCTTTCTCTTTTACCATTCTTATTTTAAATCATTTTTTAAAGTGACTATTTCCATGGAGACAGTGATATTTGGCAATATCAGCCAAAACATTTTTTAAGTTAGAAAGGTGTCCAGTACTATCTGTAAAGTCATTAAATATGAACAGCTTTACCAGTAACTCCATAGATTTTCCTCTGAGGTTGAAATATGAGGTGTGATTTCATTGGAATATGGTGGTTCTAATATTCTTTTACCTGATAAACATGACATGCTATCAATTTGTGTAGAGTTGGAAAATTTCTTCACCTTATCTCATTATTTTTTCCTTGTAGCTACTCTGAGATAAAAGCTTCACTTTTCAAAAGCACATCTATATTTTCTATCAGACAGAATCAATTTAAAACTGTAAATCTTTGTTTTATCTTTGTGTGTTTAATGAAAATTCAGAAGCAGTTTACAATGAGACAGACTTGAATTAAATATTTTAAGCACTTAATTATTTAATGTGTATATACACATATATACACATCTTTAGAACTTAAAATTTATTTTAGACAAACATAAAATGAATTATGTAAATATATAAGGTAAATTAAACAAAATTGAATCATCTATTCATTAGAGTAATCACATAATTATATTAAGTGTGATTTTCCTATGAAATGTTTTGGATTTTAAAATAAATATTTTTGAAAATAAAAGTTTTTAAAATTTCTCCTCAGAATAATGTAACATTTATATGTATTTTCCTAACAATTAAAAAGTATTTATTTTACAGTATCTCATGATTCATATTCTCAAGACTATCTTCTTAACTAGGAAGGATAAATATTTGGTAAGGGAGGAAAATTGGTGTGATGGGCTAACCCCAGTATTTCCACCACCTTATTACAGGCTTGAAAGGAGATTTTTGAAAACCTTTCTTTCAATTTCTGAGCTTGAGTGTAGAGCATAGAAACCTCCAAGACTGGAAAACAAGAACAAGAAAGACTGTAAAAAAATTTCTTTTAAATTTTTAATAAATGGAAAAGACTATCCAAGAACTACACTACAACTACAAAACATATAACATACATGTAATGGAAATACTAGAAAGAGAAGAGAGAAACAAACAGAAAAAAAATATTTGAAATAACCATGACTTATAATTTTCCCAAATTAATGTCAGCCATGAAACCACAGATCCAGAAAACTCATAAGGCACCAAGCAAGACAAACAAACAAACAAACAAAAATTTTACCTAGGTATACAGTTTTGAAACTATAGGAAAGAAAATCTGAAACAACCCAGGGAGAGGGGAACACCTATAGAAAAACAAACATAAGAATTACATGACTTCCCCTCAGAAACCATGCAAACAAGAAAAGAATGGAGTGAAATGTTTAAACTTCTGAGAGAGAAAAACCACCAGCTTAGAATTCTGTACCCTGCATAATTATCCTTCAAAAGTGAAGGAGAAATAAAGACTTACTCAGACAAAGAAAAACTAAGGGGATTTTTTGCCAGAAGAGCTGTCTTGAAAGAAATGTTAAAAAAAGGTTTTCAGACTGTGAGAAAATAGCATAGGTCAGAAACTCAGATTACATAAAGAATGGAAAAACATCAAAAAAGGAATAAGTGAAAGTAAAATAAAAACTTTATTTTTTCTTATTTTTAATTCACCTAACAGACAACAGTTTCTTCAAAATAACAATACTATCTGTGTTCAGTTATGTGTATATATACACATATATGTTTATATATGTGCTTATATGTAAGTGAAATAAAAGTCAGCAACAATATAAGGGTTGGGAGGAAAGACTTAGGATTATTTTGTAATTATAAAGTACTTACAGTAACTGTGAAACAGTATAGTATTATTTGAAAATGGGCTTGGAATACTTGTAAATGTATTCCAAAATCTAAAAGAACCACTAAAAAAGGTAAAACAAAGTAACATAACTGGTATACCAAGAAAGCATAAAAATGGGATTATACAAAATCCTCCATTAAAATCACAAAAAGTAGAAAGAGAGGAAGACAAAAATAGTAATAAAGAACAACAGAAACAAATTAGAAAACAGTAACAAATATGGCAAATATTAATCCGAGTATATAAATAATCATTTTGAACATCAATGTTCATCAATCACTTTGAACATCAATAAACATCAAATAAAAGACAGAATGTCAGAGTGGATGAAGAAACAAAACCCAAATATGTATCATATACAAAAACCTACTTTACATATAAAGATAAATATAGGTTAAAAGCAAAAAGATGGAGAAAAATATACCATGTTAATGCTAATTAAAAAACAAAACAAACAAAAAACAGGAGTAACTATATTAATTTGATACAGAACAGACTGAAAATGAGGAAAATTATCAGAGATACAGAGAGACATTACCTAATAATAAAGGGGTTAATTCTCCTAGAGGATATACCAACCATTAAACAGCATGTGCCTAAAAACAGAGAGTCAAACTACATGTTGTGAAAAATTGAAAGTAGAAATAGATGAATCTACTATTATAGTTGGAGACTTCAGCACCTGTCTTTCAGAAAGGGATAATTCCATAGGCAGAAAATCAGTAAAAACATAGAATAACTCAAGAACATGATCAATGAACTGTATACAATTGACATCTATAGACTACTTCATCCAATAGCTGAATATACATTCTTCTCAAGATCACTTGGAACATTTACCAAGGTATATCAAATTCTGGGCCATAAATACACTGTAAACATTTTTCAAGAATAGAAATCATACAATGTCTGCTCTCAGACCACATGGAATTAAACTAGAAAACAATAACAGAAAGATACCTGGAAAATCCCAAAATACATGAATTTTAATTAACTCACTTCTAAATAACACATGGGTCAAAGAAGAATCATTAAGAAAAATCTTAAAATATTTTGCACTAAATGAAAATAAAACTTTTCAAAATATGTAAGATACAGCAAAATCAGTATTGTGGGAATTTTTTAGCGCTGAATGCAAATATTACAAAAGAAAAGATCTGAAACCAATTATCTAAGTTTCTACCTTAGGAAACTAAAAAAAACAAGAGCAAATTAAATGCAAAGTAAGCAGAAAAAAAGAAATAATAAAAATTAGAGCATAAATCAACAATATTGAAACCATGAAATCAACAGAGAAAATCAATGAAACTAAAAGCTGTTTTCAAAAGTTCTTTGAAAAGTTCAATAAAATCAGTAAGTCTCTAGCCATTCTAAGAGAAAAGAGAGAGGGTATAAACAACTAATATCAGAAATGAAAAAGGAAACATGACTACAGATCTCATGGACATTAAAAGAATAATAAGTAATTATAAATAACAATTCTATGCCCACATATTTGATAACTTTGATGAAATAGACCAATTCCTTGAAAGACAGAACATGCCCAAACTCACAGAAAAATAGACAATCTGAATAGGTTTATATCTATTCAAGTAATCAGATCAATAGTCAATAACCTTCCAAAACAGAAAACAACAGGTTTAGATGGGTTCACTGGTGAGTTCTAACAAACATTTAAGAATGAAATTGTGCTAATTCTCTACAATCTGTTTCAGGGAATACAGAAGGAAGTCCTTCCTAACTAATTCTATCAAGCAGCATCATCTGCTGATAACAAAACCAAAGGTATCTCAAGAAAATAAAACTATAGAACACTATCTCTAATGAACCTAGATGCAAAATCCTCAACAAAATATTAGCAAATTGAATCCAACAATATATAAGAATAATTATACATCATGACACAGTGGGATTTATCCCAGTTATGCAAGGTTGGTACATTCAAAAATAAATTAATGTAATCCACCACATCAACTGGCTAAAAAAGAATAATCATACAATCATATAAATAGAAACCAGAAAATCATTTTACAAAATCCAACTACCATTTATGATAAAGACTCTCAGTAAATAAGAAATAGTGCAAAACTTGCTCAACTGATAAAGAATGTTTACAAAAACTAATAGCTATTTTTGGATTGGGTTGTTTGTTTTTTTTTTAATATTGAACTGCATGAGCTACTTGTATATTTCAGAGATTAATACTTGTCAGTTGCTTCATTTGCAAATATTTTCTCCCATTCTGAGTGTTGTCTTTTCGCCTTGTTTATGGTTTCCTTTGCTGTGCAAAAGCTTTTAAGTTTCATTAGGTCCCATTTGTTTATTTTTGTTTTTATTTCCGTTTCTCTAAGAGGTGTAAATCAGACAGAGAAAAACAAATACCGTATGCTAACACATATATATGGAATCTTAAAAAAAAAAAAGTGGTTCTAATGAACCTAAGGGTAGGACAGGAATAAAAACACAAACATAGAGAATGGACTTGAGGACACAGGGATGGGGAATGGTAAGCTGGGATGAAGTGAGAGAGTGGCATTGACATATATATACACACTACCAAATGTTAAATAGATAGCTAGTGGGAAGCAGCTGCATAGCACAGGGAGATCATCTTGGTGCTTTGTGACCACGTAGAGGGGTGGGATAGGGAGGGTGGCAGGGAGGTGCAAGAAGGAGGGGATATGTGGATATATGTATACATGTAGCTGATTCACTTTGTTATACAGCAGAAACTAACACAACATTGTAAAGAAATTATACTCCAATAAAGATGTTAAAATAAAAAGATAAAAAGGACATCTAATGGCTAATATCAAACTTTGTTGTGAGACAATATTAAGATTTCCCACTAAGATAAGGACACGGCAATGATGTCCCCTTTCACTACTCCTATTCCAAATCATAGTGGAAGACCTAGATAATTTGATAAGAGAAAAAATAAAATAAAAATATATTAATTAGAAAGAAAGTAATGAAACAGTCTTTCTTTGCAAATGACATGATTTACTATGTATAAAACCAGAAAGAATCAACAAAAAATCCAGGAACTTATAAGAAATTATAGCAATATTGCAAAAGATTAATATACAAAAGTCATTTATTTTCCTATATACCAGCAATGAACAAGTAGAATTTGAAATTGAAAACACAATACCATTTATATTAGCACATACCAAAATGAAATAGGTTAAATTAAGCAAAATATGTACAAAATCTATATGAAAAAAACTAAGATATATTTAAAGAAATCAAGGAACTAAACAGATGGAGAAATAATCCATGTTCATGGACAAGAAGACTCAATATTGTCAAGATGTCAGATCTTCCTAATTTGACCCATAGATTCAATTCTAATCAAAATTCTAGAAAGTTATTTTGCAGATTTTGATAAACTCATCCCAAGTTTACATGGAGAAGCAGAAGACCAAGAATAGCCAATATGATATTGAAGAACAAAGTTGGAGGACTGACACTACCTGAATTCAAGATTTACTATAAAGCTACAATAGTCCAGACAGTGTGTTAATTGTGAAAAAACAGACAAATAGACCAATGGAAAAGAATTGAAAGCTCAGAAATAGACCCATGTAAATATAATGAACTGATCTTTGACAAAAGAGAAAGACAATACACTGAAGCAAGGTAGCCTTTTCAATAAATGGTGCCAGAACAACAAGACATCTATGTGCAAAACAATGGATCTGCTTACAGACTTCATATCGTTCAAAACTATAAAACTCCTAGATGATAACATAGGAGAAAATCTAGATGATTTTGAATTTGATAATTACTTTTTAGATATGACATCAAAGGCATGATCCGTGAAAGAAAGAATTGATAAACTGGGCTTCATTAAAATTGCAAATTTTTACTCTGTGAAAGACATTTTCAAAAGAATGAATAAACAACCCATAGACTGGGAGAAAAAAATGTGTAAGCAACATATTTGATAAAAACTGTTATACATAATATAACAAAAAATAAAGCACTTAAAACACAAAAATAGGAAAACAAAGAACTTGATTAAAAATAGGCCTAAGACCTAACAGACACTTCACCTAAGAAGATATACAGATGGCAAATAAGCCTATGAAAAGATACTCCACATTATGTAACATTATGGAAATGCAGATTAAAACAACAGTGAGATATCACTACACACCTATTAGAATAACCAAAATCCAGAACACTGACATCAAATGCTGGAGAGGATGTTGAACAATGGGAACTCTCTTTCATTACTGGTGGGAGTACAAAATGGTTCAGCCACTTTGGAAGTCAGTTTGGTGGTTTCTTACAAAACTAAACCTACTCTTTTTATAAGATCCAGCCATGGGAGCTGAAAATTATGCCCACACAAAAACTTGCATGTGGATACTTTTACCAACTCTATTCATAATTATCAAAACTTGGAAGCAGAAAAGATGTCCTTAATCTTGAATGAATGTGAATGGATAAGTTGTAGTACCTCCAGACAATGGAATTTTATTCAGCACTAAAAAGAAGTGACTTCAAGCTATGAAAAGCCATGGAAGACTCTTAAACACATATTACTAAGTGAAAGAAACCAATCTGAAAAGACAACATACTTTGTGATTTCAACTATACATTATTCTGTAAAAGGCAAAATTTTGGAGACACTAAAATTATGGTTGCTAGAGGTGGGGAACGAAAGGATGAATTAATGGAGCACAAAGGATTTTAAGGCAGTGAAAATGCTCTGTATGATACAGTAATAAAGGATACATGCCATTATAAATTTGTCTAAACCCACTGAATGTACAACACTAAATGTAAAGCCTAATCTAATCTATGGACTTCGGATGATAATAGTGTGTCAATATAGGTTCATTAATTATATAACAAATATCACTCTGGTGGGCAATGTTAATAGGTAAGGAAGGCTATGCACATGTGGGCACAAGGTATCTGGAATATTTCTGTAACTTCCAAACCTAGAAGTGCTGTTAAAACAAAATAAAAATAATTTCTGAAATAATTCAAGTTCAAACATCAGTTCTGGGGAAGCTGAATGCTTACAACCCTTCCCGCTGTGATTCTGAGAGCCATGCCTCCGCATGAGTAGGGTAGGGATAGTTCATGAGCTGCAAAGTAAGAAACTATCTTAGGTAGAAAACATACTTTAAAATGGAGATTTACATGCAGGAAGTGAATGGGGAGAGTGCTCTCTGGGGGAAAAAGTGTAAGGGATTGTTGGAATAGGGATTAGGCAGAGATAAAGTTTACCTTGCTATAGCAGGAACTGAGGTTTCAGAAAACCCTTTTGGGATCACTGCAGAATTGTTCCAATTGGAGTAAGAGAGCCAGAGCTATGTCTTTGAATTCCCACATCATCACACTTTGGATGCAGGCTGCCCCTGGTGAGGAGTGTAAGGGTGGGTGAAGCAACTATTTTCCTCTATGTGCAATTCAACATTCTATTGGTCATTGGTGTTTCTGCATATGTTGGTGAGTGATGCACTAATTCTTCTTTGTTCCTATCTTTGCAAGGGAGTTTCCACAGTGAACACCCTTGGAAGATCGAGATAGCATGTCCTTCTGGAGCAAAGGAATGCTTACTGCTCAGTAGAAGAAAGACAATGCCTCTATCTAGAGCCAAGGGCAGGCATGCTACTACATATTAGAAAAGATTCAACTTCACTTTGTTAAGAGTCCCTCTTATGTGATGCAACTCAACACATTTATACATATCATCTTTCTCTCTTTATGCCATGCTTTGGGAAATGGTGTTGATATGTTAACTACTACAATTGCACAGAATAATAAAATATCCTTTGTATCTGAATCAGGAGTCTTGTGTCTTCTACTAGTATCCATGACACTTTGACAGGCTAACTTGGTAGCCTGCAAGTAGAGTAAAATCTCAGATCCATCATGGTTCTTGACAGTCATTAGCAGCAAGCACACTTTCAGCAGCTGGGAGGAGTGCCTTGATCCTGAAAAGAGGACCTGGGCAGTATGTATTGACACCCATCCAAAGAACCATGGGGAATCTGCAAAGCAATGTTGAGGGAAGAAACAAGATTTGGGATTCAGCCAGATGTTATGAAAAAGCCCCAAGGGGAAGGGAGAGAGAGAGAGAGATAAAGAAATCTTCTAAAAAAAAATTGGTAGACAGCATTGGGAAGCAAGTTATTTTTAGAAAATGTGAGAATTAGAATCTCAAGTGATTAAATATGCTAGAATGTTTTGATAAAGTTGTAGTGGGAAATGGCTTTGTGTAGGAAAATCTGGACTTCTATTAACATAGGGAAAATACTGTGAAGCCAGTTTCTCAGAGAATCAAGGAATCCTTCAGAATACTTTGAAGCTATGTTATTGAATGCAAGTTCCTGTACCCGATGCACTGTGAGGCCAAACAAACCAAAATATTGGAGTTTGGAGCAGAGTAAAGTTTATTACAGGGCCAAGAATGGAGAACAAGTGGCTTATGCTCAAAAGACTCAAACTTCCTGAGGAGAAGAATTTATAGGCAAAATTTGGGTTAAGGACTACAGGATGTGTGACTTTCTTCTGATTGATGGTAAAGTAACAGGGTGGTGTTCCAGGACTCCTGTGTTCAACTTCCACTGAGGAAAGCCTTAGTTTCTATAGAACTCAAAGATATATTGCTGTGTATATTCCCGGAGAAGGAGCCAGGACCCTGGCCCACAGCTGCACTATTGCTTCTTGACCGCTCCTCTTTTGTTTCTCAAACGTTCCTTCATTTCTCTGATTAGCAACTGTTTGAATCTTCCCTTTGGTACTCATGGAAGGTCTAGGAGGATAAAGCCTTTTTCCTGCAAAGAAGAAACAGGGGACACTGAAAGGCTTTTTTACCCAGGAAAGCCCTACAAGGTGTTGCTCAGTGTCAGTTAAAATATATAGTTAATTCCAAAATATAAATAAGAAGTATTTTTCTTAGCAGAAAACTGATCATTTTTCAAGTATACATAAACTTTAATACAATGTTATAACAAACACAAGTAAAGCAAAATAAAAACAAAAAAATTCCATGGAGTAGCTGATTGTTTTTGTATATAGTATACAAGTTACAGACCTCAAACATGTAATCTCAGCAGTAATATTGCAGGAGAAAGGGGCAGTGAGGGAATGGTCATGTCTCAGGTCTTGGGCGAGTTCCCAAGACCGGCTGCCAAGTGAAGATCCTTGGCTTTGAGCAGGAAAGAATTCAAGAGCAAGCCAAATTAAAGGGAAAGCAAGTTTATTTAGAGAGATACACATTTCATAGGCAGAATCAGCACTGTATCAGGAGATGAGAGGTGCCCTGGAGCATAAGGGTTGTTGGTTTTTATGGGCTGGGTAATTTCATAGGCTAACAAGTGGGAGGATTATTCCAACTATTTTAAGAAAGGGGTGGAGATTTCCGGGAATTGGGCCACCACCCACTTTTTGACCTACTATGGTCAGCCTCTGAACTGTCATGACACCTGTGGGTGTGTCACTTAGCATGCTAATATATTATAATGAGCATATAATGAGGCTCAAGGTCTATGGGAAGTCCAATCTTCTATCATCTTGGGCCTAGTTGGTTCCAACCAGTTTTTTTCATATCCTGTTTTTATCAACGGTTGTGTCAGTATTTCAACAGATGTGTCCTGCTCCCTTCCCTCTTGTCTCAGCAGTATACTACTTATTAACTGATTAAGCAGCAGTGTTATTTTGAAAAGAATATGGTAACTACTGAATTAACTTAAAATAAATCATTTTTTCAGATTTAAAATCTCATTCCTTTGTTTTTCTCTTCAAATGTCAATTATGAACATTCTAGTTGTCAGTGCTCTACTTGATACAAGATATGGATGGGAAAATATAGCATGAAATTCACTCCAAAGTTATGGCTTTAAATGAGAAAACAATCAATTTTTTCTCCCCGTGGAAAATGTACTAAGAAGATCTATAGGAAAATAATGGAAACAGTAGTTAGCTGTGCTGAAGCAGCTGATATCCAGACAGATAAAAGGATTTACATATAATCAAGACTTAGAAAATTATAACATATTAAATCATTTTAAAACAGTTATGTAGATAAAAATGGATGTCAGAAAAGAGGTTAGCTATAGAACAATACATTACCAATTTTATGAAACATTTTTAATCTCATTGTTTCTCTATTAGCAATAAATGATTTGGGTTTGTTGGGTTTTTTTTCATTGAATCTTTAAAGAGGTTGAGATATTAATGAAATTTTATTCTTATAAGGAGAAAGACTATCTGCATTAATATTTGTCAATAATGAAAAATACATAGTATTTTAATTGACTCTGGATTTAAGATAAATTATAGGGAAAGAACATAGATCTCTGAGAAAAAGGAATTTGAACCTGTGGAAAGACATTCATCATCTCATAGTGAAAATTAGTTCATAATTACCAAAATGAAATTTGAGGGAAACATTACTATTTATAAATTCTCTTGATACTTAATTTTCTGTGTCACCTTGACTGAACTGTTGGATGCTCAGACATTTTGTTAAATATTATTCTAGGTGTGTCCATGAGGATGTTTCTAGACAAGATTTATAATTGAATAGGTAGACTGAGTAAAGCAAGTTGCTCTCCTTAGCATGGATGAGTCTCATTCAACCAACTGAGGGCCCAAATAGAACAAATGGATGGGTAAGAGGGAACCCCTCCTGCCTAAGTGCTTGACCTAGGACATTGGTCTTCTACCCTCAAACTAGAAATTACACCATCAGCTCTCCTGGTTCTCAGACCTTTGGACTTAGATGGGAACTACACCACAGGCTTTTCTGGGTCTCTAGCTTTTTGAATACAGATCTTGGGACTTCTAAGACTCCAGAATCATGTGAGCCATCTGTACTCCCCACCTTATTCAGAGTATTTCAGCATGTGAAAAATGCATTCATTCTACAAAGTCTACAGTTCCCTGAAAATGACACACAGATATAAAAAAATATTTGACAGAAATGTTGAAGTCAAAGAAATGGTGTTCTGGTAAATGTTTAACATCCAGCTCTCCAAAGAATGTAAAGGGGCTGGTTTGAAGTTTTTGCTAATTTCCATGGTGTTAAATCTTCCACCAAGGTTGTTTCATGTAGCAGTGTAACATCATAGAATGCAAATTTTTTAGAAAGTGTAAGTCAGCTGTGTCTGGCACACCATGCATGAAACACACGTGAAAACATTATGCCCACAACTGAAAAAAAAAGTGAAAGTTTCAAAGGATGATGGTTGTTGCTTTTAATAGACAGATGTAGAATTGATTATAAGAGATTTCTAATTTGGGATGATTTGCATCAAATAACCTTCAACTTACCTGACTGACTTTTTCAATGAATGTGTTCTTCCAACTTGAAAAATGTTTTTCAATATTATTAATTTATTAACGTATGAAAACTGTTTCTTACAACATTGCCTATTAAAAAAAATTCTGTTTTTATTCTTTGCCTCTTTACCAAGTCCCCAGTTTTCAGCTAAATATTTTCTGGATAAATATAACATTTCTGCCTCAAAAAGAAAGGTAGATAAAATATATATTTCCATCTTCATAGCTATGTCTTGCTTATTTCATGCTAAAACAAGAGGCTTTAAGTGAGAAGCTACGAGACAAAAATATTTTGCTTAATCTCATGAAGGTGACTCCAAGCTCTGTGAGACCTTAATTTTCAAAAATTATTTACACAATTATATGTCATAAAATTTTACACCAATTATTCAGTAATAGAATGTATTTACTTCATTTGTAGCCAACATGTAACATTAGTATGATAGCATTAATACAGTCACAAGAAAATAATGTGATTAATACAATACTTGTTTTTTTTTTTTAACATCTTTATTGGGGTATAATTGCTTTACAATGGTGTGTTAGGTTCTGCTTTATAACAAAGTGAATCAGTTATACATATACATATGTTCCCATATGTCTTCCTTCTTGCGTCTCCCTCCCTCCCACCCTCCCTATAACACCCCTCCAGGCTGTCACAAAACACAGAGCCAAAATCCCTGTGCCATGCGGCTGCTTCCCACTAGCTATCTACCTTATTATGTTTGTTAGTGTGTATATGTCCATGACTCTCTCTCGCCCTGTCACAGCTCACCCTTCCCCCTCCTCATATACTCAAGTCCATTCTCTAGTAAGTCTGCGTCTTTATTCCTGCCTTACCCCTAGGTTCTTCATGACATTCTTTTTTCTTAAATTCCATATATATGTGTTAGCATATGGTATTTGTCTTTTTCTTTCTGACTTACTTCACTCTGTATGACAGACTCTAGGTCTATCCACCTCATTACAATTAGCTCAATTTCATTTCTTTTTATGGCTGAGTATTATTCCATTGTATATATGTGCCACATCTTCTTTATCCATTTATCTGATGATGGGCACTTAGGTTGTTTCCATCTCCGGGCTATTGTAAATAGAGCTGCAATGAACATTTTGGTACATGACTCTTTTTGAATTTTGTTTTTCTCAGGGTATATGACCAGTAGTGGGATTGCTGGGTCATATGGTAGTTCTATTTGTAGTTTTTTAAGGAACCTCCATACTGTTCTCCATAGTGGCTGAACCAATTCACATTCCCACCAGCAGTGCACGAGTGTTCCCTTTTCTCCACACCCTCTCCAGCATTTATTGTTTCTAGATTTTTTGATGATGGCCATTCTGACTGGTGTGAGATGATATCTCATTGTAGTTTTGATTTGCATTTCTCTAATGGTTAATGATGTTGAGCATTCTTTCATGTGTTTGTTGGCAGTCTGTATATCTTCTTTGGAGAAATGTCTATTTAGGTCTTCTTCCCATTTTTGGATTGGGTTGCTTGTTTTTTTGCTATTGAGCTGCATGAGCTGCTTGTAAATTTTGGAGATTAATCCTTTGTCAGTTGCTTCATTTGCAAATATTTTCTCCCATTCTGAGGGTTGTCTTTTGGTCTTGTTTATGGTTTCCTTTGCTGTGCAAAAGCTTTGAAGTTTCATTAGGTTCCATTTGTTTATTTTTGTTTTTATTTCCATTACTCTAGGAGGTGAGTCAAAAAAGATCTTGCTATGATTTATAACAAAGAGTGTTCTGCCTATGTTTTTCTCTAAGAGTTTTATAGTGTCCAGCCTTACATTTAGGTCTTTAATCCATTTTGAGCTTATTTTTGTGTATGGTGTTAGGGAGTGCTCTAATCTCATACTTTTACATGTACCTGTCCAGTTTTCCCAGCACCACTTATTGAAGAGGCTGTCCTTTCTCCACTGTACATTACTGCCACCTTTATCAAACATAAGGTGTCCATATGTGCGTGGGTTTATCTCTGGGCTTTCTATCCTGTTCCATTGATCTATCTTTCTGTTTTTGTGCCACTACCATACTGTCTTGATTACTGTAGCTTCATAGTATAGTCTGAAGTCAGGGAGCCTGATTCCTCCATCTCTGTTTTTCATTCTCAAGATTGCTTTGGCTATTCGGGGTCTTTTTTGTTTCCATACAAATTGTGAAAATTTTTGTTCTAGTTCTGTGAGAAATACCAGTAGTAGTTTGATAGGTATTGCATTGAATCTGTAGATTGCTTTGGGTAGTAGAGTCATTTTCACAATGTTGATTCTTCCAATCCAAGAACATGGT
The DNA here is from genome assembly GCF_951394435.1 of Stenella coeruleoalba. Lineage (NCBI taxonomy): Eukaryota > Metazoa > Chordata > Mammalia > Artiodactyla > Delphinidae > Stenella > Stenella coeruleoalba. The sequence goes on along the minus strand of NC_137150.1, from coordinate 108,254,152 downwards.
ATACCTCTCCATCTATTTGTATCATCTTTAAATTCTTTCATCAGTGTCTTATAATTTTCTGCATACAGGTCTTTTGTCTCCTTAGGTAGGTTTATTCCTAGATATTTTATTCTTTTTGTTGCAATGGTAAGTGAGAGTGTTTTCTTGATTTCACTTTCAGATTTTTAATCATTAGTATATAGGAATGCCAGAGATTTCTGTGCATTAATTTTGTATCCTGCCACTTTACCAAATTCATTGATTAGCTCTAGTAGTTTTCTGGTAGCATCTTTAGGATTCTCTATGTATAGGATCATGTCATCTGCAAACAGTGACAGCTTTACTTCTTCTTTTCCGATTTGGATTCCTTTCATTTCCTTTTCTTCTCTGATTGCTGTGGCTAAAACTTCCAAAACTATGTTGAATAAGAGTGGTGAGAGTGGGCAACCTTGTCTTATTCCTGATCTTAGTGGGAATGCTTTCAGTTTTTCACATTTGAGGATGATGTTTGCTGTGGGCTTGTCATATATGGCCTTTATTATGTTGAGGAAAGTTCCCTGTATGACTACTTTCTGCAGGGTTTTTATCATAAATGGGTGTTGAATTTTGTCAAAAGCTTTCTCTGCATCTATTGAGATGATCATATGGTTTTTCTCCTTCAATTTGTTATTATGGTTTATCACATTGATAGATTTGCATATATTGAAGAATCCTTGCATTCCTGGAATAAACCCCACTTGATCATGGTGTATGATCCTTTTTATGTGCTGTTGGATTTGTTTGCTACTATTTTGTTGAGGATTTTTGCATCTATGTTCATCAGTGATATTGGCCTGTAGTATTCTTTCTTTGTGACATCCTTGTCTGGTGTTGGTATCAAGGTGATGGTGGCCTCATAGAAGGAATTTGGGAGTGTTCCTCCCTCTGCTATATTTTGGAAGAGTATGAGAAGGATAGGTGTTAGCTCTTCTCTAAATGTTTGATAGAATTCGCCTGTGAAGCCATCTGGTCCTGGGCTTTTGTTTGTTGGAAGATTTTTAATCACAGTTTCAATTTCAGGGCTTGTGATTGGTCTGTTCATATTTTCTATTTCTTCCTGATTCAGTCTTGGCAGGTTGAGTATTTCTAAGAATTTGTCCATTTCTTCCAGATTGTCCATTTTATTGGCATAGAGTTGCTTGTAGTAATCTCTCATGATCTCTTTTATTTCTGCAGTGTCAGTTGTTACCTCTCCTTTTTCTTTTCTAATTCTATTGATTTGAGTCTTCTCTCATTTTTTCTTGATGAGTCTGGCTAGTGGTTTATCTATTTTGTTTATCTTCTCAAAGAACCAGCTTTAGTTTTATCGATCTTTGCTATTGTTTCCTTCATTTCTTTTTCATTTATTTCTGATCTGATTTTTATGGTTTCTTTCCTTCTGCTAGCTTTGGGATTCTTTTGTTCTTCTTTCTCTAATTGCTTGAGGTGCAAGGTTAGGTTGTTTATTCGAGATGTTTCCTGCTTCTTAAAGTGAGCTTGTATTGCTATAAACTTTCCCCTTAGAACTGCTTTTGCTGCATCCCATAGGTTTTGGGTCGTTTTGTCTTCATTGTCATTTGCTTCTAGGTATTTTTTTATTTCCTCTTTGATTTCTTCAGTGATCACTTCATTATTAAGTAGTGTATTGTTTAGCCTCCATGTGTTTGCATTTTTTACAGATCTTTTCCTGTAATTGATATCTACTCTCATGGCGTTGTGGTCGGAAAAGATACTTGATACAATTTCAATTTTCTTAAATTTACCAAGGCTTGACTTGTGACCCAAGATATGATCTATCCTGGAGAATGTCCATGAGCACTTGAGGAAAATGTGTATTCTGTTGTTTTTGGATGGAGTGTCCTATAAATATCAATTAAGTCCATCTTGTTTAATGTATCATTCAAAGCTTGTGTTTCCTTATTTATTTTCATTTTGGATGATCTGTCCATGGGTGAAAGTGGGGTGTTTAAGTCCCCTACTATGAATGTGTTACTGTCTATTTCCCCTTTTATGGCTGTTAGTATTTGCCTTATGTATTGAGGTGCTCCTATGTTGGGTGCATAAATATTTACAATTGTTATATCTTCTTCTTGGATCGATCCCTTGATCATTATGTAGTGTCCTTCTTTGTCTCTTTTAATACTCCTTATTTTGAAGTCTATTTTGTCTGATATGAGAATTGCTGCTCCAGCTTTCTTTTGGTTTCCATTTGCATGGAATATCTTTTTCCATCCCCTTACTTTCAGTCTGTATGTGTCTCTAGGTCTGAAGTGGGTCTCTTGTAGACAGCATATATAAGGGTCTTGTTTTTGTATCCATTCAGCTAATCTGTGTCTTTTGGTGGGAGCATTTAGTCCATTTACATTTAAGGTAATTATCAATATGTATGTTCCTATTCCCATTTTCTAAATTGTTTTGGGTTCGTTATTATAGGTCTTTTCCTTCTCTTGTGTTTCTTGCCTAGAGAAGTTCCTTTAGCATTTGTTGTAAAGCTGGTTTGGTGGTGCTGAACTCTCTCAGCTTTTGCTTGTCTGTAAAGGTTTTAATTTCTTCATCAAATCTGAATGAGATCCTTGCTGGGTAGAGTAGTCTTGGCTGCAGGTTTTTCTCCTTCATCACTTTCAGTATGTCCTGCCACTCTCTTCTACTTGTAGTGTTTCTGCTGAGAGATCAGCTGTTAACCTTATGGGGATTCCCTTATGTGTTATTTGTTGTTTTTCCCTTGCTGCTTTTAATATGCTTTCTTTGTATTTAATTTTTGACAGTTTGATTAATATGTGTCTTGGCCTATTTCTCCTTGTATTTATCCTGTATGGGACTCTCTGTGCTTCCTGGACTTGATTAGCTATTTCCTTTTCCATATTAGGGAAGTTTTCAACGATAATCTCTTCAAATATTTTCTCAGTCCCTTTCTTTTTCTCTTCTTCCTCTGGAACCCCTATAATTCGAATGTTGGTGCGTTTAATGTTGTCCCAGAGGTCTCTGAGACTGTCCTCAGTTCTTTTCATTCTTTTTTCTTTATTCTGCTCTGCAGTAGTTATTTCCACTATTTTATCTTCCAGGTCACTTATCCGTTCTTCTGCCTCAGTTATTCTGCTATTGATCCCATCTAGAGTACTTTTAATTTCATTTATTGTGTTGTTCATCGTTGCTTGTTTCATCTTTAGTTCTTCTAGGTCCTTGTTAACTGTTTCTTGCATTTTGTCCATTCTATTTCCAAGATTTCAGATCATCCTTACTATCATTATTCTGAATTCTTTTTCAGGTAGACTGGCTATTTCCTCTTCATTTGTTAGGTCTGGTGCATTTTTATCTTGCTCCTTTATCTGCTGTGTGTTTTTCTGTCTTCTCATTTTGCTTATCTTACTGTGTTTGGGGTCTCCTTTTTGCAGGCTGCAGGTTCGTAGTTCCCACTGTTTTTGATGTCTGTCTCCAGTGGCTAAGGTTGGTTCAGTGGGTTGTGTAGGCTTCCTGGTGGAGGGGACTAGTGCCTGTGTTGTGGTGGATGAGGCTGGATCTTATCTCTCTAGTGGGCAGGTTCATGTCTGGTGGTGTGTTTTGGGGTGTCTGTGGCCTTATTATGATTTTAGGTAGCCTCTCTGCTAATGCGTGGGGTTGTGTTCCTTTTTTGATAGTTATTTGGCATAGGTTGTCCAGCACTGTGGCTTGCTGGTCGTTGAGTGAAGCTGGGTGCTGGTGTTAAGATGGAGGTCTCTGGGAGACTTTTGCCGTTTGATATTATGTGGAGCTGGGAGGTCTCTTGTTGACCAGTGTCCTGAAGTTGGCTCTCCTACCTCAGAGGCAGAGCCCTGACTCCTGGCTGGAGCACCAAGAGCCTTTCATCCACACGGCTCAGAATAAAAGGGAGAAAAAGTAGAGGGAATTAGTAGAAGTATGAGGAAAGAAAGAAGGAAAAGAGGGAAGGAAAGAAGGAAGAAAGAAAGAAAGAAGAAAAGAAGGAAAGAAAGGAGGGAGGGAGGGAGGAAGGAAGGAAGGAGGGAAAGAAGGAAAAAAGACAGAAAGAAAGAAGATACAGTAAAAATAAAATAAAGTATAATAAAGTTATTGAATTAAAAAATTCTTATTTAAAAAAAAAAAGGGACGGATAGAACCTTAGGACAAATGTTGGAAGCAAAGCTATACAGACAAAATCTTACACAGAAGCATACACATACACCCTCACTAAAAGAGGTAAAAGGGGAAAAATCATAAATCTTGCTGTCAGAGACCACCTCCTCAATTTGGGATGATTCGTTGTCTAAAGGAGGGAAGGAAGGAAGGAAAGAAAGAAAGAAAGAAAGAACGAAGGTAAAGTATAATAACGTTATTAAAGTTAATTATTAAGAAAAAAAATTTAAAAAAAAACCATGGACGGATAGAACCCTAGGACAAATGGTGGAAGCAAGACTATACAGACAAGATCTCACACAGAAGCATACACATACACATTCACAAAAAGAGGAAAAGGGAAAAAATCATAGATCTTGCTCCTAAAGTCCACTTCCTTAATTTGGGATGATTGGTTGTCTATTCAGGTATTCCACAGATGCAGGGTATATCAAGTTGATTGTGGAGCTTTAATGCACTGCTTCTGAGGCTGCTGGGAGAGATTTCCCTTTCTCTTCTTTGTTCTCACAGCTCACCGGGGCTCAGCTTTGGATTTGGCCCTGCCTCTGCGTGTAGGTCGCTGGAGGGCGTCTGTTTTTTGCTCAGACAGGATGGGGTTAAAAGAGCCGCTGATTCGGGGGCTCTGGCGCACTCAGGCCGGCGGGGAGGGAGGGGCACGGAGTGCGGGGCGGGCCTGCGGCGGCAAAGGCCGGCGTGACTTTGCACCAGTCTGAGGCCCGTGCGTTCTCCCGGGGAAGTTGTCCCTGGATCCCGGGAACCTGGCAGCGGCGGGCTGCACAGGCTCCGCGGAAGAGGGGTGTGGAGAGTGACCTGTGCTCGCACACAGGCCCCTTGGTGGCGGCAGCAGCAGCCTTAGCGTCTCCCGCCCGTCTCTGGGGTCCGCGCTTTTAGCCGCGGCTCGCGCCCGTCTCTGGAGTTCCTTTAAGCAGCGTTCTTAAACACTTCTCCTCACGCCCCAGGAAACAAAGAGGGAAGGAAAAGTCTCTTGCCTCTTTGGCAGGTGCAGACTTTTCCCCGGACTCCCTCCCGGCTAGCTGTGGTGCACTAACCCCTTCAGGCATGTTCAAGCCGCCAACCCCAGTCCTCTCCCTGCGCTCCGTCCAAAACCGAAACCCGAGCCTCAGAGCCTCAGCTCGCAGCCCCGCCCGCCCTGGCGGGTGAGCAGACAAGCCTCTCGGGCTGGTGAGTGCTGGTCGGCACCGATCCTCTGTGCAGAAATCTCCCCGTTTTGCCCTCCGCACCCGTTGCTGTGCACTCCTCCGCGGCTTCGAAGCTCCCCCCTCCGCCTCCCGCAGTCTCCGCCCGCGAAGGGGCTTCGTAGTGTGTGGAAACTTTTCCTCCTTCACAGCTCCCTCCCACTGGTACATGTGCCGTCCCTATTCTTTTGTCCCTGTTTTTCTTTTGTTTTCTTTTGCCCTACCCAGGTACGTGGGGAGTTTCTTGCCTTTTGGGAGGTCTGAGGTCTTCTGCCAGCCTTCAGTAGGTGTTCTGTAGGAGTTGTTCCACGTGTAGATGTTTTTCTGGTGTATCTGTGGGGAGGAAGGTGATCTCCGCGTCTTACTCTTCCGCCATCTTCAAGGTCCCCCAATACTTGTTTTTTAATACAGCACATGACATCACCATTTTAACCTACCTTTTAACATCATTCGTGGTTTCTTTGTTATCATTCTCATGTAAAGAGAGGTCTGACCTATTTTCAAGGCTCCACTACAGATTGCATATGCAAATATCCTCTTTGCTGTATTATGTTCAGGATCTGCAAATGCTAACATATAGATTCTTTCACACAGAACTGAAGAGGTTGCACTATGCATTGTACTCTAATATAATTATTTTTCATCTCTATCAGAACATGTGCATAGCCTAGATGAAATTGAGAAAACCCAGGCACCACCAAATAAATCAGTTATAGATGCTTCTCTCACAGGAAAACTTTTACATATTCCTGTGAGAATACGTGTATTCCTCATAGGAACTGGCAGATGCCCAGTTCCTATGAGGAATACACCTCTTCTCTTTACCTTGGATGAAAGAGAGCACTTTAAGAGTGGCACGCTTGACAAATACTGTTTTTTGAAAAGGTGGTTTCCTTTTTAAAATTCATAGAGACCTTGGTTTTAATTACGGATCTCATATTTTCTAGTGAGACTGAAGAAATTAACAAGGATAGAGAGATGAGGACTCTGAAAAGCAGAATCAATAATAAATAACTCAGGATTACAAAGCAACCCTAATTTTAAATTTCGAAGCTATATGTTCTAGAGATGAGTGGTGATTCAAGAAAATTTAGTCTTGAGATTTTTTATTATAGATGTTTTGTGTCTTACTCTAGAACATTCTGCACAGGTAATATCAGTAACTCCATAAATCTCTTTTCACTGACACTGAAAGTTTGAATTTAAGCCATGTTCTCTGAGGTAAAGGGTCACGGGTTTTATCCACTAAGCCACCAAACCCCTCATTTAAAGTACTTTTGAGACCTGGTATTTCTTTGTGACAGAAGACATTCATGAGGAATTATGTGCTGTGCCTGAGGGTGAAAGAAGTAAAAGAAAGCCTTATTAAGAGTACACGTGCTGCAGCCCGACAGAGTTTGACCTTCACAATGACACAAAGGCAAAGATGAATGCAAAAAAGCTTCGCTGCTGTTAAACATTGTAACAAGACAATCTGTAGGACCTCCAAAAAAAGAAAAGAGGGAAAACGTTTATCAATACAGGGAGGATGAAAGCAAATGCAGTTTTGGTCTGCAAGAAATAAAGAAAAACTCAAAAAAACTGAGGGTCAAAGAAGATACTAAGGCTATGGATACAAAGTGATTGATAATCCTGCATGATATTGTCTGATACTGTTTGTCTCCCACATATGGTTATAGTCAATTAAACTGCTTTCTTTATTTTGAAAACAGGAATGATTATTATTCCCCAAATAAAAATCCATGGACAGGATACTTTTCGGATTCATTTTTAAAAGTATATTCTGTTTGGAAAATAAATATACCAGGATTTTACCACCAAAAAGATATAAACAAATACAAAGAACACTACTAATTTAATTATATTTTGATCCTAAATTAAGTGTTTGTGTACATGTGTGGGAGGGGGGTATTATATTTAAAAAGCTAGAGAAAACTTAAGTTCCATGTTGAGGAAACAGCACTTGTATAGTAGAATTACAACCAGAATAACTCTTTCCTTTAGCTTTAAGTAAAAAATATTGTCACCCCTCTGTCTTTTAATTTTTATTAAAGAATTACATTAGACCCAGATCCTCATTAGCAGAAAGTTGTCTCATCTTCCTTGTCACCTCACAGCTTTGCCCAAAGCATCTTGGCTTGTGTCTCCTGTACAGTCTAATCTAAAGTGGTTTAAATCTCCTTTGAAATACCAGGGCAGCGAGGAGACAGCCCTGGGAAGCCCACTGCAACCACGGCTTCTCCAGATGCCAAAGTTCTCATCAGCAACATCCAAATACAATTGCCTGTGGTAGTATCTCAAAGATCTATTTTCATCTCTAAATAGAGAAAAATAAATAAATCAAACCACCACTACAAGTTAAATTATTCCAGAAAAATCTATCATGTAACAGGAATTAATTAATTCAAATCACTCTTAAAACAATCCATGTATGTTATTATTACAAAATTTCTAAAGAACAAAAAATATTCTTATTTGATTTTTTTAAATTACAACTAAAATTATACTTAAATTTAGAAAAGATTTAAATTGTACTCCATCATAAATTGTTAATGATTTTTTTAGTTGTTGAAATCATACTCATTAGAAGGAGGAATTTACTTTGCACAATGCTCCTAGGTCAGAATTCATGATCATAGTTCTAGGCTTAATATATATCGATTATCCTCTCATAAATACAGCAGCTGAATATCTGTAAATTTAAAAGATATATATAAAAGATATGTATTAATGACAATACAGATTTTCCAAAACTTCTGTGTAAATTTGCCCAAATACATTTTTTTCTGTTCACAGACATAAGATGACATAAGAAATGGACAGATACTTCTTCACACTTACTGTATAATGGCTCAAAGTTAGTTTTAAAAAGAAGATATAGAAGTAGCTGCTGACTAGAGTAATCTAGATTGAATATCAACTGATAAACACTATATGTAGATGTATTTTCTTGTTCTTTAATCATTAATCTTTCACTGTTCTGTACCAAAGTAAATTTATTGTATTTTATGAGCTAACCAATAGGATGACGGATCCACAGTTCTCTCTCCACAGAATTTGCATCTTTACAGAGGCAATATTTCCCACATTCTTTATCACATTTACCCTAAATAAATGCTAGATAAAATATTATTCTGCCTAAGATAACTAAGTCAAATCTTTTGGGAAGTGGTTCTCAAACTTAAGTCAGAAATCATAATTACCTGCAGGATTTGGGAAGAGAGATTTCTGAGTTTCGTCTCCAGAGTTGGTGATTCAGTTGATTGAGGTAGGGCTCCAGAATTTGAATTTCTCAAAAACTCCCAGTAATGCTATACTATTAATTGGACCTCATTTTGAGAAACACTGTTTTAGGGAATCTGTGTTTTTAACAAATTCTCAGGTGATATGGTGATTAGCTAAAATTAGGAAGCATTATTCTATGACTGAATTCTAGCTAACCTCTTGATAACCAATATTTTTTATCTTCTATCATCTCAGCCTATCCTGCTCTAGTCCCACATTTCTTCCTGACACACTCTCATTTATATCTAAGAATGATATTTCTGTGAAGCTTAATTCAGCACAATCAAAATATTAGAATTTGAAGGAGTTAATTACTTTTTTGTTCACATGATATAAAACACTTTTATAGTTTTTATGAAACTATATTCCAACGTTGGTATAGTATACAATCTCTCTACCCTGATTATAGCTAAGATATATATGCCTCAAGGACTAGGAAGACAAACTAAATGAGATGGATGTGTTGGATGGAAACTCTGGTGAACCGCATGGCCCATGTCATGTCTAAAGGAAAAATACAAGATGGGAGGGAGGCGCAAGAGGGAGGGGATATGGGGATATACATATACATATAGCTGATGAACTTTGTTATGCAACAGAAACTAACACAACATTGTAAAGCAATTATACTCTAATAAAGATATTAAAAAATAAATAAAGGAAAAACACAATTCTCTTCAATTAACTACTACTGTAAAACAATATGGACCTGATACTTGCAAGTGATGAGTTCTATTTATTTGTTTGTTTGTTTTAAGAATCAAGTCAAAATGTGTGTAGAGGTATAAGTGCAAGCCTTTAATGTTTGTTCAGTGAATAAAAATAAAATAATTACACATCTTATCTAATAATCTGTTTTCATAAACTTTAGTTTTAAATTGCAAAGACAGTACAGAATTCTCACATGCCCTTAATCACTTTTATTTTTAACATCTTATATTTTCATGATATATTTGTTACAACTCTGACATCAAAGTTGGTATATTACTATTAACTAAACTCCACAATTAATTCAGACTTCACTAGTTTTTCTCTAACATTCTTATTTTGTTTCAGGATCTCACCCAGGACAGATTATGTTTAATCATATGTCTCCTTAGGCTTTTTCTGGCTGTGACATTTCTCAGAGTTTTCTTGTTGTTTATACCTCAACAGTTTTAAGCTGTACTGGTAAGGTATTCTGTACAACGTGGTTTAATCAGGATTTACCTGATGTTTCCCATTGGGGTTTAAACTAAGGTTGTATGATTGGGAGGAAGACCACGGAGGTAAAGTACCATGCTCAGCACATATCCTGGAAGTGCAAGCTACCAAAAGAGCTCATCATTGATTATGTTAACAATTACTCGCCGGAAGCACTGTTTGCCAGTTTTCTCCACTGGAAAGTTACCCCTGCCTCCTATTTTACAATCTACAGTTTCAAAACAAGTCACAACGTAGAACCAACACTCAAAAGAGGAAGAACAGTTCCTTGAGGGTGGGGTGTCTTCATGAATTATCTTGGATTCACTTGTAAAAGATTTGTCTATTCTCATCATAATAATAAAATTTTAATTAAAATAATTTTAATAAAAAATTAATGAGAAAGCATTTTAACATAATATGACATTTTAAAAGTAAGTATAGTATTTTTGGTTTTATTCTAATGGAAGTAAAATATTACTTTTTAAATTCTCATACTCTGTAACACCTTTTACAAACGTGGCTTTTAAAACTGGGTGTGTATTAATGAAATATCACAATCAGGAATGATCTAGATATTTCAGAGGAAGAAGCACAAGCCTGAATGAGTTAGTAAAGCTAACCTTCTCCGGGATGAAGCAGGATAATGTAAGGCTTTGAAGAGCATGTAATATACAAGTGTCAAGGATAAACAACGCACATTGCATTTGATTGACTCTAGCCTTCTTAATCTATTGAAGACTCCAACAACTAACCATATTTATAAATTTCCTTTGCTATGGTCAACGAAGAGACAAAGAACAAATATAAAGAGAATAATACAATTTTAGCCTAGGAAAGAACCTCAGCCATCTTTAATTTAATAACTTCATTTCATATAAGAAAATATTTAATTTGAAAATGGTGAAAGACCTGCATTGTGGTATACAGCTATTCAAGGAATAAATAGCATTATCTCCCATTTTTCTGACTCCCAAGTCAGTGCTTTATTATTATACTCTATTTTACTGTGAAGAATCAAAAGACAAAATTAACCTGTACTTGGAAAGAATGTTGAATTGCAATTTTCTTTGTTTGTTCCTGTGCTGGTTTATGTTGCGTCAATTTAGCTAAGGCTGTGTGTTGTTTCCATGAATCCCCTCCCCAGGGTTTTGGATTATAGATGGCCAAGAGTAAAACTTACATGAGATATGGAAGGTTATAAAAAAAAAAAAAAGCTTTCCAAGAGCTGGAAATTTCCATAGACCTTGCTCAGACATTCCTTACCTCCCCCTCCATTTTTCTTCAGTTGCCAGATATGCTTGATTTCTTGTAGCTCTGAGTTGTTCATCAGTGCAAAGTTTTCTTTGATTCACTGACTTCTCCATTCCTTTTTTTTTTTTTCCCCTCATACTACCATCTCCCAACTCCTGTCAATTTGGATGAGATTTAATTCATATAACAAATCTCTGATTTTCATACTGCTTAATAAATTTATTTTCTTTTCTTCTTCCAGTTTTATTGAGATGTAAGTGACATACAACACTGTATAAGTTAAACGTGTACAGCTCAATGACTTGATATTATATTGTGAAATGATTACCACAGTAAGTTCAGTTAACCTCTATTGCCTCATATAGTCACAATGTTTTTCCTTGTGATGAAAATTCTTAGAATCTACCCTCTTAGCAACTTTAAATATACCATAGCATTGTTAATTATAGCCATCATGTTGCACATTACATCCACACTATTTATTTATCTTATAACTTTTGACCACCTTTGTCCAATAACTATTTGTTTGGTTGATATCTGCAAGATATGTTTTGTTTTTATTCATTTTTTATGCTTCACCCCTCTAGATTACTAAATGAAGGAAAAGGGACGCCTTCTTTTCAGAAATGAGAAAAAGCTTTATTACAAATAAGATGATTAAAAAACAAATGATAATAGAAATCACCATCTCATTTGTTACTTGTATTATTCTGCCATAATAAAATACCATATACTAGGTGGTTTAAGTAACAGAAATTTATTTTCTCACAGTGCCTGAGACTGGAAGCCCAAGATCAAGGTGCCAGCATAATTTGTTTGTGGTGAGCATTCTCTTCCTGGTTGCAAATGACCATCTTATTGTCATGTCCTTGCTTGGTCTTTTCTAGATGCAGACACCCTGAAAAACAGAGTGAGCATTCAGGTACTATTCCTATAAGAATACTACAATGATCATATCAGGTCCCCAACTTATTTCCTTTGAATCCCCATCTCCAAATAAACCACACTGGAGATTAGGGCTTCAACATATGGATTTTGTGGGTAAACAAACATTCAGTCCATAATGTTACATAAGCAAATAAAAACAAATGATAAACCAAACAAATGTATAAATAAATAAATAAGTAAAAATTCAAAGAGAAGATCATTGAATTGAGTGTCTCAATCCATATATTCTTAAATGTTGACCTTAAACATGTGTCAATCTGACTCTTTAAGGATTAATTGGGGATTTTTATCAAAATGCAGATCCCAGATTCGTTGAATCAAAATATTCAGGGAGCAGACCTAGAAGCATGTATTATGACAAAGTTCCCTGAATGATTAAGAAAACCAATGTATAAACAGCTGGTTTAAAATACAAAATCAAATTCATTGGTAGTCGTTTTTAGTCACATTATAGGAAAGGTTTTAAGACCAAGCTTGACTCTAACTTGAATGTACTGTACCTGAGCAGGAGACCCTAGTATGGACATAAAAAGTTAGAGTGATGGCAGATATGACATTTTGTGTCATCCTTGTTAAAACTTTAAAAAAGGAGAGATATAATATTCATATCTGCAATATGCTCCTCTAACTGAATATGATTTGTCTTTCAAGTTTTTTAAAGTTTACTCAAAAGTAAATTTTACAAGTTTGAAACTATTGTGAACATTTATAGCAAAAGCGAAACCAAATATTCTATAAATGTCAAATGTATCTGAAGTTTTATTATACATAAGAAGTAAAAAGATCAAGAATATAATAAAGGTTAAATAATAGGAGATACTTTTTGAATAATACAAGAAACTATGAAAATTAAATTCCTTCAGTATTTAGAAGTTCTTTTTTAATAGAAAAAAAGAAATGTGATGTTTTGGCAAGGAATTAACTCCTAGAATTAATAAATATTGGAAAAATGCAACTACACCTGTCTTTAAATTACATTTTAAAAGCACAACTAATTTGAGTGAAATTATTCATCTTGGAAAAAAAAAAGAATTCTACAGAGTGAATTGATGACTTAAAAGTGCATGAAAGGTTATTACAGAAGGAATATTGAACAGTTGTTTCTGTCTTAAGTTATGGAATAACCAGGTGATCGATTAAAGGAGAAATCTGAATACTCACTGTGAGCATACCACTAAACAAGCTGCTTTTAGGGATCATACAAAGGAAGAGACAACATGGCTCCTAACTTAAAAATGGAGGAGCTAAAGGTAAGATAAGCCAGTGGAAATAAACTAGACATGGATGGCATGAGTGAGGGCTGAGAAAAAGTGATTCAAAAACATAGGTTAAAGTGAGTAATACCAGAAGCAATTTAAAAAAGCAGAACTTTATTAAAGCAAATAACTCTTCAGACAAAGTAATCTTTTTATTTTTGCCAAAATATTGTAATCCTCTTTTATATTACTCATGTTAATATTTGAGAGCAGTCAATGTAAATAAATGTGATGAAGATACCTCAGGATTATCAGAATGGGGACCAGGTATGGAAGTTAATATTCTGCCGTTAAGACAGCAGCTTGGTCCAACGGTTTAGAATTTTTAAATTCATCACTTTGTTCATTATTTACACATATCTACTGGCAGCTTGCCAATCATAATGTATGCACAAATATAAAAGTCATATCATTAGCTGTGGATGACCTGTTTTGGCTGGTAACCTCTCTGTAATATGTCAGAAGTGTTATTTTGAAGCAAATATTTTGATAAAATTTTTGTTAGGATGGATATAACTGTCACTAATAAACTTATGTCCATATCAGAATGTGTTCTTGTATTCTTTCCAAAATTATTTGTTTGTTGTTATATGACATTGGCTGACTTGGAGGATATAAATTATTTTCTATGTAATGTTTGTTAATACAGTACTACAGGAAAAGATGTTTACTATATGCAGCAAGATGGAGAATAATGGTGCTGACTTTTCAGTACCTTAACAGATGACTATATTTTTCCATTTTATTTTATGTGCATTTTGAATGGCATATGTACTATACTTCACGGTTGATTTTAGCACAGAATCCAGATGTTCCTGAAACATCTGTTTCCGTACCTGTATATAAATGAAATTCAAAATGATACTAGCAACTCTGGGGACTGCATTAATCACAATAAAAAGTATATATTTTTATCTTGTCTACATGGGGATCACCTATGTATAAAGTAGATGTGGAGTAGTTAGTCATTTTTTTATGTGTCTTTGCAATGAAGTTATTTACATACTACTGATTTGCTATGCCTGGCCATCTGGTTATGGATGAAATGTTGCAGTTTTTTGTTTTTGTTTTTACCTTTGTTTAAAAGGACTTTCTAAATGTTATCAATACCAAATGTTCTATGTCATTTATGCTAATAATCTACAAAAATATTTTATATTTTTCCAGATTGTTGCATGTTATATTTCTAAATTTACATATCATTTGCTTTTTAGCTGACTTTGTAAAACTGTGGAATTAAGTATAATGTTTTGAGCATTTTCATAGATGTTGTATGACACACTTTACTTCTTAATAACTATGTGAAACAGTAGATCTACACCACCTATTCTTTGACCAGTAAAGATGCGGCCTGGTAGTTGAAAGCTCAGGCAGAGCAGTCAGAGTGTTTTGTGGCAAGAATGGCTGTTGAATTTTTGACTGTGTGAACTGGGAAAAATACAAACGTCTCTAAATCCCAATTTCTTTATCTGTAAAGCAAGGATAGTTGAGTATTAATTCATATGGTTGTTGTGTGGATTAAAATAGATAATCTATTTTGATAATTTAGCACTGCACTGAGCATATAACACATACTTTTTAAAGGATAGTCATTTGGTTTAATATGATTAAATAACAGTAATTGAAATATTGTATATAAATTTGAAGAAGCTGACTTTATCACTGCTTACTGTAACTAATATTTTTCTAATTTTAATAATAAAGATAAGCTTTATATTCTTACTTTAATCCACTTACACAGTATCACAGGAAGTTCATGCACATTCTAAAGTTTTTAAATATTATTAAAAAATCTCCTAATGAAAAGTCTAAAACACTCAGATTCATACACAGTTTTTTCTAAGTCTTTTTATTTTAAAAAAAACAGCTTCTCTGAGGTATAAGTGATAGACAAAAACTGTGTTTATTTAATGTATCCAAGTTGATAAAATCATTACTTCAATCAAGGTAAGAGACATATGCATCATCTCCAAAAGTTTTCTTGTGTCTTTGTGAGCCTTTGTGTGTGTGTGTGTTTGTGTGTGTGTATGTGAGAGAGAGAGATAACAAGACTTAACATGAGACCTAAATCCTTTTAATAAATTAAGTGCATAGTACAGTATTGTTGACTAGAGTCTCTACGTTGTACAGCAGATTTCTAGAACTAATTCTTCTTGCAGAACTACTGAATAATACATTCAAAAGCATTTTGAATTCTAAAGCAAAATTCCAGTGTATGGACAGTATCATTGAAAGAAAATCTTCCAATAGCAGACAATTACCAATGCAATGTGTTTCCCTGTTGTTTACATAGAAAAAAATTGTATGCAGTATTTACATACATAAAAATATAGTACAAAATTTTTAACAAAATAATATGTGAGAAAATTTTCAAATTATATTTCAGACATAATTAGTAGGAATCAGATATTTTGAAAAGTTTGCCAACTGTTAACAAAGCGATGTATCTCTCAGGTCTTACTAGGCTGAGTCTTGTTACAAAACATGCGTACTTTACTAAGCACAGTAATTTTATAAAGGTGAGATTTTAATAATCTTAATATGATTCTTTATTATAACATATAGATGTTTTACTAGGTTTTGATCATGTTTTAGGAAATGTTTAATATTTGAAGTTAATACAAAACACAAAATTATACTTCTTCCATTTGTATTTTCAAAGGAACATCTTATTTTCAAGAAAAAAATATTGAGTTTAAATGGAAGAACAATTTAAAATTCCTAAAATGGTAAGATGTTACTTGTTAAATGAAATTCTAAAACATATTTTCCCACAACTATTATAACAATATATCTGATAGATAATCCTTCAGGAAAAGAGGAAATTCAACCTATTTCTACATTTAGTAAAGGAGAGGAAGGAGTTCTGGAGCAGATGCAATTGATTTTACAAATACAATACCTCACTCAAAATTTATGAACATTTAAGAACAGTGCTATATATCTCAAAGTTTTTGATATTGAAAAGATGTCAGTTTAATACAAATGAAAAAATAGTTGCTATTCTTTTGACTTGTAAAATACAGATAGTACTACTTACATTCCCCATATTTTTCTGTATTTTAAAAGAAAGTGAATAATTTTAAAATACAAGAGAATGTTTGCATTTAGCTTATTATCATTTTATGCCTATTATTAATAATCATCAACTTCATCATGCTAGGGGATCCCACATTTCCAGATATGAATAAGGAATAAAATTGGAGGGCATTCGGTATATGTGTTTCCCTAAGGAAAGTGTTGCTAAAACTCCAACTTCATTTTTTGAACACAGTATATTTAATTAATGCTCTGATACAAATTTCCATGGACACGTGTGCTTAGCATAAAACAAATTACTTGATGCTAAGTTGCTTATCAGGGTGTTTACACGAATGACAAATAGTTTGGGTTTTTCCACATCCTTGCCAATATTGATATTTTAATGCCTGGCTAGTCTGTTGTATATAAAATGTCATCTCCTTGATTCAATATGAATTTTTTTGAAAATTGATAAGGTTGAACAGCTTTCCACACCATGCATATATTGTATTCTCAGAATTTTGTTTCCATTGTTTAAGAGTGGAAGCTATACAAAGTATAAACCCCTGTTAGTACTGATTTAGCTACATCCCACTATTTTTGATATGTAGCATGCTCAGTCTTTTAGCTGAAATGTTTTTTACAACCCAGAAATAATGAAACATTGTATTCTAAATTCCCAAGTAGAGAGGATTTTCTCCACACTATATTTGTCATTAATTAAAAGTAATGGTATTCTAATCAGAATATGTGATCTGTATTATACGTACTATTTAATAATTTACTTTTTGATCATTTCAAAAAGTTTAGTGATTATTTAAACTATTTCATGTGCATATATATGTTGAGAATTCATGTGCCCAATTTTATTTTCTTTGATGACAATTTTAGCATTCATTCAACAATGGTTTATTGAGCAAACTCCTCCCTGTATTCAGAAATTTACATTGATTTTGAAGGGAAATTTTTGTGCGCTCTGTTATTTTATGTTTAGAGTTTGTTTCAAATCTCCCTTTGCTTCTTCCTCACTCCTCCCTCTCTATAATTTTGAGGGTCCCTACAATCCAAGTTTCCATCTCCTCCACATCCTCTGTTTATGACAACATCTGTTAGTGGGAGTTCCCATCCTCTGTAGGAATACTGAGATATGGTGTTGGGATACCATAGCAGAAGGCAGTGTATCTCAGCTTCTGGTGAGGAGCCTGAGTTTCTGCTTCTTCTCATTTGGGCCAGCTTTTGCTATAAGCTGTAGCCCTACCTCCTTTCATAAGCAGGAAAGTCTTACTCCTTAATCGGGCTCTAAGACTCAAGCCTGGCTTCAGCAACCCATCTTTCATGAAACACATTGTGACCCAATGTCCAAAAAGAGCTGAAGTCCAAGGCCCCAGTCCCTGCTTCTAGACCTAGAAGTTTCAACACCACTGCCCCTATGGTATTGCTGTTGGTTTGTCTTCTGTTATTTGTTTTTGTGTTTTTTGCATTGACAGTTTTCTCAGGTCTACATTGATGTTTGAATTATTTTTTAACCTAACTATGCATTTTTATTTATGTGGATTTAGAACAAACAGAGTATGGCAGGATTTGAAACTGCTGATCCTTTTGTGTGAGAATTTTTTGGTATCATTTTCACAGCATTATTCTTCAGCCAAATTTTGAAGGACTGTGTACTGTAAGTCATGACTATGTTATGTTAAAGAGCTTCTACTACTAACACATAAAAAAGTTTTGGGTTTTGCTAAAGTTTATATGAAAAGCCTGAAATTTAAATAATGACATGAGCAGAATCTAAAATCTAAGATATGACTTTATTTCACAGACTGCCTAGAATGCAGCTTTTTAGTAATTCTCACAACACCTTAGAAAGATTCTTAAATATATATCTAAACTACATTTTTGTCTTGATTGGTTTTCATATATTAAAAGATATCTCCATTATTTTATTTTTATCAGGCATATCTAATCTTAGATATTTATGCTAGGAACCTAGAAAAAATTCAGTGAAAATAGGGGGAATTCATTTGAATCTAAAGAATAAAAAAGGAATCTAACATCTTCTCATGTCTCCAATTCTTCAAATATTTTAATACTACACTGCCTCTTACATGATAATTTTATTCTTGAATATTATGGCAGTTATCATAATTCTTAGATTAAATTTCATAGTGGAAAAGCCAATATTATAAGGTTTATAGTGACTTGAGGTCTATTCAAGATCCTCAGGTAAGTAATGATATACAGTGTGAACTTAGCTTATTGATTAAAAGGGATATGAAATATGTAAATTTAGACAAAAGGTTTTAAAGGCAAATATAGATGTTTGAACTTTTTTCATTATAATACTACATGAAATCATTGATTGATCACTTCACTACACAGAAATTAATACATTTACTTTTGAAATTTCACTTTGCTTACCTGGGAAACTACCCTCCAACTTATAATATCAGTTTATATCTTGATACGTGTTAAAATAGCATTTCACAACCTCCATTACATATTTGAAAATGAAAAACAAAACTTTGAAATTAAAATGAAAGATATTGATAATACACATCTATCCTTTCTTTGGCTCCTTAATTCAACATTTCCTTTAATGAGAAAGAATAAATTCCTGTTACACAAAGCTTAGTGAATATTAATTTTTAATCTATTACAAAACCTGCCTGGTATATTATAAAAAGTTACGATTACATAAATGTGTATGATACTACATAAGTAGAGTTTACTATGCTAATTTACCTTAAGAAATTCTACCTTTCATTTCACTTGAATGTGAGTGTGTGACAAATTTCGAAGTGTGCTAGACTGGAGGGAAAGACTTTTAAGTCCTTGTTTTTACCCTTAACTAACAAAGAGGGCTAACTAGAGCTACTCTCCATTTTCTTATATACAAAATGAACTACCACATCACATATGATTTGTCTCTTTCTGCTCCATGTGCTCTGTGTATCCCTAAACCAACCTAGAGTTTCTAAGGAAAAAAGAAAAAAAAAAATCAATAGAATTACATGTTGGTGAAATGAAAGTTTCTTTACAGAAGCTCAGTATAGAGAAGTATGAAATGATGAGATAAGGAAGAGACTGAGATTTTGAAATAGTTCTTTTAATTAACAATATATCTCCAGGTAAAACAATGGTTTCAGAAACCAGAATAAAATATTGCAGGATGCAGGTCTGACTGAAGTCACATTGCCATAGTAGCTGTGGATAAGATTCCTATAAAACATCTTACATTTCAAAAGAATAATGTAAATTATCATTAGTTACCAAGATCTGTCTGTTCCAGTGAGAATTGCAACCTAATTTAAATGAGTCCAATGAACCCTCCTATGGAGGAAAAAATCCTATTTCATCAAAGTGGATTCAGCCTGTGGCATGCTGTGTTTGGTTGTGGCCCAAGTCACAGCCCGCTGGGAGTGGCAGCCCCTGCCATCAGTGTCTGTCAGGGAGCAGACATTTCTCTCTTTGTATTATCCCTGAGCTCCAGGCTTCTGTACCGGTCAGACCACAGTGAAATGCTGACAGTGAGCTGCTGCACAGAGAGACCAGTGAGAGGCTCTCACTCTGTATTTAAAGGGCCCAAGAGCTGCAGGAAGACAGTGTTCCTGCCTCTTCTAAGTGGCATGTATGGAGAGATATCTGATTTAGCAGCTCTGACAGCCCACAGGAAACTTGGTCCAGACAGAAACAGAATGTGAAATAACAGGAGCTCTCATACTTGAGTTTAAGAAAAACGAGAGGGGACTAAGAATTCTGAGTGTCTCTGATAAACCACAGTGTGTTAAACACATACTTTCATTTAATTTCCCAAAACATCACACATAATTGTGGAGTTTAAATAATGTACCTTCAGTCATCTAGTAAATGAGTGGTTGTGGGGGAAAAAATCTGATGAAGCAGCAATTAAAACACAGGGATGAAAAATGTGGTCTCTGGGATTCTGAGACTTGGTTTCAAAATTGTCCCGACCACTTCCCAGCCATGAGAAACTGGACAAGTTTTATAAAATTTTTTTGTGCCTTTGTTTCCTCATCTGCAAAACATAGCTGGTGCTCACATGACAGAGATTTAATATTCAAATAAGACATCTTTATTAATTGCTTAGAAAAATATTTAGTGTTTCTTACTTCCTCAGTAAATACTTGATATTATTTTCCAATGATCATCAAAATCTATGCTCATTCTAAAATGACATTCAGCTTCCTGTATTTAAGTGTCATAGTCATAATATCCATTGAAATATGCTTCTCAGTGTTTCTATACTCTGTCTATAATACTAGCACATCATCCTTATTCATGTAATTCATCTATATTTATGGTGCTGATCTTATGCTATTTGTGTATTTGTTGAAACTCATTTTACTCATTGCTTGAAAGATACTCTTTGATGAGTTATTAAGTAATACATTATCAGAAATGGAAAACTTAATCTGTAACTTTGTAGCCTCAGGAATTGTGATTAGAAAGCAATGAAGATATGGAAAAAAACACTTTTTAAAGAAGTAAAAAGATAAGTGCATTAAGGGAAACAGAGAAACAGAGATAAAATGCTTCAAAGAAGATGATTTTTTGTAGTGTCATCTGAATGACTAGCAATATCTTGAACTTAGCACAATGAAAACTACTTACTCCCTCATCCCTATTGCAAACTGATCCTATAGTCAGCTTTGTATGTCCTGTTAAATGAGGTGGATTAATAATCTATTAATTCATTTGCTCTTTTTTGAACCAAATCTTTGTTAATTACATAGTATTATACAAGTATGTCCTAAAATGTACTTATTCATACATAGAAGCATTTTTTCAACAAATATAGTCATTTACTTTTTTTAACTCTATAAACAATGAGGAACAAACATTTGTTTGGTTTTATTTATTTATTTTTCCCATAAGGAGTTTACAGTCTTCACAGAAAAAGATAAATCCATGCATAATACAATTAAAAATTCTGAGGGTGCTGATGAAAGAAATTGTCACATGTTGAGGTATGGGGAAGTCATTCTGGCTTATACATGATTTGAATTGAACTTTATGCTAACTTGAATAGCCTGTCTTATGGCCTGTCAAACATGCATTGTATATCTGCTTTGACCATTAAAGAAAAGAATGCATTTAAAAATCAAAATGGAGTAACTGTGGTTCAAGCATTCAAAATGGAACCAGGTGGCCATTGTGGTTGTGGTTTTAGACACGTTATTGCATCACTGAGAACTTGAATCTTCTGAACTGCATGAGACTCAAGGACAGCATGAGCCATTCTCAAAATAATATCTGCTAGCAGCTGCCAGCTGCAACCTGTGGTCTTAAAGTTTTGTAACCATGCAACCATTTCAGACCCTAATCAATTCTTGCTTAACAAGCACCCTTACTTCTTGCCAGCTCCAGTACTAACTCTTGACAATTTATGTAACTTGTGGGTTTTGTCTATACAAGCCTCCTCCATTTTGTAGTCTGGCAGAATACAATTCAAGAACTTCTTGAAACTTTGCCTCCCAGACTATAATCCTCAGTTTAGCTCAAATAAAACTTTTTTATTCCTATTATAGACTATTTATTATTTGTGTTGACAATACTTACTATAAATAGCACAATAAGAAAACAAAACAAAACAAAAAAGAGTGGTGGAGGTAGTTGTAAATTCATAGCTGTTAGTAATAAACCTGCTATTATTATTATTAAAAATAAGCCTGCTATAAATATATGTCAGCAAATATTGGGATGGGCATATATTTCATTACTCTTGGTTAATGAAGGAATGAAAGAGCTGGGAAATACAATAAATGTATTTTTAAATTTATAGAAATTACCATAAAGTTCTCCAAGTAGTCCCATCATTTCATATTCACACCAACATTATATGAGATTTCCAGTTTCTCTACACGCTCAGCAATACTTGATAATTTTAGAAATTCTAGCTGGCGTGTAATTGCATATTATTATCATTTTAATTTTCTTGATGTGTAATGACATTTACCACCTTTCATGTGCCTAGTGACTATTCATGTGTCTTTCATGAAGTGCCTGTTCAAGTCTTTTGCATGTTTTTAAAGGGAAATGTTTATCTTCTCATTATTGTATTTTAAGGGGTTTTCATATTATTTTTACAAACAGCTCCCTTTTCATATATTTATTTCACAAATATTTTGGGCCAGTCTGAAGCATATTTTATCAGTTTCTTAATATTTTTAAAAAGGATTTTTTTTTTATTTTATTAAATTTTAAAAAGCACTTTTTAAAGTAGTTTAAGCTTTTTATCTCCTAAGGTATCTTTGCCTACTGAAACATATGAGTTGTTTTAGGTCTTTGGCCTAATTTCTCAATATTTGTGTTTTTTTTATATGATTTTTATGGATTTCTAATTTAATTCTTCGGTGGTCAGGAAGCATATTCTTTGATTTCAATGCATTTACATTTTTGCAGATTTGTTTCATGGCCTTCTATTGACTATGTTGATGAATATTGCATGTACATTTCAATAGAATGTGTATTATAGCATTTTGATTTTTAATGCTCTAAAATATCAATTAAGTCAAGTGTCATTAATATTGTTCAAGTTTTCTATACCCTTAGTGAATTTTATCTGTTGCTTTTTCTATCAATGCTAATAGAAGAGTACCAAAATATCCAGTTATGCTTGTGGGCTTGTCCATTTCTCCTTTCATATCTGTCATCTTTTGATTCATATACTATTAAGGTTTGTTGTTATGAACATATACATTTTGCATTATTATGTCTGCTTAATGAATTAAAGCTCTTATTATTAAAAATGATCCTTTTGTCTTTAGTAATATTCCTTTTTCTGAAGGCAACTTTGTCTAATATTAACAAAGCTAATTCAGCTTTCTTATGATTAGTATTTTAGTATAATTTTATACTGTGTTACCTAAGGACAGCTGGCAGTTAGTCTTTGCTTTTTTACCCTTTCTTGCATTTTTAGTTTTCTATTTGGAGTATTTGAATCATTTTTATGTAATGTAATTATAGGTATAGTTGGTGTGCTGGGCTGAATTGTTTCCCTCCAAAATTAATACCCACCTGCAACCTATGTATATGAATATTTTGGAAATAGAGTCTTTGCAGATGTAATTGTGTTAAGATGAATTCATACAGGATTAGGGTGGCCCTAAATCCAGTATGACTGATGTTCTTATAAGAAGAGGGACATTTGGACACAGAGACAGGACACACAAAGGGAAAACTGTCTTGTGCAGATGCAGGAGGAGATCGTAGTTATTCTTCCACAAGCCAGTGAATGCCAGGGATTGCTGGCAACCACAAGAACCCAGGAGAGGCAAGGAGGGATGCTTCCCTAGAGACTTTGGAGAGAGCATGGCCCTGCTTGATATTGGACTTCCAAGTGTCCAGAACTGTAATTGTTGAAAAATAAGTTTCTGTTGTTTTAAGCTACCCATTTTGCTCTAATTTGTACCAGCAGCTCTAAGAAACTAATATCATTTGGTTTTAGGCTTACCATGCTTCTGTTTCTTCTGTGAGTGAGTTTTCTTCCCTTTTTCTTTGATTAAATGTATACTTTGTAGTATTCCATTTTGTCTCTTAGATTGGCTTACTAGGTGTATATGTCTATATTTTACAAAGTGCATCTTTTGTTTCATTTTACTTACTCAACTTTAGCTTATTAGAATCTACTTTCTTTTTTTTTTTTTTTTTTTTTTTTTTTTTTTTTGCGGTACGCGGGCCTCTCACTGTTGTGGCCTCTCCAGTTATGGAGCACAGGCTCCGGACACGCAGGCTCAGCGGCCATGGTTCACGGGCCCAGCCGCTCTGCGGCATGTGGGATCCTCCCAGACCAGTCCACCTGCATCTGCCGGTGGACTCGCAACCACTGCGCCACCAGGGAAACCCTAAATTCATTTTAAGTGTTCTTCCATTTCTTCCAGTGCTTTGCATTTTTAATACATTCTAATTCTACATATTTTATAAACCTCATTATACATTGCTATTATTACACGTACTTTTAAATTCTATATGTTTCATTTGGTTATTTTCTATAGTTTCTATTTTTCTCTTAATATACCTTATTTTGAAGTATTATAATCTTAATTTTCATTACTTACTTAAACAGTTCTCTTAAATTTTTTGAATTTATTTACAATATCTGAGTCTCAGGCTTTGTTTGATAAATCTAACATATGGATCCACTCAGAGTTCTTATTCAATACATTTCTCCTGAGTATGTGCCATACTTTTTCTTTACATATCTTATGTTTTGTTGAAAACCAGACACTTCATATATTATTTTGTAGCCACTCTGAATTTTGCTACCCCTCTCCCTTGTGGTAGTTGTTGCTGCTTTTAAAATTTTGTTTAGTTTTATTTTATTAATTAATTTATATATTTATTTATCTATTTCAGTAACTTGCTTGGACTTAATCTGTGGAATTTGTCTCCTTGCAGTGTATGGCTGGTGATATCATTTCTGTTTTTTCTTTTTGTATTTTTTATCCTGACTTCCTTGGTGTGTCTGCTTTGTCTACACAGCTTAGTGGTTAATTCAGAACTGGAAAGAAGTTGTACTTAAACAACTTGAATTTATAAGGCTTCTAATCTCTGCCAATAAATCTGTGCGTGAGTTAAAAACCATATTCAAAGTGGAGGACATTTTCAACACTTGCTCAGAATTTACTTTTCCCTGGACCATCCCTGATCTCCTCTGCATATGTACATAGCTTCCCAATCAGCCACAGATGTGTGAAACACATACATAGCCTTCTATATCTCTTTAATTTCAAAGATTCCACACTAAATTTCTGGCTAGATTATTCATTGAATCAACAGGGATGCTAATCCCAGAGTAACAGAGTCATAAGATTTCCCCATTGTTGCCTGCATAGTTTGCTATATCTACTGATGATACAGTCAAGCTTGGGTATTCACCTTCTGCTCCAAATCAAGTCTGCCCCTAGGCAGTGAAGCTTGCATTTTTTTCCCATTTCCAGCCCAAATATAGTAATATTACAAAATCAAGCTTGACAGGGCAGAGGTTGTGTAAGTCTCCAGGAAAGAAGGCTACAGACTTCCACTGTTCTTACCCATCATTTAGTAGTTTTTCTCGAAAAAACACTTATTATAGTTTTACCTTGTTCAATTTCCAGAGATGGGATATTATGGGATTTGACAGGGCATATTTTCCAGTTTTTAAATTTTATTCTTGTATTTAGAAGAGATAATTTGCTAAACTCTTCACTCTACTATAGCTGGAAATCAAAAGTCTATTTGATGTGTCTGATGTTACTTTAAATTATATCATTTAATTTCTTTTTACTTAATGCAGATGCTATTTAAGAATGCCATTGATTTTAAGTTATATCAAGGGAAGTTGTTGAATTCCCTTTTTAATTATAATATTTCTTCTAAGATTTCTTCCACGTTTTCTGGATTGTATAAATGCAAAATCATTTGACCATAAATAAAGACAAACTGATTACATTCTTTCCAGTCTTATAGGTTTTTTCTTTCTTTCTTTCTTTTTTGCCTTTTGTATCCTTTATGATCTCAAGTAAAATTTTGCATTGAAATAATGAGAGCACATATCTTTGTCTCATTCCTATTCTTAGGAGGGAAGGATTAAATAGATTTTTATCAGATTAAGAATGCCCACTTCACTTCCTAGTTTGTATATACATTATCTTGGTCTTCAAATTTTATGTTACGAATTTTACAACACATATTATATATAACATATTATATATGCATATATTATATAATATATTACATACATATAGTTCTCTTATGAACTTTATAAAAATGTTTTTGCAGCATTTTTTAATAGCTACTTTATTTTTATTTTTTTAATTTATTTTTATTTTTTGACTGTGCCACATGGCACATGGGGATCTTAGTTCCCCAACCAGGGACGAAACCTACAACCCCTGCAGAGGAAGCATGAAGTCTAAACCACTGGACAACCAGGGAAGTCCCTGCAGAATCTATTGAGAGAGAGTTTTTCATTTATTCTATGGATGTTTAGATTTACTTGATTGATTTTATTGAAAAGAATATTGCATTTCTCAAATAAGTCCAACTTGTTTATGAAGTATTAGAAATTTTATAATGTGCTGGATTTGAATCTTTATTATTATTTTTAATTTTCATATTTTATGTTTTCAAGCGAGATGGTCCTGCAATCATTCTTCCTTGCTGTGCTCTTATTAGGGTTTGGTATCAAGATTGTACTGGTCTCATAAAATAGTTAAGAAATGTTAATATATGGAAGAATTATTATAAACAAGTATACTTTCTTTCCTAAGTGAAGGGATAAGTTCAACCAACAAAACCATCTGGGTTTGGCAATTGTTATGTGAGAATCTTTTCAACTAAAGTTTATTTTTTTCTGTATTGGGTATAGGATTATACTGGATTTCTATTTATTATTGTGTCAGATTTGGTAAATTGTGTTTTTACATGAACATTTTTTTTCCGAGATTATTTGGTAAAGTTGTTCACAATATCTCCATTATCTGTTTAGCATTTAACACATAGTATGTACTGCAAAAATGTTGATTTTACTCAGAAAGGTACTGCTATGTAGTAATCTGAAGTTTTTAAAAAATACTTGATTTGTTCCAGATATAACAACAGTTTTCTAAGAAATGCATAAAAGCCAAAATTATATATTTAAAGGTGTTTGCTACTCTGAGATTGATTTACATTTGTAACTACTACTTTAAAGATTTTATTCTATAAAATTATAAATGTGTTAATTTGTAAGATAATTGAGGCATTATTGCTACTGGCATCTTAAATAAGGCTTATATGGAAAACTATTTCTAAAACATATATTATTACTTATATTTATAATAGAGTCTAGCTTTAATAAAATAACACTTTATTATACAGTCTTATTTTATCTAATTTCAACTTCCCACCTTGCTACTGCATTAGTACTCTATAAGGACATATTAATTAATTATTTTTTTTCTATTACTTAGAATCAACATTTATTTATAAATACTTTATAAAATAATTTAAGATATATTTTGCAATTGCATTACTGATAAGTTATTATGATGTTTCTAAATCGCAGTATGATTATAGAGAATTTTTTATTAATTTTATTGGAGTATAGTTGTTTTACAATGTTGTGTGAGTTTCTGCTGTACAGCAAAGTAAATCAGCTATATACCCTCTGTTTTGGATTTCCTTCCCATTGATGTTACCACAGAGCATTGAGTAGAGTTCCCTGTGCTATACAGTAGGTTCTCATTAGTTACCTATTTTATACATAGTAGTGTATATATGTCAATCCCAATCTCCCTATTTACCCAACCCCCCTTTCTCCCTTGGTATCATATGTTTGTTCTCTACATCTGTGTCTCTATTTCTGCTTTGCAAATGAGTTCATCTGTACCATTTTTCTAGATTCCACATATAAGTGATATTATATGATATGGTTATAAGGATTTATAAAGCAATTAGAGATTATGGGTTATTATTTCATATATATTATCTTTTTTCAGCTGACATGAATATTCTGAAGTTAGATCTTACTAATATTCAGATTGTTTCATAACAGGAAACTGAGTCTCAGATTCTTACAGAATAAGATAAGTTCTTAAAACCTTTGAGACTATTCAAACTCATTACCTCAATGTAGTGTATACTTCATAATTAATAGAGGCCAAAATAGTGGATGCAGATGGTGACATACCCTGTGCAATATGTTTGGTCACTTCCTATGTGGTTTTCTCCTGTACATCAGCTTTGAAACAAAGGCAATTAAGTTTTTTACCTCACCTCAGCAAAATCACAAACCACTACGAAAACTCAGAAACTTTCTAGGTTACCCACAGATAGCTGAAACTATAATTGTGCAAACTTGAAATAACAATCTTACATTTCAAATTCTATCTTCTCAGTATAATAAGCAATCTAATTTTATTAATTATTTGGTACCTCAAAATATTAATGCACAAGCAGACTATCCAATATCAAAATTAATATTATTAAGAATTTCATTGTATTTCATATAAAAATGAAAAGAACATCAATATATTCATTGTTTTCTTCTATTATAATTTTCCCTAAGATTTACCTATATCAAGGTATTCAAATATATTTTTTAAAAATTTACTTGTGAGAGTGTGTATCCTTTTCTTATTTTTTTCTGAATATTTCTCTGGAAAAAAGCATAGACATTCTCTTACCCTGAATATAAATCTTCTTCCCTCTTTTTATGATGACCATAAACTGCTTTATATGGATAAGATAAAACAAATGCACATGTCTCTTTAAGACCTTTATATCAAATTGGCTGCAATGGACTTGTGGTTGCCTATCAAACAGGCAAGTTTCTTACAATGAATGTGATGTACCTGCTGTGCAATAAGAAGTATAATTGCTTTTATAAGTTAACAGATATTTCCAACTCCAAGACTCAATCAAAAATCTTCATCTTTACCTGAAATATTCCCAATACTCCCAATCCTGATATCAATTTTCTAATGTTAATATTTATAATAAAGTTAACATTTGGTAGTTAATCAAAGACAAGAATAAAAGTCTGCTACTGTTTATATTACTATTTACATTAGAATATGTTTGCATTCTTGTTCCTTATTTATTTTAATAGCATTTTCACAGAAATACTATATAGCTGCTTCTGACTTACAAAAACATGATTTACAAATATCTCTCTTGACCCATAAATCCATAAATCATTGCTGCTGTCTCTTGTCGTTCTCTATACTCTTCAAGACAATAGCACCTTCTATCAAAATCATGGAAGCCGTATAGAAGCAGACCAAACTAATGAGCAAAGAAAAACCAACCACAAAAAAAAGAGAGACTTTTAAAGAATCAGTGGTAAGAAGTGAAAGGAAAATATGTCAATGAATATGAGAAACAATATTTCTCAAAGAGTGGACATTAGTTCCACTTTTATCAAAATTTTCTCTCTTGGTTGCTAAAATACAGATTTCCAGGCTCTTAGGTCTATTAAATTAGATTCTCTAAGAATACACACAGAATATATTAAAATTTTAGCTAAAACCCCATTGATTTTGACACACAGAAAATTTAATAACTCATCTAGTAGACCTGGACTGGAGTCCCATGAACCTGCACTACAAACAAATATTCACTTATTTTAATGGAGTTATTTATTCTGCAAACACTTTCCTAACATCCTCTGTTGCAATCAGGAAGACTGACAGAATCAGAATCTTAAATTTGGAAATGAAAAAGTAATTTTGGAAAGTGGCCTTCACGAAGTGATAAGGCTGGTGTTGGTGGAATGTTATATGTGATGTTAGGTGACATTCCTTTGTCACTAAAAAGATGGACATTCAAACGTGTAAGATTTGCATTAACAGAAAGTAGATTCATAGTTTTAATCCTCTGCTTATGTTTGGCCTGATGGGAAAATTAAAAATTTTATAATACTCTGATTAAACATAACCTCTTTTCCCAGGATGCCAGACTGTTTTGTTTTGTACAAAAATGGAATATTACTGCATTTCAGAAATAAAAAGGAAACTGCTGTTGATGAAGCAAGCATGAACTACTAGAAGTTCTAGATCATAGGCACTAGATTTTAAAAACCCATGCAAACAAGGGATGAGAACATAGGTTTAACATGAGGCAGGGAACTAGAGAAGTTTATTTGCATAAAGCAAGGAGTTGAAATACATTGCTCCATCATCTATAAATGGGGACCCATCTTTGACTGTAAAACTTGAAAGATAAGATTAAAACCTATATTATTTTTCTATAGCTGTGTAATAAATTACCTCAAAACTTAGTGGCTTAAACATCTCACAGCTTCTGAGGGTCAGGAACTTACAAGTAGTTTAGCTGGGTGATACTGGCCCTAGGTTTCTTATGCCAATGTATTAAAGCTCTCCAGAAACAGAACCAATAAGAGATAACTAAATAAATTGAAATATTTATTATAGGAACTGGCTCATGTGGTTATGGAATCTAACAAGTCCCACGATCTGCCATCTACAAGATGGAGAACTAGGAAAGTTAATGGGACAATTCAGCTTGTGTCCAAAGGTCTGATAATCAGAGTGGGGGCTTGGGAGGAGAGGGTTGGAACTGATGGTGTAGGTCCTGAACTGAGTCCAAAAGCCCAAAAACCAAGAGCACCAATGTCTGACAGTAGGATAAATGTATGCCTCAACTCAAACAGAGAGTGAATGAATTCACCCATCTTCTACCTTTTTGTCCTATTTGGACCCTCAACAGAGTAGATGATGTCACCTGCATTGGGGAGGACCATCTGCCCCACGCTGGACTTGAGGGAAAGAGTAAAACACCATTTCTACCCTTTGAGAGATTAATCTTGCTTGGATTGACAGCATGCTATAGACATGGTCCAAAGTCTCCACAGAGTCTCCTCTCCCTTTTCCCATTCTAGACTATTTTACAGACTCAATTTCTTTAGTGCACATGGAAGAAAGTTTTATGAAATTGTGCATTTAAGTCTACTCATGTACTATTTATTCATTTTGAAGCCCAGATCAAAACATCTATGAAAGCCACTTTATCCTAACATATTTGGTTTGGGTGGAGATATCCACTGCCTTAATCTCATGATGTGGGAGATACTCAAAATATCTAAAAAGTATCCCTCTATTATTTTTAAGTTAAAATGACTTAGATTTCAAAGACGAGCTTTATTTGTGTGTAAACCAGTGATCTCTAGTTGATGACTTTACTTCTATGCTGGTTCTCTTTCTCTCTTTCTTCTCTTTTTATTTTCCTGCTTTTTCTTCTAATATCCCCTTCCTAAGATAATGAACGATTCAAAGTGTAGCTGTCTTATTGTGATAGATAAGCCATGAGGATGGATTCAAGAAAATTGGAGAGAGGCACTGTGATTATCTTATATATATAAACACTGGGTATCAACCCACTAGAGGGGCTCAGCATCAGCTGTTCTATATTTCAGGTTATCTTCCTTCAGAAATTTATTGGTTAATCCACTGTCTTCTTCAAGTTTTTGCTTAAATCTCACCTTCTAAATGAATATTGCTCTAATAGTCAATTTAATAAAGCAAACTTTCCCATACCTTCCCCCATTTTGTATTCCAAACTTTCATACATGGTTCTAAATTTCCTCCACAATATTTATCACCTTCTTACCCACTATACAGTTTACTTACTTGTTATATTGTTTATGATCTGTACTGGGAGGCTAAAAATACAAACAGACAATGACAAGACCGTGATAAAAATGCATCTGACTTACAACCTGCAGCAACCTGTCCAGGAAACCAACCCCCATATTTATAGTAAACAGCCCAGAAGCCAGCCTTCTGTAAGTTAAGCTTGTAGGAAGTCAGACTGTAACTGCCATCTCCAGAAAGCCAAACAAGAACTTCTGTTACAATTGGCCCCAAATGGTCAAGACTTGATTAGTAACTGACAGCTTCCCTAATTTTTGTCCCTCTTTCCAACTTAGAGCCAACTAAAGAAAACCAAATATGCAACCCTAACCAATGATGAGAGAGACAGACTACAAATAGAGATAGAAACAGAAAGAGAGAGTTACAAATATGCACATAGAAAAAGAGAGAGAGAGATTATACCAGATAAGCCAAAATCTTATGAGTCTAAGAAAGAAACAATCAAGTAGAAGCCATTGAATTTTGCCTAGGCTTACCACTGCTCTCTGTTAAACTAGAAACAAAATAGAAAGGAAACCAACATCATACCTCTTATTAATGGATTTTCATGAACACATTTCATCTCAATTTATATTTCATGGCACCCAGGTGCTAAGTGCAGTTTCAAGCCTACTCTACCCTCCCATAAATTATACAGTAAATCATCACTTGGTAATGGGCACTTTATTTTTCATGCTGATTTCCTTAAGTACTCTACTCTGAGGTCTCTCAGTCATGGCCATATTCTTTTCTTTCCTTTCACATATTTGAATATAGAACCATACTGATAGTTCCAAGATTTTTTTTTTTTTTTTTTACTTTTTTTATGAGCCCTGGGTTATTCAAAATTGTTCTTTCAGATCAAGAACAGAGTGAGAATCTTTCACAGAAAACCAACATGTAGCAAAGCCTTTTTTTTTTCCTTTTATCACTCCTGCTAAGTTTCATTTGAAAAAGATTTTCCTGAAAAAGATGAAAGAAAGTATGACAACTTTGGAACCAAAAATGCCTTGAAAAGTAGAAACATAGCTCAAGAAAATGTGTTTCAGTGTTTAAGAACTTTGACACATTAAAATATGTGCTATTTTATTTGTTTTGCTTTGCTGTTTTTACTCTCTTGCTCTTTTATTTGGATGTAGGTATAGTTGGTGTCAGATACTGGATGGAAGATAAATCATGTTTCACAAATATATATCATTTAAAGTTGTACTGCTATAGACTGATAAACTATTTTTTCCCTCATCTTCCTCAGAAATATTCATCGCAATTGTTCATTTGCATTTTGACAACCAAGCCTTCAGGCAATCTTGGGCTGCTGTCTATGCAAATGTTTCTCCATGCTGCTAATTCCATGTACTGTTCTCTGGCCTGTTCTCAGCTGTTCAATTTATCTTGCCTCAAACTTTTAGTTTTCATTTTTCAAAGGTTCCTAACATTCTTCTGGACAGGTTTTTAAGAGTAAGTGTTTTCTACTTTAAATTTTGGTACCTAATTCTCAAATAGCACATCTGGCTGTCATTGTCCATTATTATAGGTTGTTATGACTTGAACTTTGAAAGATAGGTTAGAGGAATTATTATACATTATTCTGTCTGGATTTCTATAAAATGTGATTTCTTCCTGTATTTTCCTTTTTAATGATTTCTAACATTAAGTGCAAAATTAAAATCATTTTTACAAGTTATTTATAAGGATGTATAAAGAAATATTCTTCTGTGGTCTTGGAGATCAAATTATAAGAATGATTCTTAAGCAACCAGGGTAGAATAGAAGAAAAGCAGCTTTATTAGAAAAGTTCACACTTCCACGAGGGACTTATTCATTTGCCCAAATGGCAGAGGCTTGAGTAAATATCTGTAACAGTTGCTAATCAATATGTTTTAGCTTTATGGCAAAATGTTTTAAAATGAAATGGAAATGTGTTTTCAATAAATTCTAATGCATATTAATTTCAAAAAATGAAATTTAATAGTCATCATTTTTCAGCACATAGATTTTTAATGTTTTACAAATAAAATAATTTTAATTATTGGGCAAGATATTTAAAGAGTAGAAAAATTTATTTGGAGTTTTCAGGAAAAAGAGGCCTTTTCCTGAAGCCTCTTTTTGTAATTAACTTTTCAGACTTCAAACAATTCTTCCCCTGATTTTATGGAACGATTTCTAAAATTTAATGTTTGTAAGATGCAATGTTTTACCTTCTTAAGCAAAATATGTGTATATTCTATATTCCTTGACTAGCTGAATTATTATATTATTTTGAGCATTCTTTTGACAAAACATGAAGAACTGATGCCATCAAGAAACAGTAATGTATCTTGAATTGCTTGGCTATAGTTTTAATTATGCTTTTTTTTTTTTCTTACTCGGTGTTAGACTACTACTTGTTAATCTATAACATCCTCTGGTCTCATTAATACCTTTGAAGGTTCAGATTTTCTTGATCCATCAGATCACCATGAAGGTTTTTAAAACCGCATATTCATGTACCCCATAATCAAACTATATCGTTAGTAAGATTGGTGTGGGTTAGTTAATCCTGAATACTTTTTCTAAAGCCATCCAGAGGATTGTTTCTTTTAGCCAGTTTCAAGAACAATTATTCTAATTACTACATTCTCCTTGGATGTGGGCTGGGAATTTGGATGATTTCATGTCATATATATTTCTCACCACTAGCCTGAAATGAGACCATCAGTGAGATTTCAAAACAAATGTCTTCCTTCTGAAATATACATTGAAATTTTATCCCCCCTTATTTATCCTGCTCTCCAGAAGTGTTAGTGTGAGTTGTATGGAGGAGAAGAGGAAAGAAAACAAACATTTCTTTTTTAGCTCTCTAATTATGTTAGACAATAGCCTCAATCTCTTATTTTAAAGCTGTGAGATACTGTGTTACCTGCCATATATATCTTGTGATAATCCTCTGTATTGCTGTCCTACTATTTCTGTTGACAACATCACTTTGGCTTCTCTTTGTTGGTGGATGTTGCCACTACTCCTTTGTTAAATGTTATCAATCCTCATGGTCATTCTCACTAGGACCTCCACCAGGGAGGCTACAGACATGAAGTCAGGACATACACTGTTAGCTTCCAGATGGTTACATGTTCTCTTCAAGAGATGCAAGCACCATGGTCTGATTCTCCCCTTCAGCTCTGTGTGTTTCTATTTGAAGGATGTGCCTTTATGTTATAACATGTATTATTATTGGTAGTACATTGTTGAATGAGATTGTTATTCTCTTGAGGAACTTGCATTTCAGTAAGGGGCAAGAAAAGTAATACATAATAAAATAAATAATATATAATTTCAGGGAAAGATTAATCTTTTGAAAAAAATAATAAAACAGTAAAAGGATCAAGAATCCTCTGGGGGCAGGGAGTGATAATATCTTCTTTCAACCTTGAGAAAAGAAGAAACTAAGTAATATGTAAATGTCTGAGGGAAGAGCATTCCAGGAAAGAAAACAAGGAAGGCAAACTATTAAATAAAAGCAAAGGAAATAAGTAACAACAAACAAAGGCCAATATGACAGGAGCAGAAATGAGCACTAGGTAAAAGGGGAAAGTAGGGTTGGAGAGAGAACCCTGAAAAATGATCACATACAACTTTGTGAGTCATGTAAGTGTTTTGCATTTTATTCTAGTTAAAATGGAGGGGTGTGACTAGGATGGGAAATGTAGATAAATGAGGTTTTCTTTTTAATTTTTTTCATATATGACACCTATTAAATATGTTTAGGAAAGAGCCTATATAAAAGGAGAGCTTAAAGAAACCTGAAAGTTCAAAGTTGACAAAAAGGAAATTAGCCTAGGAGAGGAGGTCTATATAATGTGAAGAAAATAAAGAGGGATGTATATGCAACTGTTGTGGTATGTTTGTTAATATGCTTTTGAAGATGCAGATCTGTCTTCAAGGAAGCATTGATTGACATAGCTTTCTGGTTCCGCGTTGGTCTCAGCTACAGAGAGACACCTCACCTTGCTCAAGGGAGTGGCCTCCCCAGGACAGCCCACATCAATGACTGACTGAGGCTGAGATATATTCCCTCAACATAGGACAACTCTGATGTGGCATATATGTTCCAGAGTTCTCCATGGGATTGTCTAAAAGTGCAGTTCTAATTCTCTCTCTGCTCAATCCTGCTTTCAACCCCTTCCTTCAACAGATGTTGATCTCTAATAAATACCCAGCAAGACAAACTGACACTAAGAACCTAATAGGTGACAGAAAACTGAAAACAGTTTTCTGGTAATTTTTTCTCCTGTTAGTTAGGAGCCAAACCTTCTTGAGAATGAGATATAAAATGCATATAGGTATAGAAATAGTAAGTTCAAAATGGTAGTAAATGTTTGAACTAGTTGTTAGGGAAAAAGGGGGCTAAGAATAATCTAAGGAAACAGAAGTATCACTGGGCTGGCTTGGCAACCAAAAATGGGTCATAGATCAAGACAACTGTGGACACTTCTGTTTTTAAAAATATCTTCTCTCAGCTATTTTGGAAACACACGTATGGCTTTCTTCCCATCTGTCTTATACTTCTTTTCACTCTATTCTAATGATCCTTTTTCTTTTCCTTATCCTGTTAAATTTAATGTTTATCAGAATCCGTCTGGATTCACTTCACACATTTTCCTGAATAGACTCATCTATTCCTATATACCACTTACCATCCATCCACTGATGAATTCCCAAACGCTTTGCATCCCAAATCTCTTTCTCAGACATATGGCTATATAACTAGTAGTCTTTTGATCATCTCTGACTTAGAAATCTCAGAGGTTCCCCAAACCCAGCATATACAAAATTTAACTCTTTGTGTTTTTTTTGTTTTGTTTTGTTTTTTGTCTTGTTTTGAAAAATTTGTTCCTCTTTAATAGTGCATTCCATGGATTAGGTTATTTTAATTTTGAAATGAAGATATTTCTCTATAATTTCCTCTTAATGTTGTCAACTCGATAGCCTAAATAATACTTGAATCCATCTAATATACCCTTCTTTATGGCCTCCAATGTGCCTGACCTGTATTATTTCAATACCCTGAAAATTGGTTTCCCTAACTTGAGTCATTTTTCTCCCATCAGTCTTTTTTTTTTAAGTTAAAACCTATCATTTTATTAGATCTTCATTAAACTGTTGAAACTGAGAGTTAGACATAAGTTAACAAAACAAAAC
Source organism: Stenella coeruleoalba (assembly GCF_951394435.1). Taxonomy (NCBI): domain Eukaryota; kingdom Metazoa; phylum Chordata; class Mammalia; order Artiodactyla; family Delphinidae; genus Stenella; species Stenella coeruleoalba. The sequence continues at coordinate 108,217,576 of NC_137150.1, read as the reverse complement.
AAAACAAAAAAAACACCTCAAAAATAGATCCTGAAAGGCATCTTCTTCTTCAGGCAATCAGTCATGGAGTAAACATGTAAAAAACTGGCTTGTCTGTACCACACTAGCCACAGCCAGCCATACAATCTCTGCACTCCTTTCACTTAACATCACCCAGACTGCCTATAGATCTCACTCAAGGTTTATTTCGTAGGATGCCTTGACCTTTTCATGAATGCTGAAAACATAGTTTTCCTCACGATGCTGAGGGGGCCAAAAAAAAAAAAAAAAACTTTTAAAAGCTGTCATTTGAGATGCTGAATTCCTTGTACTTCTGCCATACCTCAGTGTACAATAAATAAGTAATTAGAAAATGTTCAAGTATGAAAAGATTTTTTCTTCCCACCAAAAGCACTTCTTTCTGAAGGAAATTTGTTTCTCAGTTCAGCCATGTTAAGGCATTTAAAATTTATAATTATTACAAGGACAATGGGAAAGCATTGAGGCATTTGAAGCAAAAGAAGCATTCAGATGTCCTTTCAAAAAACAGATTGGATTCAACACTAGCCAAATCTCACAGACTCATAGCTCTAGAAAAACAAGTACTTGGTATCCTTCTGAAGTCAAACAGAGAAGTCACAGGGTAGTACCTGAGGGACTGTAGTTTGCAAACTGAGAACTCCACACTGCACAGATCATCACAGCATTTTAACTTTTCTTTCTGAGCAGCCAGTAGATCAACTGAGCGAACAACTCTTTATGGTCTCCATGCTAAACATTTCTTTGGTGCTTGAGTCTGTGAGTCTGTGATTTAGGCTGGTCTTACTTGGATGCACTTACTGATCTATACTGGCCTTGGCTGAGATGACTGCATATGGTGGGCTGAAAAATGACGCCCCCAAAATATCAGGTCCTAATTCCTGGCATTTGTAAATCACTGTATTAAGAAAGAGAGTCTTTGCAGATACAATTAAGTTAAGGATCTTGATATGACTAAGAATCTTGAGATGGGGGGATCAACCTGGATTATCTGGGTGGGCCTAAAATATAATCTTATATGTCCTTATAAAAGAGAAGGCAGAGCCATAGGCCTGGGGGACAGAGCCTTGAGCCAGAGGCTGGAACACCCAGCCTCAGAAGTTTATTCTGAGGCCTTGAACCTAATGGAATTTGCCCTGCTAGCAAATTTAAGTTTCTCGGGATTGGTGATCTCCTTCTTCCTTCCATTTTCTCCCTTTTGGAATAGGAATGTCTATAATTTTTATCCTATGCCTGCCCCTCCCACTTTGTATTTTGGAACATCAATTTATTTTCTAGTTTCACATGTCCACAGATAGGGAGGGATTTTTCCCCTTGATGAATCATACACAGTCTCACACATATATGATTTAAATGATACAGATCATGAGATTTGAGACTTTTGAACAAATGATATTTTGAGAGATTTTGAAATTGACTTGATGTTGTAATCAATTATGACATTTGGGAATGCTGGGATGTGATAAATGTATTTTGCATGTGTCATGGATGTAAATCTTTTAGACCAGAGGAAAGACTGTGGTAGACTAAACAAAATAATGTGCTAAAAGATATCTGACACTAAATCCCAGGACTTGTAAATATTGCCTTATTTGGAAAACAGCCTTTGCAGATATGATTAATTTAAGGATTTTGAGATGGGGAGATTATCTTGGATTATCTGGTTGGGCCCTAAAAGAAACCACAAGTGTCCTTACAAGAAAGAGGCAGGGCAAGATTATTAGAGAACACAGAGAAGAGAAGACAATGTGACCATGGAGGTGGAGATTAGAGTAATGTGGCCACAAGCCAAGGAATGCTGGCAGCCACCAGCAGCTGGAAGAAGCTAGAATAAATTCTCCCTTACAGCCCTTGCAGGATGTGTGATTCTGCCAACACCTTGGTTTTGGCCCAGTGACACTGATTTCAGACTTCTGCCTACAAGTATTTTGAGAGAACAAATCTCTGCTGCTTTAAGCCAACCAGGAGACTAATACACTGGGATGAACAATCCCTTCTACATGTTTCTCTCATCCTCTTGCATTCTGTCAGTGTGCTGTTTTTTCATGGAAATTTCAAAAGGCAAAAGCAGAATGGGAAAAGGCCAAGGTCTTTTCAAGTCTCTGCTTACAACAAGTTTGCTCATAGCCAGCTGATAAAAGTAAATCACATGACAGGTAACTAAGTGGTCCATAGTCAAAGTGAGAGAGCACTGAAATTTTGCAAAGTAAAGAATATGGATATGGAGTAAAAGGAAGGGTTGGGGCCATTTTTGCAATCTACCATCCATAGGTTTATTTTCACTAAATTTGATTATTATCTTTGAGCCTATCTCTGGTTAAATCCCGCTTATTTTCAGATTTTTCCCTTTCTTAATGCTTATGTTATGTTATATTACTGTGGTACAATTCTATTTTCACTATTACAGCAGTTATCCCAAAATGTTAATTTCACAGGTCCTCACTAGACTGTAATTTCATTGGGGACAAGCATGCAGTCCTTGACATCTTTATGTCTCCAGTGACTAATGTAGAACCTTGGATGGTAGTGCAAAATATGCTAGTTGAACTACTATACAAATTATACTCTGCTACATTAGACATTCCACTAATGCACTAAAAAAAAATGCTAATACCTTTATTTCAAAGGATTTTAAATAAATATAATACAACTTGTTTTTCTTTTTGCAAATAAGTTCATATAATTTTTTTTTTTTTTTTTTTTTTTTTTGCGGTACGCGGGCCTCTCACTGTTGTGGCCTCTCCCGTTGCGGAGCACAGGCTCTGGACGTGCAGGCTCAGCGGCCATGGCTCACGGGCTCAGCCGCTCCGCGGCATGCAGGATCCTCCCAGACCGGGGCTCGAACCCGTGTCCCCTGAATCGGCAGGCGGACTCTCAACCACTGCGCCACCAGGGAAACCCAGTTCATATACTTTTATACTTTTATTCTCATTTCGTATATTATGACGTGTGTTAAAATCAAAGTGGAAAATTTTTAACTACCATTTGAAAAAGCAGCACTAATTGCCATGTGATTATATTCAAACGACAAAATTACTAATATTAAAATTTTCTGTTCAGTTTATATTTTCTATCATTCTTCAATTTATTTTCCCGAGAAACTTTAGGAAACAGGTTGAAAACACTATAAAGATATTTCTGCTCACGTATATCCACTTAAACATTTACCTATTGTTGAACAAATATATTCAGGTACCTGATACTCCTGTTAAAAATGATTAATATGTTGTAACTGGTTTGATTTTTTTCATCTCTTTTAGTAACTCTGGAATGGTGAGTATAGAGTGAGCATTACTCAGACGTTTTACTTTGGTTTTGTACAAAGTGAATAGAAATATTTTGAGAGTGATCTTAACTTTAACCAGGAATGCAGGTGAAAAAATTGAATGCTAGAAAAAGTAATTAATGTTTCAAACACACACACACACCTTTCTCTTTATTTTACATGATTTCTTATTGATATTACATTTTATCCTTTTTCTGATATTGATATGTATGAGTATTTTTAATTGTAATGATAATAAATGTAATTAATTCCAGGAATATCACTTTATTGTTTTATATCTGTTTGTAATTTGATAAATATTTATGAAAAAGAAAAAGAGAAGTAGTAGCTAATATTGGCTCGAAAAATATTTTAGACACATTCGCCATCAGGTTCCCCTAAACAGCTGTGCCACTATACCTCCGTCCAAAACCACTTGTCAAGCTCTAGGCCTTAGCAACACACAGGGTGCCAACTCTGCTGGCCTGTGCCAGTCTGTGGGGGAGTTGCCTGACGCTGACTCAGATCCAGTTGGAATTGTTTTTAAAAACTCTAAAATCAGTACATTTTTATTTTAGGAAGAAAACCATACATTCCTTTCTTCTTTTTCTTTATCATATCACTTTTGAAATAATATAAACTGTCTACAATAAGAATCACAAAATGAGTGTCGTTTCTGAAATCATATTTGCCATTTTGCAGCTTCCAGACTACAAAAATCTCATAATGTCTGGAAAATTGGATCTCATCCATTCAAACATAATTATTTATCAAACTTTTTTTGGCAAAAGACTACAGTGCATCGTAGCTTAATTTGCACACATGCAAGCAATACAAACATTCTGAGTTATTGAACAATTATTAGCTGAATAGTAGTCACTGAATTCAGTTATCCCGGTCAAGCCAGTGATCTATATAGATGCAACTTCAATGAGAATAGTAGCAAGTGTCAGAATACATAGTAAGTGTAATAAATTAAAGCCCATGGTATATTAGATCTTTTGATTTCCTAAATAAATTTAAGGAGAGCACAATGAAAGTCAAAAGATCAACAACAACAAAGATACTCTGCCGATGCCTTATAAAATGTGTCTTGTCTTACAGTAATCATAAGAAAATTTTACTTGCAATCATTGCCAGCCACATCATGATAGATGTCTTAGGAAAATGAACAAACCATAAAAATAGAACAAGCATTAATCACAAAAAGTGTACCATCTATAGTCTGATGTTATCACCACCAACAACACAAAAAATAAAGTTGAAAACTTTAATTGAACAAATACTTCCAAAGTTTAAAAAGTTAACCATGAAGAAAATAAAAATATAAATTTGATTCTCTACTAAGCGTGAAATATTTCAGAATTGAAAAATGCAAAGTATTATACTACTCACATTGTGCCATGTTAGCTATTAGCGTGCTGTGATGATAAAAGAAAGAAATTATTACAGAAGATAATGCATCCCCTCCTCTGCTCTCAGTGGAGACAATTATTGAATTTTGTCTATACTGAAGTATTTATTCATAGCCCTTTTCAGACAGACAATGTGAAATTAATTTTTTTAATATTTCTGTATATAAAAATTGTGTATAACTGTAATTATCATATAGAGTTAATGTAAATAGTGTTAGCATATTTTGTGGTTCAGAGTAAATGTTGAATAAATTGTAATTATTGTTAATATTTCTAAAATTACCATTGAACTTCATTAAAATGAATGTTTTCTTTCACTAGTTAAATTGGTTGCAGTGAGATATTAACTTTTGATAGTGAACACAGATCATTGGTGTAAAATTTAATCCAGGTCACCTTAACCACTCAAAATTCACAGGTAAAGTGGGAACCTGGAAGATTTTCTGAATGGTAAATGAAAACTTTAAATTGTATTTATACATATGTAAACATATTCCCCCTTTGGTTTTCCTTTTAATAGTGTTTTACAATAATCATTGGCATGATAACTTGCAATAAGTAAAATTACGTCATTAGGCGGATATTATTGATGGCAATTTTTCTGTCGATATTGTTAATTATTAGGTTTACATTTTCCAGCATCCCTTCGGAAATTCAGTTGAGAGAATTTAATATTAATTTGGAGGATAGTCATGGGTCCCATAATTTGAACATTTTTCTTGGAAAATATTAACAAAAAAATAGAAAAAATCATATCTTCATTAAAGATAATAGATTTATGAATACAAAAGTATATACAATGTACTCATGTTCGTATTAAATTTTTTCAAATAAAATCTATTTCTACTCTATATCTTCTAATATATATGTAAAAGTATTTAATGAAAAATTGAGCATACAGAAATATTGCAGCATCTCCTTTTAAAGTATCAGGGCAAATTTAAGAATAAGCAACTTATATCTAATGCATGCTTAGGCAACACATGAAATAAAAGAAAAATTATTACAAATTAAATAAATCTCTAAGCAGGTATTTTATGGTTCTAAGATTTTTTTTTTAAAAAAATAGCAATGTTTCAAAACAAGAGATCCTTCTACAATGCCATGTGAAAACACAGTGATGGAATCTGTTAAGAGTTCACATTGCACATCTCCCTCAGATGTCTCCAAGGTGACACTAGAGTCTACCAATATTAGATAGGAGCTAGATCTATTACACATTAAATATTTTACTAAATTTAGGGTTGGCTAGGGGCCTATAAAGTTATCACTTTGTAGCCTAGTAACATGTTCATAATTAAATGCTAACTAAGGAGAAAATTGCAAATGATAAACAAATAATAGGCAGTATAAGAAAGCATGCAGAGAATCCCTCCAAAATAATTTTATGATCTTGTGTCTCTAAAAACTCTTCAAATTCTCAGTAACCCTAAAGGAGAGATTCTTCCAACTCTTACTTTAGTTCTCCCTCAGCTTGAAATGCAGAGTTGAATTATGATGTATGATGGCACTTATACCTATGAATATCCTGAATTGGAAGATAGAGAACAGAGAAAGAGAAAATTGTTAATCCCCTCATCTTTAGGAAGAAATAAAGAATTGTTTAAAAGCAGCTGGCAAGAGAAAACTCAAGTCACCTTCCGAGAAAGCAGGTTAACTGTCGTATTTGATGTGTGACTGATAAAGGGAGGAAAGGCAGAAACAAAACTGGAGGGATTTTCTGCTCAACAGGACATCTGCTATCACACTAACAAATCAAAGTATTGGGGGACATGTATGGTTTAGTAATTATTCAAATGAATTAATACCAAATGAAAATCACCAAAAGATTGACTGCTGGGCAATCTAGAGTGATATTGACAAAAATAACATTGGTTTTTTGTTTGTTATTTTTTATTGGTGATACAAAAGGGTAGTTTCATTATAGTCACAAAGAGAGTTGAAGCAGTTCTTAAGGCATAATCACTAAGAGCACACACACAAAAAGTAGATAGAGGGCTTCCCTGGTGGTGCAGTGGTTGAGAATCTGCCTGTCAATGCAGGGGACGCGAGTTCGATCCCTGGTCTGGGAAGAACCCACAAGCCACGGAACAACTAAGCCCGTGCACCACAATTACTGAGCCTGTGCTCTAGAGCCAGGGGACCACAACTACTGAGCCCGCATGACACAACTACTGAAGCCCACATGCCTAGAACCCATGCTCTGCAACAAGAGAAGCCACCACAATGCAAAGCCCGCTCACTGCAACGAAGACCCAATGCAGCCAAAAATAAATAAATAAATTTATATTAAAAAAAAATAGAACTCCACTTATGAGAAATTATACACTATTTGCATATTAATTTATGTAGCAATAATAACTGCTTTGAAATCCAGTATCTTAAGTATAGAAACATCCATATAAGGTTTGTGGAATAAAATGATGTTTGCAAGGCTTAATATTTTACAATGATTAAACACTCCCTTCTAAATAACAATTATATGATCCAACTATACAGGTACATATTCAAACTCAGTTTTAGAAATTGGAAAAAAAATAATGTATATGTAATTGTATACTTAATGATTATATAAACTGATACAAATATTTAATACATTTTATAATGTTCAAACATAGTTTTCATAATACTCAGATGTTTTAGGGTGCACAGTCACATATTTTTACTACCGTCTTTAAAAAGGCAGCTCTCCTGGCATGTTAAATCACAATATTTCATCTTTAATCTTAGCTAGCCTTAACAGATATTATCTAATTAGAAGCACAAAAGAGTCAACGATATATTTTTTTCATTGTACCACTGCTGATATTTAGTTGATTATGAAATGGTTTCACTGTAATACATTAAGTTGGCATGCAAATATTTAATATTAAAGCCTCTTTAAAAAAATAACTGTTGTCGCTTACTTAGCTTCTGTATTAATATTTCTTGCTTTCTTTCCTACTAGGCATACGGGATGATCACATTTCTCTGTCCCCTTGAAGTTTAGGGTAGTTTTAGGACTTACTTTTTCCAAAGAAAAATAAGGCAATGAAAAGTGAATCAGTTCTTGGCAGAAATACAAAAGAATTAGTAGGCAATTCTCCATGCTCTTTTCTTCGGCATGCTGATTGTGGAAATAGAGAATTCTGTATAGTGGAGACCCCATCAATATGGATTGCTGAGATGTTTCACAGAGGAGAGTTGCCCTAGAAGGACCCTCATATTCACAGCTAACTTAAGGACTGAAATGTAAACATTAATTATTAAACTACAGAAATTGGAGGGCAGGGGTTGTCAGCATGGTATAACCTAGCTTATCCTGATTCATATAATATTTTTTTCCCAATTCCCACAACTGAGTAGCCCACTCCACTAACTTCACATGTTTAAAAGTATCCTATTTCTATAGAGAAGAGATATAAAAGGCATTCATGTAAAATCTATCAGAAACATTTAGCTGCATTTAGCGCTTTGGTAAACACCATTTAAGTAACAGGCTTACTCCTAAGTTATTTATTCACAATAATGATAAGATTGGTCCTTGTTCTACAGGAACATATGTTCTAGAGAGAAGGCAGACAGAAATACAAATGAATCAATTCAATACAGTATGATCATTGAATTAATGGAAATACATACAAAGAGAGTGAAAGCAGACAGAAAGAAATCACATCCCTGCTTGAGGGAGTTAAGGAAAACTTTGCAGAGAAGAGTAAATTTGGTGACTGAACACAAAGTCTGAGCATATTCTAAACAAAGGGAATATGCAAAGGCCTGACAATGTATGAGCTCAGGACAAGTTTGTGGTTAAATATTGCCAAATAAATATAATGGAGGTATTGGGATAGATCAGACTGGACAGCTGGACCAAGCTATATCACAGTGAATCATATGTGAAGGACTTTATATGTTTATAAATGAGAAATTCTGGAAAAACATTGCATTTTAGAAAACAAAAGATGTAGAATAGAGAATGAACAGAACAATATTTTAAATGGAAAAAAATGTGGGTAGCAATATTTGAAAAATGAGGGACCTGGATGTATCTAAGATGCCTCAAAGGTTTCAAGTGGAAAAATATATGGAACTGACTGAGATGTGAGAATGTAAGAAGAAAAACTGATTTGAGGAATGGAAAGAAAACGTAGTGATTAATTCAGTTTGGGACACACTGAATTTGTATTTATGTTTCATTTGAGTAAAGATGTCTAGCAAGAGCTCAAAATAAAGTTTTTGATCTCTGATTCTTCCCACTTTCCTAAAATTGTGTAACACAAACTGGTCAAAGAAAACATATAGATTGAATTGAAAAAGTGAGGATTAAGTGGTAGGGGATAAAGGAGACAGCTAGAAATAACCTTTCTGAAATCTCACATGTTTATTTTTCTTGGTGCTTGAATCCCTCACGTGTTTCCTTAGTTTCCCTGTGAAGAATGCCTATCTTATTACTCACTAAAGCTTAAATTTTGTGAAATCAAGGGTTTTGCTTTATTTATATTTTAGAGCCTACAGAAGTTACAGCAATGTGTATAGTTAGGAATCTCAATAAATTATAGATCAGAATTTAGTCCTTACTTCAGTTATCTACATGTGTAGGCAATAGGAGAATTGTGTGGTATCAGGATTTGCTAGCATAAGAATTTAACTTAGAGAACAACTAGATACACTTAATTCCCCAGCTATGGAATCTATAACAAAGAGATTTAGTCATGTGATCAGGATTATGCAGGAGGTAGGCATATCTGAATATACTAACTGGAAGTGGCTGGCCATTGTCCTGCATTGTTCTGATATGCTCTTTTTAATCATCTTTGAAAAGTTAAGAAAACCTAAAAGTATACCTTCAAAGTATTCTTTGTTAGAAATAAATTTCTGACCCTGTAACAGCTTGGTTTAATACCACTTTTGGCCTCACAAACAAGAGAGATAATTTGTTTGGTTCCCTCCATCGTGATAAGGTCAAAAGGACTTATTAAAAGATCAATGTCCATGGTCAAATTTCTGAACCTTTAGAGAATCTGTGACATCTTGTCAGCAGAGTGCCCAAGAAGGTCTGTGTGCAATGTAACCATACGCATTCAATGAGACACAATTTCACATCGTCAGATAATAAACAAACATATCACAATTCTGATTGTAACTGAGCTCTGTCTTGGCACTCAAGTCCTGAAAAAACATTTATCTGCCCTTAAGTTTTACTGTTTATGTTTCTCCATTGAAATTCCATTCTCACTTTAACCACACCACAATACAGATTACCTGACTTCTGTGATGCTAATTGACATTCCAGAATTATTACTCAATCTTTTAGACTTTTCCTGCTTGCCTTCCATGGCCCTGGTCATAAAGACATATGGATATTTGATTTGGGTTTGGAACATTCACTTATGGTAATAATGCCAGGTCTGTTTTTATACCTGTAAATCATTTTTAGTCCCAAAACTCTATTTGGAAGCATGCTCCCCTACCTTCCACTAAAGTCTTGACCCTATTCCCAAATCAGACCCATGGTTATATATTCATTCCTGTTTTACTCCATCTGCCAACTGTCATAAAACCTTGTGCTTTACATTCAAGCAGATTTAGCATATGGTTTCCTAATGTTTATTAATTCAAGAGGCTGTTCCAAGTGAAGAGACAAACATTTCATGAAAGATCAAGGATCTGTAGAAAACTAGGCAAGTAATTGGCTTATATATCTTTGTTTCAGAATGTGTTTACTGAGAGGACTACTTACCCATTTACAGAATAATAGCACCACAGATTCAGTAGCATTAAATTGGCAAGAGATTGCTTTGTAGGTCAGGAAGTCTGTATTGTAGAGATTACCAGGATATTAAAATGACATTTGTGATCAAAAGAAAAGACAACTAAGAACATGACTAGCACAATTTACTGTGATGTGGGATGACATTATTCATAAATATTCTTAATCACAGCATGCTACCATTTCCAACGCAAGACCAAAAACATACATAGTTAATTTGGATTCATTTTATTGGCTCCCTCCATTTTGGCTTTAACTTTTAATTTACTCTTGATTGTATTTATATTTAAGTAATTTGTCATTTGCATGATTTACTAGAAAATAACTTGATTTAGACTCTATCTCATATAACCACTTTTTAAAGAAATTACACCTTTTTTCTGCTCCATACTTATAGTATTACAAATATGGTGTGAACTGTAAATGGTTTACGAATATGCTTGTAAAATATACATGTGTTTTCTTATTTTTCAAGTTACCTGATCATAGATACAGTTCTAGAGACTTTGGGCAATATTCTAATGTGAAAGTTTCTAGAATACCTGTGGAATTCTTTGAGAATGCACAGGAATCTTTAGGAATCATGGAGGATAAAATGTTTATTGAACACCAATATGTTAGTGTCATCAGAAGCTTATACCAGTTCAATAAATCTCCAATAAAAGTGGAATTTTACAAAGTTGACAATAATAGTAAACCAATAACAAGGAAAATAATAGAAAAAGAAAGAAAAGAATTTTAGGGCACTAACCATGTATAGTATGTATAATTTCCTGATTCACAGTAGTGCATTTGATACAATGATGGCTGAAGACTGATGAGATGGAAAGGATCTTGAAATTGGTGTGTGTGGATCTGTGTTCTGGGCTGAGCTCTGTCACTAATGATCTCAGTGAACTTAAGCAAGTCACTTAATCTCATAAGTTCTTCATCTTTAAAAATTGGTCAAACCATTTCTTGGATAATTTCTCTGATTATAGCCTAAATTGTGTTTCCTCAAAATTCATATGCCCATGCCCTAACCCTCAGTATTTCACAGTGTGACTGCGTTTGGAGACAAGACATTTAAAGAGTGAACTAAGATGAAATGAGTCAGTAGAGTGGGTCCTTATCCAATATGACTGGTGTCTTTATGAGAAGAGAAGATTAGCAGGGGGAGAAGGAAAGAAAGAGACAGAGAGAAGCCAGACACATGTATGCAGAGAGAAAAATGTGTGACCATACCACAAGAAGGGAGCATCTGGAAGACAAGGAGAGGGAACTCAGAAGAAATCATACCTGTTGACACCTGGGTCTTGCAGTTCTACCCTCTAGAACTGTGGGAAAATAAATTTATGTGTTTAAGGCATGCAGTCTGTGGTATTTTGTTATGGCAGCCCTAGCAAATTAATAAACCCCTTGGTCTCTAGAAATATGTAATCAAATACTCTTTGAACTATATTTCTTAACTAGATTTGGGGATAGAAAATGACATGGTGAAGATTCATTTTAGTGGCATAAATGCAAATGATTTACAGAAAGAGAAGTAAAGGCATTTACTTCAGTCCATATTTAACATATCATGGCAACATATATGTCTCCCTAATCTTGTACCTCTTGTCCAGTAGAAACCAGAGACACAAAACTAAAAGACGTTTTCTCTTTCAACAGATAAGAGAGTATTTAGTGAAACCTTCACAAAGTATAAGTTTAATGCAACCCTAATGTCTAATGTAATGAGTGATTGATTGGCACTATGATTCTAAATAACTGTAAAATGTATAACCTCTACAGAGATTATTCCATCATTGAAAGTTATCTCCATTGTGTGGCATGGCCACTTTTAATGTTTCCTCTGATATGTTTATATCAAAATGTATGTAGAAATGTTTACCTTTAATTTATTACTAAACATTTCATACAAGTGGACAATAGTAGAATATAACTTAAAGCACATTGACCATGTCAGAGTTACTCAGGAAAACAGAAGCTATGCTATTTTAACTGAGGGACATTAATTATAAGAAATTAAATTCCTTAGACTTTAAGTGTTTGTTAGAAGATTAATATTAGCATGGAACACTGAGGTAACAAAAGATAACTGTAGGAAGCATCTACCATTCTAAGGCTGAGGGAACCCTATGGAATTATCAGAACCTAAAAGACAATTACTTCTTGGTATTGCTTATACATGGACATATTTTTTTTTAATGTCAAATGCATAGAAACAGGGAGTAGAAAAGTTGTTGCCAGGGGTGTTGGGAAAATAGAGAGAAGTTGGTTAAAGCATACAAACTTTCAGCAATAAGATGAAAAAGATCTGAGGATATAAGATACATAACCCATATATCATATCATATATGTAATTACTTTACAAAAAGACCTAATTACTAAAGCAATAAAATTTAATAATTCTTTTCTACAATATCTCTTATAAATTTTAGATCATAACCTCCTAAAACACTATCAATTTGTTTAATACTCTTGACTAAGCTAATATTGTTAAAATAGAAACTCAATTTGATTTTAATGACTTTTTTTCCAAGAATAAAATAAATGTACGCTCATTATTTAGGAGTCAGTAGACTAAATCTATAGCTTCTAAAAAATGACTTTGTTATCATATGGAAATGATAATAAAATTATTTGAAAAATTAAGCTAGCAAAACAAAGCAATATACTTTTAAAAAATGAGTCAGTAAATACTAGAGGAAATTGATTTTACCAAGTTTAAAACCAGAAAGGGAGTTATTTTTTATTAAATTAAGATTGTGGAGACATTCATCTATAATTATAATTTCAGGCTAGTCTTTTTTTTGAAACAGATGTACTACAGTATTTTCAAAATTTGAAATATGTATAATATAGTCTTTAGAAAGGTATTAATAAATAATTATTTCTAAAAGTTTCTCAAATAAGGCATATCACATATTTTTGGCAACCATCTAAAAGAGATTGTATTTATTTTCTAACTATTATAAAGATTCATCTACATTCACTTTAACTTTGCCATTTTGAATATTTTGTTTCAATGTCCTGGCAGAAGAAATTACTGAAAAGAGCTATAGAAGACATTTGATGTTACACTTTTATTTGGCAAAAATGCTGTCTCCTGTGTGAATTAAAAACCAATGTCATTGTGTATTGAGTTATTTTTTAATATATTATGTGCTCTCTCTGTCTCTCAAGATTTTTTTTTTAATGACTGCAAGGACCTACATTAAAACCAAAACAATAACAAAAAAAATCTGTTCTCAGGTAGGTACAGAAACACATTTGCTTCATCATTTCTTCACTGAAAAACACCCTTTGCAGGGTACCTAGAATATTTTTCTAAGAAATAGATTTGTATAAGACTTCTCCCAGAGTGCATTATATTAATCTCAACACATTTACTAGAAAAACCGCACTATCTTATAAAGAAATGCACTTTTCATCATAAAGATAATAATAAAATATTATTGGAAAACATATGTATCACCCTATTAACTGATGAATTGAAATAAAAGACATAGTCTATAGAAGTTCACTTAATATCTATTTTATTCTTACTTGTAACCCATGAATTAAAAAAAATATATTTTTGATCATATGTAAATTAAACTTGATCTACTAATTTCAAATAATTTTAAAATAACAATACACATTCTGGTCACAAAACCTAGAATTTGAACAATATTATCTTTTGTAGCTTTGGGGGGAGGCACCCCCAAATGCTGTGGCCTCAGAGTGAGTTCTGTGATTAACATGATAGAAAAATTAATACATTCTCTATATGCCTCATGACCAAAACATTGATTTTTTTGGTCTGTTTGCAGTATGGGGAATACATATGTGGAAAAGAAAAAAAAAAAAGAAAATCCAAATGCAGCGACTGTGTGTGTGTGTTTTAATTTAAATCTCCATTTTCTTTCTCTTCTCATTTGACATAATATCTAGTAGAAATGTATTTCATAATTAGATCTCTGACCAACCAATGAAAAGCAACAAGAGAAACTGGTCACTTACAGGCCAAAGATAACTCTAAGAGGAAAGAGAAAGACAGAAAGCAAAATGAAAGAAGAAAAAATTAGAATAAAAAAAGAAGCAAAGGAGAAAGGAAAGAAGGAAGGGAGACAGAAAAAAAGAAAGTGAAAAGTGGATGACTATATTCCTTTTTCCTCTCTTTCTTTTTTTTTTTTTTTCTGGCTTTGCAAGTTAATTTGTGACAATTGATGTATACATAATTGAATGATAACTCAGAGGCAGAGCAGATTGGCAGAAGTGATCATAATCCCTAGAGACTGTGCTCCTCCTGGGTTGGTTTTGTCTCACAGTTATTCCTTTAGAGAGAAGATCCAAAGAGACTTGCTTGAGGATATTCTCACAATAGAAACCAATCCCTTTCTCTACAACTGAGCTAGGAACTAGAAAGGCAAATCTTTCTTTACATATTATTCTAGAGGAAAGTGAGATGGGGGCTGGGGATATGTGTAGTGTGTAATTAACTACTGTTAAAATAATTTAATTTTGTGCCAGTGGCTAATATTCTTATTTTGGAAGCATTTGAATTTAAATACCAAAACAATTATTAAATATTTCTACTGGTTGGAAACACACCAGTAAAGTTGCAGTCATCAAAAAATTATGTAGACATTAATAAAAATAGGTTGAACTTTTCTATAGTGCATCATATATGCTTATCACTAAACTTGAAGTCTGATTGAAAAGTAAATCTTTATTTAAGAATGTTATTATGAACTTTTCCAGTAATCATTTATTTTGATTTAATTTTTATTTGTCTTTGGAAATTTGAAAGTTTCTTCAAGAAAATAAGATAGCCGCAAAGGATTTCCCCTTTGTCCTCTTGTCACAGCTGGGTGTGGGACATTATCATAACCTGATGTATTAATCTACTTTTTAAAATATTTCAAAATTAGGTGTTACATTTTAAACAATTACTGAAAATTAAGGTCCCAGATATTTAATATTGCTATGATTCTACGTCTCAACATTAATTTTACCTTATGAGATAAATCATTTCAATATTGCCTGATAGGCCTTATATTTTGCCTTTGCATTTAATATTTTATATTGGAAAAAACAGAGTAAGCCAAATTACTGTAATTAATTGGTGAGAAAAAAAAATGTCGTCCAATCTGTACATATTGTGATAAGTAAAATGGGAAGCATTGTTAGTAAGAAATGTGCTAAAGAAAATATTTATGCATCCATTTTTTAATTCAGTTTTGAAGAACTCCAAAAACCTTATAATTTATTGGTTAAGAGAACAAAGAAGATTTAAATCTTGACTATACTATCTGTTTTGGGTTTTTTTTTAACCTTTTACATAATTACTCTAAGCCTCCGAATACTCATAATTTTAAAAAGATAACACTAATAAGAATAAAACAAATAGATAATATTTATTATCTATTTCTAAACCTGTCCAGAGAATGACTTAAATGGCAAGGATTGTGCTTCTTTTTAAGAGTGAGATTAGTAGATATTTTTATATAATATAAAAAAATTATAATGTTGATATTAATGAATAACAAGTAGAGTTATGTATAATTAATGAGATAATTTATTATTATTATTGTATAATGGCTTTCAAACTAATTTTATAACAAATATTTTCCAAGCTGTATAAAATTAGGAAGTAGAAGATTATATTTTATTACATTATATTTTTCAAACATAGATTATTTATCATCAATTTGTCATTCTTGTAATATGAATTAGTTTTGTCCAAAAACAAAAGCCTTACTTCTTTCTTCCTATCCACTCCAATTCTCTGAATGTTCACTTTTTGATTAAAATTAAAACTGGATTAAAAGCACAGATATCACAAGAGGCTGATTCTTGAGCTATTCCCTGCTGTTTCTACATCACAGATTTCTTTTTTAATTCTTCCTAGATTTAGAATAATATGTTTCCTACTTCTATTCCTCAGTGTCACTTTTTGAGTTGTCTCAATCGTAAGTCAAACAAACTGGCAGTTTTAGATTAGGGGAGGACTCTTGAGATGGAATAAGTAAACTAGGAATCTTCAGAACATCTTCTTAATCAGCTATCTTCTCCCCTTTCTATAGCTAAATGAAAGTAGCAGCTATCGACCTTTTTATGTTAGCGTGACCACCATGAGTCACACTATTAATCATTTTCATGGTGATATTTTAGCTTAAATTAATATTGTATTTTATTTTAACCTCAAGTTTCACTTGAATATCTTTTCCATTGATTATTGTTATACTATACTGTTGTGTATAAATAACTTAATAAATACAGGGATCATTGGCATATATTTCTGTATGACAGATAAAGAATTAGAATAAGCGATGTATACATTTGTTGACCACTAGTTAATATACCAAAAGGAGTTATTTCAGTGGTAAACATGACATGGTTATTTCCCAGTGAAGCATAGCATGCATAAAAGAGAGTAAAACAAGTTAGTAGGCAATTACTCTAAGTGTCTGGGAAGTAGAGATCACATAGAAGAGTCATGTCCTGTGGACACTTTCACTTACATAGCAGAGAGGGATGCAGTTGGCAGTCACCTAAAGGATTCACAAAATAAATTACACATACACTAAACTCTTAAGATAAAAATGGAGTTAGCCAGGCAAAGAAGGTGGAGAGTTTTGCTGGGATAGAAAACAGTAGGTTCAAGCTGTCAGAAGCTAGAGAAAGAGCATCACCATCAAGGAAGTGAAAAGAAATCTCTGTGGGGACATGCAGAGAAGTAGTTATGAGAAAAGATGGTGAACGTATAAGCAGGAACAGTACAAAAATGATGGTGGCAATCATGTAAATACTTTGCATTTTAGTCTCAGTTTACTGGTTTATAGATCTTTTCTTGCTTCTGGAAAAAGCTATGCATGATGCTAGTTGACAAGGACAATCAGGTTTTAGATATTCTAAAGCAGTCAAAGAGATGACACACCTATCAGATGAGTCGTTTACAGAGAAACATAGAAAATCGGCATTTATTAATGTCATTACATTTTATGCTTATTTTATATTGCTAAGGAATTTTAAAAGTAATTCATAAATTTTAAAAAGAGGATGAAAATAAACAATTTCTAGCAACTGAAGAGATAAATCTTATAGAATTTACTTGACACCTGAGTAAATCTTTTGAACTAAGGTCAAGAAAGAGAAAAGCTTGGAGAGGTCAAGGTCACTGTAGAGCATCTATCCTGACATCCATGACCACCACTTTTAGGTACAGAACATTAACTGGTATGCTATTTTCAGAGGCAGTGTAGTGAAGTAGAATACTGTCTGCATGGACTCAGAAGTTAACTGCCTGAGATCAGATGCTGACTTTGCAAAAGACTACTGGGGAGACCTAAGTTATTTAAACTCTCAGTGCTCTTTTCTGTAAGTTGGAGATAAAAATAGTACTATTACATCTTAGGATTATCGTGATAATTAAATTAATTGACATCTGCAAAAACAGTATGTGGAGTATGGAGATCAGCAGCAGTACTCCTTACTGGAGTACAGGGATGGATCTGAGTATGAAGAGAGTAGAAGTATTCACGCTTTAAAGCTGTTTATCCTATGTCATCCCTATCTAATGAGTTTTGTGTTTAAATACTTAAATACATGTATATTAAATCCTTGTGGAAAGAACAATTGAGTATGTAGATAAGGTCACCATATGCCTTATTGCCCAAACTGGAACACTTTTTAGAGTGAAAGTGGGTGTTAGTAATAATTAGGACTAAAGAATGGTGATTCTAGGACCATCTTCAAGTAGGGAAATTGTACCCTCAGAACCAGGTGGGATGTTAAATTTGTTGCTTTAAGAGCCAAAAATTCCTTGATTACATCTTTTTTGTAGGCAACTTTTACATGAAGATTTCAGTAATGACAATAATGATTGATGGCATTTATGTAATTCTTTAATGTTTTTCATATATATTACATGTTTTATTCCCAATAATAAACCCATCCAGAAGGTGATACTTTTAATTATCACTGCTTCACAGGTGAGGAAATTGATACATGATAAATATAAATAAATTTCTATGAAGTCAGGTTCACTCAGCAATGAGCATTAAAGCCAAGATTCCAATAATGGCAGTTCCGTGTCATAGCCTACATTCTTAAAGGTATGCCATAGAACCTTGAAGGAGTGGTTGTGTGGAGAATTAGGTAAGAAGTAGAATTAATATGGATTTAGATACTGATTAGGCATTGGTGGAGAGGAAGAGAGAAGAGAGTGGGTTTGGCCTTTTAAAATTCCTTCAGAAAATGTGTACATCATAATACCATCTATTCATCGATTATTAGTTAGCAGGTGTTTTCCTCTGTTCCTCCCCAAATATACGAACTTTGATTTAATAAGGTATTATCCAGAGAAATGAATGTCCTTACAATCATATTTAGTATAGAAAGAAGACATTATAGAATAATCAGTTTTGAGGTTTCAGATTAAAAATATGCTAAAATTATTATAAAACCTTGAATTTTAAATAATTATGTGACAATTGCTTTTCACTTGCTTGATTATATATTGTTCTTTTACATACATAAATAAAGATATTTTAAGGGAAAATTAAGAGACATATTTCCAAAAGTTTCCATACTAATAATTTTCTTATTCTGAATATATTTATTTTTAAATAAGAATGAAAGATAGTCATTTAAAAAACCTTTCATGATTCCAGGTTAATAAAGCAGCCATGGATAAATTATTTCAAATTTTAAGTTCAATTACAGGTCCTCTCATTTTCTTAAGGCGATTTAAAACATGGTGTTATGGATTGAGTCCCCTTAAAATTCACATGTTGAAGCCTAACCCTGAGTACCACAGAATGTAACCTTATTTGGAAATAACATTGTTGCAGATGTAATTAGCTAAGATAAGGTCATTAAGGTGGATCCTCATCCTCTGTGACTGGTGTCATTATAAAAAGAGGAGATTTAGAGACAGAGACATACATACAAGGGAGAACTATGTGAACATGAAGCCAGAAATGGAGCTGATACTTCTATAAGTCAAGGAGCACAAAAAACTGTCAGCAAACCACCAGAACCTAGCAGTGAGGCATGGAACACACTCTTCCTCAGAGTCTCAGAACAAGCCAACCCTACTGACACTTTAATCTCAGACTTCTATCCTCCAGAGTTGTGAGACAATACATTTTTCTTGTTTATTCTACCCAGTTTGTTATGGCAGACCTAGAAAACTAATCCACCTATATATATATATATATTTAATACATTTGTATACTAGTTTAAAAATATTAGTC
This sequence comes from Stenella coeruleoalba, assembly GCF_951394435.1. Lineage (NCBI taxonomy): Eukaryota > Metazoa > Chordata > Mammalia > Artiodactyla > Delphinidae > Stenella > Stenella coeruleoalba. The sequence goes on along the minus strand of NC_137150.1, from coordinate 108,197,902 downwards.
AATGTTTCTTCTGGTTTCCTCTATGTTATAAATTTTGACATGGCTTCTCTTTTCTATTTATATGTAAGTGAGATGACATATAATTAGTGTAAAACTAAGTTATATGCCTAATATTACAATGCTTTCCAAATGTTAACAGCTAAAATTCTGAAACTACCTTGTGACAACCCATTATTATTAAATGTGTTATAACTAAATAGCCATGTGGCTTTGGAGCAATAGTTTAACACTTCTGGGTCACAATTTTCTCATATTGTGTTACATAGTCTTTGAATTAAAGATCTCTATGGATCTTTTTCATTATAAACTCTATGCTTTGTAATTTTTTAAGGAACTTTACATGTTACGAAGTTAGATATACTGAGTAACCTATTCCAGTACTTCTCAATCTAACGTGCAAAAGAATTACTTGGAATTCTTGTCATAATGCAGATTCTGGGTCACTGAATATTGCGTGGTCCTGAGATTCTGCATTTCTAGAAAGCTTCTAACTGATGCCCTTGCTGCTGGTTCTGGACTATATTTGTGTAGCAAAGGGTTTTAACTTTGCCATGGTTATCAGATGAATTTTAGTCTCCACCCTCACCCGGGCTGCCATCACTAATGACATTAACACCAAAGTTTTCATTTTTAAAAAAAATCCTAGAATCAAAATTCCTTGGTATAATTAATTATAATTTTGCTAATTATGAAATAATAAATGATAACAAAACAAAAATTGTTAACCATTTATTGACTGTTTATTATGTTTTAAGCAGATCAAGCAGGATGAGGTTAGAAATATTGTTGCTAAAGTGGTTGTGCTGGGATCCAACCCTGTTCCAATTCCAGATCTCACCTCCTGAATCACTGCATATAAGAGTGTATGTGCATAGGTAGTTGCGTGTACACATATGCACATATGTATGTACGTGAGTGTGTATGTATTCATCCTCTGAGACCATTTCCGTTACCATGAGCAATTTCAATATTTAGGAACGATTTTGTGTTATTTACCCATCTCTAACTTTAACGAATTTACATGTGCATTCTTAACTGTTTGATTTCTTTTTCTCTATTATGACTTCAGCTTCTGATTGTTTCATGCTTCCTCGTTTTTTAGTTAAATTCTACTCTTTTTAACCATTATAAATTGCTAAATCCCTTGGCCTCTCCACACTCATCAGGCCAATCTAGGTTTTGCAGTCCTTTCTCCATAATCCTGCTTCAACTGTTTCCATTTTTTACAGCAACCATTCCAAAGATATGTTATAAAACATGGGTTCATTGGATCTATTTCAGGTCCAAATATCTTACTCATAAAAAGTATACTAATTATTCTGTTTATCTGTTTCTCTTTTCAAAAATTTTACACATTTTTTAAGTTAAAGATGTATCAAATAAACAACTAACAATACAAGACCCAAGGCTTATTCTAGAATGCATGAACTAGGAAGGGATATTTCCAAAATCTTTCATTCGATAGAAAAATGTATTATATAAATATTCCAGTGGGCAACCATATAACTATACTTTCACATTATAGAACCACATCTGTGGTACTAGATTCAGCTACTGTCACCACATATGGGGAAACTTAAATAAGACTATCAAATTTCAATTCAACAATGAGAATGAGCAAAGTATTGATAGGCTCAACAGCAAGGGTGATCCCTCAAACATAATGTTGAGCAAAGTAAGCGAGAGAAAATTGTCTACACTATGTGATTGCATTTTTTGACATTCATAAGCAATTCTAACTAACCTATGATTTTAGAAGTCAGGATGTTTTTTACCTTTAGGGGCACAGTGTATGGGACAAGATGCAGGTGCTACTCAACTGTGTAAAATTTCTTGGAGCTGCATTCTTCTGTCTGATGTACTTTCCTGTGTGAATATAATGTTTCAATTAAAAGTAGCTTCAAAAAAAGAAAAATGTGACAATTTACAAAATTTTAGAAGTTGGTGACTTTGAGTGTTAGCATGTTATTTTCTAAAACTTTCAAAATATTTTAATATTTCACACTAAAATATTAATCAAAACTATAGTGCATTGGCCTCATTTTGTCTTGCGCCACATTTGTCAATGTAATATTAAGATAGATGGAGATGATATGTAATATAGAATAGAATATTCTCCTGGCCATTGAGATAATTTGCACAGGAAATGGCTCCTCATCTCCTGACTGGGCATCACTACACAACATCTATCTAGTAAGAAAAGTTTGTACACTAGCTGAATGTTAAGGCTCAAGTAACTGCTGGTCCCTCCCACATCCCTCTCCTCTGATTGACAGGATGGGCTCTGGGTGCTCTTGAGAAAACAGCATTGTGTCCTCATCCTCAGACGGAGAAACTGTTTTGAGTATTGTCTCATCATTCTGAACTATCTTCTACTCTGTCATAGTGTTTGTTGCTTCTCATTCTATGGTCACTAATAATCTCGGCTGCTGCCAGCACCACAGCGACCTTTTATTCTTTCTTCTTATCTTGTTCATTATCCGCAGCTTTCCATTTGCTTTATACAAAAATTTAGTCCTCCTCCTATTCTTTTTCTTTCTCTCTCTCTCCCTTTCTCTCTTTCTCTCTCTCTCCCTCTCTCTCGCTGTCTCTCATATTTTGTCTTCATTGGTATGATGTTAGTCATCCAAAGACTTCTCTGGGTGAACTGTACAATGTATGGAGTATATGTTTTACCACGTCTAACTATTTTGTTCTTTTTTTTCTCCCACAGTTGACATTAATATCAAATTCTTCCCCTCCCTCCTTTCTTTCTTTCTGAATCTAGTAGTTTTTTCTTCTTCTCAATATGAAGGAAGAGTAAAATTTGGAACCCTGTGTATATAGATGTGTTTGTGTTGTGTGTGGTGGGTTGACTAAAATTGCCAATAGTAGCTCATATTTTGAAAAGTGTAAACGATATTCAGGTAAAAATAATAATTTAGTTGATGAAGTAATGATGACTTGTGGGGTATTTGGAGGCTTGCAAAGGGAAAAACAGTTGCAAGTCTTTTATTTTTCAAATATTAACATTTAATTAATTTCAGGCCTTAAATGAATCAGCTTCTCCAATCCCATTCAAACACAACCAATGTAGAATTTTAAATTCATTTTTTAAATTGTTTTTTTTTTAATGTAATTACTAACTGTAGTCTTCCTAAACTTTAGAAATTTCAGAAATTCTGGTCAATAAATATTGTGATGTTTCTTCTTTAATTAACTTGAATAATTTTTTTCTGGCTGTTCTTGAGCTTTTTTTTAAACTACCACATTGGTTGCTTTGAGATCTAAATATGAAGGTGTCTGAAAAACATTTAGATAGTGCCTAATGCACAATAAGAGCACTGAAAGGAATACTTATATTTTTCTTGCTTATAACTATAATAATTATTATATAAGCTGGCAAACATTATTTTTGCTCTTACTATGAGCTAAGAATATAACCTTAAAAAAATCAGTCAATGTCAATTTGTAAACCACTAATGCTAATCTTTGGAGAGTAGTTCCATGACTTGAGGCAGAAAAGACACTAGATGTATCTGGGACGTCTTGTTGTTGCCAGAAAGCAAGTATTCCTGTAAAAACATCAAGAGAGAGCTCTAAATGACTGAAGAAGCTGCTTAAATATATCTATGGATTTTAGACTTTGCAAACATGAAAGAGGAACAGCGTTAAATATTAGTAAGCCTAGTAAGCTCTTAAATAAAAAGGTAATGTGCCAAGACCTGAAGCTTCCATTGGCTTTGGTGACCACATATCATTACTACGTAGGAAGAAGCAGAGAGAGTCCAATAAATAGTTAAAAATAATAAAATAACCAATGCCTAGAAGAAAGATAACTCCACAGATAAGCTCCAATTCCCTAGGAGAGCTTAGATGATATTTCTAATTATAATGAAGCATTAAAAAAACAAATCAGGTTAATATATCATATATATAGCACAATGGGTCAGGTACTACTGTGAATGCAAATATAAAAACCTCAGTTCTGGAAAAGATCAGTGTTTCAGAAATTAAAGTCCGTAAGTAAGTCTGACATTTCATAGACCCATCATATAAAAGTGAAACTATATTTAAAAATGTATCTCATCACTCATTACTTGGTGTGGAATTAATTCAAGTCTGTTTAGTCAGAAGAGGCTTCTTTGAAAAAGGGATTTATTATTTTCAACTGTTTTCTTCCCACTCTTGAAAAACATTGCTCCACTCTCAAACAACAATTCAGTGTAGTGATGAATAGTGAAAAAAAAAATCTAGATCCCAATATTCATCATCATTAAACATTTATCAAGTACACTGTTAATTGCCAAGCTGGTGAAATGTTTAATTGTTATATCGTAAATTTCAACCACTTCCCTCCACTTGCAAGCCACCTTTATGGGCAATATCACACCTGCAAACCATGCTGTGTTGGATGGTTTAGGCAAAGATATTTTCTATCAGATGAATTTGCACCCTTGGCCACAGCTTATTGTTCAAAGTGAGTTGCAATGATTTCAAGTACCGTTATAGATTTGTAGAAATTACTGCAGTATGGGATTGAAACAATTAAATGTATAGAAAGATTAGAGAGTGACCAATTAAAATTGTGATGGAAATTAGGAGAATCAAAGAATTTAAATCAAATAGTCTTGATCTCAGTGAAGAATAAGGTTTTTTTTTATATGCAGATGATAATGATGGTACAAGTAGATACTGGATTACCAAATTTTTAAAAAACAAAGGGAAAAGAGTATTGTGCAGAGAATAATCAATGACCCAGATAAAAAGGAGGGCAAGTTGTAAGACCAAGATCTTGAATGTAACAGTAAGGGTAGAAGGAAGAACACAGAGATAAGTTTCTGAGGCAGAGAAGATATTTCCACTGGGTAGGTAGACTTTATAAAGAGGAGTGACAGTGACAATGTACAGAGAATGTTTACATGCTCTGATCTGAGGTTAAAATTTCAATCATCAAATATTACTTGAATCTAATTTCTAATCTTTAGCAAATTTAGACATCTCAATCTGGCAGCTCCACATTTTAGATTATGATTTTTCTTCCCTCAATGTCCATTCATATCATTTGTGTATTTTTCCTTGTATCTATTATTTAAGGCCTATATCAGATAACATTATATTCATTAATGTTTCTGAAAATTCTCAGCCATTAACCTTTGTTAGTATTTTAATTTATAGTTTTTGATGGTAATTTTAAAATGTAAGCTCATTGAGAGGATTTTTTTATTGTGCTGTCTCCAATACTTAGGATCACAAATGTATATTTTATGTGTACTTTGTTTACATTCAATGATTAAAGTTTTGAATAGTAAATGTTTATTAAAATTAAATTGACTCTAACATTAACTAGATTGCATACTGATCTAGTAATCTAGAGTAATATTTTCAAGAAATTCAATGTGAAATTATTTAAAAGTGAATAAAGTCATTATTAGAGAACAGGTGCAAATTTTTCTAGGAGGGAGTCATGTTGCTGATACAAGTAGTCTAAGATATTTGGCACAATAATTAAGATTCTGCATAGCTGCAAAGAAAAGCACTGAACTAAAATTAGATTTAAGATCAGGAGTAAACTATAGTAAATAATAGCTAAGTAATTTTAAAAAATGACAACTATTTTCATTTTAAAATGGTTTCATTAAAATCAGTGACATTTGCTCATTGTTCAAAAATAAAGCCTAATAATGTTGATTAAGTTTGCCTGATGTGTAAAATATTATATATACCTATAAATCTGTATAGATATATTGATGCTATATACACAGATGGTATACATGTGGGTAATTCGTTTATGTGTGTAGGCCAAATAATGCACCACCTTGAAGATTCCACACCCTAATCCCTGGAGCAAGTTAGTTACATGACAAAAGGGATTTTGCATTTGGAATAAAATTTGCAAATCAGCTGACCTTTAAATAGGTTATCTTGGATTTTCCATAGTCCCAAGTAACCACAGGGATCCTTAAAAGATGGAAGAGAGGCAGAAGAGTCAGACTGAGAGATGCTACAGGGGAGGAGGCAGAGGTCAGATGAAACTGAAAGGAAGGTCAGTTAAATGTGAAGTACAAAACAGGGGTCCCCATCCCTCACCCACAGACGGCTCCCGGGCTGCACAGCAGGAGGTGAGCAGCAGGTGAGCAAGCGAAGCTTCATCTGTATTTACAGCCACTCCCCATCGCTCGCATTACTGCCTGAACTCCGCCCCCTGTAACCATTATGATGAGTTGTATAATTATTTCATTATATATTACAATGTAAGAATAATAAAAATAAAGTTCACAATAAATCCCCCACCCACCCCCACCCCCGGTCCGTGGGAAAATTGTCTTCCACGAAACCGGTCCCTGGTGCCATAAAGGTTGGGGATGGCTGGTATAAAAGCACCTGACACACCTTTGCAGTTATGAGATGAAGAGGGCTGTCATACAGGGAATGCAGGCAGCCTCCAGAAACTGAGAAGGAGACCCAGCCAATGACCAGTAAGGAAAGAGAACCTCGGTCCCACAACTGCATAGAACTGAAATTTGCCAATAATCTGCATTAACCTGGAAGCATTTTCTTCCCCAGACCCTCCAGAAAGGAACACAGCCCTGTGGATTCCTTGATTTCAGTCTTAGGAGACTCTAAGCCAAGTCCCAGCTTGAGTTCACTGGACTTCTGAAAACTGTGAGATACTAAAAGGGTGCTATTTAAGCCACTAAACCTGTGGTAATTTGTTACGGCAGTAACAGAAAACATCTTTTAGATTTAGAGCCAAATATTTTTTATAGCACTTATAAATACAGTTATGACACTCTTAATCTCTGTTTTCTTATCATGAACTTAAAACTTCAGGGATTGTAAGATTCTATGACTGCCTAAGACAGCATATCTGATTATGAACTTTGGGAACTGTGCACAAATTTTTCAAATGTGGACAATATAAATCTAAAAAGAAGAAGTATTACAAAGTCTTGGAAGGATTGTTGAATATCATATAAAAATGCTAATTATTTTGGAATTTTAATATATATATTATCTAAGAATAGTCATATACTTGCTCTGCTTAAATGCCAAATTGTGGGCTAAACTAACAAGTGCTTTTGAACAAAATCTAAGCATAATTCACTCATTTCTTTCAAGATTACTTTTTTCTCCTTTTAATCTTATTTCTTCTCCATTTTTCTCCCTCAGTACCTATGTTTTTTCTTATTCATCATCCCATCTTGGTTTTTATTTGCGGTTTTTTATGTTTTACCTGTTTAAAATTTCATGTACAAATGTTTGGGGATTTTTTTCTGGGAAGGTAGTATAAAATATAAAAATCAATAATACATATAGTAGTCCATTTAAAAAGAATGCTTTTATTGCATGGTGAGATCAGAAAATGTTCAATAAATGCTGACTTCTGCTGTTTCAGCATATTTCAAGATCAAGTCAGGAAGAACGATACAGTTCAGCCTAAACTGAATATAAAAGGAAAGAGAATTATGTAAGGCACAACTGTTGAAATAGCTACTTTTTCCAGTATAAAAAGATAGCAAATAGTAGTTAGTCAATAGGTTTTATAAAATGAACACACTGTCCAGAGAAATAGGACTTGTCAGTGGTGATATTCTTAAGTCACAGTTGTCAGTGAGTTTTCTTAACACTTGGCATTCACCACAGCAGGTATACTATTATTGTGAAAACATTACCCAAAATTAAATTAAAAACATAATTCTTTGAACATAGCACCTATTGAAAACTATTTGTGAGATGAAGGAGAGAGCAATTTTTATTAAATACATTTAAGAAAAACAAAAGAAAGGACTTCCCTGGTGGTGTAGTGGTTAAAACTTTGAGCTCCCAATGCAGGGGGCCCAGGTTCGATCCCTGGTCAGGGAAATAGATTCCACACACACTCCACAACTAAGAGTTTGTATGCCATTACTTAGGAGCCCACAAGCTGCAACTAAGGAGCACATGTGCCTCAACTAAGGAGCTGGTGAACCACAACTAACAAGCCTGTCTGCTGCAACTAAGACCCAGTGCAACATAATTAATTAATTAATTAAATATTTAAAAAAAGAAAAACACAAGTCTCAGAGAAAAAATATTTCATTGAATCATTCTAATCTGTAACTATCTAAAAATGCTGTATATTAAGCATGTAATTCACTGTGCTAGAAGAAAACCAGCCTCTTATAATATGTGTTTTATATTTCCTTGAATTTAATGTCCTTGACATATGTTAAAACAACCCTAAGTATTTTGAATGACTTAAGTAAAGTTTTTCTTCAGACATGCCTATATAGATTCCCACATTAAATGAAACATCATTGTGAAACATCAATATATTTGAGTTGCCAAGAGAAGTCTTTGGAAGTTTACCTTTTGCAAATCTCCCAATGACTTCAGATGTGTTTGTCATTCTGAAAAGCAGTCTCTTTGTCATTATTTGGTACTTGAGAATGAATATTTAGCCAATATGAGCAATCATACCTGGATACTTAAATTCTGTAAGCAAATAGTCTTCAAACCCTTGCTTCTTTTTTATGTTTTCAAACTTCCCCACTCACATCCTCACCCTCTGTGATGTGTGATGAAATATAGATTTTATAGAGGGAGATCTCATGTAGAGACATCATAGAGATACATGAGGTAATAAGAGTTAAAATAGAGGATCTGACCTAGCCTTAAGAGTCAAAAAAAGTATCCATGAGAAAGCCATGGTTGGTTATAAAGGTGTAGAAAGTGAGTAAAAATGTGTTAGGCAAAGTGAAGAGAACCGAGTTCAAGATATTAGAAGTGTGAGATCTTGTGGAGAGATGAGTATTATTTTTTTCTCAGAAACGTTCCTGAAGCACAAAGGGTGCTTGATAAGGTAGGATGAGAGCTCCATACAGGGAAAACCATCTAAGCATTTGAAGTAATATGAATGGCCTACTTAGGTTTATAATGGTGAGAGACTGCTTCCTTGGGCAAACCATTGACCTGAAGAGTAGGAACTTCTTTTTTTCTTATTACCAATCATTATTTATATTTCAGATTTCAGTGCATGGAATAGGCCTCATTTTTTCTTTCCTTTCTCTCTTCCTTGTGGCTAGTCTGGTGAGAGAGCAGAAACTGTCATATATGTTTTCTTAGTTTTCTACACTGTGTAACAAACTACCACAAAATTAGAAGCTTAAAATAACACATATATATTATCTCACAGTTTCTTTGGGTCAGTGTTCATGCATGGCTTAGCTGTGTTCTCTGCAGAGGATCTCACATGACTGAAATGCAGGTGTCATCAAAGTCTAGCTTCTCATCTGGAGTGTTGACTAGGAAAGCTTCTACTTTGTCACACTTGTGGCTCTTGGCAGCATTCAGTTCATTGTGATTTTAAGATTCTAGAAACTAGAAAGAGCCTGCTAGCAAGATAGAATCTTATTTAAGGTAGCCTAATTATGAAAGTCCCATCCCCTTTGCCATAGTATTGGTTAGTCACAGTCCTGTCCAAATTGGAGGTCAAGGGTGGCATTGGGAGAGGTGGTGATTATATAAGAGCATTAACAGCAAGAGGTAGAGATCATGGGGCTATTTTAAAGTCTGTCTGCCACACTCCTGCTTTCTGTCTTTGTCTTTGGATGCTCTTTCCTCCTATATGTGTATCTGGATACGGCCCTGGCTGTGTACTAGATGTACAAATGCACCTGTTGCTTTCTGGTTTCATCTTCCTGACGTTTATAGTATGAAATAATTTCATGATTCATAGTGATAAGTACAGAGGCTTAGAGTTTAATGTTTGGATAAATATGGGTTGAAACTGAAACAGGCTCTTGTACAGAATTACCCCATGAAGATATTGGATCAATTTCCTGTTTGTAAATCACATATTTAATCATTTTATTGACAAAATAACAAAAGAAAGCCAAGAATGACTTTATTTAAAACAGAAACAAAATGATTTTATTTTGTTTTGTTTTGTTCACCAAAATATTTCCACACTGACAACATTGCCCAGATCATAGTCAAAGGTAAGCAAACAATTGACAAATGCTTGAATACATACATGCATAAATAAAAACAAAATGAATGGATGAATCATGCTGGTTAATATGCCTCCAAGTGGGAGAGCATGATATCAATGCCCATGCTGCTCAAAAGAGTGATCATTTCAGGTTCAGAAGCTAAAGGTCATGCCATTTGAAGTATAACACCCTTGAAAGATAATCAATGTGTTCTCTGGACATGTTTTACACTAGGAAATTACTGAATGCATTTTTTCTTCAGAAACAAATGCACATGTCATGTCTCTTTTGTTCTTTCTAAACAACAATTAAAAAAAATAAAAAATATTTCTCAGCATAAAGTTGGAAATACCTTACTAATTTGAGAATTGTCCACAAGAACCCTCCTATCAAGACTCTATTAATTTGCCAAACGTTTTTCATTTGCTCTAATGTTATAAATTACTTTGGGTACCATTTGAGAAATTTAGTTTCTAGAGCCATTCAAACAGCATTAACTTGTAAAAAATAACATTGATTTAATAAATGTACTATAAAATGAAACTAAATATTTATAAACTACAAAAATGTCATGGTTAAGTACAGTGAAAAACCCACTGGTTTTTCCTCTCATAATGTGAAGCTGTTATAAATAGTTTTCAAGTTGACCCAATAATTTTTCTTGGATTTTTTTTTTCTCATCAATGATCACATGAGGGAATATGTATAAAAGGAATTTTATTGTCACCTTTTTTTACAATAGTGGAAAACAAACAGCATAAGAGGAACGTTAGTGAGATGATCTAAAGTCCTTTTAATGCTGCAGTTGGTCCCAAGGCCATAACTGACACTCATCATTTTCTTCCTAAACCACCCATTCTAGACCCCCAGCTAGTAATTCCTCTGGTCTAAGTAACCTGCCTGTTGGAGTGACCCAGCCTCTCATCAACAAAGGATCGGGGATTCTGTGTCACAGGTTAAGTTCTTCAGAAAATAAGTTAAAGAGTTTGGGGTCTAGGATTTATATTAAGGATCAGTGATTGTGAAAGAAGGAAGAAAAAGGAGGATTAAGCAGAGGGAGAACACTATATAAGTGTGATAAAGTCTTGGTCAATCCTGCAATGTGTTCTGGGGCAAAGGTTGCCTGTTGGAGTTATTATTTGTCAGGACAAATTGGCCAGGCCTCTATACATGTGCCTCATACCATCAGAGAAAGGCTCCCCCCTGGAAGAGTGGAACCTCAAGAGAAGTGACTACACTTTTGAGCCAGCACTGAAGGAACTGACAGCTAAAGGCTGTCTGTTGACTACATTTTCTAGAACCCGGCAGAACATCCTTCCTTAAAGGGAGAACTGGGTGACACAGCAACATACCTACCATACACTAATTCCTATATTTTTAGCAGGCCACAGGCCATGGCTACTGTGAGACCATTTACAATTACAGCTGGCCAAGAGAAACTCCAGATCACCTGCATTTAAAACATATTCTTGGGGATTTCCTGGCGGTCCAACGGTTAGGGCTCTGAGTTCTACTGCCGAGGACCCGGTAAGGCCTAGGTCAGGGAACTAAGATCTCACAAGCTGCACAGCCTGGCCTAAATTAATTAATTAAACATATTCTCCCCTGCCTCTATTATATAGTGGTAGCCCTACATCATGATGGTCAGGATTAATAACCCATGTCATTATGGTAACTCACTGACAATCTCCTGAATGTCGAGGCCAAGATGTGAAGGCAATAGAAGTGGAGTATTGACTGAGAAACATCTGGACAGTAGAATTGGAATGATCATATAAGGAAGATCCAAATGACTCTAGTATCTCAATCTCCCAAACATCCCTCATGTTGAGTGAAGCAGCTCTTTTCTATCTGATGAAGTTGTTCTTGTCTTTTGGGGGAACATATTGTAATGACTTTACTAAAATGTTTAGATTTAGAACTAGAACCAGATTTTATCATTCTTTGAATAGTTGATCACAAAGTCAAATCCAGGAAAACTGCACCAAAAACTTGACAGGTAGGTAGATAGATATGACATATAGATATCTATATAGATATCAGTATCTATATCTACATCTATAACCACTAATAAAATTGTAGGAAATGTAGGTGGAAATAAATACTAACTCTATTATACCAAGAAAGGAAAAAATGACTATTTTGAACTTAACATTGTGATATATTTAACAGTTAATCTTACTCACATGTGTAGGGGAGGAAAAACTTTTTCCCTCTGCTCTCCTAGGTTCTCCAGATAGGACTCTGCAAATTAGACTGACAAGAGACAGGTCAACAAAATAAAAGAAAACACTTTACTAACTTATGCAGTGCTCATCAGTGGAAAAACTTCAATGATGAGTAACTAAAAGCAGTGGTTATAACATGAGATTATAATGGCATTTTAACAAAGGACAATAAATTTGTACAGAAGGGACAAGACAAAGGAAAAGGGATTTTAGGCTTTCAGGGGCAGTAAACTGCAGGAAGTTAAATATATGGGGAAACTAATGGAAGATAAGGGCTAGTTAGTAAGGTTTGTTTGTGTAGACTTTTTCTCAGTTCCACCTTTTCTCTGGTGATAAGGATGTTATCTCCATCCTGGTAGAGAAATGGGGGAGGGACAACTTCACAAGAGAAATGCACGTTCTGCTTTCATGCAGATAAGTGGAGGGCAGAGAGTTCATCCTGTGTCTGCATCTTCCCACTTACCTTCAGCTCAAAATAATTTTTATGTCAAAGTGACACAGTTTGGGGTGTCATGCTTGAAACCCCTTCATATGCTTTTTGCAACTACCTGAGTGTTTTTCTAATTAGTTGCTTGTTGGCTGACTGAAACCTGGACTCAATAATGGCCTATTGGGGTTGAGATCCCAACAATGCCTCAAGGTAATGCCGGCTACATAATTTGTGGAACAGTACAAAATTAAAATATGAATTCCCCTTGTTCAAAAATTAGGAAAACTGTCCTGTTAAGGGCACTAAAATATAAAACTTTTCCCTTTCTCTGTGGGCTCTCAACTTGTAGTGTTTTTTTTGCTTTGTTTTGTTTTTTGTATTTGCTGTTTGAAATTTTAAATTATTAGCATAGACTTTACATTTTATTTTTACATTGTGAAATGCCAGCTTTAAATGCAAATATAAGGGCACTCAACTCATGCAGAATCATTGAAATTTATATTTCATAGTTCATCATGCATATGCATTTCCTTTTCCCACAACAATGGATATACTGTACAATAGTAACTTAACTCCTTTTATTTCATTTCTTGACACTTGCACATTCTACCAACATTCTCTACCTTTAGATTACTGATGGGTAAGGAAAGACTGAATGGTACTATATTTCCCTTTTCTTTAATGACATCATTTTCAGTGTGAGTGGTTGGCAAACACAGGAAAGTAACACATATAAGAAAGGAAGGGTTAAGGCTCTTTGGTCATTCCTACTTTTTAGAATGTCACTGCCTTCTTTTTATATTTGGATTACATTCTAGTTTGAACAGAAAGGATTACCTCTCAGGGCTGTCAGAACCTCTGCTTACTTAATCACAGATGTAGCAAGCTTACCTATACTTGCTTTGAGTCTTATAGAATCCCATGGATTGTGGGTCACCTGGAATTCTGTGCTCATGGACCATTGTAAATGCTATATGCAAATGGAGAGGGAAGGAACAGATAATATGAATATGGTACATATATCCTTTGCTTATGTGTATGCTGCATTGTTTCTTGGGCAGCAGAACATTAAGCCAATTGTGGGGACCTTTTGAGTTCACGTCCCTGTGTGATTACACAAGTCAAGTTTTTCTGAAACTGATCCTGTCTTGGCGTGATGTAGCAGAAAAAGTTTAAAGACTTCAGACAATATAAACACTGTCATGTTTTTATCCCATAAAATATATAGCATCACACATGTATTCAAATAAAGATTAGAGAAAATACTTCACTTCATTAGGATAAATATACTGGAGAAATATATTGGTGAGGATTGTACAAGTACTTCTGGAAAACCACTGTAATGGATCTTTTCCATATGTTAGTGATGAAATGAGAGATGCAGCCATTGGAATAAGCTCTTATGGAGGCCGAAGCTAATTTAACAAGAGCAAGAAGGGCAGGGTTACTCTAATATGTATCAGGACAGAATGGTGTTCAGAAAGGTCTGATCCAGTGGCTTATTGATCATCCTTTCTTTAGGAATGAGTCAGATGTGTGATTTACCTGTATAACCAAAATAAATGATGAATAGGAAAATTAATGTTCCCTAGGACTCCAGAGCAAGACCCTTCATTTTACGTCAAATAAATCTTGACTCACTACTGTGCCCTGGTAGAGGAAACAAAGAAACTAAAAAACAATCTCTGTTTATGGAATCAGAGGTTCTGATAATGATAGACTTTTGAAAACAAGCCCGGAGTATGAGAATGTGGCGGCATACAAGAGAAGCCCCCTAAGGAGATGGCTTTTAAAGTCAAATGAACAATGACTTGACCTGTGGATATCAGTCACCTCTTCCCACAGTGTAATAGTCATGTAGGGCTGACATAACAAAGTAACACAGACTTGGAGGAGTAACAGCAGAAATTCATTTTCTCAAAATTCTGGAGGCTGGAAGTCCAAGATCAAGATGTCAGCAGGCTTCATTTCTTCTTCGGGCTTTTCCTTGGCTTGGAAATGGCTGTCTTCTCTGTCTTCCTGTGGTTTTGTCCTCTCTGTGCTTATATATCCAAATCTCCTTTTCTTATAAGTACTCATTATATGAGATTACGACCTACCTATATGACCTTCTTTTACCTTAATTACCTCTCTGTAGGTCCTATCTTCAAATAAAGTCACATTCTGAGGATGCTGTGAGGTAGGACTTCAATATATAAGTTTTGGGGAGACATAAATTAGCTCAAAACATGCAGCTATGAATTCAAGGACAAAGTAGCCATGGTGACAAGAGTATAGGTTAGGCAAGAATTCAAGAACATAGTCTCCTTTCACCAGGTCTCTGTCATGGCTACCACCATCACTGGGTGCCTTTCTTGACAGCAACAGTGAGCAATGTTGTGCATTAGAAATAATACAGTAAATGGTGTCTCCAGGATTACATCTAGTGGTATAGTGATTTCATTGGATGTTTTCCATAGAAACTGTGTTCTGAGTTATTCAATAGCCTATTCAGTACTTAGTTACTGTGCTTACTGTGAGCATAACCTCAGGAGTTGGATTTTTAGTCCTATATCCTAAGAACCAGTGGATGATATGCTGTTTTCCCCAGAGCCAGAATACATGAGTCCAGAAACTAAAGAGTAGAATTGGAGGTGGTCTATATCACTATTACAACCAAAAACCACTTGTAAAATGCTTATTCTCTGACCTCAAATACTGAACTCTGCTGGTTTAAGAGGCTCTGTGCGTTTAAGAATTCTGACCTCGAAACTGAGCTTTCCTAGTTTAAGAGGTTTTACTGGTAACCAAGGGCGTAATCCCTCTACCAGGGGTTATAAGAACTTTTCTATTAAATTGGAAGTTAAGATTTTCACCTTGCCTTTTGTGTCCTAATGATACAAGATTAAACAAACAAAATAACATTTATCCTGTATAGTATTAAAAAAGGAATCTGAAGACCTAGTAATCTAGAAATGTAGTTTCAGTTTTAAATAATGTAATGTGTGATCAAATCATCTTCCCTAATTATACCTAAATGGACATATTTCAAGGGGAAAAATAGCAAAAATAAGTCTGGTTTGTTTAATTATTAATGCAAATTAGGTTATATGACAAACACTTTCCATAACTCAAAAGAGCTAAGTCTGCATTTCTGAATTTAGTGAAAAATATACAGAAAGGACATAAAAAGATAAACATATTTTCATCAAACATGATATTCTTAAAGATATTTTAAAATCAACATTTTTTTTTCAATTTGCAGAAACCTTCTTGTGTATGACAGCTTTAAAAATGTGCCTGTAAATGAAAGGGTAACAAACAAAATTAATAGTCACTTGATAAGTCTAAGTAAATCCTGCTTTGTTACACTTCCCAGAAACTGTGAAAGTAAGTGACTCAAATGATTGGGTTTTCAAATATTTTGTGATTTATTTGGTTTCCAATTCTTTAATTTTGACAAAGCTAAAATAATGCCTAAATATATCGTTAGCAAAAATGATTGAAAGTTATTTTCAATATTGGACATGATGTGACTTTTATCATATAATTCTGAGGAAATACAAAATATTGAGTGTCCTATTAAAAACTCCCCAAATTCCCATATACTTTTTAATAAAATAAAATTTTCCAAGTGTTTAAATCAATAAGATGAACATAGAAATAGAATCCTATATCACTCTGTCATAATTGAAATTAATCCATGGATAGATGAGACAATGTATTAAAGAGAGTCATCATCTCATTAAGTGATTTTAAATACAATATTAAACTTTATACTTCAAAACTGCATATCAAAGTGTGAAATATATTTATATTATTTTGAGTAACTAATAATTTTTCCAGAAAAATATTTTAATATGTGTTTAACTTAAACTTTCAAAAATGATTTTTAATTTATCTACATATCTATGGCTGAGAATTATAATAGGATAATCAATAAAAGACTTTCCAGAGTAAGTAAGTAATATATTAGATTAGGATAAAATTTTGTTCAGGAAGTGGAATAGAAAGAAAGAGGAGAAGAAACATGAAGAAAACATTTAATTACTTTTTACTTGTAAAAAAAATGCTTAGTGATGTAATTTTTCAAGGGATGATGATAAATATTGAATGTATATGGCATTTAGACTCCAAAGGATATATTTTTAAAGTATTGGATTATTTTTAAAGGTCAATATTTAACATACTATTTACTATATAATGAAGTATTACTCAGCCATAAAAAAGAATGAAGTGATGTCATTTGCAGCAACACAGATGGACCTAGAGATGATCATACTGAGTGACGTAAGCCAGACAAAGGTAAATATCATATGATATCACTTATATGTGGAACTTAAAACAAGGATACAAATGAACTTATTAACAAAACAGAAATAGACTCACAGACATAGAAAACAAACTTATGATTACCAAAGGGGAGGGCTGGGGAGGGATAAATTAGGAGTTTGGGATTAAAATATACACACTTCTATATTTAAAATAGACAACCAACAAGGTCCTACTATATAGCACAGGGAACTATACTCAGTATCTTATAATAACCTATAATGGAAGAGAAAGTAAAAAAAGAATATATATATATTTATATATATGTATACCTGAATCACTTTACTATATACCTGAAACTAACACATTGTAAATCAACTATATTTCAATAAAAATTTAAAATAAAGTGCTATTTATTTTGTAACTTTTAAAATTATCACATCAACAAATTTGTAGATTATTTAAGAAGAAAGGGAGGAACAAGCACTGGAATTTCAAATAGGGCACTAGAGACATAAGAGTAAAATAAAGTGCATGTAGTATTCTGAAAGTCAAATTCAGAGTTTCATAAAGCAAGGAATTTCCAATAATGTCAAATACTGTTGAGAAGCTAAATAGGAAGAAGACAGAAAACCAGTCATTGATTTGACCAAAAAATGGGTTAATGGTGGCCTTCATAAGAGCTGTACATTTCAATGTTAGATGATTTAGAATGTCCTGGCAACCTAACTATATAGAGCACTGAATTAAAATTAGAAACAAATGGAGACAATTGGCAGGCACAACTTTTTGAGGCCCTGGGGAGAGGAATAGAAATGAGTACATGGGGTTATGGAATTTTCCTTAGGTGGGTGAAGGTCAATAAAGAATGTTATATGAAAATGGTAATTTTATGACAATAATGATGGTAATTATTCTGTAGAAGGAAAGAAAGTGGTGCTAAAGGAGAAAATTGATACAAGTGTGAGATTGAGGAATTTTTGTTTGATTGCTTTTGCTTTTGTTGTATTTTCCTTTTACTGGACATATGGGATGGGATCTAGGGTATAAAGAGAGAAGTTTTCTTCAAATTGGGACAAGCACTTATTATCCTATCCTACTAGGAGCGAAAGCATAGTGTGTGATTTCAGGTACATACAGGAAAGTGAGTGAATTGACAAGGGTAACAGCAGAGAGTAATGGGGGAGTTGAATTGGAGGAGATGTGACCAACAGGGGATGTTACAAAACAGAAATTCAGAAAGTGATTTTACAAAAGAAGTATATAGTATGATTGTCTGGCAGTGGTAATAACTATTTGACATTTTCATCATAATTTTTAAATACTTAACACTTTGTGTGATTGTCTCCAAGAATATTCCATGGCTGTAAAAAGACAGATTAATATGTCAGAGAGGAGAGGGGTAATGGAGTTAACTTTATTTTCCAGTCAGTTATAGAGGATGAAAATTAGATCTATGCTGGGTCCAGAAGAAAGGGGAACATAATGCTGGTGAAGTATACTTTACATAACACAGATTCACCCACTCTAAGTGTACAATTCAATAATTTTTTTGTAAATTAACCAATTTGTGCAACCATCACCACCAGTTTTAGAACATTCCTATAACTCCAATAAGATTCTAACAGCCCCTTTACAGTTAATCCTCATTCCCACCTCCATCCCCAGGAAACCACTAATCTTATATCCATATCTAAAGATTTATTTCTTTTGAACTTTTCTTATAAAGGAAATAATATAATCTGTGGTCTTTGGGGTCTTGCTATTTTAACTTAGCAAAATGCTTTCAAAGTTCCCCCAGGTGGTAGCATGTAACAATACTTTATTTCTTTTATATGTCAAATAGTATTCCATTGTATGGATATACCAAATTTTGTTTATCCATCTACCAGTTGACGGATATTTGGGCTAGTTCCACATTTTGACTACAATGGATAAAAAGGGAAATATTCAAAATCAATAATTTTGGACATTCATAGTAATGATAAGTCATAAATATGAACAATTGTTTTAGGGGTTTATGACTTTATTAAAGAAAGATCATTGTCCTGGATAAGGAGGTAAATCATCAATTATGAGAAGAGTAGTGGAGGAGAAAGACAAGCTGAGTGAGGTCGTGAAGTTATCAGTGAAAGTCAGTAAATGATAATAAAGGGATGAAATGCAGTGAACTTTGATGACCTTCACTTAACATGGACTATACATTAAGAAGGAAGGAAGTGAGGCAACTGGCAAGCAGCAATATGAAACAAAGGTTTTATTTATATTTCCTTAATGCCATTTGGTACATATGAGAGGAGGAAATTAATAGTCTCTACTTAAGAATGTTGTAGAAGAAGTAGCGTATTCAGGGAGAACTAGATTTAAATTAGAGCAAAAACATTATTGGGCAGCAGAAGGAGATTTTATTTAGAAATGATACAGTGGAACAATTTGGAAGTTGGGGAGAAATGGGAATGGGACCAATTCAGGGCAATGTTTCCCATAATTCATATTAGTGTCAAAGTCCCATTTATAATAAATATTATGCAACTCCATTTTAATATTGTGAAATGAAATTCAAAGAAAATATAAACAACTTAAAACACACTTTAAAAAAAATCAAGGCAGTGTCCTAGGTTTAATATGGATAAATAAAAGGAAATGTGTGTCAATATATTAAATAATGTGTGTCAATATATATTCAAACATGACTACTGCGAGATATATTAACATAGTCAGAAGCTTGCATTTCTACTTAGAATTATCCTGAAGGAAATGAAAATGTGGACAGCTAGTGGTACACTGCACTGACAACTCAAACACCATGACAGGCAATTGCTGAACCAATTTTCCAATATGGTGAACAGTTGTGGTGAAATTCCATGTTTTTAAAAAATGCAGTCTTCCCTTGATTTTCATGGTTAAATCCTGGAAAACAAATTATACAATATTGAAAACATACAAAGTTCTTTATATTTATATGTGAAAGATAATTAAGGTACAAATTTATGGATATCTTGAATGTCACAGGTAGCTATGAAATCAAATTATACCTGTTGTTTCTAAATGCAGACCATTAAATACCACTAGTTACCTCCTCTCCACAATCATTGTGCAAAGAAAAATACAGTTTCTGAAGAAGGGACAAGTACATATTTAGTGCTAGTAATTCAAGGGAATATGCAGAGTAGCATGGGAATTAGTACTCATAAATGAGGGATTATTTTTTACACTTTTATGTTAAATAGTAAAAGAGAAAACAAAACTTTACTTCTAGCTACATGTTCCATTTTCTCTGATAGGCAGTTAACTAAAAGGAACTTTCTCTATCTCATTTAAATTCCTGTGATACTATAGTGCCCCTTTAATATTCGTGCAGTTGTCTCCAGCATATCTGGTTAACCACTTTGTCTATGCTTTAAATTTTTTTCAAAAATCTAGATAATCCAATGGGAAAAGTGAGGTCCAATGAGGCTATCTAAATTCTCATATGTAGATACTGCATATTATTAACAGAACCAAGACAAATAAAGGACTTTTTGTCTCTACTTATTTTTTCCTCTGTGAGGAAAAACTACGGAGGACTGGAAAGACTGTATATGAAATTCTGTTATTTGCACCCATTTTTTTTCTCCTGTTGAAAGCATTAACAATAATGTTTGGATTAATATGGTGAAGATAACATCGTTCACAACCTTACAGGTCATACATAGATATTTTCCAATATTTAACTACAATTCTAAAGAATGTACAGGAAACTAGAAAATTTTCATATTTCATAGACAATATTCAATACAGGTTTCAGAAATATAGATGTTCTCACATATCAATATTTACTTAGGAGATAGTGATCATTTTATTTTCATTATAATCTATAATGTTTAAAAATACTATACAGTTTCTGATTAACCTAAAAGCATTGACAAGTTTCCAGGCTTAAAATTGACACTCGTTTGTGATTACTTTTGTACTCAACGTGAAAGGAGTGACCAGATAAACTTAGGGTTTTAAATCTTCATATACAGACAAATATTCCACTGCAAAAGAATCTTTAGTTAACATATTTTAGGTTTAGCATGTATTAAGTCAAAGAAGGCAGAACACGTTTTCCTAATTAACTTTCCCCAAAGTTTATTTCAATCACGATGTTTAAATTTTAATTACATTGTTTTATTTCCATATATGAATGTTCAATCTATGTAGATGAATATGAATGTGTAACATTATTTTAAATAGCTTGAAAAAATATAATTCAAAACATCTGATGTGCAACCAGTTTGAATAATGAATGACTTTAGAGTGATTTTTTTTTTCCCTAGGAGAACTTAAAGTGAATGCTATTATATTAAATATGCTAAAGTTATTTCAAATAATTAACAAAGAGAAATATTTTAATTGTTACCTATTTAAAAAGATTATCTTAAACAATGAGATCAGCCATATCATATAACTGAAACCACTGCATAAGCTACCATATCATCCTCAAAAATACACTAGAACTCAATTTGAAAGCAAATAGCATTATGCAAATTTTAAAACTGAAACAATATATGAACAATTTTACATCAGACATAAATACTGAGAAATTATTTGGAATGTGGTTTTGGGATTTTTATTAGATGAAATTTATTTCCTTTCCTTCAAAGTATCTTGTAAAGTACAAAACTATATATTTGATTCTTTAAATTTTAATACAAATCCAAAGTCTACCACAGTAAACTGATAGAGAAAGTGTGGAAATTATACACTACTTGTTCAGCAATCTTTAGTTGTTCCACAGGTTCATTTTTTACTTTCCCTGGAGGAACACACCATTATATTTTCTAAGTCTTTAAGATGTAATGATCTTCCATTTTTAACCTGTTGCCAGTTATCAGCCCCACCGAAGCTATCTGAACATGTGGTTAGTGCACAGATTAATAGCATTGCCCAACTGTTTTCCATTTCATTCAGTGTTCTAGAGTCCAAAACAGAACCAGTCTTGAATTGAATTACTCATAAATTGCTTATTAAGGTGCTAACATTACACTGTTACTGCTTCCTCATATTCCAGGGGCCTTCAGAGCTATCGACCGTGGCATTTTATTATTATACCTGCTCTCCATTTTAGGTCTGCTGTGGAATAACAGTGATACTTCTCTAATTGGTTTTAGCTCCTTAAATATGGTTGGCTTCACATCCTCTCCATCTGCTGCTCCTTTTTTCATCCCTTCGTGTTTAGTTCTTGACCATTTCATATTCATAAAAGTTTTATATTTTAAAATTGCCAAAATATTGCTTGCAACCACCTACAACTTTATCATTAAAATATAAAAAACTGTTCAACCAGCAGACATTGCTCCATTATGCACTGGTGTTTGAATAACTACTTTTTAAAATAACAAGGGCATTTCATGGTTATAATTCAAGTCTTAAATAAAGTATTTAGTGTGGAAACGTTTTCTGAATGCCATACTTATTCAGTATATTACCTACATGTATAAAAAATGGAATTTTAAGCATATTATAAGAATAATTGGTTTGAACTGATGAACAATCTTATTTTTTACATGTAACAACGTCTTTAATTTTCATATATTAACTTTCTCAATGAATAAAATGTAGCTTCATATTCAAAATAATTTTTTCATGATCAAAAAGTAGAAATGATGACTCAGTACTGCCATTATCAGCATATTAATTTACCCAAATTAAGTTTAGGATAGACATTTTTATTAGTTGTTTTAAATAAAATAATAACTCCTGCCTCCCTATTAACTCTTCTCAGTGACCTGGAATCCTTAGTATTTTTAAGTTCTGACTGAACAACTTTGAAAAAATACATCTTAGAACATCAAAACCATTTTTCCAACAGGAGACAGAATATCTGCCTCTTTATTAACCCTTTAACTGAATAAAACTACTGAAATGCATGTAGTCATGTTACCTAGAAGAATGGACTACACGACTGATTATATGTCTTATCTTCATTGGTTTAGAAATTAAAATTTGAATTTCACAACTGAAGGACTTTGCATGTTTTACCTGGCAAACTTCTACAATTTCTTAGCATATTGTTTTATACTTTAGTACTGTATATTAATCTTATTTAGGTATATTCTTTCTCTCAGTGTGTTACTATTTTATGGTCATCTCTCAGAAGTACATCTAAATGTTTCATTTATTTTCTCACTTTATAATGTTGCAGTAAATGTATTTTGCTTTAATTAAGAATTTGCTTTATTCAAGTATCCCTGCAATTAATTTGGCGAAGATGAATCATGTAAAACACCTTTCCTAAGTTAGCATAAAATCAACTTGATATAGCATGCCATTATATTTGTCAGTATGCCTGCTTCATCTCTTATATTTCAGTGCTCCTTGTTTCTGTGTCACTGGAATCATTTTACAAGGTCAAGATACTTCACACCAAGAAATTTTTTCCATAATTTTTTGGATGTTTTCTGCAGGATTACATATCAATGCCACTATTTTTTCTATATCAATAACATCTTCTCTGATTCTCTTATGCTATTTCTGGCTACATATCATCTCTTTCACCATTACTATTTTTTCTTTAACCATTAACTTGAAAAACATCAGAAGGCTTGTAGTATAGTGAACATTATTCTGAACTCTTTTTATTTCCTTTTTTTCAGAGTATAGGGGGCTTAGTTAATACACAATATCCTCCCCTGTCTTCTAAGAGTCATTCATTTTTTTACCCATTCATTGTTTTGTTAATTCATTTATTCATTCATTTACAAATCCAAAATGAATTGAATTAGAGCAACATAAATTTAAAATAATAAAAGCAGTCTGCATCACATATTTTCTCTGAAATTTTCACTCCATATATTGTCTCTATAATTCTCAATAAGTCTTGGCTCTTTAAGGTTTGTCCTAGAATCATGTATATTCATATATTTTATAAGTTCTTCCATCAATAAATCTTGGCAATCATGTCTTTGATAAATCTTGATCTCTCACCAACTCATATTTGACATTAGCTATCTTGTTTCTCTTATTTCCATCATTTAATTTTTCATTTCACACCAAACCCTAACATAGCTAGCTAGGATTTTCTTTCTCAAATGTACTCCCTCACTTTCCGTTGAGGAGCTAGATTGATTTCCTCTCTGCAAATTCTTTTTTCTCTTGGACTCAAGATAACTGTTAGATCTCTTCTATATATTCCTCCTTAATTTAATTTATACTACATGCCACCCCACTAGATAAATCAAATTATCTACATGAAACCAATACACATTTAATTTCACTCATATTCTTTTCTTGCTTCCAAACATACATGTAGTGAAACCCTAAAGATACAGTTTGTAGAAATTGGTTATTCTCCTACATATAAAATTATGGCAGGTTGTAATATTGATGATCTAATTCCTTTATTTTTGTCTGTTTTTTCTTCACTCTTCCTTTTCCAGTGAGTTAGCAGCACCCATCATTCCTTTAAAGAGAAGTAAGATTTTATATCAGTAATGTAAAAACAAATAAACATTTAATCTTTTAATATTTATTTAATATTTAATCTCCTTATTTAATATTTAATCTCCTCCTCCCGGCAGGAGGGAGTTGCTTGTGTGTAGAGCAATCCTGGTGGACCACCTACCCATTGAAATAAACAGCCTATTTTATCTGCTTTGAGGAACAGATATTTAAGTCACTGATGGATTAGGGCTCCTTAAAAGGGACTGAATTTGGTGCATCAAAACAGGAAAAGTCAAATTCTAGTTTGGGGTCTATCTGAATGATCCTGAGAAAATTACCTTACTTTTCTGTATTCTTAGTTTCCGCAACTGTAAAATAGAACAATAATGATAAGAATGTCTACTCTTAGAGTTATTGTGAGAAATAAAGTGATGATATACTTAAAGAGCTAAGGTAAATTCTTGATACATAGTCTTAAATAAATTAAGGCAATCTAAATGTGCTTTGATTAATAACATTTTTAAAGAAATATTTTTGTCAACAATTAACTATTTCTGTATAATTTCTGGTGCCTATTTTTCCCAAAATGAACATTAAATTAAAAGCTGTGTGTTTTACTGATTATTTACTACTTTAAATCTCATACATCCCACTTTTGACTTCAGAATCCAGGTACTTTTCTTTTGGTTGTGATTTGACAGTGCCTTCATAAGGCTGTGCCATGTAAAATACTGCTTTCTTCTTTTATTCCACAAAATAGGGAAGGCTGTAGGAATCTGATCAACACTTTCACATGCACAGCCCCTAAGTTCCAGGATGGTAGGGGAGGGTGGGAAATAATTTTTGGTTACTGGGGAATGAAAACTAATGCTTCTCCCTTTCCTCTCTCAGATAAGCACCTCTGAAATAAATATTTCAAAAAGATCCCCAGAAGTTACTGTGGGATCCAGCACTAGTCAGGAGTTGCCTACCCTATTGTTGGATTTCCCACCTTCCTTATTTTACTATCCCTGGAACCCACACACACAACTCTTGGTCCTCCCTTCTGCTCTCTGGGATCAACCTCCAAATAAACTCTATACATGAAAGATGGCCTTAGGCATAAGTAAATCTGAGCTATGACAAGCTGCTAAACCCCTGCCTAGGTAACTGAAATAATTTATCGTGCAGATTCTAATATTAATTTGTACCTTACATTATTTAAACACCCTTTGTAATGATGTTTTAATGTTTCAGATAGTAATGTTTTGTTCTCAGCAAGATTTTTTTTTTAACATCTTTATTGGAGTATAATTGCTTTACAATGGTGTGTTAGTTTCTGCTTTTTAACAAAGTGAATCATCTATACATATACATATATACCCATATTTCTTGCCTCTTGTGTCTCCCTCCCTCCCACACTCCCTATCCCACCCCTCTAGGTGGTCACAAAGCACTGAGCTGATCTCCCTGTGCTACGCGGCTGCTTCCCACTAGCTATCTATTTTACGTATGGTAGTGTATATATGTCCATGCCACTCTCTCACTTTGTTCTCTCACTTTGTTCCACTCTCTCACTTTGGTAGTGTATCTATGTCCATGCCACTCTCTCACTTTGTTCCAGGTAGTGTATATATGTCCATGCCACTCTCTCACTTTGTTACCCTACCCCCTCCCCATATCCTCAAGTCAATTCTCAGCAAGATTTTGAAATTCTTAAATGTGGGGATTTTATTTTCAATGAGCACTGGTAATATTTCAAAACTGTATATACTGATCTGAAAATGACTTTCTACCAACCGATTCTTAGAAATAGGAAACCACTTCAAAATGGTTGCAATCTCATAAGGTAGCCAAGACAAGGCCACAGTTGCATAACCTCAACAATATCTCCAGATGCACCTCTGCTGCCTGCCAGTATTCAATTGAGAAAGGGAGCCAACAGAGGTGACACCAAAGAGTTAGCCATGGGTCCCGATGCTTTGAATTGAACATACATTCAGACTTTGACATCTGGTTCCTACTTTTGCCAAATGTGCCTTGTTTGTATCCACAGCTGTTAAATGCGTTTGCTGAAAAGTGATAGACCAGGGAAAAGAAAGAGATTGGCAAGAGATATGCCAGCTTCTGTGGAAGGCAGTGTCAAGTCAATATGCAGTTTGCTCACAGATAATTATTTGCTTTAGAAATCCAGTGTCATTTATGAGAATAACTGTGGTATGTGGTGAACAGAAACCTCATGTTATAGCAGTGTTCTTTATACTTCACTGTAAAGTAGGAATTTATAATTGTGAGAACTGATCAACACCTAAAGAGCAGATATGTCTTCATTTACTACAAATAATATAAACTGACTGTTTAGATTGAATTATTAAAAGCAGGGATTTATATAATTCTCTGATTTGGGGCATTTCCAAACATATTAGCAAATAAAGTGCCTTTCTGGTGAAAGTGGAAGGTTAAAGCTATTATATATTAGAATAATTGGCATGATTAAATTAAATTAATTTAGAAAAATAGTATAATTTGTTATGAAAAGGTGGAGTAGGTAAGTTTGACAATGTACTCAAACAAGTCATATTAGTACTTATTTATTTATTTAGTTAGTTTTAGTTTTAGTTTTGAAAAAAATTATTGATGCACCATATCAGGGGGCAGAGTAAAATTAATTGCAGTTGGATAATTTGCATAGTGTGTGTAGTGTGATAAAAATTATAGTTTATCTACGAGGTAGTCAATTTTTACTTGTCATTTCAGACCAATGACTGTTGATTAAATTTCAAAAGCACCTCCCTTTACTCTGACGCCCTACATTAGTTTACATTACACATATCACGCACTTTTCATGTCCTATCTCCAGTATCCAAGTCCCCTTAGAGTACCCTGCTGAACTCAAGGAATACAGGAGTGGATAAATGAATTTATGAATCACTGTCCTTTTTATCTTATTTATCTTAATGACTTGACCATTGGGGATTAAGACATTAGGTAGATTTTTATAGTTGAAAAAAGCAACCTTAGAGATTCAAACCACTTTTCCATCTTAGAAAATAGGCCTAGAAGTTCTAAATATTCTCAGAATCATAGTCTTCCTTCCTAAACGTCACGACCTTCTTATTCCAAAACTTGTTTCAAAAGGACATATGGGAAAAGAAATTCACTTTGCTCATGATAAAGGGAGAGTCCTGCTGCTCTTGTGATAAAAGAAAAAACTACTTTTCATAACTTTCCTCTTCCTTTGTGATTAAAGTATCTCTTATGATCATAGAAAAGTTTCTCCTCCTCTTGTGACAATAAAAACTAATGACAAGTTTCCTGATAATAAAAAGAGAACATTTTTCTTCACCTACATCCTTCTTCAGAAGTTAACACATAGGTGATAAGTCTAAACCGACATTCTGTTTCAGTATATTCTAAAAGAACTGTCAGTCCCACAGATAAGTTTATTTGGGGTAACTAGGCTGATATTGAACATCCTGTACAATTAAAAAAACTTGGCCAAGATTAGATTTGATGTTTCTACTAACTGTTGAGGTCAACATGCTGCCAGGCACAGGCAGTAGACCGTGTTCATTGCCTCTTAGTCCAACTACCTCTTTTTTAGTGCATGAATTGTGTGTGTGTGTGTGTGTGTGTGTGTGTGTTTTGCCTACCTATAGATCATTGTAAGTGTAGTATCTTCCAAATGATTTTATGGTGATCTTTAAAAACATTTCATGAATAGAGTGATGGCACCTAATGATATCCAGGCACACACAGATAGGAAGTACATAAAAAATATGCTAAAAATCAGAGGGGCAAAAGTGGCATAGCTTAATTTAAAGGTAAAGTTTAAATTATCAGCTCCAGCGCTTTCCTTTGCAGTTAACAAAACCCCAACTAAACTTTTCTAAACAATATAAAGTTTTAATGGTCATGTAACTGAAAATGGACATTTAGATTGGGCTTCAGGGCTCCAGTTCCCACTTTGAGAGGGTCTCTGTCTCGCTCAAATTTGAGCTGTGTCCTGGGTTCCTTCAGGATTGGCAATATGCTGTCACCAGTTACAAGCTACATGCTTCCTCCTTCATGCCTACGGGCAAACAAATAATTGTTTTCTATAAGTCAACAAAATCCTGAACCTTGATCTTATTCGATCAACTGAAACCAATCATTGTAGCCAGTGTAATATCAGATGATTGGTTTAATTAAATGACTTAACCTGGATTATTTCTCACTCCAGATATAACCATCATTGTAATGGAGGTTTGATTTATAATGCTTGACCTAACTAATAGTATCAGTGGAACAGAATGGTTGATTTTCTAAAATTTGGTTAATGTGAAGAGGGAGGTGTATATTGGGTATGCGATGATTTTCTCTCCCTAACATTTACAAAAACAAAAACGGTGTTAGTTAATGTTTAGAAACACACTAAATGTGAGTTTTCAGATTTAACTTCTTTGTGTCTATAAAATATTTATTACTGTAATTTACACTTAATTTACTTTAAAGTATAATGCATTTTACATGTGTAATTCTAACATTGTGGGAGTTTTAATTATTATAATTTATATTTTGTAAATATTAAGTCAAAGGCAATAAAATCATTATTAGATCTTGGGTAAAAAAATATACAGAATAAAATGTCTGTTCAGATAACAACACTAAACTTCCAGTAGCTTTTCTCATTACTCACCTTCTAGGAGAAAATCAGGAGATATTATATATACATGTATTTTTTATATATATATATATATATATATATATATATATATATACACACACACACACAATTATGTATATATATATACACACAATTATATATATATATGTATCTGCATATCATGCACACATACACACAAACATATATGTATATGTGTAGGTATGCATATATATGGTGTATGCATATATATGTGTATGCATATACATATTAATATATATAAGCAAGTGACAGGGAATATACACCAATGAATTCATTACTTTCTAGTCATTTTCAGTAAGTGTCAGTCTCTATTTTTCAGAGAAAAAATATATACTTGAGGGATTATGAATTTTAGACATATTAAATGCTCTAACTGGAACCCCTACCACTGTTTGCTATGCAGTGCTGGTTGTTAAGACCATAAGTCTTGGCATATAATATTAAGGACAGGGTTGGAGCTGTCTGATTTGAAGCATATAAAGTCTTAACTGTCACAGATAATGTCACCCCAAATTATTATTTTCATTTCAACACAGATTATAGGACAGGAAGACATAAATGGAAATCAAAAAATAAACTCAGCACATATTTCAGAAAGCACCTTTTCACGTACAGAATGATAAATGCTTAGAAGAGCCTGCAGGCAAAGTTGTTGAGTCAAAAAGCAGGAATGTCATTCAAGAAACAATTAGATGCCATCCTTGGGGAAATGGAGTACTAAAAAGGATATGCCTTGATGGACAAAATGACCTTTATTCTCTCTCCAAAAATCTCTCATGTTCTTATAATTCTAATCGAGAAAAATATTTCAGCAATTTGGCCTCCAGCAATGTCAATTCTTATTTGAATTATTCACCTCACCAGTTCACTGCTGAGGAAGAACCTTTCTCTTAGTGCTACAAAGATTGCATATTGACCAGATGTAATCTCACAATTGTTGTTCATAAGCACTTTATTCACAAGGACACTTTAGGTCAGATACTTTAAAGTGGTTGATTATAGAAGGCTGTTTTAAATCCACTGTGATTGCAAACTGGCCCAAACTGGAGAAGAGAGGTTCAATTATCTTCATTAATTATAGAAGGCATGAAGATTATTTAAAATATTTTCTTGGCCAAACATTTCAACATATAGTTGGTTCTTGAGGAATGAAGTGTATATACATGATTGTTTCTTAATTATTTTGGTTAGGTTAAAAGGCTATCTCTAACTACAGACTTCATTTCAATAAAATATTATGGAAATAAAAATAAGAAAATAGGGATCTTAAAAGAGGTTAATTACAGTTTATCTAAAACACATGCACTCAATAATCGCACGCTTTAGAAAGCTAGCCGTTGGTACTGAAGAAATGTAATATGCAAAATGTACTTGGTACATTCGAGTAAAGTTGGAGAAATGAGCTATCTACAGTCTTATGATTCTCGATAGATTTAGCTGAACACAGAATTCTTAAGAACCCAGAGACATTGTGAAAACCACATTCCTCCTATTATGTTCTTAAAGTGACATTCAGTGAAAAAAAAAGGAACATGTTTCTATCATCTAAATGGACTCCTAGAGTTCTCTCTGTGTATCACAAATTGGAACTCAGTGGTGAACTGAGTGTCAAGAGATATGTGATAGAAGGTCACATAAATGGGACAGTTCAAAGCAAAAGAAACTAGAGGTTTGAAAAATGCCAGTATATTTAAGTGTTTTAAAAACAAATCAATATTTTAGGAATTGTTGTCAAAGATGAGAACATTTACAAATGTGTATGTTCATTATAGTGTGAATTATTTTTATAATGGATGGAATCTGCTAATAATGTGTGACACTTTTATAAAGTACTGTAACAAAGCATTACACTAATAAAGGAAATAATAAAATTTATAGGTCAGTCTGTACTAAAGAGATAATAGGCAAAAATATTATGCTAAGTAATATGCTCTGTGGACTAGATCTTAGAACCTTTTAAATTATGCAACCATAGCTAAAATAAGAGTTCAACCTGAACTTCCAATTGATAGAAAGATTATTTCCCATTTAGAAAATAAAGTTTTAACCCAGTGTTTAATGTATAGAGAATAATGTTATGACATAAATTACAAACAGGAAAAAAACATTAAATCAGTTCTCAATCCATGCATAATCAAATGAGAACTCTGTAACAAAAGTATCAAACAGTTAATTACTACTCTGATGCTCATAACAATTATGTCAATTTGGCTAGTATTTCATTAGTTTATGAGATTTTTTAAAATCTCATAAATATGGAATACTTATTACAATTAATTACTCCAATACTCTGTAAGAATGCCTATTACTGGTTTACTTTAGTTAAAAATGGCATTTAGGGCTTCCCTGGTGGCGCAGTGGTTGAGAGTCCACCTGCCGATGCAGGGGACACGGGTTCGTGCCCCAGTCCAGGAAGATCCCACATGCCACGGAGCAGCTGGGTTGCCCAGGAACTATATAGTTCTACGAGTGAGGAACAGGGAAAGAGAGAGATTTACTTTTAAGGAATTGGCCCACATGCTTGTGGATGCTAGCAAGTCTAAAATCTGCAGGTTAAGTCTGCAGTCTGTAGAGTCTGGAAGGAGATTTGTTGCAGTTAACGTCTGAAGGCAGTGGGCTTGCAGAATCCCCTCTTCCTCAAGGGAGGACAGTCTTTTTCTTAATGTCTTCAACTTATTGGATGAGGTCCGTCCATTTCAAGGAGGGTAATCTACTTTACTCAAAGTCTACTGTGTTAAATATTAATCTTATTTTAAAAAATACCTTCATAGCAACACCCATGTTTGACCAAATCTCTGGGTATGGTAGCCCAGTCCAGCTGACACATAAAATTAATTACCACACCAACCTATATATATTATGGAATTTTACAGTGAACAACACATTAAATTCTATCATTAATATATCACCATACTGTACTTGCTTTATCACATATCTATTAAAGGAGCCATTCCTCTATTTATGCATTAATCTATTTTGGGAAGAATTTCCATAAATGTCAACATACTTCCCCCGAATTCTTTTTTTTTTTTTTTTTTTTCCGGTACACGGGCCTCTCAGTGTTGTGGTCTCTCCCGTTGCGGAGCGCAGGCTCCGGATGCGCAGGCTCAACGGCCATGGCTCACGGGCACAGTCGCTCTGCGGCATGTGGGATCTTCCCGTACCGGGGAACGAACCCGTGTCCTCTGCATCGGCAGGTGGACGCTCAACCACTACGCCACCAGGGAAGCCACCCCCACCCCCCGCCAAATTCTTAATCATGCATATCATTAGCTATACTTCAACATTTGTTTAAACTTGTATATTTGAGGCAAAGTTTACATAAAATGAAATGCAAAATATTGAGTATACACTGAGTTGTTACAAATGTATACATCTGTGTGCACCAAAATTATGCAGAGATATAGAACATTTCCGTTACATCTTAAACTCCCTCTTTCACTCTACCAGTTAATCTCCACTCCTACAACAAACTCCACAGAGTCAATATGGTAAGTTACCAACATCCTTAAATGTATATTTGCCCTTTGAGTCTATAATTCTAAAGCAAGGTAATTTTACTAAGTAAATTATTTTAAATGTTTTCAAAATAAACATGAAAGGTAGTTCCTTATATTATTTTCTGTGATAGCAAATATTTTGATACAAGCTAAATGTGTTATACAAAATTGCTTAATTAAATAACCTTTGTAACTATCATCATTAAAAACCATGTTTTATTAAAAAAAACATGTTTTATAAGAATGAATGGAGCACGGGAAGTATTTAATCATGTAAGGTTGTAGAAATCAGGGTAATATAAGTAATTGTTTTAGAAAAAGATGTATATGTACGAATAAAGATGGAGAAATACTATGAGAAAATATTCCTTTTGTTTACATATATTTTGTTTTATTAGACTACAGGTGACTCCTTCTCTTTTATTTTCTTGGTATATAAGATTTCTCTCTTCTAGCTCAATCCCCACTAAGTTACCTCACGCCATGAACCACTTCCTCAGTCTTGGTCAAGATAAATTAGGTTAATCTTGTCAACGCATAGTGTAGCTCTGGGAATTGAAGTCTCCTAGGATGAAACAAATTAAGGTGGCTATTGAAAATAATGATTTTTATTAAAATTTCTTTAAAAACAATAATCAATATACTTTATATTACCAATGAATTTGGTTCAACATGTTAGTCTTTTCAGTCCTTTGTTGTAAGCTAAATCATGTTGCCCCAAAGAAAAAGTTGAAACCTCATAAGTTTGTCCTATACAGAAAATTATCCTTTCTAAGACTGACAAAATTGATAGTCTGAAGACAGAATTGCTGTTTTTGATTCTACTGTATAATAAACCAAAAATAGTAGAATTATACAGAGAAGACTATGTGGCAATTTATTTCTTCAAGCTAGGAGTGCAGACAATTAACAGAAGTGATGGAAAATCTTAGGGAACAGAAGCATCAAGATTCCCAAGAAAAGAGAGGAGATGTTAATAACAATAACATTTTATAAGGTATTAACATTGTTACTTGGGAAAAGAAAGTAGTTTAAGTAAAGCCAAGAAGGAAAAAAAAATAAAAAGCAAAAGAAGGTATTTTATGCTTTAAATAATATCTGTGGAAAAACAAGACAAAAACAACTATGAATGCAAATGATGCATGATATATTAAAATATATATTGTGATTAACTCATTTCAATTATATTTTGTAATATACTTTATCTAATAGAGACTTGGAAATATATAGCAGTGTCTAATTTTATTTCTCAGAATATCTTAAAGCAGAAATTTCCATGAACACCAATTTTGCCCACAATGTTGGATTGATTGCTTTGCTTTTCCTTGACCTTCTCCTCATATTTGTTTTAACTGAGGGAGAGCAAACTACTGAGTACATGTTCAGCATCAAGGGAGTTTATGGGTCTATGAGAATTGAAAGCTATAACTCCCTAAAATTGATGGCCTATGATTTAATTCTAAGAACTGGAGTCTAGGATATTTGAACATAGAATTTAAACCATCGAATTGTGACTAAAAAAATAAAATAGCATCAATAGAAACAAAATTGAAAATCTTAAAATAACATTAAAGAAAGCTAAAACCACTACTACTAAAATTTCAATTAAATCTTGGGCTTCCCTGGTGGCTCAGTGGTTGAGAGTCCGCCTGCCAATGCAGGGTACATGGGTTCGTGCCCCAGTCCAGGAATATCCCACATGCCACGAACAGGCTGGGCCCGTGAGCCATGGCCGCTGAGCCTGCGCGTCCAGAAGCCTGTGCTCCACAACGGGAGAAGCCACAACAGTGAGAAGCCTGTGAAAAAAAAAAAAAAAAAACTTAAGAAAATATTTTGTTACATATATATAATTCATATAGATGATACTCATTGAAATTCAGATTTTTTAATATCTGTAAAATAAATTTATCCATTCTATTTTATCTTTACATGATCCTTCAATTTATCTTAGGCATCTGTTCAATACTGAAGTGTTATTTATATTTTAAAAGTTAAATTGTTTTGTTTTGATTGACAATTAATATATTACTACTTTTATACATTTTGCATTTATATGAATAATAATATACCTAATTTTTTTATTCTCAGATTTTTAATAGTGACTAGTTTAAATAAATAGTTTAATAATATGTTATTTATAAATATTGATGCATTAATATTAATTAATATATTGATTACTTTAATAATTTCATAATATTAAACAATTTAAATTAATTGTTTGATTAAATGATTTAATAGTGATACAAAGTTTAGTTAAATGATTAGCAATATTTTAAGGTAATAATTGTTAACTTAAATATTAATGATAAATTTAATATTTTAATGAGCAAACCGAGTCTCAGTGAAGTGGGATTTTCTTTTCTTTTTTTTTTTTTTAGCATTTTTATTGGAGTATAAGTGATTTATGGTGGGTTAGTTTCTGCTTTTTAACAAAGTGAATCAGCTATACATATACATATATCCCCATATTTCTTCCCTCTTGCATCTCCCTCCCTCCCACCCTCTCTATCCCTCCCCTCTAGGTGATCACAAAGCACTGAGCTGATCTCCCTGTGCTATGCAGCTGCTTCCCACTAACCAACTATTTTACATTTGGTAGTATATATAAGTCCATGCCACTCTCTCACTTCATCCCAGCTTACCCTTCCCTCTCCTCGTGTCCTCAAGTCCATTCTCTACGGCTGCAACTTTATTCCTGTCCTGCCCCTAGGTTCTTCATAAACATTTTGAAGTGGGATTTTCTTAATCTGTGCCTTTCCTTATATTTTCATAATAGTTAATAATATAGAAAAGAATTTTCTACATTCATCTGTATCGTCTTTATAACAATCCTATAAGAAGCATAGTGACAATTATCTCCACTTTATGGGTGATAAACTAAACTCAGAAAATTTTAATAGCTCACTAAATCTTACATATCTTGTTTATTGTGATGTTAGAATGACTTGCCAGGCCACTATTACTTCCAACAAGCCACATTTTCTTTGACATTGTCACCTCAATGTCAGTTGAGAAATCACTCAGAGCCATCACTTAACATGAAAGGAAAAGCAAATTTATATTCTCATTAAAAAGTCTTCCCTGGTGGTGCAGTGGTTGAGAGTCCACCTGCTAATGCAGGGGACACGTGTTCGTGCCCCAGTCCGGGAAGATCCCACATGCCGCGGAGCAGCTGGGCCCGTGAGCCACGGCCGCTGAGCCTGCGCGTCCAGAGCCTGTGCTCTGCAGCGGGAGAGGCCACAGCGGTGAGAGGCCCACGTACTACAAAAAAAAAAAAAAATTATACTCCAATAAAGATGTTTAAAAAACAAAAAAATTCCCTTTGTCAGATGGAACTACAAAATATCAGTAACCTACTTTTAAAGTAGGTAAAAAAAGAAAAAAAACTATGTATTAAACTGAACAAAAGGAAAATATAAGAACTTAAAAAATAATTAAAAAATAAATAAAAATTAAAAAACAAAAGCAAAAAATCAAAAAATAAGTGGACACTTTATATCACCATACACAGATGGGCATGGGACATTGTGTCTTGTCAGGCTTACATTTTACAGTTACAGAATGAATAATTGGAGATTCAAGAAATTGTTAAGAAAAAAAAAAGGGGGAGGTTTGAGAAATATTCCTATGCATCATCTATTGTACTACATGCAGAATTATTTTTAATTTTAATTGAATTTGGAAAATGGACTTGGCTCAAAGTGACACCCCTTTTTATGTTATCATTTCAGAGGTCCCTAAAATATTTTTAAGGTGCAATTTAATGCATCAGTATGTTGTTATGCAGATTTAATGTCCTTTGATTTAATCCCTATATTGTTACAAGAATATATAATAAGATGAATTTTATTTTAAACAGGAAGCCAGACGTAGATATAGAGTCACAGATGCTATGCCTCACTGGATAAAATAATTTCTTCAAGAGAGCACGTAACATTTCAACTGCCTACTACCCTAAAAATGTAAAAAATAAGCTTCAAATTATTAATCACAACAACAACTAAGACTCGTATTAGACTAACTGTACTCTGAATGAAACATTTAAAACAAGAAAAACGTAATTATGCCATACAAAATTCTCAAATAATAGTGATCCCGAAGTTTTAAAATAGATATTGTTGAAAGATGTATTTCATTTATTGTAATACCTAATGATAATAGAATGACTTTAAAACTTTAAACATTTTGTCTAACATGATTTCTTACTTTTTTCCAGTTTTATTGACATAGTGCATTGTATAAGTTTAAAGTGTACAACATAATAATTTGATGTATGTATACATTGTCAAACGATTACCACAATACGTTTCCTTAACATCCATCACCTCACATAGTTACATTTTTTTTTTCCCTTGTGGTGCAAACTTTCAATATCTACTCTCTTAGTAACTTTCAAATATACGGTACAGTATCGTTAATTATTGTCATCATACTTTTGATTTTCTCATTTAAAATTTGGCATGAAACTGTCAAAGTAATAGCTATCTCTTTCACAAAACTATTTTCTAAGAAAAGGATTAATATAAAGTATTTCAGTAGACATGAGAATTTGTCAGTTAACAATCAATCTTGAAGAGTATGAAAATATAATTTTCTATAAATTATTAATAATTTCTTACTCTATAAAATGTTAAAATATCTCTTTCAACAAGTATTTTGTTAGAGTGTCTTAATATTTCTATTTTCTAAGAAAACTACAAATGTATAATCTCTCAAAATAGATGTAATTCAAATGATCCCATTTTAACTTGTTCAGTTTGTAAATTTTTATTGCTTATTCACATAAAAGATATAATTTACAACAATTTACATAGAGGCATTTATTGGTGACCTAAGCCAATTTTATACTGATGAAAAG
Organism: Stenella coeruleoalba; assembly: GCF_951394435.1. Taxonomy (NCBI): domain Eukaryota; kingdom Metazoa; phylum Chordata; class Mammalia; order Artiodactyla; family Delphinidae; genus Stenella; species Stenella coeruleoalba. The sequence goes on along the minus strand of NC_137150.1, from coordinate 108,160,609 downwards.
AAGGGTGTAGATCTGTGCTATCCAATACAATATACTCTATCACATGTGGATATTTAAATATAAATTAATTAAATTAAATTAAAAATTAAGTAACTCTGTTGTTCTAGCTTTATTTCAAGTACTCAATGTCATATTTGGCTAGTGGCTACCTTATTGGACAGCACAGGTATAGAATATTTCTATCATCACAGAAAGTTCGTTGAACCATGCTGACCAGGATGGTTTTATTGTACTGTACATATGCAATACAATAATAAATATTATAAAAAATAATTTACCTAAAATAGTGGAAATATGATGTATGGACACTGCCTACATTATCCATTATAATAGAGGAGAGACACATAAATCTGATCTTCATCTTCCATTTATCTCAAAAAAATTCAACATATTTGTTAAGGTAAAATTGATACATTAAGAACTGCACAGGGAATTCCCTGGTGGTCCAGTGGTTAAGACTCCACACTTTCACTACCGAAGGCACAGGTTCAATCCCTGGTCAGGGAACTACGATCCCACAAGTCATATGGAGTGACCAAAAAATAAATAAGTAAATAAATAAATAAAAACTGCACATATTTAATGTGTACAATTGGATGAGCTTGGACATGTGTAAACACCCATGATACCATCACCACAATCAAGGTAATAGACATATCCAACACCTTCCACAGTTTCCTGTGTCCCTTTATTTTGTTTGTTTTTATGTGATATGATCACTTAACATGAGCTCCACCCTCTTAAAAATTTTTAGTTGGACAATATTGTCTTGCTAACTATAGAGACTATGTTGTACAGAAAATCTTTAGCATAACTGAAACTTTATATTGTATTTCCAGCTTCTATGAGTTTGACTATTTTAGATATTTTATATAAGTAGAATTATGCAGTATTTGTGCTTATGTGACTGGCTTATCTCACTTAATATAATGGCCTTCAGGCTCATTCATGTTGTCACAAACTACAGAATTTCCTTCTTTTTTGAGGCTGAAAAAAATATGTAATGTTATCTTCATCCATTTATTTATTGATGGGCTTTTATGTTGTTTCCATATCTTGGCTCTTATGAATAAACCTGAAATGAACCTGGGAGTGCAGATATCTCTTCAAGATCCTGACTTCAATTCTTTTGGATATATATCCATAAGTGCAAATGTGATCTTGTTTGATCAAAATCACTCCTTCATGGGAAGAGAAGTTAGAGGGAAAACCTAACAGGATTCAAATATCTAACCAATAATGATCATACATACTTCCCTTATACAACATTATGTATTCATTCTAATAATATACACAAATGCCTGGTTGTGCTTTCTTTTGGTAAGTTTTGTTAATAATTACATCTAAAAATGTCATACAAGATAAGTATTGCATTAAGAAACTCATCTCCATACTGGAAAATATTCCTGTGAGGCCTTCTGTTTTGCTTGAATACACACTTGTTACTTTCTTTATTAAGAATCTAAGACTTCTCTGTATCTTTTTATATTATAATTATTTATTATTATTATATGTAATAGAGAAGATGAATTTGTAAGACCTATTTTTTGTTTTAATTTCATCAGAAGCATATGTAGCATCCTATAAAATGTGGATATTAGTTAATATAAAGCTATAAATATGTAGCTTAAAAACTCATTTCTATAGATTTTTGATGCCAAAGGTACTGAATATTCTCCACTGAGTCAAAAAGATTTATTGCCTCTTTTATTTTAAATCAGTGATGTTAAAAAAGACATGAAGTAAGAACTATAACTTTCACTTTAAATCATTTTAATAAGTTTGATTCTAATCACATCAGATATTTTCTGTTTTAGCATAAATAATAAAATGTTTGACTTTATTTTTACATTCTACTTATTTTAATATTAAAAAGTGCATCAATAAGAATTAACCATGGAAAGGTTATTTTTTGGAGCAGCAATGTTTTTAGGGAAATGGTGAATCAAAAAGTAGTTTTAAGAAACACTTTTCTGCATCTAAATAAATATAACAACCCCTGTATCCTTAAGTCCATTCCCTATGTCTGTGTCTTTATTCCTGTCCTGCCCCTAGGTTCTTCAGTGCCTTTTTAAAATTTTTTTTTTTTAGATTCCATATATATGTGTTAGCAAACAGTATTTGTTTTTCTCTTTCTGACTTACTTCACTCTGTATGACAGACTCTAGGTCCATCCACCTCACTACAAATAACTCAATTTCATTTCTTTTTATGGCTGAGTAATATTCCATTGTATATATGTGCCATATCTTCTTTATCCATTCATCTGTCGATGGACACTTGGGTTGCTTCCATGTCCTGGCTATTGTAAATAGTGCTGCAATGAACATTGTGGTACATGACTCTTTTTGAATTATGGTTTTCTCAGGGTATATGCCCAGTAGTGGGATTGCTGGGTCATATGGTAGTTCTATTTTTAGTTTTTTAGCTGGGAAGAAGTGAAAGAGTGGCACTGACATATATACACTAACTAATGTAAAATAGATAGCTAGTGGGAAACAGCCACATAGCACAGGGTGATCAGCTTGGTGCTTTGTGACCACCTAGAGGGGTGGGATAGGGAGGGTGGGAGGGAGATGCAAGAGGGAAGGGATACAGGGATATATGTATACTTATAGCTGATTCGCTTTGTTATACAGCAGAAACTAATACAACAATATAAAGCAATTATACTCTAATAAAGATGTTAAAAAAAGAATTTAAAAATAAATAAATATAACCTTGTTTCATTTTTAATTTATTAATGGGTTTACAAAAGAGAGATATGGGAAAATAATATCTCCCTCTCATAATAAAAGAATAAGCAAATTATTACATAATGCAGGGGATCATGCTCTAATATTCAACAACTTTTCATTATTCACTGATCAAGCAACTATGAATATTTTGTTTGTGCACAAGGGATGATGATGGCCACTTGTCAAAGCCACTGCGGCAAGCACATTATCACCCATTGTTTACAGATGTGAATTGCCATAAGGTATATTTTCAAGGTTGAAAGGAGCCTCCATAGGGCCACAAGCATAAATCTGCCCCAGAAGAAGTCATGTAATCCTTCGTCAGTCAACCTGATGAAAAAACAACCAATTATTTAGTCCTTAATTTTCTTTTTATTCTTTAGTTTTTCATGTTTTTTTAAAAAAGATGGAATTATAACTTCATTTCAGAAATTTTTTCTATCCCCTTTTCAACACCTCATCCTGCACAGGGACTATTCTGATGAGTTCTACACAGTGTCTAAGAGGGTCACCAGGGTAACTAAGTCCTATATGCCCACTCAGGACCATCCCAATAGCATATGCTTCAACGTCTTTTGTTCTCCATTTCACTCTCTCTAGTTCTTCACTCTGCTGCTTGAAGCCAACTCCCAATAAACTATTTGCACTCAAATCCCTGTCTTAGGCTCTGCTTTAGGAATAACCCAACTAAGAAAATAAAAGATAAGGAAAACTGGTTTTTGTCATGGTTTTTCAGTATTTTTAAGAAATATAAATGGAAATATATAGACCATTCAATAGCTTCTGAAACTAGGCATGAATGAAATCCTTCATAGGGAGAGAGACACTGAACAGGGAAAATTGCCAAGAGCCTGGCTTTGATGAAATGAAATATATCAAAGTAGATGGAGGAGGATGAGCTGGCAACGGAAGCAGAGAGAGGCTAAGGAAATTAATAGAGTGACTCCAAATGAGGAGAAAAGTTTAGTGAAGCAAAGCATAGTACATTTTCATGTTCCCAGTAGTTAAATAAAATAATGACTAAAAATATCTTTATTGTGTTTAAGAGACATGCATCATTTTTACTAGATTATGGGTAGAAGCCACCTGGCGCTGGTTTAGTGCCAACAATAGAGACCTTCCTTGTAAACAACTGATCCATGCATGAGTAGAGAACCTGTTAATTCAAGAACAATCCCATTCAATGAAAAATTCAGAGAATCTATTCACTTATTAGCTTTAGGACAATCTATTTGTTCATATTTGCATATGAACAGATCTCAGATCTTAACAGCAAACAATGTTTCAGTTATTCAACAATATACGAATGTTTTAACTTGAAAAGGCACAACTTTATTTTGTTAAAGTATTACCACAAAAATTCATCATGCACTTATGCACTTAAACAAATATGAAAAGTAGAACATCTTTTGGTATGCTGAATTTTGTCCCAGGCCGCATGACATGCAGTAAACTTAAATAAGCATGTATTGTCATCTTGTGTCTAAAATCGATATATATTAGTAATGTTAAAACCCCTTTTATTCAGATAAAAATAACATTATGGTAAAATAAATATTATTGATAATAATAAAAAAACCCTTATGACTTCTGAGTAAGAAAAGGTATAGTTCAATCATTAAGAGAGCAAACTCTGAAATTAGACTACCCAGATTTGAATCCTTTGTTCACCCCTTCCTGTCATTGTGCTCTTAGGCAAGTTCTTTTATCTGCCTATGTCATAACATTTTGATCTGAAAACTGGGCATAATTATAAAAAGTGCTTCATAGGATTGGTGGGGAATTGAATGAGCTAATCCATGAAAGCACTTAAAACTTGAGTGGTATGGCGTAAGCACTCAGTCAATAGTAACTATTTCATATGCTCAACTCTACCATAAGTATTTTACATCATTATCATTTTTAAACCACTCTTTGAGCTACTGAGTTACTGAAGGTCACAGACTTTAAATAATTGGTTGATGAGCCCGGGACAAATAAGAACCGTGCTTATTAAAAAACAGCTTTTTCCTCAAATACTATGAATTTTGTAGCCTAGAACCCAGTAAGTTTTTATCTCCTCCTTTGGGCAAATTACTCATTTTATTAATATACATTTGGGGATATTTGTGGCCAAGGTATAAAAAAAACACATAAAAACATCTCCAAAGTAATTTTTCATGTGGTGTTCAGCCTTCATTTTCTTTGAGAATGGATACTTGGGAAATTAGTAATATGTCTCCTCTATTTTTTTATGTTACAATTATTTAGGAAAGATTTAAAATTTTAGGCAGTATTACTTTTATAAGGAAAGACTAGACACATTGCTAAAGACTATCAGAGAATGGAGGATAGATTTCCATTTCCAGTGCAATAGAATATTGAAGGTAGTAAAAGATAGAAATGATCTTATCTCTACATACTTATCTGTTGTACTTATTAGTTTTTTTTTTTTTCCTATATTCATACCTCCTTCCATTTCTATACATATCCGCTGTTCTCTACGTGGCCTAAGCTTTTCCTTCAACATCAGTAATCATAGAGATGACTGATTTAGGACAGATCCCATGATGGCTGTACTGTTCCATTTCAGTTCCACAATCCTCTAGCATAGGAGTCTCCAACCCCCGGGCCAGATTGACCTGTTAGGCGCTAGGCCACCCAGCAGTAGGTGAGCGGTGGGCTACCACTTGAAGCTTCATCTGCTGCTCCCCATTGCTCACATTACCGCCTGAACCATCCCTCCCCCTCCCCAACCCTGTCCATGGAAAATTTGTCTTTCACGAAACGGGTTCCTGGTGCCAAAATGTTTGGGGACCGTTGCCGGAGCACTCTTAGATTTACAGATGAGTTGCTGATGGTTAGATAGTTAAGTAAGTTACACATAGGAGACCTGATAGTTAAAATTAAATACACCCTTCTCCCCCAAAACTTGTGGTTTTCTAAAATACTAGATTATATTGTTTTCTACTGATTTAATGTTTTCTACATTAGTTTTTGAAATGACAGTGGAACCGACACATGCTTGGGAATCATAACTCAAGCTGTAGGAATTGGCACTAATTGACACTAATGACTAATATGGTTTAATTTCCTTTCTAACAGTAGGCAAATTCTTAACCCAGAGGAATGAATATTGGATTGTTAGAATTTCCAATACTTTGGCAAGCATAAGGAGGAGAAATTATAGAGACTCAGAAACTATATAATCAGAAGTCTAACTTTGGTCTGGAGACGGTAAATGATTATTTAGGATGGATCATGGTCTCAACTCATGAGGAAGTTTTTATTGCAAAACAGTGATAAAGATGTCCACAGGATTAGCTTTGAAACAGAGTTGAAAGTATAGATAAAATAAAAGGGTAAGGCTGTTTTTCTTGTTTAGTGCTGTTTGCACCTACTTTCAGAGTTATTGCTCTATGGAGTACTTCCTGTCTCTAGTGCAGTGCCTGAATAAGGGTCATATCTAACTAAAGTAAGAGATTAATAAATATCCGTATGAAATAGGAAAATTCTGTTGTCCACTTTAATTATATATTTAAGATTTAATACATTTTTAGGGTTAAAGATATACAAAAATTTGTTAATTTTAATTGAAATTATTTCTAAGGAGTAGTTATTTGTTAAACTGAAATTTACATTAAAAGGCTGAGTCATCTAACTCCAAGATGCAGAGCAATTTATTGAATTTAGGAATCTCTACTTGTGCCTCTTTCAATGCCTGAAACCATTCTTATTTTAATATTTCTCTCACCTTTTACCTTTTCTTAAATCACCCTTTTTTCTTTTCCTATAATAATGTTCTAAATTAAAATCTGAGAATCACGTGATCCAAAACACCATATTAATAAAATACTTTGATCTTAGTTATACAGTGCATATATTCTCTGATTGTCAAAGTAGATTTCATTGCTAGCTATGCTCATTTATAAAACAGACTATTCAAATGTAGAAGTGGGAAAATTATATTCATAATCTTATGGTATCTTTTAGGTAAGCTAACAGCAATTTTTAATTGTGAAAGTGAAGAATCTTAAACATATTTAAATGATTTGCAAAGATTCTCTTAGCTTAAAAGATGAGATTCTGCAAAATATGAACATTTTTTCAATGAATAATAAATAGATATATGTTTGCAAATAAACAGGATTAACATGACTGAGTCTAAAATGTAGTTTCTTATGCAGAGAGGATTTCCCGGGAGAAACAAAGATAAGAATCTAATTAAGCTGTTACTGTATGTAAATGAGAAATTGTAATTTAAGTTACCACAAAAAGGAAGAAATCTAAAAGCAAAATAACATATTGTTTTATTTCAAACAAGTCAAATGATAAGTTTTCAAAGGAGTAGGTAAGCTTCAGGTGATCAGGAGCTGAAGTGAATCGATTTGTAAAATATATATCATGATGGATAGCTTTTGAGTGTTAGCAGAAAGCCATATCATCACTTCACAATTAAAAATTCATTAGAATATGCGAGGCTAGGATAACATTTAGTGAATAGAAGAAGCAGCATGTGAGAAATTTGAATGAGTACAAATGCTTAATATAATAATCAGTGCTCAAGCTAGTATACCTCAAAATAATAATTTATAAATATTCACACTCTAACAGTCTTACCACTAACTAAAAAACAAAAGTATGAATCTTGCTCCAATATTATTAAAATTAAACCATTTATTTTAATTACGCCATAGTATTAGTTAAAGTTAAATTGTTTATCTAAAATAAAAGAGACTATTCAAGTTCAAATGCTATATTCATGTTAAATATTCAAGTTCAAATTCAAGTTCTACCTCTTTCAGGGAAACTTTTTCAGTGTCCACAAAACACTATGATCTCTCTTTTAAACTCTCAAACCACTTTTCTCTAAGTTACGGTATTTCTCATGTATAGGTAGAGAGTGTCCCATTCAAAGATAGGGTAATCTTTAAGAAAAAAAAAAAAAGGATTTTTGCAAATCTTAGGAAACTGAACAGTAGTCTTTTGTACATAACAGGAGCTACATTAACTTATGCAGAGAGGAAAAGAGAAATGAAAATATCCCTCTCATAGTTGAGTTTTCCCCTAGTGGCGGATTAAAAAAAAAAAAAGTTTAGAGAAAGTGTGATTAAAAGCATTTTAAATGTATTCACTGGTAAATTCTCAAGAAAAACAAATTACTCATCCTATAAAATAAAACTCAGATTTAAAATAATAGCACACAAATGATAATGATTCACTAGTAATTTTCTGAACTCTGTGTTTTGTTGTTATTAATAAGATCTAAACAGGCAAATTAAATATTTGAACAGTTTCTTCCAGACTTCATACAGATTCTGTATTTCATCTGTTAATTCACTCTTTCTATTTGAAGCATTAGGGGCTTGAGAACCAAAACACCCCCTGTAGTTCTATTTTATTCCTAATACATTCCTCACTTGAGATTTTCAATACTGCATCAAAAGGAAGTTCTTAAGGTGAATGTCCTCATTGTCATTCCAGAAAAATAATATGGTATTATCTCTTAGTGATGTGGCTCACATCTATAACAGTGCTAAACCCAACTTATTCCTTTATTTTTTTCAAAGTTTTAACTGCTTAGCAGGGAGATAGAGTAGGAACCTCATATCTGATTGCATACTTTCTGTTTTGCTCAAGAAATGCAATTTAATTAACCATGGGCATTCTTCATTTATGCTTTACATTACATCCAGCTATCTTGCTGAATATTTTCAAGTGTAATCATAATCTATTAGATAATTATTAATGGGTATTTTCTTCAAAATAAAATAAGTTTATCTTTAAGTTGAGTACTTATAAAATGCCTAGGGATTTTAAAAATGCCCCTTACAACAACAAAAAAGAATTTTTTCTATTCATAACATATTAAGGTTAATAAATTAAATATCTTAATTATCTATAAATATTGCATCTTAAGACTAATAACAACTGTAAACTTCATGTTACATTTAGGTTTTCCAGTATTTTTTAAAATCTCTAAATTAAGATTGTGTAGAGAACTGTCTTGAAGGGAAATATAAATCTGAGTGAATTTTTTTGTAACATTAGATAGAGTATGACAAATATTTTTTACATTAATGTGCATTTAAACAGAGGCCAAGCTAGAGCTTTAAGATAAGTGCATTAATTACTGTTAACCAGCAAACTTTCAGTTTACCATAGTTCAAGTGTCCAAATATTACAATTCCCTTAAAAAAGCATTAGTAGAAATTTTCTTTTTGAGTTCTCTGGCTTTCGATCGATTCAACGTGGGATATAGTGAGTTTTTTTCAAAAAAAATTGGCACAGATATTAGAATTCATATTTACATGTCCTTGAAGTTATGTATTTATTATTTTAACCACTTATTGTGTGGGTAACAGAAATCTCACAGGGGTTAAAATTGTGAATCGTGTGAATATAAATACTTGGTCAAATTTTTGAATGTTAGAAGCATAACAAGCTTGAAGGTTTTAAAATAAATGTGAAAATATTAGACGACAATACAGAGCATCAGAATATATTAAAAATCTTCCCAAGTATTACTTTTAGAATTGGCTATACTTCCTATTACAAAGATCTGGTTTCTTAACAGAAACTTAAATTTTATGGTTCTTTTTAACCAAAATCTCAAGAGAGTGAAAATTTTTCCTTAGAAATATAAGAAAAAAGGGAGCTTGTAAAAGAAAATAATTTTTAAAAATTATCTTTCTATGGCAAGAATTTCTTAATCAAATTATTTTAGGAGCTCTTAATAATTTCATTAGTATATTAAACACATGTTAGAAAAGGATTTCACTGATTTTAAAAGTAAGGTCAGCATATACTTTTCACTCCATATGCAAGAAAATATACCTAAGTTTTTAGTATAAAATTATTCAAAATTTTCAGTGTTAGTTGCTTCTCATAAATAATATACTTTATAGTAGAAAAAATATATATGCAATCTTTAAAATATTTACTACAATAGCACTCTAAATGTTACTCGTAATCTATAACATTTTAATTTTTTTTCAGAAAACCTGGAATTTTAAATTTCTTACTTACATATAAGCATTTTTTGGTGTAATAAATGTGACCCAAAATACAGATTTTTATTATGAAAATAAAATGTGAAAATCAAGTTTACTTTAGATATACAGCCAAGATGTGAGTCAATCTTATACAATTGTGGAAAATGTATTGTAATTAAATAAAATGGCTGATTGTCCTTCAACATTAATGCAGTTTGAAATCTAAAATATTAAGAAATAAGTTATTGGAAATGGAGCATATAATAACAACTGTTACAATAGTCATGCTACAGAAGAGTACTTGGATGGTTGGAATCATTCCAACTTTTGCTAGGTAATTTTGCTGTATTATCATTTAAAATGTGTATGCTGACAGTGAATGTGTTTATGTGTATACTTGCATAAATAATGTCCAGGAAAATACACAAATATTAGAATTAGTAACAATTACTCTCTAAGATTATTTCTAAATAGGTTCCTATACACAAAATAATAAAAATTGAGCTTCTGTACTTTACAATTTAGATGTTATATCACATTTATCTCAATACACTGAAACTGTAATTGCAAATAATTGAACTTCCAATACACAAGTAAATGAAACTGCTGAACCAAAAGGAAATTAGCATTGATTGCAGTTTGAGTAACTGAACAGATCTGGTAGTTCTGATTTATCGAGGTGGAAACTAGTACTAAACCCATTAACACAAAATTATAATTAAAGTGTTGTGATTTTTAGCAACAAATGCAAGAGGAGGAAACAACCATAAAAATATCCTTTTATTTTGATAATGAAAATCAATATGAAAATTGCAAGAGTAGTGCTCTCAAATTAATGCCAGGCAACTAAAAGAAAACTAAACACACAATTATATTTTGATAGACCCTATAAATATTAAAGAAACTACATGATCGGTATATTGATGTTTGTTTAGTTTTCATACCTGGAATTAATACTTGGAGCAACAGTGCATAATTTCTTGGAAGAACTCTGTAAAATGGGGATACCAACTGCTTACTTCCTTAAATAATTAACACTGCATCTTATATAACATTTACCCAGTAAATCCAAAGAAAAATTACATTATGTCCATGGTTACATAATACTTTTAGCCAAAAAGAGTCTATTCAACTGAAATGAAGATAATTTACACAAATCTCCATATCACTTTATGTAAACACAACAAAGATTTGTTTCAACTGTGTTTCATGGTCCTCCATTAATAAGTCATTCCACTAAAAAGATTATTAGGCAACCAAAAATACCATCTGCTCTCATTCTTTAAGTCAATTCTATTTTATGACAGTGTTTACAAGACAAATCTACTTCAGATTAATTAATTTTATAGGTGAGAAATGTATTCAGCTTGTTATTGTATTTCTCATGAAATAATTTTAATGAATTAATCACTCATTTAAACTTCGCTTCCTCCGACCTGAATAAAATCACTGAAACTGTCACCGAGAGTAATTCTGACTGAATTTACAAGTGGCCAGTACAAGCCTTCTTAGTAATAACTATTTTGAATTATCCAAATTGATGAAACCAAAGTGAAACCAATAAAAGGAATTAAAGAAATTACCCATGTAGTATCCAAGCTAATTAAGACCGGTCAGCTATGACTTTTGGCTAGAATTCCACTTGTGCTCACATTTTACTTGAATTAAATTACTATTAACAATGCTTCTGTTGCTTTTATTCTTACTCATGCCCATCTACCTCTTCCTTTTCTACTTTATCCTCTTCCTCCTCCTGATGGTATTGCTACTTTTCATATTAGTGCTGTTGCTGCTAGAGGTATTGAAATTACTGCTACTGCAGAGTCATAGCAAACAATTCATGTTTCAGCTCTATCTGTATAGAGTATGCTGATCCTTGTGTTGGGTATTACTTGCTAACTGGCTTTGGATTATTTATTTATATTAAACAAGATGATGTTCATTATCTTAATCAGCTCTAATCATTGCATTGGAGACATCTATTTATCGAGTCCTACCTCTCCTCTTAAAATCTAGCTCTCTAGGGTCCTCATATTAGATGTAGATAGTGTTAACATCTTGATTAAAGAAGAATCACATTATGTATTTTAACTTTTAGGGTCAAATTCATGTGATGAGGGGAGGGGCCACATAGAAGTCAAAGTAACTGAAATCAGATCCCTTTTTCTTTTAAGAAACACATTACCCATAGATAAATCATCAATTTAATACTGAGGCTAAAAAGGAAATTTTATAAAAGGAAAAATATAAAAGAGAAAAAGAAAGTAATCTCTACTGAGAATATTCTATATTGAAAGTAACCACACAACTTTCCTAAGAGGGGAAACAGTATAATTGAGAAATGATGTTTTACATGCTTTCATTACTTGGGGTTAAGTAATATTTTATGAAAAAGTCAATTGAAGACAAGTCAAAATATTTGGGTGGTATTACTATCATCCAAATTTGAAAAAAAAAATACTATTGATTCCATGAAAAATAGTTACAGGCTTAAATTTCAATTATCAACTTTATTAACTATAAGAATGAAATGACAACATCAGTGCTGCTTTTTTGCCACTAAAATGGGAATACCTGGCTGCAATCTATTTTCCCATCGTAGTTAGGGTGATCTCTAAGAAGATAAATTTGGTTGCTTCATACTCTGTTAAAAAATTACATCACATTGCAATGGTGTGTTGGTTCACAAACTGGCCCCCATACTCATGCAGGGCAAGGAGAGACTGAAGAAAGAGGCGGATCACTCCAGAGTGTTAGGTGGAAGTTTTAATAAGCAAGGGAACTTACACATTAGGCTTGTCTTGGGAGGCCAAAAGGCCCACCTGCCAGAATCTTAAAAGTTTATGTAGAGGCCTTAACTGGATTCAGTCACATATACCATCCAGATGATCTCAACGCCACATTGCTTTTTCAAGGCTGTGCTTTTAAAAATGGTCCCCACTGTGGGACCGGTGGGCAGAATGTATATTCCAAGGATGGGGAGGAGGTGAGGAGTCTTTGATTCCCTGGGACCAGCTTGCAATTCAACCAGCTGTCACCTCCATTCAATGACCTCCTCCGACATGGTAAGAGAATTCAGATTCTATGACAACCTCAAAAAAATGTACAAGTTTGCGCCACCTGTCAAGCTTTATCTAATCCTGCCATCCCCCATTCTCCCTACACTTTGTCCTAGTTTACTTTTGTTTTGTGAACACACATTTTCCTGAGTAAGGAAAGTTACATATGGTGTGCCTTCTTTCTGGGAGGTCTCTTCCTTCTTCCTCCATAGGCTTGATCTTTTCATTTATTCAGTTATCATCACTCTCAATTTATACATTACATTCCTCTAAGAGATTCTCACTGTTTGAACTACATAAAAAGAGGATACCCCCCTCCCATGTTTTCTCTTACACCCTACAATCATTTTCTTTTAGAGAATTCACTACAATTAAGGGTTTTTATTTTGTTTGTTTGCTTAATTTTTTTATTATCTATGCTTCACTAGGTTGCTTCATGAGTGTAGGACCATACATGTTTTACTTGTTGTATTCTAGCTAGTAACACAGTATCTTCAGTACCTAGGTACTCAATAAATATTTCTAGAGTGAATGATTGAATGTATGCCTTAATTTGTTGATAATTTGAGAAGCATCAACCCTGAGTCACTTTTCTAGTGATTAATACTGAAACCAAATAATCTAATAGACTGTATATTTTTCTGGTTCATATCTAGCCCTCAGAATCTTCTTTGCCTTCAGAGATCTTATTTAAATAAAATATTTGGGGTTTCTACTAATCATGACATTTTGCAATCAACTAAATGTGGAATATAGTAAGCTAAAATATTGAGCTAATGAAAAATATTATAAAATATAACTAAGAGCATAATATCCAAAATCAATTATGAAGATAGGAAGGTATGCACAAGTACATTAAAATAATTAAAACACTTGAAGTTATAATACAGATCCATAAAACAACTTATGAACTCGTTATTAATAAGCTCCACAAATTTGAGCCTCTGCTGCTAGGAAAAAGTAGGGTTTCATGTATAGTAGAAAGCATGATGATGACAAACAAGCAGCAATGGTTGCCTCACAAGGCAACCTGGGTATTTCAGGTTGAGATTTTTGTGTCCTTTGTTAATGGTTTTGTTTTGTTTTGACTCAGGAGATCAAGGGTTTTTTTATGTACATTGGGAGACAAGAAGACATATCAAATAAGCATTATATTTGTCAAGAGATTAGAGACATGTCTAATAAAGCATTATAACAGGAAGATATTCACTTATATTATTAGTTGTGAAGATAAACAGTTTAGTTAAATAACCCAGGTGCAAAATCACTGTAGGCCTGGCAAGTCACACATCTCTGAACTATAAAGCATATGTCAGTCCCATGGAGTGAGGAAGCAGAGAAATAACAAATGTGGATTTCCACTCTAATAGACTGAGGAGACAATGCCCAAGAAAGAGTTCTTAGTGGTAGGACACCATCTTGGAAAATATCTTTAACTTATACATTAGAAAAGGGAACATTTTTACATAATACTGAGTGACAATAATACTATAAAAATAATAATATTTTAAGAGAGTGCACAGATCCTTATTTTCGACTAAATGTGAGCACTTACTATGTGAAAACAAAACCATGTCATATTTTCCATATGTTTGTTTGAGGGAAACCTTTCATAGATAACATGACCATGGAAAGCTTTTGAAGAAGTGATATTTGTATTAGTTTCTTACTGCTACTGTAACCCATTACCACAAATTCAGTGGCTTAAACACAAATTTATGTTAGAAGTCTGGAGATCAGAAGTCTAAAAATAGGTCTGCAAGGTTGTATTCCTCTGGAGGATTTATGGGAGAATCTGTTTCCTTGCCTCTTTCCAGCTTCTAGATGTTGCCTAGCTTCCTTGTTTTGTAGTCCCTCTTCCATCTTCGGAACCAGCAGTATACCATCTTTTCTCCTCTCTGACTTCTGCTTCCATTCTCTCTTATTCTCTCTCTGAATCTTTATAAGGATCCTGTGATTACATTGGACAAGCCTAAGTATGCTAGGATAATCTCATCTCAAGAACCTGAAGTTAGTTGAGTGTGAAAAGTCCCTTTTACCATGTAAGGTAACATTCACAGATTCCAGGAATTAGGACATGGGCTTTTTTTTTTTTTTTTTTTTTTTTTTTTTTTTGCGGTACGCGGGCCTCTCACTGCTGTGGCCTCTCCCGTTGCGGAGCACAGGCTCCGGACGCGCAGGCTCAGTGGCCAAGGCTCACCGGGCCTAGCCGCTCCACGGCATGTGAGATTTTCCCGGACCAGGGCACGAACCCGTGTCTCCTGCATCGGCAGGCGAACTCTCAACCACTGCGCCACCAGGGAAGCCCCTGGACTTCTTTGAGGGATCATTATTCAGCCTAATATTTAAGCTGAATTCGCAAGGAAAATCAGTCAGTGACACAAAAACTGGAAAAGACCTGGCCTAGTTTGGATTCCCTGGAGAGCCCACGCTCAGTCTAGTATTTGAGGGCAGGCGGTTTATTTGGGAAGTGATACCAGGAAGTACAAGTGAGAATAGAGAATTGAAACAGTGAAGAGAAAGTAGCTGATAAATGATGTGCTAATGAAAAAAAATATAAATATGAGTAACTGGAGCTTAATCCTCCCAGGTACTCTTTGAGCAGCACATATCAAACCTGTACCAATGGGATATAGAAAGCCTGGGAGTTGTGCCTGACATTCCAATCTCTCGCCAGTTGAGAGACATGAAATCCCTACTATGCTGCTAGGCACAAGGGCTAAGCAAGCTCACAAAATTATCAAGAAAACCTTTAGGCAGAACAGCAGAGAAACCAGGAGGAGAGAAGAAATGGTGCTTGATGTGGGAGGCTGTCAGCTCTTCATAAGTACACTGGGAACTCAGGAGGTTGACCAGATATTTTTTTTTAAAACAACAATAGTATCTGGTCCAGATGGCAACAATAATAAGACATTACAGGACACACCCAAGGCATTCAAGTCTTGCAACATAATGTAGTATATGAAACTACACTGTTGAAATAATTAGAGAGCAATAATGCATAATAATGCATTACATGATTTGAAACAAATATACATTATTGCAGGAAAGTATTTTTAAAATGGAGTTAGAGGAGCAATGAGTTTGGTCTGAATGGTAGGTTGATTTGCAGACCTATAGACTGGCAAAAAAGAGTTTGGATAGACAAAAAGAAGAAAGATTTGTGAAGATAGAGAAAACAATACAAGCAAAATTTTAAAAACTATGATTATACATATTATCACATGTTTTGCAATAAGAAGAATATACTGGATGGAAAATAGTGTTTTGATTTTAAGGTAAAAAGATTGCTAGGTAGCCTGCCAATAATAATTATTTGGTTCAGACACTCAAAATAATAGCTATTAAATATCTAATATGTGTTAGACACAGTTTCAGACACTGGCTTTATATCATTGAATGGAACAGTGAAAAGCCCTAGCCTTCAAGCTGTTTCCATACTTGACGTTTATGTAAAACTTTACAATTACCAAAAGGTAACATGGGCTCATATATAAAGTTTATCTTTATATATAATCTGTATAATACAAATAATGAATATATTGAAGCATGATTCATGACATAATCAAAGCACACATGTACTTTTCTTTCCTACCATCCTTTTGAAATATATTCAGTATGGAGTGTTTTTTTGCTTTCACTAAATAAAAATTTCTCAGGCGCATGACTTATTCTGGTAAACTTACATATAAGTTTACAAAACTATTTAGATTACAAATATAGCATCATTTTTCTATTCAACCTTTCCAACATATTCAATTGTAAAACTTCTCCTTACACACAGAAATGACATTTAAGCTCAGAATTGTGTACCAGCTGAGGGCAGACACTGGCATCTTGTCCCCTCCATAAATAAAAGACTTTGGCAGATCAAAATCAGTCATTAGCACTCCTCTCTCTTCTCAAGTCAGCTCTTTTACTTTTCTCCCTTTTTAGCTATAGTTTAGGTCCCTGCTAGCATCAATATGGGAGGAGGTGAAAATGTTGGAGGCTGTCTGATGAGCATCCCTCCTACAAGCACACATATAGCAGGGTAGCCAACCTCTCCTGAAAAGAAGATTTGGGAGATACATCCCCATGTCTACCACATTCCACCTATGTCATTACTCAGCTCTGTATCTCTAAATATGTTTGCTTGAGGAACAACTCCTACAGAATTCCAGTTGTCCTCTTTTCCTAAGAGAAAACATAGAAAAGGAAAAATGACAGCCCAGTCTGATTCAGTTATTCTTAAGGGCCACAATATATAAATACTGTCTTCCCAAAAGTAAGATGTATTAAATCAAAACAAGAATCACATATTCTCCATCTAGGAGCAAGTTGAATTTATTAAAATAGTTATTAGGACTTTGTTTTTAGTGATAGGTTATGATTAGATATATTGTTGGTACTGGTATTTGTTGATAGATGATATCAATATTTGTTGAAAGATCCATCAAATACATTTTCGCCCTTTCAAATGCAGTATATACAAACTTGAAGCTAGTATTGAATTGTACATGTAAATACTGATGAATCTTGTCAGAGCATCTGTATAAAGTAATAAATGTGGAACACGTATAAAAAATAAATACAGTCTCGCTGTGGCATACTTAATAATTGCATATTTCTGATTGTTCACTTTTGTCCTGGTATTACATGGCCATGAATTTCACATTAAATAAAATGGCTCAGCAACTGCTATGATACTTTAAAACAAACATGTTAGCACTCCCTGTAAAGAGAAACACAATTTATTGCAGATGCCAAATCTTTATTACTTTTCTGGCTAACGGCAGAAGGACTTGAAGAATGAATCTAAATGTGTTCACACTGGAAACAGAGATTATATAAAACAAGTGTGGCAGCCCCTTGTTTAAAGCACCTCAAAGTTACCAAAAGATTTTGGAAGTGATAGGTCACAAGGTTTTACCTAGATAGGAAGAAAAGGAATGACGAAAATAAGTTTTGGCTCCCAAATGGTTTCCCTCACTCTCAACATTTGTTTACTGACTAGGGCAAAGAGCAAATATGTTTTTTGCCATTTTGTCAAAGGAGGGAGATCAGTTTTCCTCAATGAATACCAATTTACTCTCTCTCTATTTCTCTCTCTCCTTACCAGAGGCAGCAGGAATTATTGAGAAATCCTGTGCTAATATCTACCTGTACTTAGGCAAGAAGTTCTTAATCCTTACTGCACAATAAACTCTTTTGGAGTCCTAGTAAATTACATCAGTTCTCAACCCCCTTCTCTCCCCATCAAATCTCTGGAGGTAGGTTTCCAGCAAAGGTAATTTTTTTTGTAAGACTACCAGGTGGTTCTAAGACATAGCCAGAATTGTGTACTTCTGCTCTGTCAAAGCAATCTAGAAAACACACACACACACACAATTTTAAATTCCTAATTATAAAGATCCATCAGTCTAATATCAAATGTAAACTTTCACTTTATATAAGAAAATGTTCAAAGTCATATTCTTGATTAGTGGTTTTAATAGTGTTTGAGTATAAATTAAAAGGGTAGGTTCTATGTGATATGATCTTATAAAATGAAAAAAAGAATAACCTCTTTCATATTGAAGATATTCTAGAAGGCTGAATAAAACTTTTCCACCCCATTGATCTGTACAAATGTAAATTATATTATGTCGGTGTCTAAGTCAGTTTAGGCTGCTCTAACAGAATACCACAGATAGGCGGCTTAAACAGCAAGAATTTATTTCTCACAGTTCTACAGACTGGGAAGTCCGAGATCAAGTGGACAGTAGATCCAGTATTATACTGAGGGCACTCTTCTTTGTTTGCAGTCAGCTGACCTAGGTGTGTCCTCACATGGCAGAGAGCAAGAAAGAGGGAAAGAAAGTGCTCTGGTCTACACTTATGAGGACACTCATCATATTCATGAGGGCTCCACCCTCATGACCTAATTACTTCCCAAAGACCCCACTTCCTAATACTATCACATGGTGGGCTGAAATATTAACATATGATTTTGGGGGAGACCCAGCATTCAGTCCATAACAGTGAGCTAAGGGTGGTCTAAATTCTGAGAACAGAAAGGACAGTTCTTCTCTGTAAAAACAAAACAAAACAGGAGAATTATACATTCACTCTTAAAATATAATATTAAGTAATTCTTCACTTGAAAAAAATTGAATCAAAAGAACTACTTGAAAGTATACAAAATGTGCGTTTTAATTATGTTTAAACTGTTACACTTTGGCTCATTAATCACCACATTATATAAGACCAAGATAATTATTTTACATGAATAAAAGGCATTTTATATTATAGATTAGTAATACATAAAATGTTCAAACTAATGTCTAATATTGATGTATTCAATAAATAAAAATGTAAAGATTGGCAATAAGATATGTTTAAATATAATGATATTCTTATAGTAAATAATCAAAGCCTGTATTCAAGATAAAATAAGCCTGGTGGTGGGAAGGGGTGGGATTTTGCCAGCCGTGGCTGCCACTGGAGCCGGTGTCCGGGCTGGTGATGGGGTTAATTCCCTTTCATAAGACTCTTAACTTGCACCCACCCAGCCCCTCCGTCACCCTGCTGCGCCGCGCTCCAAACGTCTCCTCCTCAGTAACGCGGGCCCCTGAAAGGTATGATATATTTTATCCTAGACAGTCCAGGAATCTACAGTGGTGACAAGGACATGGGACTCCTCCTGCCAGATTCCAAATTGGTCAAGACAATTGACATCCTGGTTGACAACTGTGAGAAAGAACCTTGGATTATTTTATTTTATTTTTGCGGGACACCACAATTCCACATGCATGGGACACATCAGGCTTCAAGTTCCCTGTAGAATTCTAAAATAACCTTTGCTAATGAGGATGTCTGATACTGTTACGGTAAAAAATGAAACTGAAGCAATGAAGGATTTGGAGGCAGAAGTGAAAGATACAACCAGAGTTGTAAATCTTATCAAATCAGAAAACTATGGGAAGATTTTGGCAGAGAAGAATGAACATTGCATTGACAACAATATTGATTTGCAGGGGAAAATTCAGATACAGTTAACACAATCATTTGGAAAAGAGGAGAAGCCCTCAAAACGGGAAGCAGAAGAAGAAAAAGCCAGTGATAAGTTGCCCAGAAAAATGTTATCAAGAGATTCTAGGTCAAGAATACACTGATTCAACCAGCATAGGTCTACATGAATTTTTAGTAAATACATTAAAAAACAATCCCAGGGACAGTATGATGCTGTTGAAATTGGAACAAGAAATTTTAGATTCCATTGGTAATAATGAGTCTCCACATAAAAAATTCCACCCAATGACATCTTACCATAGGATGCTATTACACAGAGTTGCTGCTTACTTTGGATTAGACCACAATGTTGATCAGAGTGGGAAGTCTGTCACAGTAAACAAAACTAGCAATACAAGAATACCTGATCAGAAATTTAATGAACATATTAAGGATGATAAAGGTGAAGACTTTCAGAAATGATATATCCTCAAGAGAGATAACTCTACCTTTGACAAAGATGATAACCAGATGAGAATACATTTGAAAGCTGACAGAAGAAGCAAATCTATAGAAGAAAGAGAAGAAGAGTACCAGAGAGCTAGAGACAGAATATTTTCCCAAGATCTCCTGTGTTCCCAAGAGAATTATATTATTGACAAAATAATCCAAGACGAGGATGCTAGTAGCACCCAGCAGAGGTGCCAGATATTTAGAGTTAATAAAGATTCTTCAGGGAGAGCAACAGATAGCCATCAAAGCAGCAATGAGAACGAGTTGAAGTACTCTGAATCACGACCCTGGAGCAGCATAGATTCAGACAGCTCTCTCTGAAACTTCAAGCCTGCAGTAACCAAAGCCAGCAGCTTCGGTGGAATTTCAGTTCTGACAAGAGGTGATAGTTCTGGAGGAAGCAAAAGCATAGGCAGGCTTTCAAAAACAGGTCAGCCCTTCATAAACCCAGATGGGAAGTCCAGTTGTGTATAATTCTCCGATGACTCAACAACCAGTTAGAACCCAAGTGCCTGGACCTCCACAGCCACCTCTGCCTCCCCCATCACCTCAACAACAAGCAGCTCAGCACAATTTCTCACAGCAGGACAACCATGGGTCTCAGTGTAGCCACCTGAGTCTTGCCCGCCAGCCATGTGCAGATGGTTCTGATCCTCAAGCCACCATGTTCCAGTCCACTGTTGGTCTTCAGTACAGCAGTCTGGTTATATCACGACAGCAGCCCCACCACCACCATTGCCTCCTCTTCCTCCCCTACCTCCTGGGCAGCCAGTCCCTACTGCTTGCTATTCTGCCTCTGGTCATCATGTCAGCCAGCCTGTGCTCCAGCAGCAAGGACATATTCAGCAGCCCTCTCCACAGATGCCAGCCTGTTATTGTGCTCCAGGCCACTACCACTCCAGTCAACCTCAGTATCGCCCAGTCCCTTCTGTCCATTACAATTCACATCTAAACCAACCACTACCCCAGCCTGCCCAGCAGACAGGTTATCAAGTTATGCCCAACCGGCAGCAAAACTACCAGGGGATAGTTGGAGTTCAGCAACCCCAGAGTCAGAGCCTAGTTGGTGGCCAGCCCAACAGCATTGGAAAACAGATTCAAGGAGTGGTCATTGCCTATCCTTCAGTGCCATCATTTCAGGTTTCACTGCCTCAAGGTTCTCAAGGAATTGCCCATCAGACTTATCAACAGCCTGCTATGTTTCCTAATCATTCTAATCAAGGATCTATGCCTACAGCAGGAATGCCAGTTTACTACAGCATCATTCCACCTGGCTAACAAAATAATTTAAGCTCCTCAGTAGGTTACTTGCAACATCCAGGATTAGAACAAGTACAGTTGCCTCGAACTACTTCACCATGCAATTCCCAGCAGCTCCAAGGCCACCAGTGTGCAGCTGTGCCACCTCCACCACCTGGTGGCGGAATGGTGACGATGCAGCTCAGTGTACCAAACAATCCACAATCTTGTGCCCATTCACCCCCACAGTGGCAACAAAACAAATATTATGGTGATCACCAGAGAGGACAGAAGTGTATGGAATTTAGAAATAGAGACAATATTGTTCAGGAGATGCCAGATACCCGTTACTTGGCCAGCCCCTGCAGTACAACTCTCCTGCTGTTCTGCACAGACACATTCCAGCCCAACAGGGTCAGCCTGGCAACAGGCATGGAAACCGAGGAAGGAAACAAGCTAAAAAAGCTGCATCCACCGACCTTGGTGCAGGAGAAGCAGTTGTTGGGAAGGTCTTGGAAATTATTGAACTACCAGATGGAATAACTCGTGTGGAAGCTGAGAAGCTTTTTGGGGAACTCTTTAAAATTGGTGCCAAGATCTGGTGGCTTTGGGACCCCCAGTCCCAGGCCCAGCTGCATCATCACTTCCTCTGCTGTGGCAGTGGGGACAGCACTTTCAACCCCGAAAGCTCTAAACCTAGTGACTTGGCCTCCATGTACACTGTCTTAGCCACATTCCCCTCCATCTCGGCTGCACAGAATTCTCTGAAGAAACAAATTAACTCAGTTAACGAGTTTAAGCTGAGAACGAGCAAGAAGCATTATGACTTTCACATTTTGGAAAGAGCAAGTTCTCAGTAACAGCCACTTTGGACCCATGGCCTTTGTGATTCCCCTGTCCTCACCCATCTTTAACTGGCTTGGTATTTGGAACTTCTGTTAACATGAGACTCCTAGGATGTGTGGTCGTGGCATTACAACTTCTGAAGACAGGCCAGTGATCCAGCAAAGGCGGCGGGGGCGGGGGGGGGGAATACACATTTCACCCCAGATGACTGTAGGAAGCCACATCGGAATGATACAGAGTTAGCAGCTTTTTCTGAGGAAATGCTGTTCAACTTCCTCCTAACTTTTATAGTTATTTTGTTTTATATTTCTGAATTCTTGTATCAGCTCTATTGTACAGCAAATTATTCTTCAAAATGATTACAACCAGTTGCAACCTGTATTTCTTTTTTTGAAGCCAGCACAGTGTGATCCAACATAGAATTTTTTGGGAAAAGAATGCAGGAGTGTAATAACCAAGTCACAACGGTGTACTGTCTTTGGGGGGCTGGAGGGTGACTAAGGAGACCCCACAGATAGAAGACTACTCTTCCCCTGTATCTCTAAACACAGAAACAATTTCCAGAAAATATAGAATTCCCTCATAGGGTCTTTTCCTTACTCACTTAGGTCATATAAACATTAAGTGTAAAGTAAATTTTGTTCTTAACACCTCTTAATCAAACCACTTAGGTTCAAAGGGGAATAGGAATCATTCTAGGCAGGAAAATACTTCCATTTTTTTTTTAAGTCTCCCTCCAATAATTAAATGTCACTTATTTTCATTCCCTTCCTTGTGGATTTTTTTGTCACCTGAGGAAATGCATTTGATGAGTGCTGGAAACTTCTTAAGTGGTTTAAAATGTGTTTTCATTGTTTGCAGCAGATCACTGGACATCAAAGATTCATTGCAGTTATGAACAAGGAACCTGTTTTTCAATTTACAAGGCTGTACAATGTGTGCTGATGCAAGCCTTTTTTAGTTCAAGAGAATAAATGTTTACAAATATATACCCACTTTGTCTTTTGTAAATTAAAATCATGTTTTTAAATGAGAAAAAATAAAAGATAAAATAAGTCCAATGCAATGCACTTTATTTTAACTAGGTTTAGTGATTGTCCAAAAAGTAATTCTCAAATTAGAAAAATTATGCTTCATGTATATCAGGAGTACTATCTTCCTGTTTACAACAAGGTTTTAATCACCTTGATTTTTATAATTACTCCAATAAAATATTTGTAATACCTTCTCATATTACAATTATAAATAATTATTTGTGGTAATCTAAATTTTACTTATGACATTAAGTTCAATTTAATGACTTATTTCTAAATATTTGGAGGAAAAACATTTTATTTTATCCTCTATTAGAAGAATATCAACTGTTTCTAAAAGCAACTGTCAGTTTTACTGTATTTACTATGGCAACAAGCCTAGTTAGTATGTGTGTATGATTTATTTTCAGCAGATGTATAATTATTTCTAAAACAAGCAGATATATACTCTTACAAAATTAACTTTTTAAATTTGAAGTTGTAAAGCATGGTAGTTCTAAATCATAGAACATAAAACCCTTAAAACTTCCAGTTTTCATCTCCGACTTATAAATAATATTTAGCACTTCTGACAAAAAGAATCTTATAACAGAATTCACTTACTGGAATAAAGCAGTGCAATAGATAATATGCTTGCCACCTAATTTTTTCCCCTTTACCCTTGGTACCAGAATGACTTAGTTCTTATGATGGCCAGGACACCACAGTCCCTTTAATGCTCAAAGCAGTAAATCCTTCCAAATTAAGATTTCATCTTGATTGTAACCACTTGACTCTTTGATAGACCTCAGAGCTATTCATTTTGCTGTTTTGTAGTATAATCATTATACAACTACACAATGCTCCCTACCAGTCTTGTCATTAGGGTGATATAAATTTGTTCCTCTACTTCTGAACTTCCAACAAGGTGACAGTCCTCTGTTAATGGAAGCCTTGCGAATACCAAGGAGAGAATTGTGGCAGTATCAGAAAGTGTTATCCCAATCAGGGGAAGCAAAAGTGTATGTATAGCTTAGTGATAGAATAATTTTAATTTTCAAAGTGAAAAATCAAGGAAATAAAATTTTCCTTCAGGAAATTTGACTGCTTTTTATAAAATAACTTTGTTGCATGATTAGACCAAAAATCGCCTTTTTTTACTCTGCCTTATCATACATACATGCTCATCACTGCTGATATTGTCCTAAATCTTCTAGGAAGATGGGAAAACCAATAGGATTCTAATTTTAAAACTAGCTAAACTTCAGAAACATATCAATAATTACCTTAATATAAGTGGATTAAATGCTCCAACCAAAAGACATACACTGGCTGAATGTATAAAAAAACAAGACCTCTACATATGCTGTCTACAAGAGACCCACTTGAGACCTATGGACACATACAGACTGAGAGTGAGGGGATGAAAAAAGATATTCCATGCAAATGGAAATCAAAAGAAAGCTGGAGTAGCAATTCTCATACCAGACAAAATAGATTTTAAAACAAAGACTATTACATGAGACAAAGAAGGACACTACATAATGATCAAGCGATCAATCCAAGAAGAAGATATAGCAATTGTAAATATTTATCACTCAACATAGGAGCACCTCAATACATAAGGCAAATACTAACAGCCATAAAAGGGGAAATTGACAGTAACACAATCATAGTAGTGGAATTTAACACCCCACTTTCACCAATGGACAGATCATCCAAAATGTAAATAAATAAGGAAACACAAGTTTTAAATGATACATTAAACAAGATGGAGTTAGTTGATATTTATAGGGCATTCCATCCAAAAACAACAGAACAAACTTTCTTCTCAAGTGCTCATTGAACACTCTCAAGAATATATCATATCTTAGGTCACAAATCAAGCCTTGATAAATTTAAGAAAATTGAAATTGTATCAAGTATCTTTTTTGACCACAGCACTGTAAGACTAGATATCAATTACAGGAAAAAAAATCTGTAAAAAATACAAACACATGGAGGCTAACAATACACTACTTAATTACCAAGAGATCACTGAAGAAATCAAAGTGGAAATAAAAAAAAAAATACCTAGAAGCAAATGACAAGGAAAACACTACGTCCCAAAACCTATAGGGTGCATAGGTTCTAAGAGGGAAGTTTATAGCAATACAATCCTACCTTAAGAATAAGAAACATCTCAAATAAAAAACTAACCTTACATCTATAGTAATTAGAGAAACAAGTACAAAAAAACCACAAAGTTAGCAGAAGGAAAGAAATCATAAAGATCAGATCAGAAATAAATGAAAAAGAAATGAAGGAAACAATAGCAAAGATCAATAAAACTAAAAGCTGGTTCTTTGGGAAGACAAACAAAATTGGTAAACCATTAGCCAGACTCATCAAGAAAAAAAGAGAGAAGACTCAGATTAATAGAATTAAAATGAAAAAGGAGAAGAATTGACACTGCACAAATGAAAAGGATCCTGAGAGACTGCTACAAGCAACTCTACACCAATAAAATGGATAACCTGGAAGAAATGGACAAATCCTTACAAAAGCACAACCTTCTGAGACTGAACCAGGAAGAAATAAAAAATATAAGCAGACCAATCAGAAGCACTGAAATTTAAACTGTGATTAAAAATCTTCCAAAAAACAAAAGCCCATAACAAGATGGCTTCACAGGCGAATTCTATCAAAGATTTAGAGAAGTGCTAACACTTATCCTTCTCAAACTCTTCCAAAATATAGCAGAGGGAGGAACACTCCCCAGCTCATTCTACGAGACCATGAACACCCTGATACCAAAACCAGAAAAGAAAGAATACTCTAGACCAATATCACTGATGAACATAGATGCAAAAATCCTCAACAAAATACTAGCAAGCAGAATCCAACAGCACATTAAAAGTATCAGACATCGTGATCAAGTGGGGTTTATCTCAGGAATTCAAGGATTCTTCAATATACACAAATCAATCAATGTGATAAACCATATTAACAAACTGAAGGAGAAAAACCATATGATCATCTCAGTAGATGCAGAAAAAGCTTTCAAAAGAATTCAACACCCATTTATGATAAAAACCCTCCAGAAAGTAGGCATAGAGGGAACTTAACTCAACATAATAAAGGCCATATATGACGAACCCACAGCTGACATTGTCCTCAGTGGTGAAAAATTGAAACCATTTCTACTAAGATCAGGAAAAAGACAAGGTTGCCCACTCTTATTCAACATAGTTTTGGAAGTTTTAGCCACAGCAATCAGAGTAGAAAAGGAAATAAAAGGAATCCAAATCGGAAAAGAAGAAGTAAAGCTATCACTGTTTGCAGGTGACATGATACTATACATAGAGAATCCTAAAGATGTTACCAGAAAACTACTGGAGCTAATCACTAAATTTGGTAAAGTAGCAGGATATGAAATTAATGCACAGAAATCTCTTGCATTCCTATATGCAAATGATGAAAAATCTGAAAGTGAAATTAAGGAAACACTCCTATTTACCATTAAACAAAAAGAATAAAATACCTAGGAATAAAACTACCTAAGGAGACAGAAGATGTGTATGCAGAAAACTATGACACTGATGAAAGAAATTAAAGATGTTACAAACAGATGGAGAGATATATCATGTTCTTGGATTGGAAGAATCAACATTGTGAAAATGACTCTACTACCCAAAGCAATCTACAGATTCAATGCAATCCCTATCAAAATACCACTGGCAATTTTCACAGAACTATACCAAAAACTTTCACAATTTGTATGGAAACAAAAAAGACCCCGAATATCTAAAGCAATCTTGAGAAAGAAAAACGGAGCTGGAGGAATCTGGCTCCCTGACTTCAGACTATACTACAAATCTACATTAATCAAGACAGTATGGTACTGGCACAAAAACAGAAATATAGATCAGTGGAATAGGTCAGAAATACCAGAGATAAACCCACGCATATATGGTCACCATATTATTTTTTGGGGGGGCTGTACGCGGGTCTCTCACTTTTGTGGCCTCTCCTGTTGCAGAGCACAGGCTCCAGACGTGCAGGCTCAGTGGCCATGGCTGACGTGCCCAGCCGCTCTGCGGCATGTGGGATCTTCCCGGACCGGGGCATAAACCCATGTCCCCTGCATCAGCAGGCGGACTCTCAACCACTGCGCCACCTGGGAAGCCCTGGTCACCTTAGTTTTGATAAAGGAGGCAAGAATATACAGTGGAGAAAAGACAGCCTCTTCAATAAGTGGTGCTGGGAAAACGGACAGCTACATGTAAAAGAATGAAATTAGATCACTCCCTAACACCATACAAAAAATAAACTCAAAATGGGTTAAAGACCTAACTGTAAGGCCAGAAACTATCAAACACTTAGAGGAAAACATAGGCAGAACACGCTATGACATAAATCAGAGCAAGATCCTTTTGACCCACCTCCTCGAGAAATGGAAATAAAAATAAACAAATGGGATCTAATGAAACTTAAAAGGTTTTGCACAGCAAAGGAAACCATAAACAATACCAAAAGACAATCCTCAAAGTGGGAGAAAATATTTGAAAATGAAGCAACTGAGAAAATTTAATCTCCAAAATTTACAAGCAGCTCAATATCAAAAAAACAAACAACCCAATCCAAAAATGGGTAGAGACCTAAATAGATATTTCTCCAAAGAAGATATACAGATCATCAATGAACCCATGAAACAATGCTCAACATCATTAATCATTAGAGAAATGCAAGTGAAAACTACAGTGAGATATCACCTCACACCAGTCAGAATGGTCATCATCAAAAAATCTACCAACAATAAATGCTGGAGAGGGTGTGGAGAAAAGGGAACCCTCTTGCACTGTTTGTGGGAATGTAAATTGGTACAGCCATATGGAGAACAGTATGGAGGTTCCTTAAAAAACTAAAAATAGAACTACAATACAACACAGCAATCCCACTACTGGGAATATAACCTGAGAAACCATAATTCAAAAAGAGTCATGTACCAAAATGTTCATTTCAGCTCTATTTACAATAGCCAGGACATGGAAGCAACCTAAGTGTCCATGGACAGATGATTGTAGAAAGAAGAGGGGGCACATACATACAATGGAATATTACTCAGCCATAAAAAGAAATGAAATTGAGTTATTTGTAGTGATGTGGATGGACCTACTGTCTGTCATACAGAGTCAAGTAAGTCAGAAAGAGAAAAATAAATATCGTATGCTAACACATATATATGGAATCTAAAAACAAACAAACAAACAAACAAAAAAAATGGTCATGAAGAACCTAGGAGCAGGACGGGAATAAAGACGCAGACCTACTAGAAAATGGACTTGAGGACACGGGGAGTGGGAAGGGTAAGCTGGGACAAAGTGAGAGAATAGCATGGACATATATACACTACCAAAAGTGAAACCAATAGCTAGTGGGAAGCAGCATCATAGCACAGGGAGATCAGCTCAGTGCTTTGTGACCACCTAGAGCGGTGAGATAGGGAGGGTGGGAGGGAGGGAGACGCAAGAGGGAAGAGATGTGGGGATATAAGTATATGTATAGCTGATTCACTTTGTTATAAAGCAGAAACTAACACACCCTTGTAAAGCAATTATATTCCAATAAAGATGTAAAAAAAAATAAATTAAATTAAATTGAATTCTCCTAGATATGACTCCTTAAATAGAAACAACGGAACTTTTCCTCAATGTGAAACATTCAATCTGAAGTTCAAAGTCTACTGCTTTTTTCCTTCTCATCCTTCTGTCTGAGATGACATTATAAGATCAGGCAGATGTGTCTGGTCTCTGGAAAGTCAACAAATTTACAAACTTACATCACCAGAGCTAAACACAAGGTTGTTTATAATTCTTATCTCTCCTCACCTCACTGCACAATCAAGCACTGAAAAAATCTTATCCTCATCTTATCATCAAATTTTACCTTCCATTCTGCATCTCCTGGCAGCACAGGCTTACACAGTCTGAATACCTGTCAAATCAGCAAGCTATCTCTCCCAAGTTATTTTTGGGTGCTACCCATGGTAGCACATGAAAATATGGTCACTCTCTTCTCTCCTTAGGGAAATACCAGAAAGTCAGTAGTGCTTCCTCAGAGGGATGAATTGCCACTCTGTCACAATTAAGGGCTCTACAAAAGTATGGGAAAACAGAAGCTTATGATTTCAGTCAGAAAACTTTTAACTCTGGTTTAGTAAAGATAAGGGTGAGAAGACAAATGGTCAATATGCATAAAATATTTTATACTGTAGAAGAACACGGCTTCTTTGCTAAATAACAGCATAATAACATCAAGATGAGTAATCTGAAGAAAGACTAAAGTACATTCAAGACAAACAAAAATTTTGCTAGATAAAATGTGTAGGAATAGCAAATTCATGGCAAATGTGGACAGGAAATTTCTTTGTACATAAAAGAATTGGAATAAAACTATGAATAATAGGGCAATAATCTTTTAACTACTATAATATGTAACAAACCTAAACCTTAAGGTTACTCCCAAGTAGGCTAACGAAGCTCCGTCACCCTGCTTCTTAGGAGAACTCTAAGAAATAGTTACTGAAAACCCGGCCTCTGTTCACTGGTGCTGAATAGAAACGTGGAAACAGAGTTTTGGAGGAGCAGAAAAGAGTAGCTTTATTACCTTGCCAAGCAAAGGAGGCCACAGCAGGCTAACACCCTCAAGACTGTGCCTCCCTTCCTGGGAAATAGGAAGGGGTCTTATAGTTTCACGGTGGAAAATAGAGCTGTAGGTAAGGATCCAGGCTGATATAGTCTTGCATTCTTCTTTCCTCCAAGAGACACTGAGATCA
This sequence comes from Stenella coeruleoalba, assembly GCF_951394435.1. Taxonomy (NCBI): domain Eukaryota; kingdom Metazoa; phylum Chordata; class Mammalia; order Artiodactyla; family Delphinidae; genus Stenella; species Stenella coeruleoalba. Next base: position 108,130,438 of record NC_137150.1, on the reverse strand, counting down.
TTAGGGCTGGCATTAGGTGGTTCCGGAACAGGTTCTGGTGGTCCTCAAGGTTATCGTTCCATGACCTTCTTTCTGGAATGAAGAATGCTAGCAAAGGAAATGAGTGTTAGGAAGTGTTGTCTTGGAGACGTAAATATCAGGTGCATAGTACAACTTTAACTAGAGGGCAATCATTTTCAGAGTGCAGTTAAGCAAGAAAGGGTGGGGGGGGGAACATCTATAGGAAACCAGTTGAATGGGTGGAAAGAATACCAGTTGAATGGGTTGAATAAGGGCTAACATAATGAGGGTAGTTTCTGCTACGGCAATACTATTTGCAGCTTCAAGAACCATATTTAGATCAGACTCAATTGTTACAACTCCATGATCCAGCCATGTGAGGAGATGCTAAATTATATTTATCAGTTTATAAACATAAGGATTAAAAAATAATCGATTTCAAGTCCAAACATTTGTGAACTCAACATGGAATGTTAGAAGCAGAGGCAAACAAGGCCTGGAAGAATAATAAAGAAACAAAATTAAACACTGCCTTAAAACAGCAGGTGATACACTTATAAACTCACTAGATCCATGTATTACTTCTTTATTGATGCTGTAACAAATTAAAGTACTACAAATTTAGTGAACTAAAACATCACAAATGTATTCTCTTACTGTTCTATAGGTCAGAAGTACCAAATTGGTTTTATTGGGGTAAAATCCAAGGGTCAACAAGGTTGGTTTGTTCTGGAGGATTTAATTAGAGAAGCTGTTTCCTTGCTTTTTTTACCTTCTAGTCACTCTCTGTAGTGACTTTTTTTACCTTCTAGTCACTCTCTTGTAGTCCCATCTTCCATCTTCGAAGTGCATCAGTCCAATCTCTGTTTCTGACATTGCATACTTTCACCTCTGACTCTGATGCTCTTGCCTCGCTCCAAAATGGACCTTTGTGATTACATCAGTAATAGATTATCTCCCTATTTCAAGATGTTTGCCTTAATCACATTCGCAAAGTCCTTTTCATGCCATATTAGATAACACTCACAGGTTCACGGGATTATGATGTGCACATATTTTGTGACCAATTTTCCACTGCCTGCAAAACCCCAGTATATAGAACAAGCATATATACACTAGCAGATACTCAAGTTCATATAATTTAATAACTTGTTGAAATTTCAGAATTTAATTATATTACTTACTAGGCCATTGCATTGAACCTGACTTTTTGAGGAAAAAATGCATACATATTTTCAAAATTTCAAGGTTAGAAAATGGCATTAATCATGAAATTCAGAAAGATGGATATATATTTTAGGAGCAAATTATAGTGACCTAGCATACTCCTAGAGTTAGCAGATACATTTTTATATTACACAACCTTGGAAAAGGAGTGGGGAAGCTTTTATTTATGTCTTTTTGTTTTTTTCAATGAATTTCAAGTTTAAGGGGTCAGGAATTATCAGGATAAAGTCAGGCACCACAAGTGAAAATAGGCAGATTTTTCTCTATTATTTGCTAATGAATTCCTAAAAACTCTTCGAGAACAAACTGAAGAGAAAGCCATAGGGAAAATACTTCAGAGAATTCATCTGGGTTATCAACAGAATAGCTGATGAGGTCAAATTTTGGTTCACCATGAGGACACAGAAAGGACACTACCGATTCTCTCATAGCCAGTGTTTTTTTCAGATAGTTTAATAGAGGTGAATCGAGCTTGAATTAATTATTGCCAAGTTCTTTAGAAAAATGCTGTATTCATAATTTAATAGTATAAGGTTAGCAAATTCCTGAAAGAAGGAAGAAACATGCAAATAAAATAAAATCAACACCAAACTATTTCTGTGTGACTACTTTGATATCCATTATCAGTTGACACTACAGAGCAACATAAAAATAACAAGAACGGCAAAAACAAGCCCTCATAAGACCACAGTGGCATAAACAATAAATTGTCTACTTATCTGGTGCAGTTATCTAGGTGCTAGTCTTAGCTGTGATTGAACAATGTGTCTGGCTGTCAGTGGATCTAAGCTGGGACAACTGGGGCAGCTTGACTCTGATATTTTCTACCTTGCCCTCCAGCAGACTAGACGAGTGTGTTCTCAAGGTGACTGCAGAAGCACAAGAGAGCAAGCAGGAACATGCAAGTACTCTCCCAAGACTTTGCTGGCATTGAGTCTGCTAATATTCAATTTCCAAAGCAAGTCTCAAGATTAAACCTGGAGTCAGAGTGAGAGAATGCAACGAAGTTACAGGTCACTATTTCAGTTAACATAGGATATCTCAAATCCAAAAATAATTGATTATACAAATTTGAATATTTGCTTTAATCAATTCATACAAGTAGGAATTTTTATAAAGCAAATATTCAAGGAAATGTTTTATAAGAACAAGCAAAAGAATAGTCTTTTACTGCTATACAATCTACATAGAATTCCATGATATTTATTTTACTATTAATGCATGACACATAAATTGATAAAAGTAAACTTTCCCCCATCTCAGTTTAGCAAAGTGTTACCCACATGTTGAATCTAATGACATAGTTTCAAATTTAAAAATTCCCTAATATGTTTGTTAATATTATAATGTCATGTGTATGTTGAGGACATTAAAAAACCTGATAAATGAAAGACTTTTTGCTTGCCTGTTCATTTGAAAACAAAATAAATTAATAAAATATTCATTATTTATTTCATTAAAAATTGAGGTATTGTTGATTATTTTTGTTTTGCAAATGTTTAAGGTTGCTGTGGTTGGTGTATTTAAGTAAAACCTTTCTCAAGGTTTTCAGAACTGCCTATCATGTAAAGTTCAGAGTTTAGTTTTCTGAGGTATTGCATTTCCTTATTTCTTTCTGAAAACCTGTAGTATTTTCTATGATTTCTCAAAACAAGAGTAATATGGACCATGCATAATACTGAGCCCCATTACTGGCAGTATTTACAGGCAGTATCTCATTGTATAGAAATACGGGCTGGTTTCTGCTTTCTACCCTTTTTCTTTCATTCACCAAATGTATATTAAATATGTGCTTGTTTTAGATTCTGGGCATACGGCAAAGAACAAAACAAAGTCCCTGCTCTTCTGGAGTTGATATTACAGGCTTCTTTCAATCTGTGGCCCTATTTATTTTGTCAGTCTTTATTTTTATTCTAGTTCTGAAATATTTTTCTATGTGTTTACATATGTGTACCTGTGAATATGTGCACGAGTTTGTGTGTGTGTGTGTGTGTGTGCACATGTATGTATGTTTATCTGTCCCTTTCCAAAGCCTGGCCTTAATTCAAAGTATATGTCTTTGAACTTGGTTTAATTAACTAAAATTATTTGATCTGGGTCTTAAATTTTACTTATTTTTCAGATACTACACACTGTTATGTTTGACAAATTGCAAAAAATAAATATTTCAACTCCATGAGTGTGTGTGTGTTTGTATTTATTGCTTTCTCACTTGAATGTTATAATAGTCAGAATCCCTTTGTAAGGTAGGAAAAAGCAAAAACAATTTCACTTTTTTTGTGTGAAAAGCCTCAGTTTAAAATTAATATATTAGAATATTATGTATTTTCCTCAGGTAATACACTCCTTTTGTCCAGCTTGATATGTTGTATTTTATTGAATAAGGTTCAATAATACATTGCACTCAAGAAGGTTGTATTGTGGTAGAAACATTCTATTTTCAAATGCTTTTGTAATAGAATCTACTCAATTCTTCAAAAAGAAATGAGGAATGCATAGGAAGGGCAAGACCTCACGAAACTAAACTCTAAGGTCTCCATTACATAGTTATCCCTTGAACATTCCTAAAAGCTCAGAGAAGGACTTTATTTAAACATACAGGCTACAGCCACCTTAGATATTTGCAAAATAAGAATAATAAGAGAACTCATACCCATAGAGATGCTGGGAGATTGAATAAGAATATTCTCAATAATCTTTGTAAAAATTCCTTGAGTTCTTTGAAAAATAAAAGAGTACCATTTAAATTTGTGATGGTATTATGAAGGCTTGAGCTTGGGGAGCAGGTAACTGTATTTAGAAGGTAGTCCTTGTGAGTTAGTCCTTGAATTCATTTTTATCATCACAGTCTAAGCACTGGCAGCACTTTTCCAAAGTAGTTTCTGTTTTGTGCCAAGGAGCTTTCAAAAGCAAGAAATATTAATTATACGTTTTTGGATATATATATATATATACTTTTTTTTTTTTTTTCGGTACACAGACCTCTCACTGTTGCGGCCTCTCCCGTTGTGGAGCACAGGCTCCGGACGTGCAGGCTCAGTGGCCATGGCTCATGGGCCCATCCGCTCCACAGCATGTGGGATCTTCCCAGACCGGGGCACGAACCTGTGTCCCCTGCATCAGCAGGCAGACTCTCAACCACTGTGCCACCAGGGAAGCCCGTTTCTGAATATTTTTAAGGAAAAAATATTTAAATATAACGACCCAAAGGACAGATCACAGTCCACTTTATATACATTATCTACCACTGTCAAGAGGGAGATTTTCATACAAATTTCAGGTGAAAGCATGGATAGCCAAAAACCATATTTTAACTCAGGTCTTCATATAATCTATTCTATTCCTAGCACAAAAGGACAATAATAAATCAACTGACCAGTATTTTCAGACACAAAATTTAAGGATATTCTCACAGGTCTCTGTAGCATTCTATGATTAGATAGATCATGAGCATATTTGGAAAGAGTGAAGTATAAGGCAAATGAGAGAGCAGGTTTGCTATACAAATGAGAGTTAATTGTAACTCTGAAAAACAAGGGAGCGAGAGCTGTTAAAGTCTAAAAATAAAACCTAATAAGTAATAAAAGAATACACATCCCTAAGATATTCATTGTGAAATGTAGGACTAGTCAATTAATTTTGGCTTTCTAAAAATATAAACACTTAAAATAAAAATTTTAGTTAAATTCAAGACTTCCTTAAAAAAAAAAAAACGAAGTTTTTCACATATTCAGGCATTTAAGCAGTTTTTCTTATTCAATTTTAAATATGCTGCTGTTGACTTTGGAAAAGTTATTCCATTAAGGAATCTAATATACTTAGAGTTGCAGTAATTATGTTTCTGTCAAAGTGTGCAAAGGATAGTGTTCTGAACAGTGTATTACTTTGCTTCATGCTAAGTGCAAGTCACAGAATGTCCAGCATAGCATCTTCTAGAAATATAGCATTTGTTAGACATAAAATTGATAACAAAAGAGAAATGAATACATATTCTCCTAGGGAATTAGGACATCTGCAATACAGCCTCAGAGGCAAATAAACATTTTCAAAGCCTGACAAATTTTTTCTGACAAGTATATGATGAAATATAAGAAAGTTTGTCGAGGTCAAAAAGTCAATATCTCCCTCAACAAAACCAAACAGCACAGGAAATTAGATAGACTACCATTAACCTAAATTTATCTGATTAATCTTTGAATTTTGAAATCCAATTTAACAATCTCCTTGTCCCAGAGGTGAATACTCAAGCACAGCTGATGTCAGATCCTAAGAACTCTTACAGTAATTCCTGGACATCATCCTAATCAGTTCAGAACTACTAAGCCTCTCAAGGTCATTCATGTTCTCTTACTAAATGTGGAGAATCTATGAATCTGGGAAAATATAGGTTGATTCGACCCTTTTGAGCTTGATATCTAAGCTGACCTGTGTAATTTCTGTACAGAGCATCGCGATAACGTTGACTCAGTTTACCCATTTGATAAATCTCATGATCTCAGGAATTTTGAGGGCTTATGCTTCATCAATTCATGCAACACTGAAAATGTTACATTTGGACAACTAGGTATTACTGATTACAAAGTTTTGCCAAGCATTCTACATATTAGTCATTTCATGATGTAATTTTTTTTTTTTTTTTATGATATGCGGGCCTCTCACTGTTGTGGCCTCTCCCGTTGTGGAGCACAGGCTCCGGACACGCAGGCTCAGCAGCCATGGCTCACGGGCCTAGCCACTCCATGGCATGTGGGATCTTCCCAGACTGGGACATGAACCTGTGTCCCTTGCATCGGCAGGAGGACTCTCAACCACTGCGCCACCAGGGAAGCGCCATGATGTAATTTTTAAAAAGGACAAATTGCAGAGGATAACAATTTATGTAGCAACATCCCCACCTGTATAGATTGTGAAGTTTAAGCCACTTACACTCTCTTGTGGGTTTTTATAAAATTTTTACCCATATTGAACAATATATCAAATATTACAATTCTTAGTGAAGTAGGACCTTAGCTGTGTTTGTGATCTGCGTATTGTAATTAACATATCAGTGGTTTGAGCTTTATAATAGTCATGTTTTTATATTCTGTTTATTTAGTCAAAATAAAAATCATTAGGGTGCAGTCTTCTTTCTGTGACCTCCCAAGGGCCTTTTTTTTTGCGGTACGCGGGCCTCACTGCTGTGGCCTCTCCCATTGCGGAGCACAGGCTCCGGACGTGCAGGCTCAGCGGCCATGGCTCACGGGCCCAGCCGCTGCGCGGCATGCGGGATCCTCGCTGACCGGGGCACGAACTCGCGTCCCTTGCATCCACAGGCGGACTCTCAACCACTGCGCCACCAGCGAAGCCCCCCAAGGGCCTTTAAGTAGATTGATATTCCTCACATTGGCCAAATTCATTTCTATTGAGGGGATTTTTATCTTTGTGATAATAGACAGTTGCTAAGAATTACTTTTATTCAACTATAATTATTGCTGTTTACCTTCTTCTAGAATAGATATATAAGGACTTGAAATTAATAATCTAAAATGAAGTAAACAGACCATTTTCCAATTAAAATAGTACTATAGCACTCACTGATACACACGAGAGTTTTATAATTATGACCCCAGGCATATATACAAAAAGCAGTGTTTCTGAGTCGTTGGGCACTTGTTTTTCAAAGCCTAGTTTTTAACTATGCTTTTTTTTTTCTTTTTTTTTTTTAACTTTTATAGGAATTCTCAGATTATTACCCTCACTGCTTCATCAACCTCATTTCTGAAACTGCAATTTTAGTGTGTTAGAAACTCATTCTCCTGTACCTATTCCCCACATTTTCTCCCAATACTTATTCCTCTACTCTTATCTTAGTATTTACTTATATTGACATTTGGTAGACTATATTTTAATTGATATCATGGGTTTAATAAACCAATAAATACTGTTCTTAACATATTATGAAAACTAAAGGCACTAACTTTGAACAACATCACCAAGCAGGAAAACATGATAATTCAGAAGAGTTTTTAGAAACACCTGTCGCTACTTCCAAATTTCCATAATTTCCAGTGGTGTAAATAGCCTCTCAGTGGAAACTGATATTATAATACTACTTCTCAGCAGTAGCTCTAGACTAATGATGTGAGAAAGAAATAGAGTATGCAGAAACTACTTGAAGCCACTTTGGGATAAAATAGAAAAAGACCAAATAATAGAAGTCTTCTATTATGGACTTTGAAATACCTTTCAAAAGTATTCTGATATTTTCACTGCTTCTTTATAGATATCTAAAAATTATATATGAATTATTATTTAGAAGTGTGTATAGCAAACAAATATATATGGAATCATACTTCCTATTCTTAATATCAAAGGTGCATTTCCAAAAATATGTTTCTATCTTCCAAAGCTGCTGGTCTGAATATACAATTAAAAACAAATTAGGCCAAAAATTGTAAATATGTTCATTGACAGATGTTAACAAGACATTGTTACCTATTAGACTACAGTACTGTTAACTAGACATTTTGTGGTGATCAAATCATTATGTTGTACAACTGTAACTAATGTAATTTGTCAATTATACCTCAATAAAAAATAAAACAGAAGGCATGTAAAAAATAAAACAAAAACACAATTTAGGAAACTAAAGGTTTACCTCATGAAACACTCTAATTTTGCCAGCAGAAATACTAGCAACTTTGAACAGAACTGTAAATTATTTATTTACCATTTGACTATTCACTTTAACATATGAGTTACCTTCAATACCACTGTCAGTTCATAAATACTCCATTACCTATTCTGCCCTACTATATCTCCTTATCCTGCTTCATTTAACTTCATATCAACATATATTACATTCCATATATTTATTTTCTGTATCCCTCCAATAGAATCAAAGTTCAAGAAAGCAGGCAATTTGTTGATAATTACTGTGTGTATCATGGTGTCCTGGGAATAATAATATTTGAATGAATGAATAGATTCTTTGGTGGAACCAATTCATTCAGAAGTCAGTATTACAATTATTTCATATTATATTACTTTTGTACAAAAATGATGGGCTCTTTATCTTAAAAGTTAATTTTTTATGTAAAACTGTTATTTACTGCTAACTTTGAAGATTATTTTCCCTTTCCAAGTCATCAAAGACAATGTTGAAATAATAGGTATGACCCAAATAAAACAGATGGCCAAGCAGCACACACACCTTGCCACCTGGAGTGGCATTCACTAGAGGAAACTTATGGACACAGGATCAGTAGCAGTTAACCCACTCTCTACCATAACAATCTGGCAAATCAAATAGGACTCTGGGAGAGTGATCTCAAACATTGAGATATATGCATCTTAAGTGGCATGATTGGGAAGCATTGGCTTTTCTTGCTGTTGAGAGCATGGGTAAGAATGCAAGAGAAATATGACCTGATAAAAACTTGGTTTTCCCCCATCCTGCATACTCAGTACGTGATTGGTAATAGCAGCACTCTTGTGTTGTGATCAGGGGTTGGTGTCTTGCAGATATTCTGACAAGATAGTGGTAGAATTTGCTACATCTCCTTATCTCCTGGCAAAATTAGAGATAATGTGTAGGGTAGAGGTACCAACATTCGTGTTTCATGGTTGGCAAGGACTAGATGGTTGCCTTGGTGCTTTTTAAGCTACTTGCTCCTTTCCTATAGAGGATGAATTTTAGAGAAATTAATCCTTATCACTCAGTAAAACATAAAATCAGTAGATGTTACTAACCAGGACACAGATAATGCAGGTTGTGAAAGATAGATGAGATTTGAAATAGAGGGAGTCAGAAAATAGAATATGAAATTTTTTTCCAAATATTACAGTCTATGTATGAAAGAAACTTTATAGATACTTTTTCCAAACCTGCATAAGTCTTAACAATTTGCATTAAATTATTAATAATGTGTTGTGAGGATGAAAAATACTTTTCTAATTTACTACTAATAAAACTTTTTTGATCATCCATGCTGCAGGAAAATATGTTATGTGTCTCTTTTCTCTATAGATAATATAATATCTAATAACATTTTGTCAAAATAGTAAAAAAGTATTTTAGAGATATAGAAAGCTATTAAATAATTCATATATCTTACTTTTATGGATTTTGTGAGGTTTGTGGTATTTATTACCTTTTTACCATTTGTAATTTATGTCACTTCATTTTAAATATTCATATTTATATATACTTTTGTAATTTAAATTTTGTATTTATTTTTCTTAAAGAGAACCTCCCCAAAACTTGTTTTCCCTGTTATTAAAGAGTTTTAAAAATAATGATTTCAGTACATCTATAGCTAAAATTGTTTCCAATTTGCATTTAACAAAACTTCTCTTTGTTAACACGAGTCAAATATCAGTAAACAAGGTCAGATGGACACATTATATTTTATTCAATAACTTTTTAATCTCTCTGTTTTCCAACAGAATGCAATATATCTTAATGCACAGTCACCTTGAAATTGAACCTGTAGTTTCCTATTTTATCTAAGATAAGGAATAAGGCTGTCATATATATCACCTTCAACCTGCCTTAGCATAAAGGATAAAGGTTATATCCTCTCGGAAATGAAAATGTCAAATATCAAAGTTAGGCTCAATTATCTCTGAAAAGAGATTTCGATAAATGGGCAATCTATAGTAGTGAAATTCACATAATAGAATTATAAACAGTTCTGGTTTTTAAATCATCACTGAAAAGGCATATAATACTGTATAAATTTCAGAAGAATAACATAGAAAGACAATACATGGAACTCATTAATATGGGAGCAATTTATTCAGAGAATCATCATTTAAAATACATGGACATGTCTTTCCTTCTTTAATATATATTTTCAGTTGAAAATGTAAGTATAAAAATGACTGACTACACAACAATTTGAATTTGAGATTAACAGCAAACTGTCAGTCATTGTTTATCTAAGACTTCTACGACAAACTGTAATCATTTTTCTGTTTTAATATTGAGTTAAGATTTTAGGAAATTAATGGATTTCTAGTTCACTTAAATCAGGTGTCTCCTTTGCTTCCTCTAACGGAGTCCTAGAAAATAAAGAGGTAGTGTCTGATGTCTGTGGGTACTCAATAACATAGTTCCTTTGCTTTATTTGCCTTCCCAAAACATTGCATATTTATAGTGTCATCTTTCAATTAAGACAGTTATTTTGATACTCAGGAATCACTATATATTCAGATTAGCCAAAAAATTACCTTCATAGGGTCCCTGGGTATTTCAACATTTGATGAAAATAAATAGAATGAATAGGGATGTAGGAACTTTTCACCTCATGGATGTCACTGGAACAGTGTGCATTACTTAGAGTACCTGTAGTCTCGAACATCCCCCTGCCTAAGATTAGCTATAATTATGACTGTACTGTTAAGCCTGTTTTTTGTTGTTGTTTTCTTCCTTGATTTAATTGCTTAAGCAACTGTGGAACTTTCAAATTCTTGTGGGGAATGGCTAATGAAGAAACCTTGTATTACTTACCATCTCAAACAGTTCAATTCAATAAATACATTATTGAACACATACTATATCTCTAGATGTGCAGTGAAGATTAAGAAAAAACATTGAGTGGGCATCTCTAGAAGTTTTGACTGTAGCCAAGAAAGTGAAGTACATCATTATTATTAATAAACTATATACAATATTAAAATATTAACACACAATACTAATAATATGAGCATGCACAATATTCATAATGTAGTTAGCATCTGAGTAGATGACAACAACACTTTGAATTATTGGAAAAAATCAACCTGAGATGGGGGTAAAATAAAAAGAAACAAAAAAGTAAAGAAGTGAACAAAAAGTTGAGACAATATTATGTGCTTCATCTCTTCTGGCTTAATGTTATCGTCTAAATTATTATTTTATATATATATAAATATATATATCATTTACATATATCATCTCTGAAATGCCCCTTTTCAAAATGCATATTCAAACATTTAAATGCACTTGCAAGGAAATTAACTAAGATTAAATATTGCTGATTTCCAGTTGCAACTTTCCAGTGGAATAACTAAAGAAGTTACTTGAGTTGATTAGGCTACCTATAAATAATATTGCATAAAATGTATTACAAAACTATTTAAACACAGTGCAGTTTATATAAGGTGAGAAAAATATAAATTTCCTAGAAAACATTTCTGAAGCATTGATCACATATACTAACCAAGGAATGCTAAAGACCAATAGAGTTTTCTAAATGAACACACCAGATATCTAATTAAAAATGACATCTTCAAGTCTTTCTTACTTCACAATTTAATGAACAATAAGACAATTTACTCTATTTTAAAGCACATTTATTACCTGAATTTCAAGTACAGCTAGAATAAAGAAGACTATTTAAATTTGTTACTTGTTAAAATATTTACTGTTTTTTTTTTCTTATGGCACATAAACAATCTTATTTCCCCAAGCAGCATTACTTTATGAAATCAGACAACTTAATATTAAGACAGATTCCTTTTGGATTCCTCAAACTACTAACTGGAACTAATTCTTTACCAAAGATCAGAAGAGTATTAATTACTTGGCAAAAATGGCTAAACTAGAGGATTTCAGTCTTCAGAGATGTCCTGGGAATTAAACATGAGAGCATTCCAGGAGCTTCAGTAATATGATTCTCTATCAGAAAACAACCTTAGACATTGAGTACATCAATAATTGCTAACACAAAGTATTCAAGTAAAAATTTTCTATGATGGTATTACTCAAACTGGTCTACAGAGGAGCAGGCTACTTTCACATTTGCAAATTAAATTTCCTACAAACTATTAATCTTATATGTTCATTTTATTCAGAAAAGACTTATGTATAACTCATCTCAGACCCTTTAAATAAGTCGTCTATTGCCCTAGAAATAAGGGTGGACTGATTCTTTGGGCATCTCAATTGACCATGATCCTGGAGATTTGGAGGGGTACCATCCTGAACTTTACAGAAAACATACTGTCTTTTCTTCAGTGAGTGTTTGTTGTTCTCCATATTTATTATTGGTGAAAATGTCTATCTCAAATATATCCCACAAAATTCTGTTTTACTTTAGTAATATGATAATTTAAGACATAAAACTTTTAAAGTAATTTTTATAGTTTGAAATAATTTTCCAGAATTTCATTAATATAAGAAAACTTTCAATCATAAAGAAGGGAAAATTATATATCAAAAACTTTCAATCACTACAGTAATGACAGAAAACTCTAACTCAATTACCACAGATAAGAGTTTGTAAACTTTTTAAAAGGGTCAAAGGTATTTTAGATTATTATTTTAGTATAAGGTCAATACACAGTTATGGATTTTCTATTTCCAAGAATATGTGTATTTGAATAAATATTTTCCAATTTAAATAACAGTTCCCATGTGAGTGATTGATAACTGAATTTGTATTTTACTCAAAAACTCAATAAGGGAGGGAGATATAGAAAAAGAAAATAAAAATATGGTAAATCAAAAAAATTTCTGAAACAATATTTCAATTATGTCTCAACCTATTGGTTTAATTTCTCCTTGTAAATTATTGTTATTATTTTATTAATTAAATATACTCCTCTACAAAATATACATCTAATATATTCATCTATAAAACATTAATTTTCCAAATGTAATCTTAAATACATTGCAGGGAAATTTACTGGACTAAGATTTAATACTGGTAGATTCTAGTTCAAGTTTTTAGTTGAAAGACTAAATGAGACACAGGACATGTATCTATTTAGAAAATTCAATAAAATGTCTTATGCAACCATTTAAAATTAGGAAGCATCTACATAGCAAAAAACATACTTTCTTAAATATTTCATATATATATAATATATATATATATATATATATATAATATATATATATCTATTACTACTTGGATCCTAAAACACTTTGAATCTGTAAGCATCCTTCCTAGCCTCCAAGTAAATTGTGAAGCCCAGGGGAAGGAATATCCAGCAGATGGCTATGTAAACACAGCACTCAGATAGTTGAGTAGTTCCTTTACATTGCCATCTGCCATGTAATCCTCTCAGAGATTGAAATCTTTCAACTATAAAATGTTCTGCCAAGATTTCACAATGCCTATCAGCCCAACTAACAGGTAAGAAGAATTCTGCAATGGATGAAAAGTCTCTAAAACATTTCCTAATATAAATTTTCAGGAAAAAATATTAATATATTTAAAATTAATTAAGTGTGTCACTATGTCAAGCTTTAGTAGAATAACTACATTTACATTTACATAGCCATCTGCTAGTATTTGCATAGTCACACTTCCTTGCAAAAACTTACTGCACAAGTATCACAGTGTTTCTCAGTACAGTGGCACACCTGTCAATCTGTTCTGGTCTCTAAATATCCAGAAAACAAAGGTAGGGGAGAGGAGAAATCAACTTACAGTTGTCTCAATTTACCAGAATTGATCAACAATTCCAGTCAATGGTAAAACAACATTTTAAATCCCTTATTACAGACTTTTTATTAATTTAAGACACTAAAACTGTTCCTAATATTTGTTTCTACAGCTTTTTTTTTTTTTTTTTTTTTTCGCGGTACGCGGGCCCCTCACTGTTGCGGCCTCTCCCGTTGCAGAGCACAGGCTCCGGACGCGCAGGCTCAGCGGCCATGGCTCACTGGCCCAGCCGCTCCGCGGCATGTGGGATCCTCCCGGACCGGGGCACGAGCCCGTGTCCCCTGCAATGGCAGGCAAACCCTCAACCACTGAAAAAGTGTTTTTGATATCTATTGTACCGTCTACTCAATATACATATAATTCTGTTTCCCTATAATGCAAGTATAAGTGTAAACATATGTCTTCATTTACTCTGTGGAACTTATCCAGGATATGATTTTGACTGTTCTAAAACTGCAAACTCCTAAACAACAGCACTATATTTAAATGTGTGTGTGTGTGTGTGTGTGTGTAAAATGTGAACACTGCCCAATAATCATTTAATATTTATTTCCTGAGAACATAAATGATATAAGGATAAGGAAGGATTTGCAATGGAAATGAGAAAATAGTTTCAACTAGTGCAATGTAGCTAAAGAAGTATTTATAAGTAAATTTAGAGCTTTGATTCCAGTATTTAAAATATAAGATTTCCAGTAGAAAATCAATGTAAAAAGGTGAAATAAAATAGCACATTAAAATCAAAGAAGGTAGGAGGAAGAAAAGGAAAGTAAACTTATAAGAAAAATCTGAGAAATTAAAAAGTTTATTCTTAAAAATAATAAACCCCCAGAAGATTGTCCAAGTTAAAAAAAGAAAAAAAAAACAAAAAACAAAAAAAGAAAGAAAACACAGGCTATCAATATCAGGAATGAAAAAAGAGCCATCAAAATAGAGTCTCATGTTAAAAAGATGGTAAGAATATCTGATAAGCAACTCTGTCCAATAAATTTCACATTTTACATGAAAAGAACTAAGTCCTTAAAATTCCAACTTACCAAAATAGCACATAAAGAAATAGAAAAACTGAATCGTTACATATCTTTTATAAAAATTTTATCTACATCTAAAAACTTTCTGCAAAGCAATTACAGGCACAGAAGGGTCAATTTTTCCTTAACCTTTTAGGACTAAATATTATCAATTTTATACAATCTCTTCTAGATAATAAATAAAAAGAGAGTAGTTTCTACTTTATCTTATGAGACCACGCAAAACTCAGGCCTCATAAATCAAACTTGAAAAAGGACATTACAAAAGAACAAAATTATACGGCAATATCTTCCATAAACTAGCCATAAAAGTTCAGAACAAAATAATTAAAAAATTAAATCCAGACATGTAGAATAATAATAAAAATGAATTAAGGCAATTAATCCCATCAATAGATAAATAAAAAGTCCTAGAGAAATGGAGAGATATTGGATTTATATATTTATGCACTGGAAGATTAAAAATCTCTATTAATCAGGGTTCTCCAGAGAAATAGAAACAATAAGATATATGAATTTATATATGATACATAATATGTATATTTGTATATGTTATACATAATTTGAGAAAGAGAGATTTTAAGGAACTGACTCACATGATTATGGGAATTGGCAAGTCTGAAATCTGCAGAGCAGTTCGGCAGGCTAGAGATCCAAGAAAAGATGATGTCGCACCTCACGTCTGATGGCAGTCTGGAGGGAGAATTTCCTCTTATAAGATTTGATTAGGAGTGTCCAATGGTAATATTTTGCATTTCTCTATTGCACATGACATCATGGACTATCAGTACTCTCCTTAATAATGGAAATAGAGTCATTACTGCATTTAAGTCTAAACAGATTAGAGAACAATTCCAGGGACCCAGAATCAATTCAGAAAACTCATCCTAAGATTCTGTTCCTCTAGTACCACTCTCAGTAACAAGATGTCAACTCACCTCAGATTGTTATGCAGAGTTAATATAAGTCCAAGTAGAATCTCAGAATGTTTTTTAGAAATAATTTGATCCTAAAATTAATGCAGAAAATATAAAAGACCCATAAAAGCCTAACAATCAGAAAGAAAAACAAATTTGAGAACTCATGGTATCAGAGATCAATACATAATACAAAGATACAGCAATTTAGACACTATGGTTTTGGCATAAGATAAAGAAACATGTATACAGTGTGTACTCTGGATGTGAGTTTCAATAGAATTGTTTTAGAGATTAGAAGTTGAAAAAAATATGACATTTAACTTGAACCACATATTTTAACTTGAACCACAGCACTACTAAATGGAAATGAATAATCATGTGTATGAATCAGTTTTCCTTGATATATTGCAAGTATACATACTTGAACATACTTGAACTATTTGAGATTTGAAAACCAGACGTTGATAGCATATGTGATGCATATAACATTTCTAACAAAAGTGAAGCAGAAACTACTTTAAATGTATAGACCTAGAAGGGTAGCAAAACATTTATTTGATGATAACCTTGTAATTAAGTCAAAATAATATCAAGATTTATTTGCTTATTTATCTCAACTTTTTGGAATATCAGAATTAGAATATTCACAGTAGAAAATTTCAAAAATATATTTGACCATATCTAAATTATAAAAAAGATTAGTTTTATTAATTAAAATTCCAATGCAATTTATAAATGTTTATATATTTATAAACCAATGTTTTTTCTCTGATTCACTGTAATTAATAATACTTTACTAAGAAAGCTTGAGAGAAATTTGGCTTTTGGAATGCTTTATTTTGGCATACTTTTTTTTCACTAAAGTTTTTTTTAGACCAGTTTTAGGTTTACAGCAAAATTGAGAGGGAGGGACAGAAATTTCCCATATACTCCCTGCCCCTGAACATACATAACCTCCCCTACTATCAGCTTCACTCACCAGAGTTAGTAGACTGTTTTTTTTAGCAAAGACATTGACACATCATAATCACTCAAAGCTCATAGTTTACCTTAGGGTTAACTCCTCATGCTGTACATTCTATGGGTTTGGACAAATGTATAATGACATATATCCATCACTATAATAACATAAAGAGTATTTTCACTGCCCTAAAAATCCTGTATGCTCTGCTGATTTATCTCTCCCTTCCCCTTACATATCTTTAAAATTCCCTGTTCTTCTTTAATTACTGTCTTTATTTCCCTTATTGAAACGGCTTTGTTTAAATGAGCTCTACTACAACTAATAAGGGCTAAAACAATCAAATGCTTTGCCCTTTATCCTGAAAATGTGCATGGAACTTTTATACTATGAGTTCAAATAATCCTCAGATAGGCTACACATTTTATTAAATATTTATTAGAACACTTCGACCTACTGTTTACTTTTCCTTATTTATTTGTATAAACATTTTTGCTGCATTAGTATAAATTTAAAAATTTTGTAATCATTACAAATACTATTTCATTTATTTGATATTTTTCTTAAAATTAGAGTGTAATAGAATTTTCAAAATTTTGTTTTTTAGGAAAAATAAAGATTCTAATTAAACTTAAACAAGAAAAATATGATTTTGGAATACATACATTAGATATTTATTTTTTGCTAAACATATTATAATAAAATTATAAAAAAGTTTTAGAATAAAAAGCTAATGTTCAGCATTATACCCAAATTACTTACAATTGAAGATAAACAAAAAGAAAATATCAAGTGCCCATAAAACAAGTTGAAATAACAGTGTCAAAATAAAATTTAAAAAAAAAATATATGTTCTGGAGGAAGCTAAAAGAGATTATTATAACTGAGTTAGGAAAAATTATAGGAGGTGACAAACTGTGATTAAACAGATAATGAGCATTTGGAAAGGGATTTCATAGAAGAGGAAAATGGGAAGGTATAAACATTTTAGAAAAATGAAGAACAGAAAGAGAAAAAGTCAGTTTGATCTAGGTCACAATGGAAGTTAAAACTGGATCAATATTATGTAGCCATCTAGAATGGGGATTGAGGTGTGCATAGTCCAACTTTTAAAATTTCAAATAAATTCAGTGAGCAATGCAGTACTGGTACATACATTTCAGTGAAGAAAATATAATCAGAAATCTACGTTAAAAGCAAAAGGTAGCAGCATTGAGAATAAAAGACAGGAGTACGGAGAAAAAAGATATCAGGAAAATAGTAAGAGGCTATATTATCCCTATTCTGGTAAGACATAAGGAAATCTAAATCAGAGGTGACAAAGAGAATGGATGGAATTTATTGATCAGTTTGAAAAATATTGCTTATGAAGGACTTAAAAATTTTAAAACTGTGTGAATGTAGATAATGAGCAAAAAATATGAGTCAAAAGTATCTCATACATTTTGAGCTTTTCTGATTAGGATAATGGCTGTATACTTTCTAGGGAGTCTAATTATATATTTTCCCAGTTGAAGTAGGCAAAACTGTTATTATCCTACACTGCTTAGTTATTTTAATTATTACTGTTACAATCTCTGAATACTGAACTACAAAGTGAATATAAAACTGCATGAAATATCTATATCATTTTCCACATATGATTGTAAAAAAAAAGAATGAATAACAAGGTGACATGGAAAAACATTATAAAGATAACAAAAATAAGTCCTCACCTTATTCTAACAATCAAAATAAATCCTATGATTAAACATTTAATTGTAATATAAAATTAAACTTCAAACTATTACAGAAAACTGTAATAAAAGGAATGACATTTGACATAATGATGGATCAACATTGATATGAAAGTATTTTTTAAAGAAAGAAGTAGGTAAACCAATCAGATCTTTTCTTCATGTTACACATCAGTAAACCTGAACCTTTTTTGAATTAGTATGAGCTTTGGACACGTAATGCCATGGGATACATAACAAAGAAGAATAACAATTATGAATAGATGAAACTGCATATAATTGAAGTTTCTAAATATTGAAAATATAATTAAAATACATCCAATAAAATAAAAAAATATTTTAATCAAATTAAGATAAAAGATTGATATGTTTAATACAATGGGTACATACAAATAAATTAGAAAAAGCATTTTGGCAAAAGACATGAACAGCCTATTCACTAAAAAAAAATATAGTTGAGTAAAAATATTTGAAATATATTCAAAATACTAAAAGAAAAATAGTAATCCAAGTTTGCTCATTAGGAAATCTTTTGCAACTGATAGTTAAAACCATACATATTGCACAAAACAGGCATTCTTGTGTTTTTCTGTCAGAATAAAACATTTCATAAAAGTATTTCCTCTTTTATAATAAAAATTAGAAATCTCCAAAATTTTCAACAAGATTTTATAGTACATATCTTGAGTATTAAATATTAAATATTAAATATCTTGAGTCTATACTTAAAATTTTAAGTGAAGAATATATTTGCTTATGGAATGCTCTTTGCCAAGCCAAAAAATATAGATAGAGAAAAAAGTAATAGTAATGGAAATATTCAAACGTCATATCTACGTACTGGAATTATGGTAAATCATATTGTATCTTGCTGTTATTGTAATTCTTGCATTGTTCTTTACCAGATTTACTAAGAACAGTATACCAGTTTGTCAGCTATTTTTGAAAATAATTTCATTTGATTTTCATAAATTTCATGCATGATATATATCATTCCCTGTTTTGAAAATGAGGAACAGAAAGATTGAAAAATATTTTAATCTGACATTTATCTAGCTTCAAAACCCATGCCTTTTCTACTCTTCATCTCTGGTGCTTTTTTCTTTCCTTTATTTACCAGATATTCTTTACTGGTTCTATTAAAATACATAACTGTCTTTTGAATCACAAGCACCTACCAAGTGTTTCAAATGGTCCTAAATTTGGGGCTTCCCTGGTGGCGCAGTGATTGACAGCCCGCCTGCTGATGCAGGGGACACGGGTTCGTGCCCCGGTCCGGGAAGATCCCACATGCTGCAGAGCGGCTGGGCCCGTGAGCCATGGCCGCTGAGCCTGCACGTCTGGAGCCTGTGCTCCACAACAGTGAGAGGTCCGCGTACCGCAAAAAAAAAAAAAAAAAAAAAAAAAAATAGTCCTAAACTCTCAGCATATAGCAGTAAACAAAGAGATGCAAATGAACAAATAAAAGAATAAAAAAAAAAAACACTTGAAAAAAGGAAGTAAATGGAATGAAAAGGGACTCAGTGAGGAAGACAAGTGTTTGGAATGATGATGATGATGATGATTTATGAAAGTAAGTATCTAAAATAATAAAAAATTGAAGAAATAAATGAGGGAACTTTTCTCACTAATGAGTTGCTATGGGCTCCTTTTGACTTACCTCTACATTCTTTCACTGATTAAAAAACAGCAGGAGTTAAACAGGATTATAATTGATCATTTCTTTAATAGCTCTTTGGCATAGAGCAGATGCTCACTGAACTGGATGCGAATATTTCGATTTTATTGATTCTGTAAGCAAATGTTATCATGTCCCATCAAAGAAAACATTTCCAGTGTGATAAAAAAATAATAATTTTAATGAGAAAGACCTCCCTACAATGAGCTAATACTAAATAAGTATGAGCCTTTCAAGAGAGAGAAAAAAAAAAAGTGTGATACAGAAAGCAGAAAAAGGGAGGAGGAGAAAGGATTGTTTACCTGCTAAGGACATTTTAATAAAATGACAATCAAACAGATAAAAAATAAAAAAAATTATGCCTACAAACCTGAGCTGCTGTGGAAGATGATACTTCACTGTCCAGAGCCAGGGTGGTCATTGCTGCAGTGTAAACAACCCTAAAATGTTAAAATCTTATTTGTATTGAATTTTCCTTGAGATCTGTCTTTGCAGAGAAAAAAAAAACATAGGTAGGTAAGATCCATATGTACCCAGTGGCAGTCTAAATGACTGCCCCTGAGCACAGGTACCCTCAGAATTTCTGCAGATGTTATGAAAATGTTCAAACACACAGCAAGAGGTCAGTATCAAGCAGTACATCAAGAAAACATGCCAACAAAATACAAAGATTTTGATGAACTTAGTTCCAATCATTGAACTTAGAATAAGCATATGTCAACCAGTAAAAATGACTTTGATTAATTAACATCATGGACCTTGTCCTAAAAACATTCTGATCTAAAATCAATCACTTTGATTACAGGGAAGGAACTTTGAATCCAAGCAGGTGAAAAGATTCAGATAAGGAATTTTGAAACTCAACATGAGACCCACATTTATCTTAACTCCATGGTTTCCAAGAATTAGGATTCCAATACACTTCATAGCCTAGGATGAAGACTACCCTCTTTATACATAGTCCTGCTTTGCTTTGACCCAATCGAAACACTGCTTCATTTCAATTTTACCTAAACCCCCCTTTTTCCCAAATCCAAACTCTTGTTTATTCCTTTGTTTGGTTAGAGGCTGCACTTTTGTTTGTGTCTCTCCCTTGTCTAAGCAAGAATTCAATCCAGTTTTTGTTTTTAAGAGTGGGTTGACTTATGAATTGACAGTTTTAAGAGTCTGTGTAGATATTAACTTGGAAATCTTTGCCAAATAGAACCTTGGGACTTCCTACATGACAGTATATATTCTAGAAGCCTTTTTTATTCATGGTTCAACTTCCTTTTGTCCCTTCATGTCAAATAATTTGAATACCAATCAATATTTACACCTCCAAATACTAAATTTAGCAGAACTAATTTTGTTCACTGAGAATTAAGAAGACACTTTTGAGATTATTTCTCTGATTTGGCTCTTTAGGGATCTCAATAGATGAGCCTGTGCTTTTTATCTTCCTTTATGTTCATTTTATACGATTAATTATCTTTTTGTTCTATTTTTTGTCCTGATTGTCATAATCTTAATAAGGCTTAGACAATACCACTAAATCTATATCACCATTCTGCTATTCTCAGTGATATAGCAGGTATATGGGTTTTGTGAGAGTAGCATGTACTGTCTGAGGCAACCACTTTGCCCTGAGTCCATGTGGGCAATTATATTCTGACTGCCTAAAAGAGAGACAATTAGTGTGACTAACATAGGAAATCTTTGTTTCCATATTTCAGTGGTTAATATAGTTAGGGTTATTTCTTGGTTTTTATGGAATTGTCAAGAGCCTAAGACACTCTTCTAATGTCAACTGCCACTAGAAACTGGCTACAGTGACTCTCAACTTTGTGTAACAAAATTTTCTGCAACTAAGCTTTCTCCCCTTCTTTCAAAGGAAATATAATTAGCCTTTTACAGATCTTCCTCGACTTACAATAAGGTGACCTCTTGATAAAACCATCCAAAGTTGAAAATACCCTAGGTCAAAAATGCATTTATTACATCTAACCTATCAAATATCATAGCTTAGCCTAGCCTACCACAGACATGCAGAGAACACTTATATTAGTCTGCAGTTGGGCAAAGGCAACTAACACAAAGCTTATTTTATAATAAAGTGTTAAACACTTTATGTAATTTATTGAATGTTGTACTGAAAGTGACAGAATAGTCATATGGGTACAGAATGATTGTAAGTGTATTGGTTGCTTACCCTTGTGATTGCCTGAGATGCAGCTCAGCTGCTGCTGTCAAGCATCAAGAAAAAGTATTCAACTGCAAATCCATAGCCCAGGAAAAGATCAAAATTCAAGATTCAAAGTACAGTTTCTACCGAATTCATATTGCTTTCACACTGTCATGAAGTCCAAAAACTGTAAGTCAACTCGTCTTAAGTTGGGGATGGTCTATACAGTGGGCTTTGACTTTTTGCAAATCTGTTTATAACAAGCTTCCTCTGTTACTCTTTCTCTTTGGAAACTTGGAGAGTAATTGCTTATAAGAAATATATATGTCATCATGTGCCCATATAGCAATATCTAGTCAAGATAATTTTACCCAACATAAAATAATCTTTCACATTATAAAAATCTCTTAAAATATTCAGATTATGTGCTAATTTATATATAGTAGCTATTAAGCATTTCCCTAAATTTTATTTTATTTAAAAAGAATTTTTCCTTCTAGTTTTATTGAGATATAATTGACGTAGAGAAGTGCATGGGTTTAAGGTATGCAACATAGTGATTTGATTTACGTGCAACATGAAATTATTACCACAGTAAGTTTAGTGAACATCCTTCATCCCATATAGATACAAAATAAAATTTAAAAATATATTTTCCTTATGATGAGAGCTCTTAGGATTTACTCTCTTAACAAATTTTATATATAACATACACAGTGTTAATTACATTAATCATGTTGTACATTACATCCCTAGTATATATTTTCCTTATAGTTATTACCATACAAAGATATAACATGATTATTGACCATATTTCCTACTCTGGACATTTCATCCCCATGACTCTTTTATTCTGTAACCAAAAGTTTATACCTTTTAATCTCTTTCACATATTTAAATCATCTCTCCATCCCCCTCCCCTCTGGCAATCACCTGTTTGTTCTGTATCTATGATGCTGTTTCCATTTTGTTATGTTTGTTGTTTTGTTTTTTACATTCCACATATAAGTGAAATCATAGGGTATCTGTGTTTCTCTGTCTGACTTATTTCACTTAGTTCATCCATGTTGTTACAAATGGAAAAATTTCATTCTTTTTTATGGCTGTGAGATGTATGTATCTCACAACTTCTTTATCCGTTTATTTCTTGATGGGTACTTAGACTGACTCCATATCTTGGCTATTGTAAATAATGTTGCAATGAACATAAGGGTGCACATATCTTTTTCAATTAGTGTTTTTATTTTCTTTGCAAAAACACCAAGAAGTGGAATTGCTGTATTGTATGGTAGTTCTATTTTTAATGTTTTGAGGAAATTCCAGGCTGTTTTTCATAGAGGCTGCATTTCCATAAATTTTAAATTAAAAAATCAAAAATACCACCAGGTTGCAGCAACACCCAATATGTGTTAAATGATTTGGCTCTTCCAAAAAATCTTCTGTTGTAGCTGAATCTCTAAGTTAAGTTTGTGGTTTTGGTTACTAAGTTACAAAATAAAAAGGAGAACAGCAATCTCAGCACTTCTTTAAAAAAAATTAAGTCTTTAAAATTAAGTTTACAGATAAAGAGAAAACTGAGGGGTTCTAGTCTTAATATAATCACTGGACAAATTAGATTTCTCTGATAGTTTTGTAATTAGAAAAGCTAAGACATACTCTTATTTTTTCACACTTTCAGATATGATATATAAATTGTGTTTTATGTAAGAAGAGGAATATTTCCATTTAAACAATATTAAGTTTTCCATTCAAGATATCTTTCCACTCACTTAGATCTTTAATTTTGTTCAATAATGTTTTGTGCTTTTCAGTATACTTGCCTTGCAAATCTTTTGTTAAATTTATTCAAGTCAAATTTAATTATTTTTGATGCTATTATAAATTAGAGTATTTCAGTGTTAATCTTTAGAGTTCTGAAAAACAGTTCAAAGAACAAAAATGCTATTTGTCTACATAAATATTTTCAATTCTCATGTCATTGTTTAATGTTTGTCTTTTACAATATTTGAAATAAAATTACCAGGATTATTTACTTCAGGAAGGAAAAAATTCTTACTGATTATTATGTTATCTTCTCTTTATTTCTGTTGAATGTTACACTGCCACATTCATTATGAGGTAGCCAAGATAACTAATCTTATTTTTATTCCTGTAAAAAGTCTATTCTGATGATTTGTATTTAATTTGTCTTTTCAGATTTAAATCTGAATTCTGACAAAACAGTTAAAACCTCATTTACTTTCAAAATACATTCAGGTTTTCTGGAAAGTAACTGAGTAACATAAAATATTTATCACCTCACCCTATGCAAAAAAGTAATAGAAACAATTAAGTTTGTGTGGAATTCTCCATATTTCACTTATCTCCAAACTATTATGAGGATACTTTTTGTGAAAATTATGAAAATTACCTGATATGTTGAAACAGATATGGTTTATTATTCAAAGTACTTTTACTGATAGAAATTGTTTCAATAATTATGTGTTTTTTCAGTTTTAGAAGAGGTATACACATATTTGTGGCAAAAACTGGCATAATGATGGTTAACACATTGATTTTGTTTCCAGCTTTCAAATTCTTTTCAGTTAGAAACAATTATTGCTCATTTAATAGCATAAACCAAATGGCCCAGAAGGTTTCCAAAATAACATTTTACTAGATTCTTACAGATTAAATTTCCATTGTAACTGAATAAAAGAGTCCAGTTTCTTCATTCCTTATTCTCTACAAGAAAAAAATTTAGTTAGAGTTGTTCAGTATTGTAACCAACAGGAATATTTTACCTTCCTTTTCCAGAAACATCATCATTTTCTGTGTGATCTTAGAAACAGAAATAGAGTCACAGATGTAGAAAACAAACTTATGGTTACCAAGAGGGAAAGGGGGGACAGGGATAAATTGGGACATGGGGATTGATATACACACACTACTATATAAAAAATAGATAACTAATAAGAACCTGCTGTATAGCACAGGGAACTCTACTTAATACTCTCTAATGAACTATATGGGAACAGAATCTAAAAAATAGATTGGATATATGTATATGTATAACTGATTCACTTTGCTGTACACCTGAAACTAACACAACGTTATAAATCAACTATAGTCCAAAAATACCTCACCAGATACAGTTAACATTTAGTACAGTAATAAAATTCCAAGGGACTGCTCATGGTACAAGTGTTCTATCTAAAATATCATATATTTTCTACAGTAAATAATTAGAAGAATGCTTATATCCCTTACTTTTCCATGCAAGGATTAAGCCCATTTTTTAAATGTATTTTTAAATTTAATGATTTGTGATTTCTTTAACATAGAGTTTTCTGATAGCTAATGCAAACAATGTGTATAAAAGTCTATTTAGTGCTCATTATTATCAATAATAATAAAACAAAATTTATCATTGAATTTGGAGAATGATGTGACAGACTAAATTCTAAATGAAATTTATAGTGTTATATCTATTTAAGTCATTTGAGACCAGATATAGAAAAAGACTAGAACAGCAATTTACAGTATATATTTACACTAATTGAAGGCTTCCTTGGAAAATATTTTTCATGAATAAATGCATTTCCTACTTAATATCTAAATGTATATTAACTATTAAGCATGTTAAAATTCTGCAGTAAATAAACAAATGTAAGTTTAACTTAGAATGTTCCCAAATAATATGCAATGAAATAATTTTCTGGAGTGACATTTACTAATTTTTCTTCAAATACTTTGGAAAATAAAGTCCACTAGAATGTGGACTTAGCACATTCTAGTGGACTTATCACATTCTAAGATTATCTTTCTAAAACACAGTGAAGTGAAGTGACTTACTTTGTTTTGAATGTTTAAAGCACTGCTAACTGTTTGAAGTATTTTTTTTTCTCATTAGTTATCTATTTTATACATAGTATCAATAGTGTATATATGTCAATCACAGTCTCCCAATTCATGCCATCCCCCCCTTGGTGTCCATATGTTTGTTCTCTATATCTGTGTCTCTATTTCTGCTTTGCAAATAAGATAATCTATACCATATTTTTAGATTCCACATATATGCATTGATATATGATATTTATTTTTCTCTTTCTCACTTACTTTGCTATGTATGACTGTCTCTAGATTCATCTACGTCTCTACAAATGACCCAATTTCATTCTTTTTTATGGCTGAGTAATATTCCATTGTATAGTAAACTTTTTATTGAAGTATGAAGTATAACATATATATAAAAGTGTATAGTTAATACATGTACATATCTATGAATCATCACAAAATAAATGCATTGTTTAATTCTACTCAGAACAGCATCCAGCAACTGCTCCTGTGACCACCTTTAGTCACTAGCTCTGTAGTGTGCATAACAATAATTCAAAAGACTATGAAATAGTTTTTAAGCTTTATATAAGTTGAATATATTCAACATGCTACTTATTACTTTGTATCTGACTTTTATCAGTTCCCATTATGTTTGTGATATTCTTATATCCTGTTGGGTAGCATTGCAGTTTTTTTTAATTCTAATTGTAATATGATATTAATTTCCATTGACTATATCATAATGCATTTATTCATTCAAAGTTCACATAGATTTGGTCTGTATATCTACATTTTGGCAAATTAGTGGTACAGTAAACATCCTTTTACATGTCATTTGGTGAATATACGAACTCAATCTTATTAGGCATATATTAAGGAATGTAAATTTTAAGTCATATTCAGCTTTAGACATAGCCAAATAGTTCTACAGTGGCTGTACTAATTTATACTCTCACCATCAATCTGCAAGAATCTCATTTGTTTGGTATTTTAATTCTATTTAACTATTTTGATGTGTGTACATGTTATGTTATTATGCTTTTTTAATCAACTTTTTGATTTATATACAATGAAATGCACAATTTTAATTTTCTAGTTGAATTAGTTTTGAAAAAATGCATATATCCATGTAATTACTCTCACAAGAAAGATTTTGTATATTTCGGGTAGCTGCAAAAGTGTTCTCATGACGCATCCCAATCAATTCTTACAACCAAATCTCAGGGCCAGGCAATGTCTGATCTGCTTTGTATCACTATAGATAATTTTTTTCTTTTCTAGAGATTGATTTAAATGTAGTCATCTAGTATGTATTCTACTATTTATGGTTTCTTCCAGAGGTACAAAGGTGCAGATATTCATTTATATTGTTGCCTATATCAGTTGTCTGTTTCTTTTCCTTGCTGAGTACTATTTCAGTGTATGGACATTTAAAAAAATGGTTCATCCATTCAATAAGTGGCATGATTTTGGTTACTTATAGTTTTTGGTTATTACAAATATAAAAAAGCATTTAATATTTGGGCAGTAAGTTAGAACTTTGATTATGGAATAAGATTTATATCTTAGATAAAGCTTTTAAAGGGCGTACTCAAATTTTTAGATTGAAATATGGAGATACTTTTGTATTTCTCACTCTTTCTTCAAATTGATTTTGGTAAACATAAAATATTTCATTAAGCAGGCATATATTGATTTCAGTGTTTAGAAAGTTTCATAGTCATGAATGAGAATACCATATATTTTAAAAATTTGTATTCCTTGAAGATATTATATTTTGTCTCCAAATTCAAGTTAGGTGAATACTTTTCTAATTAATGTGCCATTAAAAACATCTCTTTAGAGTATTGCAATGAAAATGTTTGGTGCTTAGGAGTGATCCTGACTCCCTCTTGCGAGAGCACTAGAATCACACCTAAATGCTGAACAGTTATCAACAGGAAGACACTGGAAACCACCAAAAAATATACCCCACATCCAAAGACAAAGAAAAAGCCACAATGAGATGGTAGGAGGGGCGCAATCATAATAAAATCAAATTCCATAACTGCTGGGTGGGTGACTCACAAAACTGGAGAACACTTATACCAAAGAAGTCCATCCACTGGAGTGAAGGTTCTGAGCGCCATGTAAGGTTTTCCAACCTGGGGATCTGGCAATAGGAGGATGAATTCCTACAGACTCAGACTTTGAAGGCTAGCGGGATTTGATTGCAGGACTTCCACAGGACTGGGGGAACCAGAGACACCACTCTTGGAGGGCACACACAAAGTAGAGTGTGCATCAGGACCCAGGGGAAGGAGCAGTGACCCCATAGGAGACTGAACCAGACCTACCTGCTAGTGTTGGAGGGTCTCCTGCAGAGGCAGAGGGTGGCTATGTCTCACCATGAGGACAAGGACACTGGCAGCAGAAATTCTGGGAATTACTCCTTGGCATGAGCCCTCCCACAGTCCACCATTAGCCCCATCAAAGAACTGGGTAGACTGCAGTATTGGTCAACTCAGGCCAAACAACCAACAGGGAGGGAACCCAGCCCCACACATCAGCAGACAAGTGGATTAAACTTTTACTGAGCTCTGCTCACTAGAGTAACACCATGCTCTACCCTCCACCAGTCCCTCAAATCAGGAAACATGCATAAGCCTCTTAGATAGCCTCATCCACCAGAGGACAGAAGCAGAAGCAAGGAAAACTATAATCCTGCACCATGTGGAACAAAAAACACATTCACAGAAAGATAGACAAGATGAAAAGGCAGAGGGCTATGTACCAGATGAAGGAAAAAGATAAAACCCCAGAAAAACAACTAAATGAAGTGAAGATAGGCAACGTTACAGAAAAAGAATTCAGAACGATAGTGAAGATGATCCAGGAGCTTGGAGAAAGAATGGAGGCAAAGACTGAGAAGATGCAAGTAATGTTTAACAAAGACCTAGCCAAATTAAAGAACAAACACCTAGAAGAATTAAAGAACAAACAAACAGAGATGAACAATACAATAACTGAAATGAAAAATATACTAGGAGGAATCAATAGTAGAATAATTGAGGCAGAAAAACAGATAAATGACCTGGAAGACAGAAAGGTGGAATTCACTGCCATGGAAAAGAATAAAGAAAAAAGAATGAAAAGAAATGAAGACAGCCTAAGAGACCTCTGGGACAATATTAAAGGCAACAGCATTCACATTATAGGGGTTCCAGAAGGAGAAGAGAGAAAGAAAGGACCCGAGAAAATATTTGAAGAGATTATAGTTGAAAACTTCCCTAACATGGGAAAATAAATAGCCACCCAAGTCGAGGAAGTGCAGAGAGTCCCAGATAGGATAAACCCAAGAAGAAACATGCTGAGATACATAAAAATCAAATTGACAAAAATTAAAGACAAAGAAAAATTATTGAAAGCAACAAGGGAAAAATGACAAATACCATACAAGGGAACTCCCATAAGGTTAACAGCTGATTTCTCAACAGAAACTCTACAAGCCAGAAGAGAGTGGCATGATATATTTAAAGTAATGAAAGAGAAGAACTTACAACCAAGATTACTCTACCCAGCAAGGATCTCATTCAGATTTGACAGAGAAATCAAAAGCTTTACAGAAAAGCAAAAGCTAAGAGAATTCAGCACCACCAAACCAGCTCTCCAAAAATAGCTAAAGGAACTTCTCTAAGTGGGAAACACAAGAGAAGAAAAGGATCTACAAAAACAAACCCATAACAATTAAAAAAATAGTAATAGGGAAATACATATTGATGATTACCTTAAATGTGAATGGATTAAACCATTTGCTCCAAGCAAAAGACACAGGCTTGCTGAATGGATACAAAAACAAGACCCATATATATGCTGTCTACAAGAGACACACTGCAGACCTAGGGACACATACAGACTGAAAGTGAGGGGATGGAGAAAGATTTTCCATGCAAATGGAAAACAAGAGAAAGCTGGAGTAGCAATATTCATATCAGATAAAATAGACTTTAAAATAAAGGATGTTGCAAGAGACAAGGAAGGACATTACATAATGATCAAGGGATCAATCCAAGAAGATGTAACAATTATAAATATATATGCACTGAACATAGGAACATGACACTACATAAAACAAATACCAGCAGCTATAAAATATGAAATCGACAGTTAGACGATAATAATGGAGGATTATAACACCTCACATACACCAATGGACAGATCATCTAGAAATAATATTAATAAGGAAACATAAGCTTGAAATGACACAATAGACCAGGGAGATTTAATTGATATTTATAGGGCATTCCATCTGAAAACAGCAGGTTACACTTTCTTCTCAAGTGCACATGGACCATTCTCCAGGATAGATCACATCTTGGGTCACAAATCAAGCCTCAGTAAATTTAAGAAAATTGAAATCATATCAAGCATCTTTCTTGACAACAACACTATGAGATTTGAAATCAATTACAGGAAAAAAAAACATGAAAAATGTAAACACATGGAGGCTAAACAATACATTATAAATAACCGAGAGATCACTGAAGAAATAAAAAAATACCTAGAGACAAATGACAATGAAAGCATGACAATCCAAAACCTATGGGATGCAGCAAAAGCAGTTCTAAGAGGGAGGTTTATAGCAATATGAGCCTACCTCAAGAAAAAAGAAAAATTTCAAATAAACAATCTAAATTTAAACCTAAAGAAACTAGTGAATGAAGAACAAACACAACCCAAAGTTAGTAGGAGGAAAGAAATCATAAAGATAAGAGCAGAAATAAATGAAACAGAAACAAAGAAAACAATAGCAAATATCAATAAATCTAAAAGCTGGTTCTTTGAGAAGATAAACAAAAGTGATAAACCTTTAGCCAGACTCATCAAGAAAAAGAGGGAGAGGACACAAATCAAAAAATTATTAATGAAAAAGGAGGAGTTACAATGGACACCTCAGAAATACAAAGCATCCTAAGAGACTGCTACAAGCAACTCTATGCCAATAAAATGGACAACCTGGAAGAAATGGACACATTCTTAGAAAGGTATAACCTTCCAAGACTGAACCAGGAAGAAATAGAAAATATGAACAGAAAAATTGCAAGTAATGAAATTGAAACTGTGATTAATAATCTTCCAACAAACAGAAGTCCAGGACCAGATGGCTTCACAGGCGAATTCTATAACACATTTAGAGAAGAGCCAACACCCATCTTTCTCAAACTCTTCCAAAGAATTGCAGAGGAAGGAACACTCCCAAACTCATTCTATGAGGCCACCATCACCTTGATACCAAAACTAGGCAAAGATACTTCAAAAAAAGAAAATTACAAACCAATATCACTGATGAATATAGATGCAAAAATCCTCAACAAAATACTAGCAATCAGAATCCAACAACACATTAAAAGAATCATACACCATGATCAAGTGGAATTTATCCCAGGGATGCAAGGATTCTTCAGTATATGCAAATCAATCAATGTGATACACCACATTAACAACTTGAAGAATAAAAACCATATGATCAACTCAATAGATGCAGAAAAAGCTTTTGACAAAATTCAACACTGATTTATGATAAAAACCCTCCAGAAAGTGGGCATAGAGGGAACCTACCTGAACATAATAAAGGTCATATATGACAAACCAACAGCAAGTATCATTCTCAATGGTGAAAAACTGAAAGTATTTCCTCTAAGATCAGGAACAAGACAAGGATGTCCACTCTCACCACTATTATTCAACATAGTTTTGGAAGTCCTAGCCACGGCAATCAGAAAAGAAAAAGAAATAAAAGGAATCCAAATTGCAATAGAAGAAGTAAAACTGTTACTTTTATCATCAAAAGTATCATCACTTTGAAGATGACATGATACTATACATAGAGAATCCTAAAAATGCCACCAGAAAAATACTAGAGCTAATCAATGAATTTGGTAAAGTTGCAGGATACAAAATAGATACACAGAAATCTCTTGCATTCCTATATGCTAATGATGAAAAATCTGAAAGAGAAATTAAGGAAACACTCACATTTACCATTGCAACAAAAAGAATAAAATACCTAGGAATAAACCTACCTAGAGAGACAAAAGACGTGTATGCAGAAAACAATAAGACACTAATGAAAGAAATTAAAGATGATACAAACAGATGGAGAGATATACCATATTCTTGGATTGGAAGAATCAATATTGTGAGAATGACTATACTACCCAATGTAATCTACAGATTCAATGCAATCCCTATCAAATTACCAATGGCATTTTTTACAGAACTAGAACAAAATATCTTATAATTTGTATGGAGACAAAAAAGACTCTGAAGAGCCAAAGCAGTCTTGAGGGAAAAAAATGGAGATGGAGGAATCAGACTCCCTGACTTCAGACTATGCTACAAAGTTGAAGTAATTAAGACAATATGGTATTGGTACAAAAACAGAAATATAGATCAATGGAACAGGACAGAAGCCCAGAGATCAACCCACGCACCTATGATCAACTAGTCTATGACAAAGGAAGCAAGGATATACAATGGAGAAAAGACAGCCTCTTCAATAAGTGGTGCTGGGAAAACTGGACAGCTACATGTAAAAGAATGAAATTAGAACACTCCCTAACACCATAAACAAAAATAAACCCAAAATGGATTAAAGACCTAAATGTAAGACCAGACACTAAAAATCTCTTAGTGGAAAACCTAGGAAGAACACTCTGACGTAAATCACAGCAAGATGTTTTTTGATCCACCTCCTAGAGTGATGGAAATAAAAGCAAAAATAAACAAATGGGACCTAGCGAAACTTAAAAGCTTTTGCACAGCAAAGGAAACCATAAATGAGATGAAAAGACAACCCTCAGAATGGGAGAAAATATTTGCAAATGAATCAATGGACAAAGGATTAATCTCCAAAATATATAAACAGCTCATGCAGCTCAATATTAAAAAAATGAACAACCCAATCAAAACATGGGCAGAGGACCTAAATAGACATTTCTCCAAAGAAGACATACAGATGGCCAAGAAGCACGTGAAAAGCTGCTCAACATCACTAATTATTAGAGTAATGGAAATCAAAACTACAATGAGGTATCACCTCACACCAGTTAGAATAGACATCATCAAAAAATCTACAAGCAACAAATGCTGGAGAGGGTGTGGAGAAAAGGGAACCTTCTTGCACTCTTTGGGGGAATGTAAATTGATACAACCACTATGGAGAACAGTATGGAGGTTCCTTAAAAAACTAAATATAGAATTACCATATGACCCAGCAATCCCACTACTGGGCATATACCCAGGGAAAACCATAATTCAAAAATACACATGCACCCAATGTTAATTGCAACACTATTTACAATAGTGAGGTCATGGAAGCAACCTAAATGCCCATTGACAGATGAATGAATAAAGAAGATGTGGTACATATATACAATGGAATATTACTCAGCCATAAAATGGAACAAAATTGGGTTATTTGTAGAGACGTGGATGGATCTAGAGACTGTCATATAGAGTGAAGTAAGTCAGAAAGAGAAAAACAAATATTGTATATTAATGCATATATGTGGAACCTAGAAAAATGGTATGGATGAACTGTTTTGCAGGGCAGAATTGGAGACACAGATGTAGAGAACAAACTTATGGACACCAAGGAGGGAAAGTGGTGAGTGGCGGGATGGGTGGTGGTGTGATGAACTGGGAATTTGGGATTGACATATATATATATACACTAATGTGTATAAAATGGATAACTAATAAGAACCTGCTGTATAAAATTATAAATTATATAAAATTCAAAAAATAATGTCATCTTGTAATTATAGTTATCAGAAATAGAAAACACCAGCCCAGTGAGAAAAACTGTTTTTAAAGTGGCAGTTCACAAACCTACATAACTTAATTAAATTTTTCTCTAATCTTTCTTAACTTTATAAAAATAGGTTTTAAAACATTCTGTGAAGAAGCACATTGGTTCCCTGTGCTTTAACATATGTAGTATCTTCCCAGTGATGAGGATATGTTCTGTGGTGATGAGTCTCTGCTTCACTGTAATCTTTATGAAGTTGAAATTGTATAAATATAATATATTATAATGACTGGAAACATTTTGGGTGGAACTATGAAGTAGTATGTTGTACAGTTCCTGAGAAATATTTTCTTATATAAATACATATTCAAATAATTCTGTTTTGTTTCTTTAAATGCCATTATAACGCAAATCTTTTTAAAAGCAGTTATGTAAGAGCTAAGAGTAGTTTGTACTATATATATTTGCTAGAACTGGGGTATAGTGTCATGTATAGCATAAGCACTC
This sequence comes from Stenella coeruleoalba, assembly GCF_951394435.1. NCBI lineage: Eukaryota > Metazoa > Chordata > Mammalia > Artiodactyla > Delphinidae > Stenella > Stenella coeruleoalba. The sequence goes on along the minus strand of NC_137150.1, from coordinate 108,096,187 downwards.
ATAAAATATTAACAAAATAATTATACTTACATATAAAATTATTGAAAATTTTGTTTGGAGCTAAGCAAATGCAAGCCAAATTATAGAATAATTTTTAGATTGATTTCCAATGAATAAAGTTCAGAAAATTTAAACCAAGTCTTTGGACTCAATATATATAATTGAAAAGAGCATTCTTTCAGATCTTGGGCAGCGTCAGGGATCTAAGGTTTGAGTAGATGCGATGAACAATTTGTGCAATGTACCTGCTGTTATGGACCTCTTGTCTGTTTGTGTGTGTGTGTGTGTGTGTGTGTGTGTGCAGAGATAGACAGTGACAGTAAAGAAGCAAACCAAAGACAAGGATATTGAATAGTAACATATGCATTGAAGGTAATTTGAAAAAAGAATGGCTGGATTAAAAAGTTCTTAAATTCACAGCTTATATTCACATTTAAGCTGAGACCTGACTGTCCAGACCTAGTAAAAGGATATTTTAGGGTGAAGGAATGACAAGTACAAAGGGTATAAACTGAGAACAAAGTAATTGGCAAATAAAGAATTTTAAGTGGGAGCAAGGAAACTACTCTATATTTTTCTATAATGGTAGATAACATATTATAAATCTGTCCAAACTTCTAAAAGGTACAACACAGAGAGTGAACACTAATGTAAACTATGGATTTAGGGTGATAATGATATGCTGATACACGTTCAAGAATTTTAACAAATGTACCATTCTGGTGGAGGACGTTGATCATATAGAAAGTTATACATATGTGGAGGCAGAGGGCATATGGAAAATCCCCGTATCTTCTGCTCAGTTTTGCTGTGAATCTAAAATTTCTCTTAAAAATAAGTCTAAATAGGCACAGAATTCCAACAAGAAGAAAAAGAATGATGGATTTTACCTTAATAATTAGAAAGTGTAAGAGATTGATCAAATGATAAATTACAAGATGCATGGTTTATGTGCCTGAGATCAGAAAATATTCAATATTAAAACCATGGAAACTCATTCAGAAAAAAAAAAAATCCTCTGAAAGCATAAAGAAGGACAAAAAATAAGCAATGCTTACTCATGTGGGTTGTTATACTTTTATTTTTTATTTTATTTTATTTATTTTTTTTTTCAGTACACGGGCCTCTCACTGTTGTGGCCTCTTCCGTTGTGGAGCACAGGCTCCGGACACGCAGGCTCAGCGGCCATGGCTCACAGGCCTAGCTGCTCCGTGGCATGTGGGATCTTCCCAGACAGGGGCACGAACCCGTGTCCCCTGCATCGGCAGGTGGACTCTCAACCACTGCACCACCAGGGAAGCCCGGGTTGTTATACTTTTAAGGATCTTTTTCTAACTATTTGCATTAAACTTCAAGATTCCCATCAGACATCACTCTGCAACATTTTTCTGTTTGTTTTGTTTTTGTTTTTGTTTTTCTTACCTTTCACTCCTCCATGCAAACATGCCTCCTTCCTATAGTGGCATCCCACTCTATGAATTATACTGCTGATATAGTCTGAAAACTTTTCAATTGTAGAGACCGTATTTTGACTATATTTCCTCTTCTAAGAATCCAGAAAGTGCCTGTCAGAATTTTAACAACCTATGAATATATATTGGATACTTTAAAAATATTCTATTAGCCATAAGAAGGAGAGAAAGCACACAAAAAAACCAACAAAAGACAGAAGAGAGAAATTGCATATTAAATCCAACCATCAATAATTACATACTAAATGCTTCAATTAAAAGGGAGAGACACTGGGCTTCCCTGGTGGTGCAGTGGTTGAGAGTCTGCCTGCCCATGCAGGGGACACGGGTTCATGCCCCGGTCCGGGAAGATCCCACGTGCCTCGGAGCAGCTGGCCCATGCGCCATGGCCTCTGAGCCTGTGTGTCCGGAGTCTGTGCTCTGCAACGGGCGAGGTCACAGCAGTGAGAGGCCCGCGTACCGCAAAAAAAAAAAAAAAAAAAAAAAAAAAGGAGAGACAGGGCTTCCCTGTTGGTGCAGTGGTTAAGAATCCGCCTGCAAGTGCAGGGGACATGAGTTCGATCCCTGGCCTGGGAAGATGCCGCAGAGCAACTAGGCCTATGCACCACAACTAATGAAGCCTGTGCATCACAACTACTGAAGTCCATGTGCCTAGAGTCCGTGCTCCGCAATGAGAAGTCCACACACCGCAATGAAGAGTAGTCCCTGCTCACTGCAACTAGAGAAAGCTTGTGCACAGCAGCGAAGACCCGATGCAGCCAAAACTAAATTAATTAATTAATTAAAATAATAATAATAATAAAAGGGAGAAACAGTAATACTGAATAAATAAGGAAAACCCAAGCATATGACATATAAACAAAAGGATGTAAAAAGTAATAACATGTAAATACTAATCATAAGAAAGTTGCACTTGTGTGAACCTGAAAGTGATTATCTTATTAAATTTTGTACCTTAGGTGCTTCATTGCCTCAATCGAGCCCTAACCTTGTTCTGAAATCTCTTTCAAGTGACGAGATAGGAAATTATTCTTAACACTGGAGAGCCCCTGGTTTTCAGCACAGGGCAGGCTTTTCTCTTGAACAAATAAAATTTTTTAAAAGTTCTGGCTTGGAGAAAAATATATAGTTGCACTGCGTGTAGAGGAGAGAAATCAGTTTGGTGTTTGACTGATATTAATGTAGATTTTAAATTAATTCTACTTTTTTCATTCCCATGTATCACTCCTCATAGTTGGTATTTTAGTTCAAATACATCAGTCAGAATAACTTCATGTTTAATAGTATTTTTATCACAGTATATGCTGAGCTGTAGATTTCTCAATCCTATTTCAACTTTTACCTACTCCTCCTGTTTTCTATCTTACATTAATTTGTTAATATATGTTACTGTTTTCTTTTCCAGGTAGGTTTTATCATTTTAATCTCCTTATTTTAAAATTAAGTATAAGACGGTACAACTCTAAATCAATTTGTTCCGCATATGACCTCCCAGTATATCCTTCTCATCTTCAATAAATTCTACTAAAAGTCAAGAATGCTTTGATAACCAAACTTAGTGTGGAAACTAGGGAAGATGATGAGTCTGGGATTAAGTACCATGGTATATATGAATTCAAAAGCAATAGTCAATGACAGCTCTAGTATTTGGATATTGACTTCAGGTGCAAATGAGCACCATGGCATATAACAAGCCTTACTTTTTTGCCCAGTGCATTTTTAGCTCCATGATGAAGAATACCACTATCTACTGAAGGTTACTCATATTGTCAAAATTGGATATTTGATGTGGTGGGAGACCATGGTGAGTTCCAGTTTGCCACCATTGATTCCAGTTTGTCCTTATTTAATCCTAGTTCAGGTCCATCTTTCCTATATATAATTTTTAAAAATAAACATGAATATATACTATTTTTGCTTTATTCTGTAAATGTGATAAATTAGATCTATTGATATTTTAAAATATTTTAATAGAATAAATCCAATCTAGTCATGAGGTATTATATATATATAGTTAAATATTATAAAAATTATAATGTATTAAATATTATCTAATATTTTTTCATGAGACTCATATATAATTCTTTTTTCCAGATATTCCTGTCAATTTTTTAAATCAATGCTGGTCTGGCCTCATAAAGGAAACAAAGGAGGGCTCCATATATTCTTCCTTATTTGGATATATTTGCATAACATTGACAATAATGAATTTTTACTCCTTTATCGAATTTATCAGTGAAACAACCTAGGCCTTATGTTTTCTTTGTGAAATATTTTCAATTTAATGTTTCATTTTGAAATTTTGAAATACACAGACATATTTATATTTTTATGTTGGTTTTGGTATTTCTCCAGTAATACATTCATTTAATCTGAATTTTCATTGATATTTACACAATTTTCCTTTAATATTTTCATGTGGTCTTCTTAATATCAAAAAAATATGTAGAAAGTCACCTTTTTTGTTTTTGATATTTTTCATTTATTCCCACTCTTTTTGTCGGCAGTTTCACTCACCAATTTTATTAGTGTTTTGAAAGTACTAACTTTTGGGGTTTTTTGACTTTATTATATAGTCATATTCTCTTTCATTAATTTTTTATATTATTCTCTTTCTTATATTATTCTAGTATTTTTTTATTTAGGTTAAATTTGCTCTTAATTCTTCTTGAGAGAATCATTAGTTTATTTCATTCTTTCAACATTAAAAAAAATGTACATTTAGGGCTTCCTTGGTGGTGCAGTGGTTGAGTCCGCCTGTCGATGCAGGGGTTGCGGGTTCGTGCCCTGGTCTGGAAGAATCCCACATACTGCGGAGCGGCTTGGCCCGTGAGCCACGGCCGCTGAGCCTGTGCGTCCGGAGCCTGTGATCCACAACGGGAGAAGCCACAGCAGTGAGAGGCCCGCGTACTGCAAAAAAAAAAACAAAAAAAGAAAAATGTACATTTAAGGGTATCAATTTTCCTCCAAGGTTAACTTTAGAAGGTATCATCAGCCTTTAAGAAAATATTTAGTTGTCATTAGGCCAAAATATTTTCTAATTCTCATTTTATTTCCTCACTGTGCCTGAATTTATGGCTTTATATTTTTCATATTTTTTTGAAAATTCTCAACTATTATCTCTTTGATCAGTTTTATTCTCTCATCTTTTTTTTTAGTCCACCTGTTCTCTGAGTCTATTATTCACATATTTTCCATTTATTATATTCTGATTTGTACTTTTCATCTTTTTGTGTTTCTAGATTTTATTATGGTTATTTCCTTCTGATTTTTCCTAGTTCAACAATATTTTCTTCAGCCAGCTCTGCCTGGCTGTCAAACATGTTCACTGAATTCTTATATTTTCATTTCTAGAATTCTGTTTTACTCTTTCATAGATTTTAGTCCTCTACCAACTTTCTCAATCTTTTATGTCCTTGAACATATTAACACCATTTCCTAAAGTCTCTGTTTCTGAACCTCTTTTATCTGTGAAATCTTTCTTTTTTATTCATATGATCTTTCTCTTCTTGGGTCTGGTTTGATTCCTTACCAGTTATAGTGTTAAAATTACAGATAAAATAGAGGTTTTTTTGATATTTTTATTTTAAAAATTTACATTTTTATGTTGCAAGTTGCTTAAGCACTGGTATTCAACATCATGTGAAAACAGTTTCAGGATTGAAATTAATTGAAACAAGGTATTGGTCTCTCCATGAACTTCTCTATGTTTTCTTTGTCCTTGATACTAAGTTTTAGACTTAAGTTCTCTACTAGACATGGAGAGTTTCATAATTTTCCACATTTGGTGTTACTGTACTCCAGTTAATTGTATTCCTCCTATTCCTACAAGACTCTCAAAAGTTTCAAATATCTTCTTAGCATCTGGTCACCTTATTTTTGAATTGTTATACCCCCATATAAGAAACACAGACTCAATTCTACATGTTCACCTTTGTGAGCCTATATATTTTTTCTAAATCCTGTTATAATATTCTTCACTGCCTTCTTGACTTTCTGGTTCCTTTGATTAGATATTTTCAAAATCTTTATTAGCTTTTCCAGTTGTTGTCAGTGGGAGTTTTATTCAAATTAACTAATACGATTATTAGGTAACAGAATTCCTGAAACACACATATTTTAGCTAATTTTCCCATCCTTTCTTCAGTATAGGTGATATCACATAACCACAGAGATGTATGAAGAAATGATTTGTGGGACTTCCAGGTTGTGTATTAAAATACAGATGTTCTCATCATAGTCCTTCTTTTTTTTTATATCTTACATGCTTGCAGTTATACAGGGCAGAAACAGAGCTTTGACCATGCACATGAGAATTACACTCCAGATGATTTTGAAGGAAACAGAGTCCTTATTTGATTGTGGAGCATAGTCTGATTGTTCACCTTTAGACTGCAATGTGAGTAACAATAAACTTTATATACTTACACAACTCCATTTTGAGGTACCAACTATTACAAAAGTTTGGACTTTACTCAAAATAATACAAAACCTAGATAAAATATTGAGTAGGGGTTTAAACATATAAGTTAGGAGTTCAGTGGAGAGGTCTGAGCTGGAGATAAAAGTGCAAGAGCCATTCATATAGAGAGTTCATTTAATGCCAAAAAGCTAGATGATATCATTTAGAGTGTATCTAGATACAGAAGAGAACAAAGTATTGAGCCATGGGATGCATGACAGCTTTGACACATAAAGATTTGACTATAAATAAGCCATATATCTGAGAAAAAGAGGCAACTGAGGTTGAAGGAGGTACAAGATTGAGTGACAATCTCAGCATTCAAAGAAAGAAGAGGTATTTTTTTAAGATATGTCAACAGTATCAAATGCTGCCAATAAATGAAGAGTTTATCATAAATTTAGCTTCTGAAGGTCATTAGTGATATTGACAAAAATTGTTTTGATAGAATGGTGGGGTGAAAGCCTGATGGGTATTCATTGATAAAATAATGAGAATAAAGAAAATGGAGAGAACAATCATCTGTCGATACTATTCTTTTGAAAAATTTTAGTGCTAAGTTGAACAGAGGAAGAGGACAGATTTTGGGGGAGGAAATAGTTTCAAGGAATGTTTTTATTTAAATGTGACTGATACCATGTTGTATACGCTTATGGGAATAATACAGAAAAGGGGGAAACATTGAGGAGTAGGTTTTGGTTAAAATAAGGAACGTTCATTACTTTAACAGAAGACAAGTATATGGGTGACAGGCACAAGTATGCTGGTAGACTTAAAATTATGACAATATAGGAATAATGATCATTTCTACTTTTTATGCTTTATTCTTTCTTCTCTTTTAGTGAATCAAGAATAAAGGTAAATACTTGAGAGTAATCAGGGAAGATATATACTGGAGGCTGAAGGAGAATGAGGACTTTTTCAAGAGACAGATAAAGGAGAATGAGGACTTTTTCAAGAGTCAGATAAAGGAGTAAAAGAACTTAGGAACTAGAAATATGAACAAACTTCTACTCTCTTAGCCTACTTGGGTATATTTAAGCATAAATTTCTATTAGACGTCAATAGGGATTTATACTTTTCTCTAGACCTGGATTAAGAGGAGTAATTTATTTAATTAGGTTGGGTTTTTTGACAGTTAAGTAAAATGTTTGAGCAACAGACAAAAAAGCTGTTGATTGGGTGATTATAATGATGGAAAGTGGAACCTAAACCAGTTAAGAAAGAAAGCAGGGATTTGAGGAGCACGAGGAAGAGTAAAAAGTGGTATATACAAAAGATTGAATAGCTAGATCGTGTCAATAAGTAATTAGATTCAAAATCACAGAACTAAATACAGTAAACAACAAAAAGAGGAGTGAGTCATTAGAAAGGAACATCATTAACAGCATATGCTAGTGTCAGATGCCATGGGAGATTAAAATTTGAATTTATTTTTATCAGTAAAAATTCATCATCAATATTTCAAATGGATTCATTAACAGGCTATATTTTGGATGTTGTGATGAAGTTTTCATCTTCTGTTTCATTCCTTAAAGCATATATTTTAACTGACATTTAAATATGGTAAAAAATTTGACTTCTAAAGAGGTGACATCTTCACAAAGTAACCTTGTTCAATATTTATTTATTTTTTTTATAAAACATCACTGGTTCAGTTTTAGAGCATTGTTCCTTATCTTTTTAACTCTGTAATTTTCATTCAGATCTTTGTAGTTCTTTTTCTCTATAGAAGTTTTATAATTTATTTTTTACTTAAAGACTAAGTTCTTTATCTGCTCACTATGATATTCCAGGTAAATTAATTTGTATCATTCATTTGAGGATAACTTTTTTGTTCAAGATGTATTTTTTATTACCTGAATTTGCCATGTTTCCATTCTTTGAGTTTGTTCTTATGTTAAACTGGATACAAGTAATATATATTATGGTGATATATAAATAAGGGAGTATCATAATCAAGAAGCTCTATAAATTTTTTTAAATTTTAAATTTTTTTTTTTTTTTGCGGTATGCGGGCCTCTCACTGTTGTGGCTTCTCCCGTTGCGGAGCACAGGCTCCGGACGTGCAGGCTCAGCGGCCATGGCTCACAGGCCTAGCCACTCCGCAGCATGTGGGATCCTCCCAGATGGGGGCACGAACCCATGTCCCCTGCATCGGCAGGTGGACTCCCAATCACTGCGCCACCAGGGAAGCCCTATAAATTTTTTTAATACATGGTTTCCTTTAACAGATGAATGATGTGGAATTCTTTTCTCACAAAATGACTCAGCCTACCTTCTGACATATTCAGATATTTAAAACACTTTGTCACAGCATGCCTGCATTTGTATATCATATTACATTTTATATGAAAATTGTAATCAAGTCATTTGTAGCAAATAATTGCCCAAATCAGAAATACAAAATATGCTTCAGATTATAAAGTTCCCTTTTTACTGCAAATGATTGGACAAGAGACAAGCTAGTCCTGTCACTACATTTCTTTATACCTGTCAGCCTTTAGATATCTAGCCAGTAATAAAAGTTTTATTTCTTCTCAAAGGAGAACTTTAATAATAGATTAGTGATAAGTTTTAATGCTGTTTGGTACTTTGCCTTTAATTTATTCATTCCATTTCATTTCATATCTCTTAGATTTCTTCCTATACCCATCATCATGTCAGATAACTATTCTATTTCTACACTGTTTAAGTGTATTATTGAGGTTTTTGTGTTTTCTTTTAATCAAAGACAGCATAATTAGTACAGATTTCACATTTTACATAATCTCTAAATTGTAGCTATAATTAAAATAAAAATACTCTTTTAAAGGAACCTTGTGATAATACATTTAAGGGTGCAAGGTAACAAAATTTGTGAAAAAATAGTAGAATTTTATAGTTCCTAAGTTTAGGAAAACGTAGTAATGCAGATAATTGGGTTTGTCTTTCAGTGTCCTAATTACCAGTGTGTTAAATGGAATTTTGTGACATCTGTGATGTGTGTGTAAGTGTGTGTTTGTGTGTGTGTGTGTGAAGAAGAATTGTAAATACTGACTTGATTTGTGCTTAATCTCAATCTAAACTCCCCACATGATTAAACACATCTACTTAAAGATTATATTTTTTTGAATGGCTTTCATTTCTTTTTTTTCTTCCAAGATGGTAATTTTGTGTTTTTCAATTATATTAAAATTTATTGCTCTATCTTTTCAAAATAAAACATTTTCCAGGTTTTGTTACAACTATACATTTCATTAACATCCCATTTAGCTTTTAAACTATATAATTAGTAAAGTGTTAATACAATATCATCTATAAATGATCCAAGCCTATTGTTTAGAGATATATCTATTGTTAGTCCATATGTTTTCCCACAGCCAAGTTTTAGAATAATGCATATTAATTTTCAAATATTTTTTCCTAAATGAATTTTAAGAAGTTATTGAACCAATAATTTAATATGTTCCATAACAGATGCCCTTTGATCAATTTGCAGAGTGTTTTAAATACTGTTCTTTGAATTTCTATTTAACTACATTTATAATAGTTTCCTTTATTAAAATAAAGTGTTTTTTTTGATTTGGAGTCATTTTTTTTTAAGTTTCTTGTAGTTTAAGTCAACATAAGAATCTTGTTAGTATGTAATTACTATTTACACTAAGTCCCCCCTCCAATTTTTTAGTTCTTAACATTATATCTTTATAAGCATTAACATTATATTTAAAAAATTACATTATTCTATTTCACAAAAAGTACAATAGGAGATTTCTTACCTGGCCTCCACTTAAATGTTTTGCCCTATTAACTGAATTTGCTTATAATTAATTTATTTAATTTATTTTTGACTGCTTTTGGTCTTTGTTGTTGCGTGTGGGCTTTCTCTAGTTGTGGTGGGAGGGGGCTACTCTTTGTTGTGGTGTGCAGGCTTCTCATCACTGAGGCTTCTCTTGTTGCAGAATATGGGCTCTAAGTCTGTAGGCTCAGTAGCTGTGGCACACAGGCTTAGTTGCTCTGCGGCATGTGGGATCTTCCCGGACCAGGGCTCAAACTCGTGTCCCCTGCATTGGCAAGCAGATTCTTAACCACTGTGTCACCAGGAAAGCTCCCCTATTAACTGATTATTACATTCCCTCTTTAAACTACTAACTAAAATGTAAGGTAAACACACTGATGGGAATTAGACTACTCTCTACTATAATCCACACTTCTACTCACACCTATTAGTTGTTACATACCAATAGTTGTATCTATTCCAAAAAAATGATTTTATCAGGCATACTGTTACTGTAATTACTTAATTCAAATAAATATTATGTAAATCCATTAAATATGAGTGTGAAGAGGAAGAGAACATTGGTTTTATGCAAACTTAGTTGAGTTCTTAGAAATGATTTACAAAGTTGAGAGGTTGGATAATATTCTGACATACTGAGTGTGAGTGCAAACACTAAGTGTTTGGGAAGGTAAATATTATAATTCAGATATTTTTTTCCACTAAATTTTCTTTGTAAGTGTCAAGAACCATGAAGACCTACCTCCACTTTAAAGATCTAAACTGGAAATCAAGAATTAATGCATTTTAGGCTGCAGTTTATGCCAGAGAGGCAATTCCTGTCAAAGAAACAATATTTGCAGAAAAGGTCTGGCCTGAGTAGCACATGGTTTTAATTACTTCACAAGTTGGCACTCTCCATACTGGCCACTACTCATATCACTAAGGTAGACTTTCCTCTGACAAGCGAGGTGTTTGGGACCTAAAAAGGTATTATTTGGGGTAAAATCTTAATGTTTTCAGTTTCAGCTGATGCTAACACTTACAGAAAGTAATCCTTATGATTTGAAGCTATTCTTCACACTATGAAAGAATTACAGATTTGGAAGTGATCTTACAGTAATTTAATCCAACTATATTCTCTATGCATATATCTAATTTAAGACTATCTTGAGAATAGTATTTGAATGTTTAATGCTTCATTTTGTCTGTGAAGTCTGTGAATATCTCAAATTTTTTGCATGAATTAACTATTGCTGACATGCAGATTCCCTCAAAACTGTTGTCTTAAAACAAGAACAGTGGAATATTTCTCAAAATTATGTGGGTTGGCTGGCTGGCTGGATCTACTATTGAATGTGCTTAGACTCACTCATGTGGCTGCTGTCAGCAAGAGGAGCAGCTTGTCTAGAATATCTGAGATGGCCCCACTCATAAGTGTGCAGAGAGAGTGGCTGTCAGTTGTGACATGTTTGTTCTAATTCAAATCCCCAGTGACCTCTTAATCTGCAGTAAACAAGACTAGCTTCTTTACTTTGTCAGTCTCAGGAAAATATCACATGAAAGTCAGGTGTGGAAGCTATAAACCCTTTTTAAACCTAAGCTCTGGAACTTGCACAACATAATCTCTACCATATACTATGGCCCATGCAAATCACAAGGCCAGTATAGTTTCATAGTGTTGGGAAACAGAGTTCAACACTTCAGAAGGAGCTACAAAATACTGTAGCTTTGTTTTTGAATCTATCACATTTTGAGGTTTTTTTTTTTTTAATTAGACAGTGATTTTCTTTTAGGTCTTCACCAGTTAACCTTTTACAAACTTTACTCGCATATATACCTAATCTAATGTTCAACATGACAGTTCTGTGGGTATATAGACATGACTGTAGCTACCAGCTATGATCACTCCTCAGATCCTTCACTTCCAATAACAGGGCTGTAATTCCCATCAACATTTTATCCTCTGTCTTCTGTATGTATTTATCCATTCTCTTTTCATTTATTTTAAATAGTTGTCACCAAAGTACTAAACTATCCCATTTTACTCAAGAATTATTCATTTCAATGACATATGTCTGAAATTCTCAACCACTGGAATGGACTGGCTTTTTCTTACATAAATTCTCTCTTCCTAAAAAACATCATGTATTCAAACACAGTCATTGATAATAAAGCAAAAGTATACTAGAAAAAAAGTAATAGTCTCTAAGAATTGTTACAGTAGTATTGCAACTTATGTACCATGTCAGTTCTTTTTAGAATATGTACTCATATTTTATTACTTTAGCAGAAAATATATATTAAATCACATAACAAAAAAACATGCTCATTAAGATATATTTTACTTCTTCAAATACTTATTTGTATATTTGAACCATTGTCTTTCATGAAAATGTCTTGTAAGTCATTATAAAACACCATCATATAAAATATTTTAAAATGAAACAATGTGATTAAAATAATAAAACTATATAAAATAAGGCCATGGATGATTGATCAGGCTAAAAGAGGAGTCTTGGATAATTTCAAGCACCATGACCAAGATAAAGATTAGAGAGTAAAAATGCAGTGCCAAGATCTTCCACATAGCTGAGGAAAATGATTGCTGCCTAAAATCATTTATACCCATATAAACTCTAAAAACAATAGAGAAAAATAAGAAAAAAAATGAAATCATACAAAAGCATTTTCTCATCACAACCTGAACATAAAAAATGCCCATACTTCAAATTATCTTTAAGTAAAAATTAAAATATATTGAAATATATAAAGAACAAATATTAGTGAGCTCTCTATTACATTTCCATGATAAACCTTTGTAGTGAGTGCCAAATAAGGATAGTTTTGGGGAAAAATGCACAGAAGGGAGCAGAGGAAGGGAGTAGCCTTTGAAAAATTACTATAAAGCTATTTCCCAAAAGAGAAAGTCCATACCAAAAAACATTATGGTAGATATACTGACCACAGTGAAGCAACTTAAAGCTAAGCACAATCCAAGGTTGCATCTTCTAAAGACATTACTTCTGTAAGAGTAAACTTTAACCAGGAAGGATGAGACTACCTTTAGAAATTAAGTAGCAAATGAAAAAAATATTCCGTTTGTAAGAAATAGGATTCAAAAAGTCAGAGGACACAAAGCCTCTCCCTCTACAGAAAAAAAAAAACAAAAAACATACATACACACTGAGGCACTGAAGACATTGTATCTTGCTACTCAAAGAATAGAGTGCCATTCAACTAAGAATGTGGTCAACTGCTATAATGCCACACATACACACATACACACACACACAATAAATTTATACAATGCTACTATAAGAAGACAGAATATAACACTGAAAACACATTAGCTGATGATATTTCTTTTCCCTTCAAAATAATGAATTAAAAGAGAAATGTAATACGATATTCCAAAATAAAATACATAACCTCATTCACACAATTGGAGATAGTAAAAAACAAGTGTAGTATATGCTCTAAAATTGAAACAAATGGACAAAAATATAAAATGAAAAGGGATTTTATTGAAATGAGAAAATAAGTGAAAAATATTACAATGTGTTCTCAGAAATGACGACTGACTTACAAAGTTCTCAGGGTTTTACTAACAAGAGGTTATTTAGTAAGGAGCATTAAAGAAAAGAAAAAGCAGAAAAACAATGAAGGCAATGACAAAACATTGAAAATGTATCAGAAAGAAAACTGCTGAAAGAGAAGATAGGCAAAGAGGAAATAAGTGAAAAATATTTTATGAAACTATATATATATATATATATATATATATATATAAGCTTTCTCTAAGTAAAAGGCAGAAAATCTATATATTGAAGCTAAACAAAAGGTTCTTGACTTTGACACAGAATGATCAAATGTAAGACAAATTCTAGTAAGATTATTTTGCTTCAAAGATAAATAAATTCCTTAATGCTTCCAGGCAAAAAAGAAACAGTATTTTATATGGATAGAAGAATTTCACTAATATCAGAGTTCTCAAAAACAATGTAAAAAAACAGAAAAAATTGAATAACATTTTCAAAAGATTAAAAAAGAGGAAGTGTGAAACAAAGATTTTATATCCCTCCAAGCTGTTCATTAAGTATCAAAGCTATAGGAAAACAATGTTAAACATATAAGTTCTCAGGAAACTTGCTACTTTTGAGTCCTCCTTGAGGAATTCACTAGAGGACACTCTTCATCCAAAAAGAAAATGACAGGAAAAATATGAGTAAATAAATTATGGGGACCATTTAATATTTTTAATTTTCTACCTAAGACTAAACAAACTGAGGACACAAGTGGAAGAATCATATGCAAATTTGTACATTATGACAAAGTAGAAAAATTAATTAGATATGAGAACAGATGGGAGAAGGAAATGGGAAAGTAGAATTCATTTACTGACTGTTGAATAGGTAAAATATGGGAGTCAGATGATATCACAGAAAGCCAGTAAACCAGATAGTAAAATGTTAAACAAGAAAATAGGAAAGTAATTGCACAGAAAAAGGAATGAGTACAAAGATAAACAGTAAAATAAAATGCAAGTACTCCTTACAAAGTAAAATACAGTTGTAAATCAAGCATAGTTCAATTTAAAAAATGAAAAAAAAAAAGGTAAGTATTGCAGTAAACAAAAGTAAAATAAAGCAAAAGAAAAATGAAAATACATCATGGGGACAAAAAAATAGAAATATAATGTAATAGAAATATAAATATAATATATTATATAGAAATATAATATATCACATATGATTAAAATTATATGGCAGGTTAACTCCTAGATATTTTATTCTTTTTGATGTAATAGTAAATGGGATTGTTTCCTTCATTACTTTTTCTGATATTTCATTGTTAGTATATAGAAATGCAACATATTTCTGTATATTAATTTTGATTCTGTAACTTTACTGAATTCATTGATCTCTAATAGTTTTCTGGTAGCATCTTTAGGATTTTCTGTGTATAGTATCATGCAAACTGTGACAGTTTTACTTCTTTTCCAATTTGGATTCCTTTTATTTCCTTTTTCTTCTCTGATTATTATGTCTAGGCCTTCCAAAATAATGTTGAGTAAAAGTGGAGAGAGCAGGCATCCTTGTCTTGTTAATGAGCTTAGAGGAAAGCCTTCAGCTTTTCACCATTCTTTGAGTATGATGTTAGCTGTGGGTGTGTCATATATGGCCTTTATTATGTTGAGGAAAGTTCCCTCTATGCCTACTTTCTGCAGGGTTTTTATCATAAATGGGTGTTGAATTTTGTCAAAAGCTTTCTCTGCATCTATTGAGATGATCATATGGTTTTTCTCCTTCAATTTGTTAATATGGTTTATCACATTGATAGATTTGCGTATATTGAAGAATCCTTGCATTCCTGGAATAAACCCCACTTGATCATGGTGTATGATCCTTTTAATGTGCTGTTGGATTCTGTTTGCTAGCATTTTGTTGAGGATTTTTGCATCTATGTTCATCAGTGATATTGGCCTGTAGTTTTCTTTCTTTGTGACATCCTTGTCTGGTTTTGGTATCAAGGTGATGGTGGCCTCGTAGAATTAATTTGGGAGTGTTCCTCTCTCTGCATTATTTTGGAAGAGTTTGAGAAGGATAGATGTTAGCTGTTCTCTAAATGTTTGATAGAATTCGCCTGTGAAGCCATCTGGTCCTGAGCTTTGTTTGCTGGAAGATTTTTAATCACAGTTTCCATTTCAGTGCTTGTGATTGGTCTGTTCATATTTTCTATTTCTTCCTGATTCAGTCTTGGCCGTCTGTGCATTTCTAAGAATTTGTCCATTTCTTCCAGGTTGTCCATTTTATTGGCATAGAGTTGCTTGTACTAATCTCTCATGATCTTTTGTATTTCTGCAGTGTGTTGTTACTTCTCCTTTTTCATTTCTAATTCTGTTGATTTGAGTCTTCTCTCTTTTTTTCTTTATGAGTCTGGCTAAAGATTTATCTATTTTGTTTATCTACTCAAAGAATCAGCTTTTAGTTTTATTGATCTTTGCTCTTGTTTCCTTCATTTATTTCTGATCTGATTTTTATGATTTCTTTCCTTCTGCTAACTTTAGTTTTTTTTTTTTTTTGTTCTTCTTTCTCTCATTGCATTAGGTGCAAGGTTAGGTTGTTTATTCGAGATGTTTCCTGTTTCTTAAGGTAGAATTGTATTGCTATAAACTTCCCTCTTAGAACTCCTTTTGCTACATCCCATAGGTTTTGGGTCATCGTGTCTCCATCGTCATTTGTTTCTAGGTATTTTTTTATTTCTTCTTTGATATCTTCAGTGATCACTTCGTTATTAAGTAGTGTATTGTTTAGCCTCCATGTGTTTGTATTTTTTACAGATCTTTTCCTGTAATTGATATCTAGTCTCAAGGCATTGTGGTCAGAAAAGATACTTGATACAATTTCAATTTTCTTAAATTTACCAAGGCTTGATGTGTGACACAAGATATGATCTATCCTGGAGAATGTTCCATGAGCACTTGAGAAAAATGTGTATTCTGTTGTTTTGGAATGGAGTGTCCTATAAATATTAATTGAGCCCATCTTGTTTAACGTATCACTTAAAGCTTGTGTTTCCTTATTTATCTTCATTTTGGATGATCTGTCTATTGGTGAAAGTAGGGTGTTAAAGTCCCCTACTATGAATGTGTTACTGTCGATTTCCCCTTTTATGGCTGTTAGTATTTGCCTTATGTATTGAGGTGCTCCTATGTTGGGTGTATACATATTTACTATTGTTATATCTTCTTCTTGGATCGATCCCTTGATCATTATGTAGTGTCCTTCTTTGTCTCTTCTAATAGTCTTTATTTTAAAGTCTATTTTGTCTGATATGAGATTTTCTACTCCAGCTTTCTCTTGGTTTCCATTTGCATGGAATATCTTTTTCTACCCCTTAGTTTCAGTCTGTATGTGTCTCTAGGTCTGAAGTGGGTCTCTTGTAGACAGCAGATATATATGTCTTGTTTTTGTATCCATTCAGCCAATCTGTGTCTTTTGGTGGGAGCATTTAATCCATTTACTTTTTTTTTTTTTTTTTTTTTTTTAGAGTTTTATTTTTTTTATTTTTTTTTTTTATTAACATCTTTATTGGGGTATAATTACTTTACAATGGTGTGTTAGTTTCTGCTTTATAACAAAGTGAATCAGTCATACATATACATATGTTCCCATATCTCTTCCCTCTTGCGTCTCCCTCCCTCCCACCCTCCCTATCCCACCCCTCCAGGCTGTCACAGAGCACCGAGCCAATATCCCCGTGCCATGCGGCTGCTTCCCTCTAGCTATCTACCTTACTACGTTTGTTAGTGTGTATATGTCCATGACTCTCTCTCGCCCCGTCACAGCTCACCCTTCCCCCTCCCCATAACCTCAAGTCCGTTCTCTAGGAGGTCTGCGTCTTTATTCCTGCCTTACCCCTAGGTTCTTCATGACATTTTTTTTTTTCTTAAATTCCATATATATGTGTTAGCATACTGTATTTGTCTTTTTCGTTCTGACTTACTTCACTGTGTATGACAGACTCTAGGTCTATCCACCTCATTACAAATAGCTCAATTTCGTTTCTTTTTATGGCTGAGTAATATTCCATTGTATATATGTGCCACATCTTCTTTATCCATTCATCCGATGATGGGCACTTAGGTTGTTTCCATCTCCGGGCTATTGTAAATAGAGCTGCGATGAACATTTTGGTACATGACTCTTTTTGAATTTCGGTTTTCTCAGGGTATATGCCCAGTAGTGGGATTGCTGGGTCATATGGTAGTTCTATTTGTAGTTTTTTAAGGAACCTCCATACTGTTCTCCATAGTGGCTGAACCAATTCACATTCCCACCAGCAGTGCAAGAGGGTTCCCTTTTCTCCACACCCTCTCCAGCATTTATTGTTTCTAGATTTATTGATGATGGCCATTCTGACTGGTGTGAGATGATATCTCATTGTAGTTTTGATTTGCATTTCTCTAATGATTAATGATGTTGAGCATTCTTTCATGTGTTTGTTGGCAGTCTGTATATCTTCTTTGGAGAAATGTCTATTTAGGTCTTCTGCCCATTTTTGGATTGGGTTGTTTGTTTTTTTGTTGTTGAGCTGCATGAGCTGCTTGTAAATTTTGGAGATTAATCCTTTGTCAGTTGCTTCATTTGCAAATATTTTCTCCCATTCTGAGGGCTGTCTTTTGGTCTTGTTTATGGTTTCCTTTGCTGTGCAAAAGCTTTGAAGTTTCATTAGGTCCCATTTGTTTATTTTTGTTTTTATTTCCATTACTCTAGGGGGTGGGTCAGAAAGAATCTTGCTGTGATTTATGTCATAGAGTGTTCTGCCTATGTTTTCCTCTAATAGTTTGATAGTTTCTGGCCTTATATTTAGGTCTTTAATCCATTTTGAGCTTATTTTTGTGTATGGTGTTAGGGAGTGTTCTAATTTCATTCTTTTACATGTACCTGTCCAGTTTTCCCAGCACCATTTATTGAAGAGGCTGTCCTTTTTCCACTGTACATTCCTGCCACCTTTATCAAAGATAAGGTGTCCATATGTGCATGGGTTTATCTCTGGGCTTTCTATCCTGTTCCATTGATCTATCTTTCTGTTTTTGTGCCAGTACCATACTGTCTTGATAACTGTAGCTTTGTAGTATAGTCTGAAGTCAGGGAGCCTGATTCCTCCAGTTCCTTTTTTTGTTCTCAAGATTGCTTTGGCTATTCGGGGTCTTTTGTGTTTCCATACAAATTGCGAAATTTTTTGTTCTAGTTCTGTGAAAAATGCCAGTGGTAGTTTGATAGGGATTGCATTGAATCTATAGATTGCTTTGGGTAGTAGAGTCATTTTCACAATGTTGATTCTTCCAATCCAAGAACATGGTATATGTCTCCATCTATTTGTATCATCTTTAATTTCTTTCATCAGTGTCTTATAGTTTTCTGCATACAGGTCTTTTGTCTCCTTAGGTAGGTTTATTCCTAGATATTTTATTCTTTTTGTTGCAATGGTAAATGGGAGTGTTTTCTTGATTTCACTTTCAGATTTTTCATCATTAGTATATAGGAATGCCAGAGATTTCTGTGCATTAATTTTGTATCCTGCTACTTTACCAAATTCATTGATTAGCTCTAGTAGTTTTCTGGTAGCATCTTTAGGCTTCTCTATGTATAGGATCATGTCATCTGCAAACAGTGACAGCTTTACTTCTTCTTTTCCGATTTGTATTCCTTTTATTTCCTTCTCTTCTCTGATTGCTGTGGCTAAAACTTCCAAAACTATGTTGAATAAGAGTGGTGAGAGTGGGCACCCTTGTCTTGTTCCTGATCTTAGTGGAAATGCTTTCAGTTTTTCACCATTGAGGATGATGTTTTCTGTGGGCTTGTCGTATATGGCCTTTATTATGTTGAGGAAAGTTCCCTCTATGCCTACTTTCTGCAGGGTTTTTATCATAAATGGGTGTTGAATTTTGTCAAAAGCTTTCTCTGCATCTATTGAGATGATCATATGGTTTTTCTCCTTCAGTTTGTTAATATGGTTTATCACATTGATAGATTTGCGTATATTGAAGAATCCTTGCATTCCTGGAACAAACCCCACCTGATCATGGTGTATGATCCTTTTAATGTGCTGTTGGATTCTGTTTGCTAGTATTTTGTTGAGGATTTTTGCATCTATGTTCATCAGTGATATTGGTCTGTAGTTTTCTTTCTTTGTGACATCCTTGCCTGGTTTTGGTATCAAGGTGATGGTGGCCTCGTAGAATGAGTTTGGGAGTGTTCCTCCCTCTGCTATATTTTGGAAGAGTTTGAGAAGGATAGGTGTTAGCTCTTCTCTAAATGTTTGATAGAATTCGCCTGTGAAGCCATCTGGTCCTGGGCTTTTCTTTGTTGGAAGATTTTTAATCACAGTTTCAATTTCAGTGCTTGTGATTGGTCTGTTCATATTTTCTATTTCTTCCTGATTCAGTCTTGGTAGGTTGTGCATTTCTAAGAATTTGTCCATTTCTTCCAGATTGTCCATTTTATTGGCATAGAGTTGCTTGTAGTAATCTCTCATGATCTCTTTTATTTCTGCAGTGTCAGTTGTTACCTCTCCTTTTTCATTTCTAATTCTATTGATTTGAGTCTTCTCCCTTTTTTTCTTGATAAGTCTGGCTAGTGGTTTATCTATTTTGTTTATCTTCTCAAAGAACCACCTTTTAGTTTCATTGATCTTTGCTATTGTTTCCTTCATTTCTTTTTCATTTATTTCTGATCTGATTTTTATGATTTCTTTCCTTCTGCTAGCTTTGGGGTTTTTTTGTTCTTCTTTCTCTAATTGCTTGAGGTGCAAGGTTAGGTTGTTTATTCTAGATGTCTCCTGCTTCTTAAGGTGGGCTTGTATTGCTATAAACTTCCCCCTTAGAACTGCTTTTGCTGCATCCCACAGGTTTTGGGTCGTTGTGTCTCCATTGTCATTTGTTTCTAGGTATTTTTTGATTTCCTCTTTGATTTCTTCAGTGATCACTTCATTATTAAGTAGTGTATTGTTTAGCCTCCATGTGTTTGTATTTTTTACAGATCTTTTCCTGTAATTGATATCTAGTCTCATGGCGTTGTGGTCAGAAAAGATACTTGATACAATTTCAATTTTCTTAAATTTGCCAAGGCTTGATTTGTGACCCAAGATATGATCTATCCTGGAGAATGTTCCGTGAGCACTTGAGAAAAATGTGTATTCTGTTGTTTTTGGATGGAGTGTCCTATAAATATCAATTAAGTCCATCTTGTTTAATGTGTCATTTAAAGCTTGTGTTTCCTTATTTATTTTCATTTTGGATGATCTGTCCATGGGTGAAAGTGGGGTGTTAAAGTCCCCTACTATGAGTGTGTTACTGTTGATTTCCCCTTTTATGGCTGTTAGTATTTGCCTTATGTATTGAGGTGCTCCTATGTTGGGTGCATAAATATTTACAATTGTTATATCTTCTTCTTGGATCGATCCCTTGATCATTATGTAGTGTCCTTCTTTGTCTCTTTTAATAGTCCTTATTTTAAAGTCCATTTTGTCTGATATGAGAATTGCTACTCCAGCTTTCTTTTGGTTTCCATTTGCATGGAATATCTTTTTCCATCCCCTTACTTTTAGTCTGTATGTGTCTCTGGGTCTGAAGTGGGTCTCTTGTAGACAGCATATGTAAGGGTCTTGTTTTTGTATCCATTCAGCTAATCTGTGTCTTTTGGTGGGAGCATTTAGTCCATTTACATTTAAGGTAATTATCGATATGTATGTTCCTATTCCCATTTTCTATATTGTTTTGGGTTCGTTATTATAGGTCTTTTCCTTCTCTTGTGTTTCTTGCCTAGAGAAGATCCTTTAGCATTTATTGTAAAGCTGGTTTGGTGGTGCTGAACTCTCTCAGCTTTTGCTTGTCTGTAAAGGTTTTTATTTCTCCATCAAATCTGAATGAGATCCTTGCTGGGTAGAGTAGTCTTGGTTGCAGGTTTTTCTCCTTCATCACTTTCAGTATGTCCTGCCACTCCCTTCTGGCTTGTAGGGTTTCTGCTGAAAGATCAGCTGTTAACCTTATGGGGATTCCCTTATGTGTTATTTGTTGTTTTTCCCTTGCTGCTTTTAATATGCTTTCTTTGTATTTAATTTTTGACAGTTTGATTAATATGTGTCTTGGCATATTTCTCCTTGTATTTATCCTGTATGGGACTCTCTGTGCTTCCTGGACTTGATTAACTATTTCCTTTCCCATATTAGGGAAGTTTTCAACTATAATCTCTTCAAATATTTTCTCAGTCCCTTTCTTTTTCTCTTCTTCTTCTGGAACCCCTATAATTCGAATGTTGGTGCGTTTAATGTTGTCCCAGAGGTCTCTGAGACTGTCCTCAGTTCTTTTCATTCTTTTTTCTTTATTCTGCTCTGCAGTAGTTATTTCCACTATTTTATCTTCCAGGTCACTTATCCGTTCTTCTGCCTCAGTTATTCTGCTATTGATCCCATCTAGAGTATTTTTAATTTCATTTATTGTGTTGTTCATCATTGCTTGTTTCATCTTTAATTCTTCTAGGTCCTTGTTAACTGATTCTTGCATTTTGTCCATTCTATTGTCCATTCTATCTCCAAGATTTCGGATCAACCTTACTATCATTATTCTGAATTCTTTTTCAGGTAGACTGCCTATTTCCTCTTCATTTGTTAGGTCTGGTGCATTTTTATCTTGCTCCTTTATCTGCTGTGTGTTTTTCTGTTTTCTCATTTTGCTTATCTTACTGTGTTTGGGGTCTCCTTTTTGCAGGCTGCAGGTTCGTAGTTCCTCCTGTTTTTGATGTCTGTCTCCAGTGGCTAACGTTGGTTCAGTGGGTTGTGTAGGCTTCCTGGTGGAGGGGACTAGTGCCTGTGTTGTGGTGGAAGAGGCTGGATCTTGTCTCTCTAGTGGGCAGGTTCACGTCTGGTGGTGTGTTTTGGGGTGTCTGTGGCCTTATTATGATTTTAGGCAGCCTCTCTGCTAATGGGTGGGGTTGTGTTCCTGTTTTGCTAGTTGTTTGGCACAGGTTGTCCAGCACTGTGGCTTGCTGGTCGTTGAGTGAAGCTGGGTGCTGGTGTTAAGATGGAGGTCTCTGGGAGATTTTCGCCGTTTGATATTATCTGGAGCTGGGAGGTCTCTTGTGAACCAGTGTCTTGAAGTTGGCTCTCCTACCTCAGAGGGAGAGCCCTGCCTCCTGGCTGGAGCACCAAGAGCCTTTCATCCACACGGCTCAGAATAAAAGGGAGAAAAAGTAGAGGGAATTAGTAGACGTATGAGGAAAGAAAGAAGGAAAGGAGGGAAGGAAGGAGGGAAGGAAGGAAGGAAGGAAGGAAGAAAGAAAGAAAGAAGCAAAGAAGGAAAGAAGGCAAGAAGGAACAAAAGGAGGGAGGGAGGGAGGGAGGAAGGAAGGAGGGAAAGAAATAAAAACAAAAAGAAAGAAGATACAGTAAAAATAAAATAAAGTATAATAAAGTTATTGAATTAAAAAATTCTTAATTAGAAAAAAAAAAAAAAGGACGGATAGAACCTTAGGACAAATGTTGGAAGCAAAGCTGTACAGACAAAGTCTTACACAGAAGCGTACACATACACCCTCACAAAAAGAGGTAAAGGGGGAAAAATCATAAATCTTGCTGTCAGAGACCACCTCCTCAATTTGGGATAATTCGTTGTCTAAAGGAGGGAAGGAAGGAGGGAAGGAAGGAAGGAAGGAAGGAAGAAAGAAAGAAGCAAGGAAGGAAAGAAGGCAAGAAGGAACGAAAGGAGGGAGGGAGGAAGGAAGGAAGGAGGGAAAGAAGGGAAAACAGAAAGAAGATACAGTAAAAATAAAATAGAGTATAATAAAGTTATTGAATTAAAAAATTATTAATTAGGAAAAAAAAAAAAAAAGGACGGATAGAACCTTAGGACAAATGTTGGAAGCAAAGCTGTACAGACAAAGTCTTACACAGAAGCGTACACATACACCCTCACATAAAGAGGTAAAGGGGGAAAAATCATAAATCTTGCTGTCAGAGACCACCTCCTCAATTTGGGATAATTCGTTGTCTAAAGGAGGGAAGGAAGGAGGGAAGGAAGGAAGGAAGGAAGGAAGAAAGAAAGAAGCAAGGAAGGAAAGAAGGCAAGAAGGAACGAAAGGAGGGAGGGAGGAAGGAAGGAAGGAGGGAAAGAAGGGAAAACAGAAAGAAGATACAGTAAAAATAAAATAGAGTATAATAAAGTTATTGAATTAAAAAATTCTTAATTAGAAGAAAAAAAAAAAAAAAAAAGGGACGGATAGAACCTTAGGACAAATGTTGGAAGCAAAGCTATACAGACAAAGTCTTACACAGAAGCGTACACATACACCCTCACAAAAAGAGGTAAAGGGGGAAAAATCATAAATCTTGCTGTCAGAGACCACCTCCTCAATTTGGGATGATTCGTTGTCTAAAGGAGGGAAGGAAGGAAGGAAAGAAAGAAAGAAAGAAAGGACGAAGGTAAAGTATAATAACGTTCTTAAAATTAAAATTGATTATTAAGAAAAAAAATTTTAAGAAAAAACCATGGACGGATAGAACCTAGGACAAATGGTGGAAGCAAGACTATACAGACAAGATCTCACACAGAAGCATACACATACACATTCACAAAAAGAGGAATAGGGAGAAAAATCATAGATCTTGCTCCCAAAGTCCACCTCCTTAATTTGGGATGATTGGCTGTCTATTCATGTATTCCACAGATGCAGGGTACATCAAGTTGATTGTGGAGCTTTAATCCGCTGCTTCTGAGGCTGCTGGGAGAGATTTCCCTTTCTCTTCTTTGTTCTCACAGCTCCCAGGGGCTCAGCTTTGGATTTGGCCCTGCCTCTGCGTGTAGGTCGCTGGAGGGCGTCTGTTTTTTGCTCAGACAGGACGGGGTTAAAGGAGCCGCTGATTCGGGGGTTCTGGCGTACGGAGGCCGGCGGCGGGGAGGGAGGGGCACGGAATGCGGGGCGGGCCTGCGGCGGCCAAGTCCGGCGTGACTCTGCACCAGCCCGAGGCCCGCCGTGCGCTCTCCCGGGGAAGTCGTCTCCGGATCCCGGGAACCCGGCAGTGGCGGGCTGCACAGGCTCCGCGGAAGAGGGGAGTGGAGAGCGACCTGCGCTCGCGCACAGGCCCCTTCGTGGCGGCAGCAGCAGCCCCAACGTCTCCCGCCCGCCTTGGGGTCCGCGCCTCCAGCCGCGGCTTGCGCTCGTCTCTGGAGTCAGCGCCCTCAGCCGCGGCTCGCGCCCGTCTCTGGGGTCCGCGCCCTCAGCCGCGGCTCGCGCCCGTCTCTGGGGTCCGCGCTTTCAGCCGCGGCTCGCGCCCGTCTCTGGGGTCCGCGCTTTCAGCCGCGGCTCGCGCCCGTCTCTGGGGTCCGCGCTTTCAGCCGCGGCTCGCGCCCGTCACTGGGGTTCGCACTTTTAGCCGCGGCTCGCGCCCGTCTCTGGAGTTCCTTTAAGCAGCGTTCTTAAACCCCTCTCCTCACGCACCAGGAAACAAAGAGGGAAGAAAAAGTCTCTTGCCTCTTCGGCAGGTGCCGGCTTTTCCCCGGACTCCCTCCCGGCTAGCTGTGGTGCACTAACCCCTTCAGGCTATGTTCAAGCCGCCAACCCCAGTCCTCTCCCTGCGCTCCGTCCGAAACCGAAACCCTAGCCTCAGAGCCTCAGCTCGCAGCCCCGCCCGTCCCGGCGGGTGAGCAAACAAGCCTCTCGGGCTGGTGAGTGCCGGTCGGCACCGATCCTCTGTGCGGGAATCTCCCCGCTTTGCCCTCCGCACCCGTTGCTGTGCACTCCTTCGCGGCTTCGAAGCTCCCCCCTCCGCCTCCCGCAGTCTCCGCCCGCGAAGGGGCTCCTAGTGTGTGGAAACTTTTCCTCCTTCACAGCTCCCTCCCACTGGTGCAGGTGCCGTCCCTATTCTTTTGTCTCTGTTTATTCTTTTTTCCTTTTGCCCTACCCAGGTACGTGGGGAGTTTCTTGCCTTTTGGGAGGTCTGAGGTCTTCTGCCAGCCTTCAGTAGGTGTTCTGCAGGAGTTGTTCCACGTGTAGATGTATTTCTGGTGTATCTGTGGAGAGGAAGGTGATCTCCGCGTCTTACTCTTCCGCCATCTTCCCTTCGACCCCCAATCCATTTACTTTTAAGGTAATTATTGATATGTGTGTTCCTATTCCCATTTTCTAAATTGTTTTGGGTTCATTATTGTAGGTCTTTTCCTTCTCTTGTGTTTCTTGCCTAGAGAAGTTCCTTTAGCATTTGTTGTAAAGCTGGTTTGGTGGTGCTGAACTCTCTCAGCTTTTGCTTGTCTGTAAAGCTTTTAATTTCTCCAACAAATCTGAATGAGATCCTTGCTGGGTAGAGTAATCTTGGTTGCAGGTTTTTCTCCTTCATCACTTTAAATATGTCCTGCCACTCCCTTCTGGTTTGCAGTGTTTCTGCTGAAAGATCAGCTGTTAACCTTATGGGGATTCCCTTGTGTGTTATTTGTTGTTTTTCCCTTGCTGCTTTTAATATGCTTTCTTTGTATTTAATTTTTGACAGTTTGATTAATATGTGTCTTGGCATATTTCTCCTTGTATTTATCCTGTATGGGACTCTCTGTAGTTCCTGGACTTGATTAACTATTTCCTTTCCCGTATTAGGGAAGTTTTCAACTATAATCTCTTCAAATATTTTCTCAGTCCCTTTCTTTTTCTCTTCTTCTTCTGGAACCCCTATAATTTGAAAGTTGGTGCATTTAATGTTGTCCCAGATGTCTCTGAGACTGTCCTCAGTTCTTTTCATTCTTTTCTCTTTATTCTGCTCTACAGTAGTTATTTCCACTATTTTATCTTCCAGGTCACTTTTCCATTCTTCTGCCTCAGTTATTCTGCTATTGATCCCATCTAGAGAATTTTTAATTTCATTTTTTGTGTTGTTCATTATTGTTTGTTTGCTCTTCAGTTCTTCTAGTTCCTTGTTAAATGTTTCTTGCATTTTGTCTATTCTTTTTCCACGATTTTGGATCATCTTTACTATCATTATTCTGAATTCTTTTTCAGGTAGACTGCCTATTTCCTTTTCATTTGTTAGGTCTGGTGGGTTTTTATCTTGCTCCTTCATCTGCGGTGTGTTTTTCTGTCTTCTCATTTTGCTTATCTTACTGTGCTTGGGGTTTCTTTTTTGCAGGCTGCAGGTTCATAGTTCCCATTGTTTTTGGTGTCTGTCTCTAGTGGCTAAGTTTGGTTCAGTGGGTTATGTAGGCTTCCTGGTGGAGGGGACTAGTGCCTGTGTTCTGGTGGATGAGGCTGGACATTGTCTCTCTGGTGGCCAGGTCCACGTTTGGTGGTGTGTTTTTTTGGGTGTCTGTGGACTTATTATTACTTTAGGCAGCCTCTCTGCTAATGGGTGGTGGTGTGTTCCTGTTTTACTAGTTGTTTGGCATAGGGTGTCCAGCACTGTAGCTTGCTGGTCGTTGAGTGAAGCTGGGTGCTGGAGTTGAGATGGAGATCTCTGGGAGATTTTCACCATTTTATATTATGTGGAGCTGGGAGGTCTCTTGTGGACCAGTGTCCTGAAGTTGGCTCTCCCACCTCAGAGGCACAGCACTGACTCCTAGTTGTAGCTCCAAGAGCCTTTAATCCACACGGCTCAGAATAAAAGGGAGAAAAAGTAGAGAGAAAGAATTAGTAGAAGTAGGAAGAAAGAAAGAAAAAAAGAAAGAAAGGAAGGAAGGAAGGAAGAAATAATTAAAGAAAGAAAGAAAGAAAGGAGAGAGGGTGGGAGGGACGGTGGGAGGAAGGAAGGAAGGAAGGAAAACAGAAAGAAAGAAAGAAGGAAGATAAAGTAAAATAAAATAAAATAAAATAAATAAAGTTATTAAATTAAAAAAATAATTATTAAGAAAAAATTTAAAAAAGAATAAAACAGACGGATAGAACCCTAGGACAAATGGTGGAAGCAAAGCTATACAGAGAAAATCTCATACAGAAGCATATACATATGCACTCACAAAAAGAGGAAAAGGGGAAAAAATCATAAATCTTGCTCTCAAAGTCCACCTCCTCAATTTGGGTTGATTCGTTGTCTAAAGGAGGAAAGGAAGGAAGGAAGGAAGGAAGGAAGGAAAGAAAGAAAGAAAGAAAGAAAGAAAGAAAGGAAGGAGATAAAGTAAAATAAAATAAAGTTATTAAAATAAAAAATAATTATTAAGAAAAAAAATTTTAAAAAAACCAGAGAGATAGACCCCTAGGACAAATGGTGGAAGCAAAGCTATCCAGACAAAATCTCACACAGAAGAAATACACACAGACACATACACATACACACTCACAAAAAGAGGAAAAGGGGAAGAAAATCATAAACCTTGCTCTCAAAGTCCACCTCCTCAATTTGGGATGATTTGTTGTCTATTCATGTATTCCACAGATGCAGGGTACATCAAGCTGATTGTGGAGATTTAATCCACTGCTTCTGAGGCTGCTGGGAGAGATTTCCCTTTCTCTTCTTTGTTCTCACAGCTCCCAGGGGCTCAGCTTTGGATTTGGCCCCGCCTCTGCATGTAGGTCACCGGAGGGCGTCTGTTTTTCGCTCAGACGGTACGGGGTTAAAGGAGCCACTGATTCGGGGGCTCTGGCTCACTCAGGCCGTGTGGAGGGAGGGGCATGGAGTGCGGGGCGAGCCTGCAGTGGCAGAGGCCGGCGTGACGTTACACCAGCCTGAGGCTCGCCGTGCGTTCTCCCGGGCAAGTTGTCCCTGGATCCCGGGCACCTGGCAGCATCATGATGTTTTTTTAATGAATCTTTGCAAACAACAGTAATTCTATGAATTCCTGCCAGAAAATCATATGATGAATGTATAAGCATCATGGTTACCAGATCAATACATATTATGGGACATTCTGTGTAATAATTGTCCTTCCCTCCTTGAAATACCAAGGTCCTAAAAGGCAAAGAAAAAACAAGAAATGTTTCCCTATTAGGGAGCTGAAAAAATATATAACTAATACATCAGGTGATCCATGATTGAATTCTAGTAAATTAGTTCATTTCTAGTGGGACAACTGATGAAATTGTCAATAGATAACACAATTATTTTGTATTGATATTAATTTTCTGAGTTGACAATTACACTGTGACTGTATAAGGTATGTGTAACTTACTCATTCCAAAGCATACATGGTGAGATGAAGAACTAGAGAGGGAGACAGAGAATGTTAAAGTCAATGCAATAAAAATGCTAACATATGTGAAATGTAGGTTAAGGTCATATGGGAAGTTTTCATATGTTTTTCACAACTCTTCTGTAAAATATGTACTTCAAAATAAATTTTTTTAAAGTACACTGCAATATTTTTTTCACTCAATTTTACTTCTTTCTATTCATTTTTTTTGAAGCAGAGGGTCATAGAGATAAGAGATGAAAGTTCGAGAACAAAGGCATGCAAAATCCGTACAGGATTTAAAGCCCAAAATGAGTTTTAAACAGTAAAACATTAAAAAAAATGGGTAATGGATTAATTAGTGGAAAATAATAAGTAAAGAAAATTGAAATATAAAAGTCATAGAGGTTTTGGAAGTTTAGAAGGTAAGATTTTCATTCACATTAGTTTCAAAATTGTAAACTAATGTTCCTGTGAGAGCTGCAACTTAAACAGAGGCAAAATGTAACTCCACATTTTTCCCTACATGATTATACAACAAAATACCAAAGTAATTCATATATTCATGCAAGAAACTCTTAAACTAGAATTGATGTCCATATTGTTGGAGAAAGTGCACAAATTTGGGAGCCAGAGAGATCTGCATTTGAATCTTACTCTTCCAATTTCCAGCTTCTTGACAAATGTTAGTTCCCTTTTTATAAAAGAGAAAACTGGCTAATTTTGTTGCACTCTGTGAATTTTAAGATGAGTTGCAAAGAGCACAGAAGGAGTTTAAATCTGTAGTTTTTTAAGACACTAGCTAGTTTCATTCAGCAAGTTAAGGCTTTGCCAGAGCACGATCCATATTTATCTGCATAAAAATTTCTCCCCAGAAATTCTGCTTCAATGATGTGGAGGTGGTCCAAGAATCTGCATGTTTAACAAGCACCCCCAGGTTATTCAGAAGTACATTACATTTTATGAATCACTGCTTTAGATGGAGAATCCCCAAATTACTGCATTAGGCTAAGCTTGCTCTATAATATTAATATTATGAACTGATTTTCTGAAAAGTTATTTTACACACATTTGACTAAGAAAAATACATAAAGAAAACATTCTTAAATTATTTCTTCTTAATATCAGGTACATCTGAGTTAGGAAAAAGTAAAAGTTAACTATATTTTTAAAAAATATATTGGTTATTAAAACAAAAAACCTTGCCACAGTGATTGCCACTTGCATTTTAAATCACAACAATGAGATTGGCAATAATCACAGATGAATTTTGAAATGGAAAGTAACCTGAGTTGGCCAATATTTGGGAGAAAAATAAATAAGAAAATAGAGAAAATGAGTCATATTAATCAATGTACTTAAAGATACTTAAATTACACAAGAGATTATTTTCAGCAATAGCTATATTTAGAAAAGTAGAGAAGTATATTGATTGTGTCGTATTGTAAAGGGGTTGGATAGATAGATTCCTTATTATATAACAGATATTTTTGGTGAGAACACAAAATGATATAACATATTTACCTCTCACAGGGATATTTCTAGATTTAACTACTGTTCCCATTATGATCTTACCAAGAATTATCAGGGAATTAAATTTAAATATAAATTTATTCAATTTTCCCTCCTTACATTGGGAATAGCTACCCTTGATGAAAGAATATTGCCTTTATAGATAAAACTCTACAAATTGACATGCAAATGCCAACAAATTCTGTTAACAATACCCCAGAGAAAATGCCACACTTCCTCAGTTCAGTTGTCTAACTAATGTAATATTCTCTCCTTGACAGTGGCCGAAGTGACATTTTATAGATAAGCATGGTAGTTACCCTCCATGATCACATCTTTGAAAACTATAGCAGATTTTTTTAGACGTGACACTGGTAGTGAACCCTAACTCTGTAAACTCACCTTTCTTTCTTAATCTATTTTGTTCAGAGACTCTAATATGCATATTTTGTCAATATATTGACATATACATATAGATACATACACATATAGTTTATGTATCTTATGAGCTTTGCCTGAAGAATGTCCTAAAATATGAGGGAAATACTTTAAGCATCAAACAAAGAAAAATTAAAATTTATTCATTTATTTATGTTTAAAGTGTCATCAATTTTATTGTTGTGGGTTGGGTAGGGTGAGCAGTGGCCTAGCTAGTTAAGCAGACAATATCTATTTCATGAAAAATAAAAATAAAATGTTTCATTTGCAACTGACTATTGTTTAAGAGCATTTTTGGAAACATTGCTGTTGTCTGCTAAAATCATTGTAATTATTACATTAATTGTAATAATTATTAACAACTATTTCTTAATAATACAATTTTATTTTTGCTCTTAAATTAAAATGCAAGTGATCAAGAAACTCTAGTCCATAATATAAAGATTTGGATATAAAATATACAGTAATATATGTCCAAGAAAAAAAAATTAAGCTTAAAAATATAAGGGAAAAACAAATTAAGCATTTTTAACTGTAATTTGAAAGAAGAATTAATACGGTAGTATTAATAGTCTAGCTTGATATCTTAGATTTAAGGCATTGTGGCTATTTTTAAATTTTAGAAAGCTAAAATAAAATGGACTCTTCTCCTGATATATCTGTTCAAATATGAACACAGAACTACATGTGTAAAATATAACTTAAAACTATTGTTTTAGGGATAGTAAAACCTGCTTTCACTGTTTCTGCATTGGTAAATAAATTACTTTATTTCTCATTTTCTCCTGCTTTGACTTTGTAGGCATGCCCTCATTACCATATTCAATTAATTAGTGCACAAAGGTAATATTCTAGTGCTCACAACTCATGGAGTTGCATTATTGACTCCAAATAAATAGGGCAGATTTTTAACGCAAGGTGAGCATTCAGAGATCAGAGGGAACAAAGCAAAGAACTTTACACCTTTGTGAAAATACTAGTACTAAAAATTCATTACCTGACCAAGAAGACCTCTACAAGGACAAATAAATAGCCAAAAGGAAAAAAAATAAATACATAAAAAAGTAAAAGATAGAGCACATTAAAATTAAATGTAAAAAGTAAAGTTTCATTAATTTTTATCTCACCTTGACCTGAGCTGACTGAGTGGGATTAGAACAAAAGTATTTTTTTAGAAACTTGCCTTCTCACATTCTGAGAGAAAAAAACAAGCATTATGTTGGCTCTGTAATTTTTGTATTTATTATATTTGTACACCAGAGGCAAAAAGTATTTCAATCCACGATATTTTCTGTATGTTCAAATGTTTCTTAATTCCTTACTGAGCTAATGCAGAAGGGTTTCACAGAGTGTTTTACATAGCTTTGTTGAAAAAAAATGCAAATACAAATGTGACTTAAGATTTTTGAATCTTATATTCTGTTCTGCCTTGCCAATAGAGTCATTTTAGCATGTAACTTGGAAATAGGTCCTTCTTAAGGACAAATTTTAAAGCAATGCCTTATGTTTGATCTTTAAATATAGCCAAATTCCATTACCTGCGGCATAGGAGACAGAATTCCCTAACAGCCACAGCAGCAGTGTGTGTGATCAGCCACAGCCTCAATTTCAGTCATGCAGATTTTCCCCTTTTTCCTCCAAAGATCAACTCTTCAACACCTTTCCTACACTGCTACTAACTTGAATGAACCTCTTAAGCTTGAGTAAAATAATAGCAATATAGCTTCAGGTAACACACGTACTTCAAAATGTCTCCTCGCTGTATCCCATTACAGACTTTTCTCATGATATGTTCACTCTAAAATGGAAAGCACTGGGAAGATAATGCAAATGACTCTTCTCCTTGTCTCTGCTGGGTTTTGTGTTCTCTCAACTTCCCTTGCCCTTCTTTTTCTGGCTCCAGGTACACTGCTGTTACCAGCAGAACTTTTTCTGCTTCCAAGTCCCTTACTTTACCACAGGAATGTCCTCAAAAAAATTTTTTTAAGTCATTGAAAACTTGATTTACTGGTAAAATGGTCCAGAAGGAAGCACTTAAGCTTAAGGGATTGATTTTCAAGGAGAAAAATGGGAAAATTATATGCATGTTTTAAGGGGCATCAATACCTGCCTCTCTTCCTTAAAACACTGCCTTCCTTAAAATGCTTGCTACCTTACCCTTCCAAGGTTCAATCTTACTCTTTGTTATGTTCATATTCTTCACATCATTTCTTCTACTTCCCCCTTCTTTGAAATTATATTCCTTAATTTTCCCAGATCATTTTGTCCTTGTTGAATTTTAAAAGTTCTTAAAACTAATATTTTAATTAAGTTTCTGTTAGTTATCAATTTTGAAAGAAAGTTTGCCTTTTCAAATCAAATTACAGTGAATCAACAAGTTATTTCACTTGGCTCACATTTCAGATAACTTTATTTATTAGGGGACAAATTCTTTTACCTGGATCAATTTTAGAGGATGTTCTTGCTCAACACAAAGCAAACCATCTGCCCTAAGGCAACTCTGTTGAATTTTAATTAGTTGCATCAAGCGCTATATACAATATTTCAACATTATTTATGTTTTGACCCACATGTAGAAATTATATCTCATTAAAAACATATGACATTGCTCCAATAGCTAGAAAACAAATTCTTTTGTGCATGTAGAAACTGGTTTGGGATTTTCCTAGTTATTCCTAATTATTTAAAGCAAAATTGTAAAAGTGATCTAATGGTTTTTAGATGATTACAACTTATTGCAAGTTTCAACTAATATTCTCACATTTTATTAGATTTAGAACTTTGAAAAAATTGATTTTCAGTTGATTTTCAATGACAGTGTTTTTCCATTGTAAATAGAATAAGCTTGACTTTTTTATAATCATATTATCTTAACATATTGATAGATTTGCTCATATAGATTTTACTGCAACAGAATTTTATGACAATTAATTCTACGGAACCTAACATGAAAAAATTAAGAATATATAGTAATGCATAATGAAACACTTATTCCTCTGAAGAATACTCTGAAAAATTTATGCAATTTTCAAATATTCTTGAAAATATCACCATCATCTCACAATTAGAAGAGACACATATCCAAGATATAATATAACCACTATGGAAATAAAACCATTGATATATAATAATGTAACATCTCTGAGAATTTTGCCTAAATTCACTGTGAATACTTAAAAACAAAACAAAATAAAACAAAAAGCCAAAACAGCATGAGAGACTGTAAAATTGGCATGGTTAAGACACAGATTTAGGTATGATTCATTATTCAATTACAGTAAAAGTACAGTAGTTTTCCAAAATGTTATTCTAAATATGTAACTTTACTTGAAAACAGTTTATGCCATAGAAAATAAGTTTCCCTATATTCAAATTAGAGTAAAACACAGCAGATCAGGGGTAGAATAATTCTTTAATCACGAATGATTCTTGTCTAGACAATTCAAAACCAATAAAGCTATGAGTTTTAAATAGACATTTAAATGTCAGAAAATGGCAATGCATATTTTAATTATTCAGTACTTAAAAGCTCAAAGGCATATAAGGAGTCTCAGCATGGAAGTATAAGAATGCCACCTTGTGTAGCAGTGATACATATTTCCAAGTACTTTGCG
Source organism: Stenella coeruleoalba (assembly GCF_951394435.1). Taxonomy (NCBI): domain Eukaryota; kingdom Metazoa; phylum Chordata; class Mammalia; order Artiodactyla; family Delphinidae; genus Stenella; species Stenella coeruleoalba. Next base: position 108,062,289 of record NC_137150.1, on the reverse strand, counting down.
GACACGAGAAGAAATAAGGTGGGGAGGTGGAAACTTTCTCTCATTGCTACTCTCTAATTTAAAATACTTGGAGAAAAGCTTAAGGAAATTTGTTACAATTTTCTTTTTTTTCCCTGAATATCAGCTTGTGAAAGTGACATTGTGTTGTACGCAAGAACAGATCTTGTTTAAGAAATGTTTCACTGTTATGTTCCCTCAGGCTGAGCGATCTCTTTCTCTCTCTCCTTGAATGGCTTGCATAAATTGAGCTTTCTGGCATATGCATCCAACTGAAACAAATTAATAACTGCCCTCAATTGCACAGGAACATTGTTTTTGCACCATTCATTACTACATTAGTCCTTCAGTTATTTAGGACTTCCCTCTCATGTAAGGATTTGAAACAGTGACCAAATGTTTATGCCAGAGCTTCATTTTTTTGACAAAGGCAGTAGAAAACTGTCAACTGTTTCAAAAACTTCAATAGTGTGATTTTGGCTAGAAAATATATACACACAGAGAATTCAGACAAGCTTATTCTTCAATAATAGGATTATCTGGTTGAGAGTCCTAACAGGCCATTCTTTTATGACACAAGTACCATCTCATTTTTCACTATGCTCATTCTACTCACAAAGATCATTTTTCAATTACTTCAATCCTATTTCAGTGTCCCTTTCATTAAAAAAAAAAGAAATATGAAGTTCCTGTTCTTTCTGGCAAAGAAAATTTTATATTCCTTCACCTTATCTACAAGTCTAATATGAGATCCTTGAACAAAATTGTTAGTGAAATCACTGGGGAAAGGAAAAAGAAAAAATCTTCAAATCAACATATCATTCATAAAAGAAAACAAAAGCATGTGTCAGTCACCCAGATAGGTTAAACAAAAGTCTCTGTCTGAAAAATTCATCCTTTTCTTCTTACATTGATCAAAGTCATAAGTGGTGTTATAACCAGGATCAGCCTTAGAAAAGAACCATGAAAGAGATGAACGTCACCATAGGAGTTCCTTAAGCGTCACTGCCATCTTCTTTCTGGTTCCTGTTACTGTGCCACTTTTCCCCTGTTTCTCTTTCTTGTTCTTTCCTCTCAATGGAAACATATCCCTCAACTTGACTGAAGCCCTGTGTGTAGCACTGGCTCTGCTTGGCAGGTATCTTGATTCCTATTCCTGGGTTGTCTTTAATATGATCATAAGTGAGTGTGATCATGAGTTAATTGAAATGAATAAATATTTTTCTAGATGGTTATAGTTATATACCCAAAGTGATTTAAATCTTATGAATTTCAAACAAGGCAAAATAAGGATATATACTATATTAACCTATGCCTCATCTTCTGCCTCTTTTTTCCTAACTTCTCACAGCTGGATGCAAAAAAAGACCAGGGAACTCCCATTCAGTGTGGAGCAAATTCAGTTGAGGCAGCAAAAGCTTAAGAATTTTTGCCCTTTCCCTCCCATTCATTTAAAGTATCTTTTGGTTTGTAAAAAATCTAGTATACCATATAAATAGTTTCCTTATAAGGAAAATCCAGAAATGTTCACTTACAATGTGATTTCATCAAAGACAAATTTATTTACACTGTTGAATGTTAACTTTAAACATTGTAAAACTCCTGCAAATTGTATCCATACATCTAGATACTTTGTATGCAATGCAAAAGCCATATACAAAATGAACAAAAAGTAGCATTAATAATGAGAGTATAGGGATATTCTTAACCTATTTTACAGCTGCACACACACACAAGCTAAAAAATAAGTGTGCTTTAATATACAAAAGAAATACTGAATAAATACATAGATTCTAAAAGCCTTTATTTTATTCTTTGATTCTGGATGAATGACTTCTTTGCTTGGCATGTGGTTCTTCATTACCTAGCTTAATTAACTGATGACTGCAAAAGTTAATTAACTTAATTTTTTATCTTATCTGATCTATGGATCATTTACTCATAAGGTAAGAATATAACATAGTATGGAATTTTTCATAGCATATATTTTATTCTTAATTCTCATTAGTGGATATAAAATAGGAAACTGATGTCACTTGTTTTATTATACATAATGCCATGTTATTATACATAAAGCATCACTTTTTATTAAGTATCAGATTTAGAAAATCAACTATTTCACACAAATGACTTGAAATCACTAGTGTCAGTTGTATATTATTTTAGTGATTGTATTATTGTTGTGTTTTTAATAATTTATATGTCGGGAATTATTCAAACTACCATTTATTATAAAAACAGAGATTTAAATGTGATTTACATTTAATTATGAAACAAATTGGTAAAATGATTAACAATATGTGAAATAAAAGTCTCACACAAGGTTATATAGGAGATAAATTTATCAATAAATAATCGTAGCACCAAATTCATTAATGCTAGGAGAATTAATCCCTCCTATAATATTTACATAAGAACAAATGTCAACTACTGACATTTTCAAGAAATTAATTTTGACTACAAATTAATCATATCTGATATAATCTTGGAGTAAAATTTCCCAAAATACAGAAGTCTTGATACAATTCTGAATCCAAACAAAATGGGAGGCAGCCTTATACAAGAGCATGAGCAAGGGTTTTGGACACAGAAAGACCTAGTTTTAAATGTTCGGTCAACTATTTTCTATGAGTATAAAAATTCAAAAAGACATTTAATTTTTTAGCTTATGGTTCCCATCTGTAAAAAGGTGACCATTTTGGTGATGCAATATGTACACAATGGTTAACACTGAGTGTGCATATAGTAGATTTTCTTTTAGCATCAATTTAATATGACATTGCTATTATTGTTTTTTCCTGTATAATATCCAGGCCATCATCAGTTCTCTATGAACAAAATACAATAAATAAGAATCTCATTCAAGGCTTCAGCTTATCCATGATGACAATAACAGAAACAACTTGTCCAAACAGAGGCACACTTGTCAAGCACCTGCCAAGCACTCTGTTAAATATTTTTAGTTGTGTTATGCAATATTGACAAAAATCTCATAATATTTTGATTTTAATTGAAAACTATTTCCAAAAAATATAGTCATGCAGGTGTGAAGTGACAAGCAAAATTCAAATCCACTTTTCTATGATGTCAAGCCTATGTCTGATGAAATATTAAATTTAGTCACATTGTTTTTACTATATGTTTATGATACAACTTTTTAAAAAGTTAAATAAAATGCATGGTTAAGGTTTTAAATGAAACACTGAAATAATTACATTCTTTCAAATAAAAAAAGGAAGTATAAATTGTGAAGTGAGAAATAAGTTTTGTTCACAGAGACCTGGTGATAGAACTCAAGTTTCCTCCATTAATTTATAAGCTTCATCTTGCTATCTTTAATTTAGGAAGGAATGCTGTCAAAACTGGCCAAGCTCTTCTAACAGACTTGACACCATTTTGACAAACAAAGCACAGCACACCCAGAGGCATTAGGGATCAAGACTTCCCAAAGATCATGTGTACTTTGGCAATCTGTGTATTTTAAATTTTTGAGAACATTAAATCTCATAAAATTGGATATTTTGTGCAGAATTTTACATGTATGCATGCCTTTAATAGAGTTGAATATTTTTATGAAACTGATGTATCCCTAAAATATTTTTGAAAATCAATTTTAGAATATAGAATCATATTTTCCCACCAGTTTCATTGTTTCACTTGACATGTATTTCACTTGATATATATCTAAAATATTTTTGTAAAACCGATTTCCGAATATAGGATCTTATTTCCCCCTGATTTTCTATCACTTGATATGTGTTTCTCTGAGAAACTAGTTAGAAATTCACTTTTAAAAGTATATAAAACTTACATTTAAGGATCTAGGTTTTGAATATATTGTGAATGTCAAAATAATAGTAATGTTCAAAAGAATTTGTAAATAGAAATGTAAATGATGGGCAAGTATTTTGGCTTTTGTATCAATGATAATTTAATATTCTAAGGAAATAGTAACAATTATGAGAAAATTGAAAATAAATGGAATAGTCTCAAATTTGCATGTATTAAAACCTTTTCTTCCACAAGATGTTATAGCAAATAATATACTAAATCTAATTTTAATAAACACTAATTGGGTCCTAGTCACTACTTTAATTACCTCTTTTAATCTCCATAATAGGATTTTAGGTACTGTACTCAATTTTTTAAACAAAAATCCATTTTAAAATAATTGTAGCAAAATTGATAATCAGAAAGGTTAACTAATGTGCCCATGGTTATATTATTGATACATTGTGAAATCACCTCAAACCTGATTTACTCGAATCCAAAACTCATGGCCTTCACCACTTTGCTGCAATGACCCAACATAATTCTCTGAGTGTGCTACATCCTGATTCCTACAAAATTGTAGAAGCTCTTGGCTTTTAGAAATGAAAAGAAATTTCAGAGTTGAGTATGAACAATTAAACTTGTAAGAAAATTTGAAAGAACTGGAAATAGGGATAACATTAATATATTGTTCAACTAAACAAAAATAAACCTTACTTGTACAGAATTTTGTCAGGAGAATAATATGAGAATTTAAAAAATATTATTTATGAAGGTCCAGCCTGTTTAAATATCCATTTAAAATGTTGTCTTCCAAGGATTCTTTAACATAGGTTCAAAGGATATGTACATTAATCCAAGTATATAAATCTCAGAAGAAGTTTTTCATTGTACTCATATTCAATAATTAGGAAATTCAGATATTTTATATATATATATATATATATATATATATATATATATATATAATCAGTTCTCACCAATAAACTGATGGGACACTTTATTCAATAATAAATAAATACATGGTATCATCCCTGCCTTAAATGGCCTTTTCTTCGAGTTCTGAGTCAGAAGATATGGGATACTTTTAGAAAAATTAAAATAGAAACAGGAACAAAATATTTAAAAAAGTGAAACCTGTCTATGTCTGTCCTAGTAGTTGCTTAAGATGCACTTTTGAGTGGAGAAAAGGTTGATTTACCACATATGTCACGTTCTGTTCATTATCTCTCAGCATTTGGGGTGCCTCCTAAATTAGGTTTATTTTATTATATTTAGAAACATGACACTAAAACATGATGCTGTCATGACATATGATATATCATGGCATATGACATATATCATGACATATGATATACGTTTTGCAAAGATTATTAACACTTATAGGAATGCCAGAATGTTATAAGCACAATAACTCTTTCATCAACACATGTTCATTACTCACTCTTCACATACAAACTATGGACCAGTATTGAGAGATTCAATAAAGAACACAACAATTTACATGCCCTCACCTTATGTTTTGTTTTGATCTGATATGATTTCAAATCCACTTTTTTGTTGCCATTGTTTTACTCTAAGAGTGACGTTTGTTTTGTTCTAAGGGTGAAGTTGTTTACCTTGAGGAAGCTGTGTCAGGATGCCCTCATCCACATCTGTGGTTGTCAATAAGCACTCAGTAGCTCAGATTTTGATTAGCACTGCTGGGGTTATTGATAAGAATGTGTGGAGGAGCAACTATGGTTAGGGGATGTTTGTTTTAAATACCAATAGGTTTGACCTACAACTTAAGAGTGTTGGGTCTGGGGAAGAAGATTCTTGATCTAAGTGGCTCTCCAGAGACCTTAGGACATTAGCTCCTGCCTGGACAAAGTGACTCTGCAAGGTAGTGGTGAAAATCATACAGCTGCCCAGAGAAGCTCATCTTGCTGGCTAACACCTGTGTCCTCCTTCTCTAGCAACATGCTCTAGCAGCAAGAGACTTTTACCCCAGCAGCTGGACATCAGCTTCTCAGTGGCTGAGCCAAATCTCCAGACAACCAACTCATAGAAAGACTCGTCTCAACTAAATTTGTACTTTATTCTTTTCATCTCCTTGCCTGGAATAATGGTGTAATTAATCTATTATTGGTTTGGAGTATGTTATTTCTTTATTGGTTTATAAGAGATATTATCCTGTATGCTATTGGCTTGTGAAATTATTATAATTCTCACAGTGAACCTGTGTTAAATAGATTAATTGAAAAAGACAATCTCAGTCTCTGAGCATAATTTGACACTTCTGGAAACAAAACACCTTACATGTATTTTACAAAGTTTTAATTTTATAAAGTTTTTATAAATCTTTATAAAGTTTAAATTTTAATATAATTTCAGATAATAAATTTGCTCTTTTTTTGTATTATTAACATTTTATGGAGCAAATGGGATATAAGCTAAACTGTGAAGTAGAGACATGATTTGAATATTTAGAAGACTTATAAAGCATCCTGGTTACAAGGATAGTTGTGGAAAGATAAAAGAAGGCCATGGTATTATTGGGAGTGAAGACTTGGTAAAAAAAAAAAAAAAAAAGAGGCCTCAATTTATTTTCTAACATATAAAGCCTGATTCTTCAGCTTACCTAACTTGTAGCATTGAGAATATTTAGTTAATTTAAGCAAATATTCCTAGGATACTACTTTGAAATAGTAGGTATTAATCAAAAGCTTGTCTTCTTTCTCCCATAGAATAGTACTCAGATTGCTAAAGGCATCTGGAATACTAGTCAAAAACTCCCTCTAAAAACAATATTGAAACTGTGTATGTTATTGACGTTTGATAATTAAGACAGTAAGACTGATAGACACATGCCAAATGTATTGAAGCAGAAAGTTTGGTGTTCTGAATATAGATCCTGGGATGCGAATAGAATATAGAGGGAGAGATCTCTAGCATAACTTGTAAAAAGAGAATTATAAAACAATTCATATAGCAAGAATTAACAATAAATAAATATTTGTGTTATATTGTGAAATCAATCTATAGTTACGGATTTATATATTTATTGTGATATATATATAACCTGTATTAAAGATTCTGAAAAAAACTTTATTTAAATACTTTTTTTAACTAATGTTTAAAATTATTTTCATATTTTATGGGATAATTATTTAAGGGCTTCAGACTAGGGGCACAATACATGCATGGTTAAACTAAATCTAGGCAGTTTTCTTTTCCCATCAAATTCAAGGCAACTTCTTCAAGGATGGCTTTCCAACTTAAAAATGTAAATGAAAGCTGGAGAAGAAAATTTATTAAGAAATATAATCTAACCCTCCCAGACTTCAGGCAGTACTACAAAGCTACAGTAATCAAAAGACTGTGATATTGGCACAAAAACAGACATATGGATCAATGGAACAGAAGAGAGAGACCAGAAATAAACCATACACCTATGGTCAATTAATCTTCGAAAAAGGAGGCAAGAATATACAATGGGGAAAGGACAGTATCTTCAGCAAGTGATGTTGGGAAAGTTGGACTGTCTCATGCAAATCAATGAAGTTAGAACACACCCTCACACCATACACAAAAATAAACTAAAAATGGCTTAAAGACTTAAATAGAAAACATGACACCATAAAACTACTATAAGAGAACATAGGCAAAACATTCTCTGACATTAATCATACCAGTGTTTTCTTAGGTCAGTCTCCCAAGGCAATAGAAGTGAGAGAAAAAATAAATAAATGGACCTAATCAAACTAACAGACATAGAGAACAGATTTGTGATTGCCAAGGGGAAAAAATGGTGGGAGAGAGAAGGATTGGGAGTTTGGGATTAGCAGATGCAAACTATTATATATAGTTTATATATATAATATAATATATATATAGTTTATATAATATAATATATAACATATTATATCATAATATAATATAGTTTATATATGTTATGTATAGTTTATAATATATATATATGGATAAAAATAAGGTTCTATTGTATAACACAATGAAGTATATTCAATATCCTGTGATAAACCATATGGAAAAGAATATGAAAAAGTATATATATGTGTGTGTGTGTGTGTGTGTGTGTGTGTGTGTGTATAACTGAACCACTTTGCTGTACAGCAGAAATTAACACAGCATTGTAATTCAACTACATTTCAATAAAATTTTTTTAAAAGAAATATAATCTAAGAAGACAAAAATTATTTGAAGAAATACAGCAGCGGCCATCATTATTAAGGCATAACTACTGACTTACTTTCACAATTAGTGTGGTTTGCAGTTATCTGCCATCATTCATCTGGCTGGTCCCCCTCATGTGTCTGCTTGTAAAACTGTACAAATGTTATGACTTCACGCAGTGCTGCTATAGCAAAGAAGAAAGCATAGAGAGTTAGATATGAGGATGGAACACTGTATTTGGAATCAAAAATACTGAATTGGGTATTTGTTACCTATGTGAATATTGACAAGCCACTTAAATTCTTTTAAAATGATGTTCTAATTTTAGATTTAAATGCAATACCTCATAGTATTATTCACTAATGTCAAGTAAAACAATGGGACAATTTAAAATGTAAAATTTACTAAAAATATTATATTATCAATTCTGTTTTAAGTAAGGTTCCTTAACAAAGAAAATTGATATTCTTATAAATCAAATTACTACATAATGCATGATGTTTAACCTGAACACCTAAGTATATATACGTCAGGTACTGTGAACATAATCAATTCCTTCATTTTAAACATTTCAGAGTTCAAATTTATTTCTCAATAAATATGAAGTACCTGTAGGATGAACACTAAATTTTATGCTGGTCTCAAAATTCTAGAAGAGTTATGCACATCATTTATGTTAAATAAGCATAGAGAAAAAAAATGTGAAAGAAAAATTATCTTCAAAATATAATTGCAAATATCTAATGGTAAATTTATATTAATTTTATATTAAAAAGGCATATTGCTGCCTAGAATATTTTTGTCAATATTCATGATATATACATCAAATTCAAATTAATCATTCAAAAGTTTAAATTATTTGTATCCCATCTTTCCAATGAAATATTATTTAAGGCTAGTCTATTACATGGATGTTGATTCTCTGTAACTTGGTTTCATAGGTTTATGTGAGTACTACCTTATTTTTACTTTTATTTTTTTTATTATTATATTTCCTGAAAAGAATTCTTAAATCTGTTTGTGGAATTATTTCTAACAAGAGCAATTCTCAGCAAATAGTAAACCTAATCAGAAAATAAACTCTTGCTATAGTTTCCTAAGCTATATTGAAATACTCTGGCTTACTACTTGGCTATATAATCCTCTTTCACCTGCATATCAAGGATATACTTCTCACAGAAGTATGAGGATTAATAAAAAAGTCATTAATAGAATCTTCTATATGCTTCCTTGTTCCAAAAGACTTCATAAGAGATATATTTTAGTACTTAGAAACTTTCCAAAAGGCATATAGGTAACAACAATCTTAAAGATAAGAAAATTAATTCAAAGGGATTAAAACTTTACCAATATGATGTCAAATATTTGCTTGAAACATGAGAAGTCAAAATGTTCAGTTGGTTGTTATGTTGGGTCATCAGTAACAGGTAGGGAACAAGAAAGTCTTTGATAAATCATAATTGAGAAAAGAACTCTTCTTGGTGAAGTCTATTTTAAATGTTTACATCACAGAATGACAACATATCACAGAAGCATAAAACATTAGAAATTGCAAGGCCTTCAGAGATCATTGATTCATAGTGTAAATTTAAAAGGCCACTAGGGAAATGCAGTGTCTACTTTGGACATAAAGGATTGTGATTTTAATATCTCCATACCTACTGAACTTAGTAACGTTCATTACAATCAAGTAAATTTTTCACTCAGCATTTTTTCTTTCACACCTATTAAAAGTTTTGATTTAGTATGACAAATTTTTCTTCTCAGAAATTATAGTAATTCATTTATTCTCAGACACAGGCTATTGATTTCAGTGAAGACATTTTATAGTATCTTTCTTCAGGGTTTACCTTCCTAATGTAAGGTCCTGAGCTAAATCTTTCAGCATCTTCTGGTCTACTTTATTGGATTAACACAGAATCATAGAGTTTTAGGACAAGAAGGAAAAATGTAGATTATCTTCTCCCACCACCTTCTATCTTCTCTATTTAATTGCAGAATTGTTTTACAAACTACTTTTGGGTATCTTCTAAGTAGAAAATTCCCCATTTACACAACTGTAATAGAGAACTATTTTTGATGTTGAGTGAAAATTTGTTTCTACATTCCATTTGTCATTTCTACTTCCTATCCTCAGTAAAGGAAAACAAATTAATAATTTTACTTGACATTCCTCAATATCTGAGTATTCCTGTGTTGGCTTTCCTTCCCCAAATCTTACCTTTAGTTTATTTTTATTAATAAGGCATGCTTTTGAGTTGCATTACCACCCTTGTTACTGTGTGAATGCATTTGAATTTTCTACATTCTTCTTAAAATTTCCTACCAAAAATGTGACATAATTCTTCAAATAAGGTTAATGGCATTCTCAGAAGGCAGGCCTATCAGCTTTCTCATTCAGGATATATATGTCAAGGTAGATAAAAATAGCTTATTTCATGGTTATATTTCACTTTTAAATCACACAAAATTTATGATGAATTGAAAGTTTGATGCACACTTTCCAAATAATTACTATAAAGGAAGAACAGCTTCCCTCCTCCTCAAGTAGGAAAAATTGTATTTATCTTCATGAAATTTAATCTTGTTATATTTTGACCATTGTTTCTAATTAGTTATGATCTTTTGGTTATTGGTACTGATATTAATGCATTTCTCCATTCTTCTTTAACATAATTCAAAAATGCCAATGGCTTTGTCCACAGAACTAAAACAAAAAATTCTAAAATTTGTATGGAAACACATAAGACCTCAAATAGCCAAATCAATCTGAAAAAGAAGAACGAACCTGGATGTATCATCCTCCCTGATTTCAAACTATACTACAAAGCTACAGTAATCAAAACAATATGGTATTGGCACCAAAACAGACACATAGATTAATAGAGCAGAACAGACAGCCCAATTAATGTTATGGCCAATTAATCTATGACAAAGGAGGCAAAAATATACAATGGGGAAAAGACAGCTTCTTCAATAAATGGTGCTTGGAAAAATAAACAGCTACATGAAAAGGAATCAACTCAGCTCTCACACTATAAACAAAAATATATTCAAAATGGATTAAAGACATAAATGTAAGACCTGAAACTATAAAACTTCTAGAAGAAAACATGGGCAGTAAGCTCTTTGGTGTTGGTCTTAGTAATATTTTTTTGGATATGTCTCTTCAGTCAGGAGAAACAAAATAAACAAATGGGACTACATCAAACTAAAAAGCTTTTGCACAGTGAAGGGAATTATCAATAAAACAAAAAGATCACCTACTGAATGGAAGAATATATTTGCAAATATCCCTGATAAGGGGTTAATATCCAAAACACGCAAAGAACTCATACAATTCATCATCAGAAAAACAATCAACACAATTAAAAAAATGGGCAGAGAATCTGAATAGACATTTCTCCAAGGAAGACATATAAATGGTCAACAGGCACAGACAAAGATGCTCATCATCACTCTTCATCAGGGAAATGCAAATCAATACTATACTTGTCAGAATGGCTATTATCAAAAAGACAACATATAAGAAACATTGAGAAAAGGGAACCCTCATGCACTGTTGGTGTGAATATAAAGTGGTGTGGCCACAATGGAAAAAAAGGTACGGAGATTTCTCAAAAAATTAAAAATAGAACTACCATATGACCCAGCATTTCCACACCTGGATATTTATCCAAAGAAAATGAAAACACTAATTAGAAGAGATATATGCACCTCTCTGTTCATTGCAGTATTATTTACAATACCCAAGATATGGAAGTAACCTAAGGGTCCATCAACAGATGAATGGATAAAGAACATGTCATACACACACACACACACACACACACACACACACATACACGCACACACATGCACAATGGAATATTAGCCATAAAAAGAATAAAATCCTGCCATTTATAACAACAAGAATGGATCTATAGGGAATTATGATATGTGAAATAAGTCAGAGAAACACAAACATTGCATGACTTCACTTACATGTGGAATCTAAAAAACAAAACAAATGAACAAACATAACAAAACAGAAACAGACTTATAGATGCGAAGAAAAAATAGGTAGCTGCCAGAAGGGATGGGGGTGGAGGAAAAAAAAATAGGTGAGGAGATTAAGAGATACAAACTTGAAGTTTCAAAATAAATGAGTCATGGGTGTGAAATGTACACAGTAGGTAATAGAGTCAATAACTATGTAAAAAATCATGAGTGTGCTTTGTATTTCTTTAATGAGTTGTTGGTAAAATGTGGACTAGGAGAGGGGAGAGGGCACAGATTTTACCAAGTTATTAAACATTTTCCTCCTAAATGGAATGGGTAAAAACTCTATACCAGGCTTCCCTGGTGGTGCAGTGTTTGAGAGTCTGCCTGCCAATGCAGGGGACATGGGTTAGTGCCCCAGTCTGGGAAGATCCCACATGCCGCAGAGCGGCTGGGCCCGTGAGCCATGGCCACTGAGCCTGTCCGTCCGGAGCCTGTGCTCCACAATGGAAGAGGCCACAACATTGAGAAGCCCGCATACAAGAAAATAAATAAATAAATAAATAAACAAACAAAAAAACCCCTCTATACCAACATATCTGTCTCATCCAGAAGGAGAGTGGCTAGATTCACTTTTCTTTTTTCTTCCTAAAGTCAGTCCCATGATTTTTCAATCCACTAGAACTTGGATTCTACTCATTGTTCAGTGTTTTATTGCAGCCTGTCCTTTACTATGAGGCACTGGAGCACTCATGTGTCTCTAGGAGTCCATGATTGTTTTATATTTGCTCTTTTCTCTATTACACACATTAGTCATCAATTCATGGTTTTGATTCTCTCTGGCTATATCATAACTGATTCAAAGAACTTGAAATACTGCTACATGCTTATAATTATTGTAAATTTTTAATATTTCATATTTCTTTTTCCTCCCTATCTTTTTTTAAAATTTTTATTGGAGTATAATTGATTTACAGTGTTGTGTTATTTTCAGGTGCCTAGCAACATAGAAGCACCTCAATACATAAGGCAAATGCTAACAGCTATAACAGGGGAAAGCAACAGCAGCACAATAATAGTGGGGGACTTTAACACCCCACTTACACCAATGGATAGATCATCCAGACAGAAAATTAAGAAAGAAACACAAGCCTTACATGACACATTAGACCAGATATACTTAATTGATACTTATAAGACATTCCATCCAAAAGCAGCAGAATACACTTTCTTCTCAAGTGCACGTGGAACATTCTCCAGGACAGAGCACATCTTTGGTCACAAATCAAGCTTCGGTAAATTTAAGAAAATTGAAATCATGTCGAGCATCGCTTCCAACCACAACTCTATGAGATTAGAAATCAATTACGGAGAAAAAAAAAATTTTAAAAACACAAACACATGGAGGCTAAACAATAGGCTACTAAATAACCAATGGATCACTGAATAAATCAAAGAGGAAATAAAAAAATACATAAAAACAAATGACAATGAAAACACAATGACCCAAAACCTATGGGATTCAGCAAAAAGAGTTCTAAGAGGGAAGTTTATAGCAATACAATCTTACCTCAAGAAACAGGAAAACTCTCAAATAAACAACTTAAACTTACACTGAAAGCAACTAGAGAAAGAAGAACAAATAAAACCCAAAGTTAGTAGAAGGAAAGAAATCATAAAGATCAGGGCATTAATAAATGAAATAGAGATGAAGAAAACAATATGAAAGATCAATAAAACTAAAAGCTGCTTCTTTGAGAAGATACACAAAATTGATAAACCTTTAGCCAGATCATCAAGAAAAAAAGGGAGAGGACTCAAATCAATAAAATTTCCTTTCTTTCTGATCTTTAATCTATTAAAACTTTTTATAACTGTATACTTTATTAATATATACCTGTGGTACCTTTTTCATTTTTTTTCATTCTGTTTTGCGACAATTTATACTCTCTGGTAAAACATATTTCAGAGCTTTTTCATATTCTGTGTGAGCATAGAGAACACTTTAATTATAGGAATTCATAACATCTCATTTCTCTTTAGAAGCCATACATTACAAACATATTTTAGTCCAAAGTGACCCCCACAGCTCTTAGGTAGAGTACAAAAATGAAACCAATAGCTGTCTTTTTGTACTTCCCTTGGTAATTTCATTTTAATAAATGCCACAGAAACCACCCTAGGTTTAGGTTGCCTTGGTTCTAGAGAGATGTGACTTGAGCACCTATTTTCTGCTCTTAAGAAGTATATTTAATGTAGGGTGTGACACAATCATTTCATTATTAGCAAATTATCACTTATAAAATTTACCCAAGCCTCCAATAGCAAACAGCAAATGTGCAGAAAAATTTCTCAAGTATTTGAAAGAATTATCCCTCTCTTCCAATTTCTTGCCAGGGAGAATCTTGGAAACCTGCCTCCTTAAGAGCACAGAATATTTATATTGTTGACATACTGCTATAATGGATCTTCACCATGATAACTAATAAAATGTGTGATTACCATGTGCCAGGTACTGTGCTAAGATTTTACATCAATAATCTCAACTAAAGTCCAAATTAGCTGATGATTTGATTTCTATTTGTGTACACATCTTACAGCTCAAATTTAGAGGTGTCAGCTAGTTATCCAATGGAAACAAACTATCAAGTTTTAGAGCTGGATTTTGGATTTAGGATTTCTCTTGCCGGTTCCCTAGTTTTTGTTTACTCATTTCTGAGTGGAGTACTTTTAGGAAGTTCACAGTTTTTCTGGGAATTGGGTATATGTATTCATCTTTCTTATCTTCTAGTCTTTGTGACTAAGAGTAATTTTATTCTTATGATTTTAGTGTTTCATTTAGTATTGTTCTATTTTAAATATTAAGGGCTTTAGGGAAAGTGCTTTTATCTTTATGAAAGCAATAGGTAAGTGTTTAAATAGATTTTAGGGTGGGGGAAGTGGTTGTCGACTGAACTTATCCCATGGTTTTTATTCAGTGTTTTTCAGAATTAATTACTTACAAAGCATATAGGCATACTTTGGTTTTGCAGAGCATCCTAAGAAAGATTAAACCATGTTTCATGTTAGCTAGGTAGTTTAATGACTTAAGAACATCAACATCCAGTTAGAAAGCAGAATCCTGTGTTCTTTACTCTCTACTCTGTCAATGTTAAGAGCAGCATGATCCATGGATGCTGCATAATGTCTCCTTAAAGAGGTAGGAGAGAGGAATGTTGGAAAGTAAATGTGTTCAGTAAATTATGTATTAATCACAATTTCTTGTTTTGCATTTTAATCAGAATCTTTACTATGTTAACAGTGGACATGGATGAGATGAAAAACACATGATATGTTTCCATAATATATTTGACCACATTCTACTGAATACACTAGGGACATGCTATTTTAGAGAAAAGGGTAGAATCATTCCTTCTTCTGTTCTAAAAATAAATGTGTTATAAGTCATGTTCCAAAGAAAGCAGGAATTTTTTTGAATTTGAAATGAACAAATACATCCTAGATCTAAAAATAAACTTAAAAAGTGAGAGTGAAAGTCGAAGACAGTATAGCCATGATGGTCTGATTCCTGGATTAGACTGTGATACTTAATGGTAAAGAGAAATATATAATTTCTGTGCATTGAGAGAGAAGACAGCTGACTCAATCATATCAACCAAACTGATAAGTTATTTGAGAAAATGTTTGTGTATTATAAGCCTTCTACATTGATTAAACTTAGTCAGATAGAAGAAATAAGTGCACTGGTGATAAGCAAAGAGACATTTAAAATAAATATAGATCTAAGATCTAATTAAAAGCACATGTGATTGTTGCTGACAAATTTCCCTGTCTGTTAATTTTGTCAAAGGTTAACCTCATTTGTCAAGCAAAACTTATATAATACTAACAGTATATTGGTGAGTAAAAACTAATGTGATTTAAGAGAGTGTCATTTAAAAATAATAATAGTCCCCTTCAATGTTAATACCCTGAACTCTCAAATTTCACAATGTGCTCACTTAAAAGCAACACTAGTGAATTTTTAACGTTATGTTTTGTAATATTTAATATTCTGTGACTATATACTTCTTCTTTGTCCATGAATTGTTTCCTGAATATCATTTTGTAGCTTAACTAGAATTCTTTTAATAATCTAAATCACAGTTCAAATTTTCCTTCAAAAATATATGCTAGATTTCAATGTTTGAACATAATTAGTGTGTCTCAAATTTAGCTCAGTTTTATTTGACAATGTTTTTATTAGACAGAAGATATTTTTTTTCTGTTAGAACTTAAATAACCAATAAAATCTAAAAGAAAAAACGTACAGTGACCCAAATAGGTATAGTTTACTAGTCAGCAGAGCTAGAAAGGTACAAAAATAAAAAGAAGTTTTGTAATTAAAATTTCCCATTATCTATAAAGGTATGCAGATTGAACATAATTAACCATGAAGTTAAAATGTTGAAGAGTGGTAAAAGAAGAATGCATATCTATCAGTTTTCTGGTATCTACCCTGATCCAGACTGAGCCTGCATGCAAGGCAAACATAGAAATTCCATTCCAAATTGTCAAAGTAACTGTTTGGCAAACAGTTTCGATTAGTGTAAAATGATCCAATTAATGCACCCCACAAAGGACTAAGAACAAATACCAATATCAAACACGGCTGCAGAAAGAAATCTTTGAAGTGGCTGTTTTGAACAGACTATTAACAACACGAAATTTAGCTGAAATGCAACCAACCAGATGCTAGTGCTTGAATACAGCAAATAAAAAAGATTGCTTTACTATTAGAAAGGTAGCATAAATTTTTGCTCTACATCACTTAGTACAGCCAAGAGACTCAGAGAAGAAGATTTTGATTTTACTTGAGTCCTTTTAGTTATTCTTATTTTCTATGTTTGATTTTATTTGCTGGTACTCAGGGTGAATTTTGGGAGATGAAAAATTTCATCTCTAATGTTCATATAATTTAGGGCCATGAACTTACTGAAAATAAAAAGGAAATAAGAATGCAGTAACAAATGTACAGCTCTAGAAATTGCTTCTGTGGGAATAAGAATTAAAGCTGTTTCTCTTCCTCTATTCAAGTAACTCTTTTTAGATATCTGCAGTAAAGACTTCACTTTGCAATCACTGGAAACATCTAGTTTAGAAATGAATCCTTGAGAACAGGGAAGTTTAGAACAATAACGTAATGATGGATATGTGACATTATACATTTGCCAAAACTCAGAATATAAACTGCAAAGACTGAACATTAATAAACCAGGAACCTTAGTTAATAATTATGTATCAGTATTGGCTTATCAATTGTAACAAATATGTCCATTGACTTAAAAAGATGCTAATAATACGGGGGAAATAGAGGGTGGTATACTGGAACTCTACTTTCTGCAAACCTAAAACTGCTCAAAAAAATAAAGCTTATTCATTTAAAAAATTAATCCTTGTTAGTTGATATGCACTTTGGTCTACACGATATAGGCAGATTCAATATATACTCTGGATTATGTGGCTTCATTGACTGTTGTACAGTTTAGAACTTCATGAATGTGGGCAATTCAGATCAAAAACACTCCAGGATTTTTCTCAGAAGTACTATATTTTGTTAGGTATTTCTACACTTATTTTCTTTATATTAAATTTCTAGATATAATTTTTCAAGGCACAGTTGAAAATCTTATACATTTATAAGATACAGATTAACACTTGCTGTGAGCTAAACTGTGTCCCCCCAAAATTTACACGTTGAATCCCTGACCCTCAATGAGATGGGATTTTTGGGATGTAATCAAGTTTAGAGGTTTAGAGGAGATCATGAAAGTGGAACTCTCATGATGAGAAGAGATCCTAGAGAGATTGTTTTCTTTCTCTCTGCAACATGGGAACATAGCAAGAAGGCCTTGTGCCAATCAAGAGGAGATATCTCACCACAAACTGACCATATTGGAAACCTGATCACAGACTTTCAGTCTCCAGAATTGTGAGGAAACCAACTTCTGTATTTTAAGTCACCCAACCTATAGTATTTTTTTTTTTTTTTTTTTTTTTGCGGTACGCGGGCCTCTCACTGTTGTGGCCTCTCCCGTTGCGGAGCACAGGCTCCGGACGCGCAGGCTCAGCGGCCATGGCTCATGGGCCCAGCCGCTCCGCGGCATGTGGGATCTCCCGGACCGGGGCACGAACCAGCAACCCCTGCATCAACAGGCGGACTCTCAACCACTGCGCCAACAGGGAAGCCCCTATAGTATTTTTTTAATGGTAGTCCAATCAGACTAAGACAACCGTTCATGGAGTTTAGGGTATAAAGAAGAGGAAGTAGTGGAAAGAGCACTGAGTAAGGATTTGACATATTTCTTGCACACAGACTCACCCTTTGAAATAAACCAACTCTGGAACATAGTCATTTATAACATCTTTTTAAACCTGAGTATTTCCATGTTCAAAATGAAAGGGTTATATTATCTGACCTATCACTAGTCTTAGCCATTCAAGTAAGGGTTGCCAGATAAAACATAAGACACTCAGTTAAATTTGAACTTCAGATAAATAATTAATGAGATTTAGTATTAACATCACCCATGTCCTATGTGGGACATGCTTATATTAAACATTATTTGCTGTTATTCTGAATATCTAATCTAAGTGATTTTTGTTATTGTTGCTATTGTTCTCAGTTATTATTTTTTTTCTTGCAACCCTAATTCAAGTACAATAGTAGTAGATTAGTGGCTCTACAAATTTAGCATGTATAAGAATGACCTGGAGAGCTTGATAAAACACAGATTGCTGAGACCCACCCTTAGAGTATCTGATTCACTAAATTTGGGGAGAAACTCAAGAATTTGGATTTCTATTAAGTTTCCAAGTAGTGTTGATCCTGAGAGAATCTAGATGACATTGGACTCATAAACCTTAATATTTCTTCAAACTTTTAAGAAGTTCCTCTATTAATTCATATTTTTTCACATGTGCATAATAGTTTCTTATAATCATTAAATTACCATTTAAGAAAATTTCAATTTTTTAATCTTTAAATTTTTCCTCAAAATATTTTAAAAAGAAACAACATTTTCAAATATTCTCAAAGTAATTATAATGACCTTGGCTTCAAAAGAGCACCATTAATATTCTGTACACATTCTTGCTAATATTTTCTCCATTAGTCCCCATGGAATATTAAACATGCTTTATAAATAAATGCAGTGTCATCTGTAACCTTGACACAATCTTTCTCCTTTCTTTTGAGTCCAAACTTTCTAATGAACTTTAGAGTTATATATCCTCTGCAGTTCAAATAACTGCTGAAGAAATAAATATCTTTGGTGATAAAATAGCTGTAAGCTATTCTGACTTTTCAGTAGATTTGTATGTGGGAAATACAGTATGATTATTGAAAAGTTTCTGTATTCCTTCCTGTTTCTCATCAAGTGTATAATTCAGGTCTTATCCTAACCCTTTACTTCACAGTCTTATCTAGGATATTCTTCTTGTTATGGACAAGCCCATGAGAAATGCATCTTGTGTGCTGTGGCTGTCAATTTCTAACTCATGGTCTTTTGTCTCTGTAGAAATATGTGAGACACAGGGAGAAGCTCTAACTTTCTTTATCCAGAAGAACACACTAATATTTTTATGTTTCTTTTCAGCTATAATTAGTATCTCTTATTCAGAACTCCCCATGCCCAATGAGGATCACAGATATAGGACATAATCAAATACTTCAATGTTAGGAACTACTTTCTCAAAATTATGCAACATCTGTGTTAATAGATTTACTTTGCTCCTCCATTCAATATATATACATGATACCTAAATTTTCCTCTGTGAATCTTCAGGTTTTACTTGCTAATTTTTACCTTTTGGAATTTCAGTTCTCCTGACCTCCTCTTCCTGCAGTCCCCAAAATACGTGTCTGTGCTCTCCCATGCTAACTTCCCCTCTTGTTATTCTTGAGCTACAACATCTGAAGATCCTTTCCAACCATAACTATAATTAGTTCCCCTAACTTCCATACTTTGTCTGTTTCCATCGTTTTTCAAATTTCCAGTAAAGCAGAGATCATATTAAAGTAGAAATCAATATATTTCTTATCATTGTCCTGTGGTTCACAATACGAGAAGCATTCACTTCCATTACTAAATTAAATAGTTCTTCTCAGAAATTTTACATCTACCAATCCCTAAATACAGCCATGGGTGTCCAATATGGACTACTCATATTTGATTGTTTAAACTTTATCTGATTCTTTCAAGAATATTCATTCAAAACATTATTTTGGCATATAAATACACACATATATATACACACACATACTATATATGTGCATATACATATTTATATATTGCTTTATATAACAGTCTTTAGAAGATACAAGATATGATTAAAATATACAAAACTCGATAATCCCATATGAATGTTGTTATACCATGGGTAAATACTTGACAATGGAGAAAGAAAAATACTTATGTATAATTTCTTTGAAATTCTAGTGGTTAATAAGTTACACTATGTGGGAGCTCCACTTCAAAAGTGTTGACTTCAAATAAAATAAACTATATAATGTAGTAATGCATCACATATAATTTTTATTCTAAAATAGTTTTTATTTCTGTGGGAGAAAGTCACTGAGTTTAAGCACAGAGCAAAGAGTAGCACTGGTACAATCATCCCAGGATGTCAGTAAAGAAAAATAATAATAAAAGTACTTCTATCAGAATAAAGTTAGCTTTTAGAAACAAAGGGGAAATGGCAGGAGAGAAAAAATTCTGAGAAATTACTTACCACATGAATTGGAAAACGGACATCAAGAGCTCAGCTTCTTCTTATGAATAACCAGACTATGGGGGAAAAAAGACAAAAATCCATCAGTAAGAGTACTAGGAAATTCATTTTGTTTGTAGCCATTAACTGAATTGTTTAATAGCAATGAGTTTCATTATTATCAAAGTTATGATATTTGTCAAAAAATGAATATATACTATGTGCATTATGTTGGTGCGCTCAAAAGAAAAGCAATCCAGAGGCAATGTTCACAATATACTTGAAAAAAATACAGAAACATAAAGATGTCAACAGTTTCATAAATATCAGAAATTATAAAATTTTAAATTATAAAACATTGTGTAATTGCTCACATATATTGAGTTCTGAGTATAAACCAGGTACCAGAATAATTGATTTACAAACACTGCCTCATTTGATCCTCAGTGAGACCCTATGAGGAATGTCAAGTCTTAGCTTCACTTTCTAGATTACAAAAAATATTTAGAAAGGCTAACTAACTTGTTGGGAAAGAGGCACATATAATCTCAGAGTTTAGCTCTTGCCCCCTTAACTTCTATGCTAAACAGCCTAAATAGCAAGAGGTGAACCACTGCTTCTGAATATTGTAAGACAAACTTTGTTAATGCATCCCTGGAAAATTCCTCCAATCTTCTGCTTAAATTAAGATGTGCATAGACATAAAATTTTCTTCTGACCAGTTTTCCTTTTCCTTTTTATGCTATTTAATCACTATTTATTGGAACACAGAAGCATTTCTAAAGATATGTCAAGAAAACAAAATCCAACACCCACCACCAGTAGCAAACCACAGTGAATCTAACAGCAGACTTTACCACTTAGTTTTAAAGGTCATTTGTGTGTTTGCAAAATACAAGTTTAAAAGGTTAGATTCCATGAGGCTTTAAATAGTGAATCAGAGTTTTGTTTGCATTAGCTTTATTCAGTGTCGTTTCCAATCTTCCATCTCACTATAAAACTATTCAGGAAATGTCTGCTTAGCTTTCTTTCAGAAGAAAACCCAAGGCAAATTACTAGAGAAATATTTAAAAATTTATTCATACTCTAAAGAAGAAAATAGGTTATCTGTGTACAGCCTAAGTCCATTTGTGGAAGTTTATGATAATCAATATTGCTGTACAAAACTGTTATCTAGAATATTCAAAAGTTATTAGCTCACATTATTGTTCTTAGTCTAAAATGTTATGAAATCCAAGATATTTTGCTTAGAGTTTTTTTCAAATTGATAGAACTGATTTTTCTCTTTTCTTATAAAATATTTTTTGTTGCTGAATTTATCAACACACAAGTTGATTGACTTCAAATTACTTTTGCTTTTGTTTTGAATTGAATATTGTGCTATAATTAAGGAAAACTTTTATTTAATTTCTGTGATAGATCTGTGTGGTTTCAGAAGGCCAAAAATATATTAGTTGTGATGTTGACAAGGCCAATTTCATCTCAGGTGTCAAAAATGAAATATATGGTCATTGCTTCAACACAATTAAAAATGGGGTGAGATTCCCTAAAGGAAACAACTGGAAATATTCTTAGGAACCCAAATAATTCAGTTAAGAGAAACATAGGAGACAGGCAAGAACTGTAGGATGTGTAGGATGCTTATTTTTTATACATTGTCTGTTCGCAGAACATGTGATGAAAAATGGTCTCAAAGGACAAAGTAGGATTCTAAGTTTTCAGCAAAACAGAAACAGCAGAAAATATATAATATGTTATGCGCCCAAGTGAATTTAAGAAAAACGTAAAGGTTAGTCTCTTATTCTCTGCTTCACACTGGGAAAAAAAATTAAGACTGCAAGTTTTAATAAAGAATGGCAAAACAACTCTACAAAGCTATATGTGGACATCTCAGGACTAGGAAAGAGAAAACAGTCCCAAACATTAACTTCAGTGAGTACTTTTGATAAAAATGCCATTCACCTTTATAGATGTCAGATAGATGATTGTTTTAGTTTTTTGTATCTTCAGGTCTTACAGACATTACACAAGATTAACCCTAAGGTACACTTTTCTAAAATGTGATATAAACCTGGATTCAGTATGGTGTAATTTCTCAGGGAATGAGGTAAATAAATGTAGTTCAACAAATATACTTCATCCCTTCAATCACTATGTAAAACAGGGTGGCATATGTAAGGAGTGAAATTTCAGTCTTTTAAGACTCATAATTCTGGGTTGATGGTGACTTGAATAGAAGTATCCAGTATAGATATATATTGTTTTATTTCATTAGTTGCACTATTTTCTTTGGTAAAAGTGACTTGAAAAGCAAACTGAAGGATAATATTAGAAAACACAGTTCAGCACGGTGGTCTTCAGGCTGGTGCAACGTCATGCCGGCCTCTGTCGCCGCAGGCCCGCCCCGCAAGGAGTGCCTGTCCCTCCCCCTGGCCTGAGTGCGCCAGAGCCCCTGGAT
This sequence comes from Stenella coeruleoalba, assembly GCF_951394435.1. Taxonomy (NCBI): domain Eukaryota; kingdom Metazoa; phylum Chordata; class Mammalia; order Artiodactyla; family Delphinidae; genus Stenella; species Stenella coeruleoalba. The sequence continues at coordinate 108,039,155 of NC_137150.1, read as the reverse complement.
CAGCGGTTCCTTTAACCCCGTCCTGTCTGAGCAAAAAACAGAGCGCCCTCCAGCGACCTACACGCAGAGGCAGGGCCAAATCCAAAGCTAAGCCCCTGGGAGCTGTGAGAACAAAGAAGAGAAAGGGAAATCTCTCCCAGTAGCCTCAGTAACAGCGGATTAAAACTCCACAATCAACTTGATGTACACTGCATCTGTGGAACACGTGAATAGACAGAGTCATCCCAAATTGAGGAGGTGGGCTTCAAGAGCAAGATCTATGATTTTTTCCCCTTTTCCTCTTTTTGTGAATGTGTATGTGTATGCTTCTGTGTGAGATCTTGTCTGTATAGTTTTGCTTCCACCATTTGTCCTAGGGTTCTATCCATCCATGGTTTGTTTTTAAATTTTTTTCTTAATAATTAATTTTAATAACTTTATTATACTTTACCTTCTTTCTTTCTTTCTTTCTTTCTTTCTTTCTTTCTTTCTTTCTTTCTTTCTTTCTTTCTTTCTTTCTTTCCTTTCTTCCTTCCTTCCTTCCTTCCCTCCTTTAGACAACGAATCATCCCAAATTGAGGAGGTGGTCTCTGAGAGCAAGATTTATGATTTTTTTCCCCTTTTCCTCTTTTTGTGAGGGTGTATGTGTATGCTTCTGTGTAAGATTTTCTCTGTATAGCTTTGCTTCCAACATTTAACCTAAGGTTCTATCCATCCCTTTTTTTTTCCCTAAATATTTTTTTAATTAAATAACTTTATTATACTTTATTTTATTTTACTGTATCTTCTTTCTTTCTGTCTTTTTTCCTTCCTTCCCTCCTTCCTTCCTTCCTCCCTCCATCCCTCCCTCCTTTCTTTCCTTCTTGCCTTTGTTCCTTCTTTGCTCTTTCTTTCTTTCTTCCTTCCTTCCTTCCTTCCTTCCCTCCTTTTTTCTTTCTTTATTTCTTCATACTTCTACTAATTATCTCTACTTTTTCTCCCTTTTATTCTGAGCCGTGTAGAAGAAAGGCTCTTGCTGCTCCAGCCAGGAGTCAGGGCTCTGCCTCTGGGGTGGGAGAGCCAACTTCAGGACACTGGTCAACAAGAGACCTCCCAGGTCCACATAATATCAAATGGCAAATATCTCCCAGAGATCTCCATCTTAACACCAGCATCCAGCTTCACTCAACGACCAACAAGCTAGAGTGCTGGACAACCTATGCCAAACAACTAGCAAAACAGGAACAAAACCGCATCCATTAGCAGAGAGGTTGCCTAAAATCATAATAAGGCCACAGACACCCCCAAACACACCACCAGACATGAACCTGCCCACTAGATAGACAATATCCAGCCTCATCCACCACAACACAGGCACAAGTCCCCTCCACCAGGAAGCCTACACAACCCACGGAATTAACATTATCCACTGGAGACAGACATCAAAAACATCGGGAACTATGAACCAGCAGCCTGCAAAAAGGAGACCCCAAACACAGTAAGATAAGCAAAATGAGAAGACAGAAAAACACACAGCAGATAAAGGAGCAAGATAAAAATGTGCCAGACCGAACAAATGAAGAGGAAATAGGCAGGCTACCTGAAAAAGAATTCAGAATAATGATAGTAAGGATGATCCAAAATCTTGGAAATAAAATGGACAAAATATAAGAAACAGTTAACAAGGATGTAGAAGAAATAAAGATGAAACAAACAATGATGAACAACACAATAAATGAAATTAAAAGTACTCTAGATGGGATCAATAGCAGAATAACTGAGGCAGAAGAACCGATAAGTGACTTGGAAGATAAAATAGTGGAAATAACTACTGCAGAGCATAATAAAGAAAAAAGAATGAAAAGAACTGAGAGACCTCAGAGACCTCTGGGACAACATTAAATGCACCAACATTCGAATTATAGGGGTTCCAGAGGAAGAAGAGAAAAAGAAAGGGACTGAGAAAATATTTGAAGAGATTATAGTTGAAAACTTCCCTCATATGGGAAAGGAAGTAGTTAATCAAGTCCAGGAATCACAGAGAGTCCCATACAGGATAAATACAAGGAGAAATATGCCAAGACACATATTAATCAAACTGTCAAAAATTAAGTACAAAGAAAATATATTAAAAGCAGCAAGGGAAAAACAGCAAGTAACACACAAGAGAATACCCATAAGGTTAACAGCTGATCTCTCAGCAGAAACCCGACAAACCAGAAGGGAGTGGCAGGACATACTGAAAGTGATGAAGGAGAAAAACCTGCAGCCAAGACTACTCTACCCAGCAAGGATCTCATTCAGATTTGATGGAGAAATTAAAACCTTTACAGACAAGCAAAAGCTGAGATGTTCAGCACCACCAAACCAGCTTTACAACAAATACTAAAGGATCTTCTCTAGACAAGAAACACAAGAGAAGGAAAAGACCTATAATAACGAACCCAGAACAATTTAGAAAATGGGAATAGAAACATACATATCGATAATTACATTAAATGTAAATGGACTAAATGCTCCCACGAAAAGACAAAGATTGGCTGAATGGATACAAAAACGAGACCCTTATATACGCTGTCTACAAGAGACCCACTTCAGACCTAGAGACACATACAGACTGAAAGTAAGGGGATGGAAAAAGATATTCCATGAAAATGGAAACCAAAAGAAAGCTTGAGTAGCAATTCTCATATCAGACAAAATAGACTTTAAAATAAGGACTATTAGAAGAGACAAAGAAGGGCACTACATAATGATCAAGGGATCGATCCAAGAAGAAGATATAACAATTGTAAATATTTATGCACCCAACATAGGAGCACCTCAATACATAAGGCAAATACTATCAGCCATAAAATGGGAAATCGACAGTAACACATTCATAGTAGGGGACTTTAACACCCAACTTTCACCCATGGACAGATCATCCAAAATGAAAATAAATAAGGAAACACAAGCTTTAAATGATACATTAAACAAGATGGACTTAATTGATATTTATAGGACACTCCATCCAAAAACAACAGAATACACATTTTTCTCAAGTGCTCATGGAACATTCTCCAGGATAGATCATATCTTGGGTCACAAGTCAAGCCTTGGTAAATTTAAGAAAATTGAAATTGTATCAAGTATCTTTTCCGACCACAACGCCATGAGACTAGATATCAATTACAGGAAAAGATCTGTAAAAAATACAAACACATGGAGGCTAAACAATACACTACTTAATAATGAAGTGATCACTGAAGAAATCAAAGAGGAAATTAAAAAAATATACTTAGAAAAAAATGACAATGGAGACACAACGACCCAAAATCTATGGGATGCAGCAAAAGCAGTTCTAAGGGGGAAGTTTATAGCAATACAAGCCCAGCTTAAGAAGCAGGAAACATCTCAAATAAACAACCTAACCTTGCACCTCAAGCAATAAGAGAAAGAAGAACAAAAAAACCCCAAAGCTAGCAGAAGGAAAGAAATCATAAATATCAGATCAAAAATAAATGAAGGAAACAATAGCAAAGATCGATAAAACTAAAAGCTGGTTCTTTGAGAAGATAAACAAAATAGACAAACCACTAGCCAGACTCATCAAGAAAAAAAGGAGAAGACTCAAATCAATGAATTAGAAATGAAAAAGGAGAAGTAAAAACTGACACTGCAGAAATAAAAAAGGTCATGAGAGATTACTATAAGCAACTCTATGCCAATAAAATGGACAACCTGGAAAAAATGGACAAATTCTTAGAAATGCTCAACCTGCCAAGACTGAATCAGGAAGAAACAGAAAATATGAACAGACCAATCACAAGCACTGAAATGGAAACTGTGATTAAAAATCTTCCAACAAACAAAAGCCCAGGACCAGATGGCTTCACAGGCGAATTCTATCAAACATTTAGAGAAGAGCTAAAAACTATCCTTCTCAAACTCTTCCAAAATATAGCAGAGGGAGGAACACTCCCAAATTCCTTCTACGAGGTCACCATCACCTTGATACAAAAACCAGACAAGGATGTCACAAAGAATGAAAACTACAGGCCAATATCACTGATGAACATAGATGCAAAAATCCTCAACAAAATGCTAGCAAACAGAATCCAACAGCACATTAAAAGGATCGTACACCATGATCAAGTGGGGTTTATTCCAAGAATGCAAGGATTCTTCAATATATGCAAATCTATCAGTGTGATAAACCATATTAACAAATTGAAGGAGAAAAATCATATGATCATCTCAATAGATGCAGAGAAAGCTTTTGACAAAATTCAACACCCATTTATGATAAAACCCTGCAGAAAGTAGGCATAGAGGGAACTTTCCTCAACATAATAAAGGCCATATATGACAAGCCCACAGCCAACATCATCCTCAATGGTGAAAAACTGAAAGCATTTCCACTAAGATCAGGAACAAGACAAGGTTGCCCACTCTCACCACTCTTATTCAACATAGTTTTGGAAGTTTTAGCCACAGCAATCAGAGAAAAAAAGGAAATAAAAGGAATCCAAATCGGAAAAGAAGAAATAAAGCTGTCACTGTTTGCAGATGACATGATCCTATACATAGAGAACCCTAAAGATACTACCAGAAAACTACTAGAGCTAATCAATGAATTTGGTAAAGTGGCAGGATACAAAATTAATGCACGGAAATCTCTGGCATTCCTATATACTAATGATGAAAAATCTGAAAGTGAAATCAAGAAAACACTCCCATTTACCATTGCAACAAAAATAATAAAATATTTAGGAATAAACCTACCTAAGGAGACAAAAGACCTGTATGCAGAAAATTATAAGAACTGATGAAAGAAATTAAAGATGATACAAAGAGATGGAGAGATATACCATGTCCTTGGATTGGAAGAATCAACATTGTGAAAATGACTCTACTACCCAAAGCAATCTATAGATTCAATGCATTCCCAAACATACCACTGGCATGTTTCACAGAACTAGAACAAAAAATTTTGCAATTTGTATGGAAACACAAAAGACCCCGAATAGCCAAAGCAATCTTGAGAACGAAAAAAGGAGTTGGAGGAATCAGGCTCCCTGACTTCATACTATACTACAAAGTTACAGTAATCAAGACAGTATGGTACTGGCACAAAAACAGAAAGATAGATCAATGGAACAAGATAGAAAGCCCAGAGATAAACCCACGCACATATGGACACCTTATCTTTGATAAAGGTGGCAGGAATGTACAGTGGAGAAAGGACAGCCTTTCAATAAATGGTGCTGGGAAAACTGGACAGATACATGTAAAAGTCTGATATTAGATCACTCCTTAATACCATGCACAAAAATAAGCTCAAAATGGATTAAAGAGCTAAATGTAAGGCCAGAAACTATCAAACTCTTAGAGGAAAACATAGGCAGAACACTCTATGACATAAATCACAGCAAGATCCTTTCTGACCCACCTCCTAGAGTAATGGAAATAAAAACAAAAATAAACAAATGGGACCTAATAAAACTTCAAAGCTTTTGCACTGCAAAGGAAACCATAAACAAAACCAAAAGACAACCCTCAGAATGGGAGAAAATATTTGCAAATGAAGCAACTGACAAAGGATTAATCTCCAAAATTTACAAGCAGCTCATGCAGCTCAATAACAAAAAAACAAACAACCCAATCCAAAAATGGGCAGAAGACCTAAATAGACGTTTCTCCAAAGAAGATATACATACTGCTAACAAACACTTGAAAGAATGCTCAACATCATTAATCATTAGAGAAATGCAAATCAAAACTACAATGAGATATCATCACACACCAGTCGGAATGGCCATCATCAAAAAATCTAGAAACAATAAATGCTGGAGAGGGTGTGGAGAAAAGGGAACACTCGTGCACTGCTGGTGGGAATGTGAATTGATACAGCCACTATGGAGAACAGTATGGAGGTTCCTTAAAAAACTGCAAATAGAACTACCATATGACCCAGCAATCCCACTACTGGGCATATACCCTAAGAAAACCATAATTCAAAAAGAATCATGTACCAAAATATTCATTGCAGCTCTATTTACAATAGCCTGGAGATGAAAACAACCTAAGTGCCCATCATCAGATGAATGGATAAAGAAGATGTGGCACATATATACAATGGAATAATACTCAGCCATAAAAAGAAACGAAATTGAGTTATTTGTAATGAGGTGAATAGACCTAGAGTCTGTCATACAGAGTGAAGTAAGTCAGAAAGAAAAAGACAAATACCGTATACGAACACATATATATGGAATTTAAGGAAAAAAAATGTCATGAAGAACCTAGGGGTACGACAGGAATAAAGACACAAACCTACTGGAGAATGGACTTGAGGATATAGGGAGGGGGAAGGGTGAGCTGTGACAGGGCGAGAGAGAGGCATGGACATATACACACTAACAAACGTAAGGTAGATAGCTAGTGGGAAGCAGCCGCATGGCACAGGGATATCGGCTCAGTGCTCTGTGACCGCCTGGAGGGGTGGGATAGAGAGGGTGGGAGGGAGGGAGACACAAGAGGGAAGAGATATGGGAACATATGTATATATATTACTCATTCACTTTGTTATAAAGCAGAAACTAACACACCATTGTAAAGCAATTATACCCCAATAAAGATGTTAAAAAAAAAAAAAGAAAACACAGTTCAGTCAAATTGCATTTTATTCACCAATCTGCCCAAAAGATATGCCTAATTTTAAGACAATATATTAAAAATTAACTACAAAGTAAAATACTAAATGAATGTAAAATTAATTTGATCACATATATAGTTGTGTCAAACAGATCTTTGGAATAACATGAAGTTGTAGAGTAAGATTCAAATTACACACTGAAGGCTGCTTCTCTTGCAGATTTATCCCCTTACAGAGTTACCACAGGGCACTCTCTACTTTCCTAAATCATAAGTTTATCAGACTCCTTCGTTCCTGAAAAATGTGTTTATAGTTTTCTCAACAAAAAGGAATTATTTACTGCTGAGACAGGCTAGATGTGTCAGCTATTCTTTGTTTTTCTTTTTTAACTGTGAAAAGTACCGAGAGTCTGAATTTTTAAAGTAGTCATGCAAACAAATTTAATGTGATCATTTATATTAAATGTTTATGTCCAGACACTTGTCACCTATACAACCACATATAGACAAGTAGAGGAGTGGCTGCTGCCAAAGTCAGAGTTAAGACAAAACTAAAGTAGAAATTTCTATTGTAATTTTCTGCTTCATAAAACCTACACATTATGTATCTTCTCTTTCATATATCATTCAAATATTCACTAAACTTCAAAGGAAATATACATCACTGAAATTATCAATGGCTTTGTTTTGGGTTTCTCCAAGATCACTTAAAGAGGAATTGAGTGGGTGGACCTTCAAAATGGTGGAGGAGTAAGACATGGAGATCACCTTCCTCCCCATAAATACATCAAAAATACATCTACATGTGAACAATTTCTACAGGACACCCACTGAATGCTGGCAGAAGACCTCAGACTTCCAAAAAGGAAAGAAACTCCCCAGGTACCTGCCCATGTGGCTGACATGGTCTTGGTGTTCTGGCCGGGTATCAGGACTGAGCCTATGTGGTGGGAGAGCCGAGTTCAGGACACTGGACCACCAGAGACCTCCTGGCTCTACATAATATCAATCAGCAAGAGTTCTCCCAGGGATCTCCATCTCAATGCTAACACACAGCTACATTCAATGACCACTAAGCCCCAGTGCTGGACACCCCATGCCGAAAAACTAGCAAACAAGAACACAAACCCACCCATTAGAAGAGAGGCTGACTAAAAGAATACTAACTTCACAGACACCCCAAACCACACCACAAACAGGGTCCTGCCCACCACAAAGACAAGATCCAGCTTCATCCACCAGAACACAGGCACCTGTCCCCTCCACTAGGAAGCCTACATGACCCACTGAGCCAACCTTACCAACTGAGGGAAGACACCAAAAACAATGTGAACTATGAACCTGTAGCCTGTGAAAAGCAGATCCCAAACTCAGTAAGCTAAGCAAAATGAGATGACAGAGAGATATGCAGCAGATGAAGGAACAAGGTAAAAATCCTCCACACTAAACTAAATGCTAATAGCCATAAAAGAGGAAACTGACAGCAACACAATCATAGTAAGGCACTTTAAGACCCCACTTTCACCAATGGAGAGATCAACCAAAATGAAAATAAATAAGGAAACACAAGCTTTAAATGATACATTAAACAAGATGGACTAAATTGATATTTATAGGACATTCCATCAACAAACAACAGAAAACACTTTTTTCTCAAGTGGTCATGGAACATTCTCCAAGATAGATCATAACTTGGGTCACATATCAAGCCTTGATATATTTAAGACCACTGAAATCATATCAAGTATCTTTTCTGACCACAACGCTAAGAGACTAGATATCAAGTACAGGAAAGAAACTGTAAAAAATACAAACACATGGAGGCTAAACAATACGTTACTAAATAACCAAGGCATCACTAAATAAATCAAAGAGGAAATAAAAAAATACTTAGAAACAAATGCCAAGGAAAACACAATGACCCAAAATCTATGGGATGCAGCAAAAGAGGTTCTAAGAGAGAAGTATATAGCAGTAAAATCCTACTTCAAGAAACAAGAAATATCTCAAATAAACAACCTAACCTTACACCTAAAGCAATCAGAGAAAGAAGAACAAAGAAAACCCAGAGTTAGCAGAAGGAAAGAAATCATAAAGATCACATCAGAAATAAATGAAATAGAAATGAAGGAAACAATAACAAAGATAAATAAAACTAAAAGGTGGTTCTTTGAGAAGATAAACAAAATTAATAAACCGTTAATGAGACTCATCCAAAAAAAAAAAAGGAGAACACTCAACAGAATTAGAAATGTAAAAGGAGAAGTAACAACTGACACTCGAGAAATACAAAGGATTATGAGAGGTTAATACAAGCAACTCTATGCCAATAAAATGGACAACCGAGAAGAAATAGACAAATTCTTAGAAAAGCACATTCCAAGACTGAATCAGGAAGAAATAGAAAATATAAAGAGACCAATCACAAGCACTGAAATTGAGACTTTGGTTAAAAAACTTCAAACAAAAAAAAGCCCAGGACTAGATGGCTTCACCAGCGAATTCCATCAAACATTTAGAGAAGAAGTAACACCTATCCTTCTCAAACTCTTCAAAAATATAGCATAGGGAGGAAACCTCCAAACTCATTCTACAAGGCCAACATCACCCTGATACCAAAACCACACAAAGATGTCACGAAAAAGAAAACTACAGGCCCATATCTGTGATGAAATAGATGCAAAACTGCTCAACAAAAGACTAGCCAAAAGAATCCTGCAGCACATTAAAGGGATCATACACCATGATCAAGTGGGGTTTATCCCAGGAATTCAAGAATTGTTTAATATATGTAAATCAATCAATGTGATATACCATATTAACAAACTGAAGGATAAAAAGCATATGATTATATCAATAGATGCAGAAAAAGCTTTCAACAAAATTCAACACATATTTATGACAAAAACCCTACAGAAAGTATACATAGAGGGAACTTACCTCAACATAATACAGGCCATATATGACAAACCAAAAGCCAACCTCGTTCTCAATGGTTAAAAACTTAGGCCATTTCCACTATGATCAGGAATAAGATAAGTTTGCCCACTTTCACCACTATTCTTCAACATAGTTTTGGAAGTTATAGCCACAGCAATCAGAGACATGCTGTTTGAAGGTGACATGATACTATACATAGAGAATCCTAAAGATGCTACCAGAAAAGTATTAGAGGTAATCAATAAATTTGGTAAAGTTGCAGGATACAAAATTAATGCATAGAAATCTCTTGCATTCCTATACGCTAATGATGAAATATCTGAAAGAGAAATTAAAGAAACACTCCCATTTACCTTGCAACAAAAAGAATAAAATGCCTAGGAACAAACCTACCTAAGGAGACAAAAGACCTGTATGCAGAAAACTATAAGACACTGATGGAAGAAATTAAAGATGATACAATCAGATGGAGAGATATACCATGCTCTTGGATTGGAAGAATCAACATTGTGAAAATGACTATACTACCCAAAACCATGTACAGAATAAATGCAATCTCTATCAAACTACCAATGGCTTTTTTCACAGAACTAGAACAAACATTTCACAATTAGTATGGAAACACAAAAGACCTGAATAGCCAAAGCAATCTTGAGAAAGAAAAGCAGAGCTGGAGGAATCAAGCTCCTGGACTTCAGAGTATACTACAAAGCTACAGTATTCAAGACAGTATGGTACTGGTACAAAAACAGAAATATAGATAAATGGAACAGGATAGAAAGCCCAGAGATAAACCCATGTACATATGGTCACCTTAACTTTGATAAAGGAGGTAAGAATATACAATGGAGAATAAACAGCATCTTCAATAAGTGGTGCTGGGAAAATTGGACAGTTACATGTAAAAGAATGAGATTAGAACACTCCCTAAGACCATACACAAAAATAAACTCAAAATGGATTAAAGACCTAAATTTAATGCCAGACACTATAATAGTCTTAGAGGAAAGCAGACAGAATACTCTATGACATAAATCACAGCAACATCCTTTTTGACCCACCTCCTAGAGAAATGGAAATAAAAATAAAAATAAACAAATAGGACCTAAGGAAACTTAAAATCTTTTGCACAAAAAAGGAAACCATTACCCAGATGAAAACCCAACTCTCAGAATGGGAGACAATACCTGTAAATGAAGCAACTGACAAAGGATTAATCTCCAAAATATACAAGCAGTTAATGGAGTTCAATATCAAAAAAACAAAAAAGAACACTCCAAAAATGGGCAGAAGACCTAAATAGATGTTTCTCCAAAGAAGATATACATATTGCCAACAAACACATGAAAGGATGCTCAACATCACTAATCATTAGAGAAATGCAAATCAAAACTACAATAAGGTATCACCTCACACCAGTCAGAATGGCCATCATCAAAAAATCTAGAAACAATAAATGCTGGAGAGGGTGTGGAGAAAAGGGGACCCTCTTGCACTGTTGGTGGGAATGTAAATTGATACAGCCACTATGATGAATAGTATGGAGGTCCCTTAAAAAACTAGAAAATAGAACTACAATATGACCAAGCAATCCCACCACTGGGCATATTACCTGAGAAAACTATAATTCAAAAAGAGTCATGTACGAATATGTTCATTGCAGCACTGTTTACAGTAGTCAGGACATGGAAGCAACCTAAGTGTCCATCGACAGATGAATGGATGAGGAAGATGAGGCACATAATTCAATGGAATATTACTCAGCCATAAAAAAAATGAAATTGAGTTATCTGTAGTGAGCTGGATGGACATAGAGTCTGTCATACAGAGTGAAGTAAGTCCAAAAGAGAAAAACAAATACCATATTCTAATGCATACATATGGAATAAAACAAACAAACAAACAAACAAAATGGTTCTGAAGAACCTAGGGGCAGGACAGGAATAAAGATGCAGACTTAGAGAATGGACTTGAGGACATGGGAAGGGGGAAGGGTAAGCTGAGACAAAGTGAGAGAGTGACATTGACATATAAACACTACCAAATGTAAAATAGATATCTAGTGGGAAGCAGCTGCATAGCACAGGGAAATCAGTGTGGTGCTTTGTGACCACCTAGAGAGGTGGGATAGGGAGGGTGAAAGTGAGATGCAAGAGAGAGGTGATATGGTGATATATGTATACATATAGCTGATTCACTTTATTATACAGCAGCAACAAACACAGCAATGTAGAACAGTTATACTCCAATAAAGATGTTAAGGGCTTCCCTGGTGGCGCAGTAGTTGAGAGTCCGCCTGCCGATGCAGGGGACACAGGTTCGTGTCCTGGTCTGGGAAGATCCCACATGCCGCTGAGTGGCTAGGCCCATGAGCCATGGCCACTGAGCCTGCACATCCAGAGCCTGTGCTCCGCAACAGGAGAGGCCACAACAGTGAGAGGCCCGCGTACAGCAAAAAAAAAAAAACACAAAAAAAACATGTTAAAAAAAGAAAAAAAAAAACCTCAGGGCTCCCAGATTGCAGTGGATTTCTAGAAATCTCATTGTGTTGTACTGTTATTTTTATTAAGTAATAAAGTTACCACTCTGTAGAAGAAAAAGAAGGAGGAACTGTGTGTACACTCTAGTTTAGATGACATTAATTTAATTTTTTAATATAATAAAGATGTTAAAGGAACCAAAATAAACTTTGATACAATCTCTAAATATGTAAAATTGTACATATAAATCAAACATACAAAACAAATAACAACCGAGTGGCAGAATTGGTTCAGAATTCAGAATGCCTTAAAATAAATGCTATCAAAGTCCACTGTTGTTTTAAATAGCGCCAGATATTCAGAATTAAAATAAATTTGCTTTCTTCAGGGCTTTATTGTTCACAAGGTAAAAGGGATACTGAACTCTGCTATTAAATGCCATCATATTCACTGCAGGAGATAAAACATTTACAAAAAAAGCAAAAACATGCATATGGTAGGATTCATACATGTACATATAAAGGAGATATTAGTCCTCCCTCAGCCCTCTCTTTTGCTTATTGTCCCACAGAATAAAAGTGCTCTACTATTTCTTATCTTTGGTCATTGTTCCCCTTATCCATCTCTGTGGGGCAAGAATATTTTGCTATATCACCAGAGTTAGTCTCCAGCTTTTATATTTCCCCTTTTGAATATACAGTTCATGGTGGTATTTAGTATGTGTACAGAGTGGGCAGTAGATATCTGGACAATTGAAGAAGTAGGAATAGAACTGTAAATGATCTGATGTAGAAGGGCTACCTCAGTAGTAATAAAACTTAGCCAGGAAACTCAGTAAACTGCAGTAAGTCTACATATTAAAGGAGTTTTTGGAGTTGCAGTCTGGAGTAGTGAGAGTGTATTAGTCCACTCGGGCTGCTGTAACAAAATACCATAGACGGGGTGGCTTAAACAAAAGAAATTTATTTTACTCCAACTTCTGGAGGCTGGAAAGTCAAAGATCAAGGTTCCAACAGGTTTTGGCTTCTGAAAAATACTCTTTGCCTGGTTTTCCAGTGGCTGTTTTCTCCCAAATGACCTTTCCTAGGCACATATACATGTAAAGAGAGTGCAAGCTCTCTGGTATCTCTTTTAAAACACTAATCCTATGGCATCAGGGTCCCTCATTATGACCTTATTTAACCTTAATTACTTACTTTGAGACTCCATCTCCAAATACCGTCACACTGGGGGTAAGGGCTTCAACATATGAATCTGGCAGGACAGACACAAACCTTCAATGCATAACAGGGAGTAAAATTCTAGTAACATCAGCAGACATAGTATAGGAAATACTGCCTAAAAAATACCCTAAAACTGGGCAAATGCAGATCTTTCTCTCATTATTATTACCTGGGCATAAAGAGAGACTAAATAACAGCATGATTCTGAGTTTCAGAATGAGTCTTAGTCTACCTCTAAGAGGAAGGATGCTATTTCCTCCTTGCTTATTTGATTTTTTTTTCAACTCTCTTATTCTCTACACTGTCTAGTAACTTCTATCATTGATTTTATGAGAAAGACTGAGTTAGAGACTTCAGAGCAGAGAGGAATGGAAAGGAAAACTGTCTGTTGAATTTATAATGCTTTTGTGGGGAAATCAAGAAAATGTCTATAAGAAAATATAAAAACAAAACAAACAAGCTTCATAACATGGCATAGTGTCACAGTAATAAAAAGTTGAGGGAAAAAATGTCCCCACCTTTTTATCCAAAATTTAATGATCATTCCACCTCCAGTCTTCTATTTAGTGATGCTGCCAAAGAGTCTTAATATATTTCATGCCTCTTCTCCCACATGATCTCAAATACAATGTATGTTATTCTTCCTCTACTTCCACCATGGAATGTGGTTCTAACTAAGTTTTTGTTCTTGAATTTTTTGTAAATATCATCTGTGAATATGTTGTCCTAAATCAAGGGAGGGAGTCATACCCTAACTGAACAGTACAGATCACTTTAGAATGACATGTGCTGCTTGATTGTTTGGACCTCTATTTAATTGGAATATATTATACATGTTTCATATTGTACATTCCTTGTATTCAATTTCTTATGAAGGTGTCTGGGCAAAGCTGTCTGTCAAGATTTAGTATTTCTCACTAGAACAATTAGAAGCTCAGTCTGCAGTATCAAATTCTTAGTATGATGCTTCACTGTAAGTCTTGTGTTCTTGGAGATTTTGGAAAACAATTAATGATATTTAACATAGATCCTCTTGCCCTATTTTCTGGATATATTTTATTGAGTTGGTCATGATATTTTTGTTTTAGTATAATGGAATATGGTGACCACTTTTGTATGTTTATTAAAAGTGACAAAGTGATCTACTTTATGCATCAGGAAGGAACGAAGGAAGGAAGGAAGGAAAGAAGGAAGGAAGGAAAATACATTGTTACTATTAAAGAGATTTGTTTTATTCAAAGCCTAGACTTTAAGAATTGAATTTCAGGAGATGCCATTGTCTTGCGTTGAAATAATGTTATATTAAGCATCTGGGATGATTTATGTTACTACTGGGTCTTCGATAGTTTTGTAGAAATGATATAAGTATCAGCAATTTGCTGTCTCAAAAAAATAAAAATCAAACATTCTCCAGAAAATGCTAAATGAATTAATGATAAATTTTTGAGGGGGATTTGACTTTTCCTTAAGAATATAGTTAGAACTATGATTCTTGGAAATGTCAGGGTGATATTTGATATATGTAAAAACCTTCACCAAATCATAAAGGGTACCTGGCTTGGCTAGACACAAAACTAGGTGCCTCATCTGAATATCAGTTTTTTTTTTTTCTCAAACCCCAGAAAAAAATTAAAAATATGCATCAAAACAAAGCAAAATTTTCTACACAGATTTATGAATTAAAATATTCTTGATGTTTATGTATGGACCTCAAGGTAAGATTCAGTATTATAGGTCTATCTAGAAATAGAGACTTTGTGAGAATAAAAATATATATCTGTCTTCACTATTTTATATCATTTTTTATATGACTAAAAATATGTTTTGCTGTTTCTGTTACTTTTTTATACCCACAAACATTAACATACACACACAAAGCCAATCTAAAGTATGAAACTATCACAAAACATCCACAAACATTTGGATCCACTAGAACATGGAAAGATTTAAGGAATTCTTAGCAAAATATTTTCATAGCACCAATACTGTTGGGAAAAACAGTAAAAGCTTTTTTAATAAGTAATTTTAATGAGCTATGGTCCCTTTCTCACTCTGTATTTGGTGTGTGTATGCATAACAACAACTTTTGCAGATTATTTTTTAACCTCTAGCTATCTATTAACAATCTAAGATGCTGAAATGTAGAATAATGTCTGTGTAGAGAAAAGAAAAAAAAAGAAAAAAAAGAAAATGTCTTAGAGATTTATTAGCTAAATTTTCTGCTTTTTGTTACATGTGTGCAAGCTTCCCATTAAATGTAATGAGTTATGAAAGTGCCATTGCCTTGTATTTGAAGTTTCTGTTGTGCTATTTTCTGTGTTGGAGTTACCAACATCAGCAATAACAGAGTAGATACTGCCTGAGTTAAAGCTAGCCAAAGTTGGAACTTTCATTATATGTATGCTATGCTACTAATTGTATATGTCATAGCAACAGAGCTATTTCTAACAAATTGAATGCTAAATTCAAAGTCACGTAAACATTTAAACAATTAATTTGTTTTCATTCTTTAGATCATAAGCATTTAGGATAAAATAAAATGTACTGCTCATAAAGCAGATCATGCCTCTGAAACAATTCCAAGTGCTTAAATATTTCACTCAGTTACGAATGCAATAAAACCTTGTTAAAAGTATTAGATACTCTCCCCACATATGCATAGGTATAATGAAAAAAAATCCTCATTTAAAATTTTGAACATTCTTTTTTAATTTACCTTTCTGTATCTCCTTAAATGACAATTAATACATAGTGCTTGAAAAAAGAAGGAGACAGGAAAGAAGGAAGGAAGGAATGAACGAACGAATGAAGAAACGAAGGGAGGGAGGGAGGAAAAAAGAAGAAAACAGGGGACAAAAGAGGTCAGGCCTTAATTCTACCAGTTAGTTGATGTCCCACAAAAGATCATTACATTCAAAGATTCAGGATGTTTAGAGTTTTCCTCAAAATTAATGGTTTCTTTTATGAATATGCAACTATTTAGAAAACAAGTATTTGCATTTTTTGCTATAATAGATTTTCATGAAGAAAACAGTTTCTATTTTTCGAAGTTTTTTCTTTTTTTTCACTTTAAAATTTGTATTCATTCAAGAAAACGAGTATTAGATTGAGAACTGCTTAATCTTTCATTATTTGGCCTGTAATCAGGTATTTATGGTTTAAATTCCTCAACATTTTTTAAACACCTACCTACTTAACACACACAGTCACACTACCAGCCCAACTAACAAATATTCATGGTAAAAACATATTTCTATCACACCCTTCTCACAAGAAATTCACAGTACTACTCTAATGTAATTAACTCAGGGTTTGTCTCAAGACAGAAGAGAATATTCATTTCTTTTCTAAAGCTAGTAAAGTTCTGTGGGAAAGCATGAGTAATGCACTGCAACTCCACTTATAGTTTGGGGAGTAAATATTCAACATGCCAATGATATATAAATGATATTAGAAATTGTGAATGGCTAATTTTATGTGTCAACTTGCTTAGGTTACAATACTCATATATTTCAAACACCAGTCTAGATTTTTCTTGAAGTTATTTTTAGATGAGATTAACACTTAAATTGGTAGACTTTGAGTAAAGCAGATTACCCTTCATAATGTTGGTGTGTCTCATCAATCAGCAGAAAAGAATGAAGTCCCTTGAGGAAGAGGCAGTTCTGCCTCTAGATGGCCTTCAGGTTTGAGCTCCAACGTCAACCCTTCCCTAGGTCTCCATCAACCCTTCGGCCTTACCCTGAAGATTTTGCATTTGCCAACCTCCTTATTCATGTGAGCCAATTCTTCACAATAAATCTTTTATGTATATATATACACATTCTATTTGTCCTGTTTCTCTGAAGATCTCTAAAACACAAATACCCTCGCATGTTATGCCCAAGAAATTCATCTGGTAAATTCAAAATTCAAAAAATAGTAAAATAAAAATCAGAGGTCTAGATAGCATTTCAAATAATAAATTCAAAAAAATCCCCATGATTATTTTTCATATCAGTTATGTATTTTATGGCTTAAATATTTTTAGATACTCTTCTATATCAAATTGTTGTATATTATTCACTTTGTTTTATGTGATACAACATCCATATACTTTGCTACATAAAAATATAATAAAACAATGAATATTTAGCCATAGGAATTCAACAAAATAAAAAGCAAAGCTGTTTTTTTCTCAGTTTTTTTTTGAGGTAGAAGAATATTAACAGATACATTCATAAATTCAGAACTAATTAAAAACTATGCAAATTTTTCTATCTTTATATTTCAAAAATATAATATTATGGTTATTTATCTAAGATGAACTGCAAAACTTATGTCAGTATTAACTATCAGTGAATGAAACTGCATTTGTATTTAATAAATATGAAAACATTTTTAATTGTATTTCACACCAGTTACCTAGTCTCAAGCACAATTTGATAGGGAGATGCATCTCTTTACTGTTTAAAGCATAAAAATTATTGGTATTAAAGAATAAAAAATGAATAATTTTTAAAAATTATGTTTCTTAGTACTACTATGGAAATTTAACAGGACTCACAATATAAGACTCAACCAAATATGTTGAAAGAAAAATTTGTTCTATTAGAGGACATTCTTGAAAGAGCCTAATGAGTAAGATAATCGGAAAGTACTTATAAACTAAGAGTGCTATAGCATTCATGGTGATTAACATAATAAAAATCATTTTGCTTTTTAATCAAATATATGCCATTTTGAGATGCAATCCTTTTAAAAGAAGTAGAAAGAAAGAGACTAATGATTCATATAAAGAATTTCCTAATTTCCATGTCATAAATTCCAGGCGCTTTACTAACAATCTCCCCACATGTCATAAATTTTCCCTTTACTTTTGCTCTAAGAGAGTACAAATAAGATATTTCTTCATGTATTAAATCTTAATTTAGAAACCGAAGAAGTAATTGAATATTTTCATAGCTACCTTACCTCACTAATGCGTCTAGCAAAGATTGCTAGGAACATACTTGGTTTACAATAAGGAAAGATGCACACAGCACAGGAGCAACTGTTGGGTACCCCAGAAAGAACGTATTAGAAAGGCCTCATTATAAGTTTTGGACTTGTGTTCTGTGATTTTAGGGACAGTTTATGTGGTGGAGTTTTGCTCTTGGATTGGATTGGTTTTACTGTAAGGAAGTGGAGGTAATTCTGTACCTTCTTATTTAGGAAGGCGGGAAACTAGAGTGAGGGTTAAACCGTAATTGGTAAAGAGGCAGTAGTAATTTATTTTAGTAAGGATAGCGAGATGTTTGGTCATTTTTATGCTTTAGATAATGTTCAAAGTCTGTGTTCAGACCTGAGTACAAAGTGGTCTTGTTTTTATTTTGAACAACGTTGGTCAGAATGACTTTACTGATGTTGATATCCTATGAAATTGTTCATGCTCAACAGAAGAACAAGACCTAGCTGTCCTGTCCCAGACGTCAGGGATTGCTTTTATCTTTCTTACTAATGTGCATAAAATTTCTCTCAAACAATTTATATATTCCTCCACATTGTCAGTCTCCTAACTTATTTTCTGCTTTTAATTTTACTCTTTCCTCATCCAGTATTTATATTGATCTTAAAAAAAAATACATTGTGAACATTTCTCTGCTCATAACCCATTCAATTACATTTCTCTGCCTTCAGCACGAAGGCCAACCTCCTTAACAAGGATTAGAAGCCTCCTCAGTGCCTTGGCCCAGCCTGTTTATCCACAGATTTGGAAGAAGGCAAGCTGGAAAGTCTCTACATCATCATTCCAATGGAGCCAACACTCTGATATAGAAAACTGGCATTAACTCATTTTATGAAAAGGGTGAAACGAATGCATTCTCAAGCCTCTCTTTCTGAACAGATTGCTGCTCCTAAACCTGTCCATCCAGTGAGACCTCCAATATAAATGATGGTGCACCTGTGTGTGCATACATGCATGTATACATACACACTACCACCCCACGCTCCAACTATAATATAATTATTTTATTTCTCCTAATGTGACATTCTTTCTTTTGCCTCAGAGAATTAGCTCATGAGTTACACTGTATTAGAATACTTCACTGCTGTTACCCTTGTTTTATTGTTCCACCCCTCCTTCAAACTCTGTGGATATTCTGATTCATCATTCATAACTCAGTTTAGAAGTTACTCCCTTCTATTTGTGGAAGGAAGAATTACTATAACAGGTCTCTCTCCCTAATTAATTTGGAAGCTCATTGAGAGCCCATAACATTTATGCCTTTTCATTTCATATCCAGAACTGAATTTGATCTGTAGTATGTGTAGTTAACTTAATATTAGTAAGAAGTTAGAATATTTTAATGAAATTATTTTCATCTTTTTGCCAACCTATGGTTAACACATTTCATGGAGGGATATACAATAATTATACTTTTAATTTCCTGACTTAACCTATCTATTCAATGTAACATTGAAATAGAGGATAATGTATATGAGTATTGTTCTGCCTTCACACTCATCAATCATCATTAATCTTTTATATTTTCTGAGTTAATGATAATCAGGGATCATGGCTCTTTTATTTTGTTCACAGCATTTTCTTTCTTTTTGAAACATAAATATATAAACCTATATTATAAAAAAGGGAAAATTAGGAGGAAAATCATCAGAGATTTTTCCCTTCAAGAGTGTTGTCTCTAAAGTATAGGAGAGATTTTTTTATCGTCACTGAAAACATTATCCAAAATTTGAAATATAAAAAAAGATGTCTT
Organism: Stenella coeruleoalba; assembly: GCF_951394435.1. Classification (NCBI taxonomy): domain Eukaryota; kingdom Metazoa; phylum Chordata; class Mammalia; order Artiodactyla; family Delphinidae; genus Stenella; species Stenella coeruleoalba. The sequence goes on along the minus strand of NC_137150.1, from coordinate 108,019,175 downwards.
TGGCACACTTATTTTCTTTCTGGTTTTTATTTTTTGATGAGAATATTATTTTTTCTAACTACATTCAGCACTAGCAATAGTTAATGTAAAATTATCCTGAATTCTACCAAAGAAATCAATTGACACAGAGATTGATCTTCCTAGTAAAAGTAGAGACAAGAGTGAAATATTTTTTTACCCTTTATTTTTCAAAAGTTTGTTAAAGTCATAATTATTGGAAGAAGAGTGATAGTGAATTTCAAAAACTACTTAAGCTTTTAGAAAATTATAGGGAATAAAAAGCCAACTTTCTTGCCCTTAGCAATAGCAACATAGTCTTTGCTATTGTCTCTAAACAAACAAATGGACTTAGAAATGAAAGTCATTGGTTGTTGGGAAATTTAACACACGTTATACATGTGGAATAAAGGTCTTCAAGCAAAATCACAGTACATACATACTTCAATATTTTATTTATTTCACTTCATATATATGTTTGGACAGTCTTGTGGGACTGGACCCTAAACACGTGGAATCTGATGCTTACTCTGGGTGGACAGTGTCATAATTGGTTTGAATTCCCAGACACCCTGCTGGTGTCCAATAATTGCTTTTTGGTGTGGGGAGACCCTCCTCCTAACACACACTTTGGAATTGCACCCAGGAACCCAAGATAGTGTTTGAGAACAACATGCTTTTCACCTGATAAGAATAAAGGTACACATGAGAGGAGCTTCCTAATGACAAATATTTATGTTGTCTGAGATATCAGTGTATAATTTACCGTAGGAAAGAAGAACATTAGCTAATCCAGAAAGGTGTTAAGTGGGCATTCACTAAGATACTCTCTACTGTTTCAATGCATGTTAAGAAGTAGGAAATTACTTAACTATTCTCAAATCTTTTCAAATATTTTACACATTCTATGCATAAGATGCATTTGAATATACAGATTAATAATTCTTATTAGAGGTTGCTTTAAGCAGACATCTCAAGTATTTCTATATATTCTATGTATGTGAAAAATATATAATGCTTTTAAATGTGTGATGAGCTGAATATTTTACAAAATTGATATCAAAACTCCCAGCTTATTAAAATATATAAGGATTTCTTTTGTCTATTTCACAGAAAGTTCTGGTGTCTGCCAAAAGAAAATCTGAAGTTTAAAACATAATGGCAATTAAAATAATGCTTTATTATTAACTTTATCACCAAAGACATTTGCTGACACTAATATTCAAGCAATAGGTCTCTCATTCTTGAATCAATGCATGCACAACTTTGTGTTGTATCCTTTTATATGTACCCCATACTTTTTACTGTAATTCAATAAATGATAGGAGCATGTCTCATTCATAATTGTATACTCGTTGCAAAGATTATAGTCAGATATGTAGTAGGCATTTGATATACATTTGTTGAATGAATTGTAATAGTCAACCATTTAACTTAACGTATATCAAAGACCCTAGATTTACATTTGAAGTCTGAAAGTTTGCAAAAGTTTGAAAAGGAGAGATTGTGATCTATTTCCTTTGACTTTGTTACCATAATTGCCTTCCTATTTCAGATCATATTTAGCACATTGCTTGGCATTGTGAAAATGAAGTGTTGGACTCAGTGATATTTACAAACATTTATGTCTCCAGCATTCTATAGCACAAAATTTGTAAAATGAAGTGTTGGACTCACTGATATTTACAAATACAAACATTTAGGTCTCCAACATTCCATAGCATGAAATTTACAGCACCTTTCTCTCAACATTTAATACTTGGATTTAAATAATTTATTGGGGTTCATTTGTTTATTGATTTTTATTTTAGTTTTGGTTTCATTTTGAGAGTGCCTGAAGACATGGAATCCTCTCTGTTCTACTGGTTTCTCCCAGTCCTAGTGTAGAAAGAACAACTCAGTAAGAACCTTAAAAGCTAAAAGAACTGGATGTGCAATGTGGAATCTCAATATCCTGAGGGAAAAAAGAGAAGTTCTTACCAGGAGAATCAATAAGGAACAAAAAGTGTAAAATATTGTGAATACAGTCCCAGGGAGAGGAATCAAAGTGGCTCTCACAAAGACACAGCACTGACCATATTAAACAACTGGAAAAGGTTCAGAGAAAAGACTTCATGATTCGTATAATAAAGGTAGAAGAAGTTCAGAAACAGCTTTAAGAAAATACTCTGAGGTTGGTTGATCTCCCAGAGGGCATAAGACAGCCAAATGTGGAAATGTTCATAAAACAGAGATAAAACAGTCTGAAAGATATCTCTACTGCACACTGACCCAACTTACCACCTTGGAAGTTTTCGTAGAACACTGATGTTTAAATAGTTAAGTAGAAAGAAAGAGCCACTTTATTAAGCTAAGTCTTCTAGAAAAAAACAAAACTACTGAGGCTGAGGAAGGTTCTTACAGCTATACCAAGATTTATTTCATAATTAGAGCTACATAGTAATATTCTATAGGATTGAAAGGCAAACCACACTCTTGAAATTCTAAAATAGTAAGAAGCTCTTTCTAATTGAAAAATATTATATCTTGCTCCTTTCCCAGGCCTAACAATGCCTTGAAATTCATGGAACCTAAAAAATGGAAAATAAGAACAAAAAGAAAAAAGCAAAGCATGATTTTTGCAACACTAAAGGAACATGATTGAAATATCTAAATTGTATGATCCATTTATTTAAAAAATTCAGACTAAGAACCACTAGGGAATCTATAAAAACAGACCTATTTTAAAGTAGGTAGATAGAGACAGACATGCAGAGATAAGAGAAGATTTAGTAAAACTCTAGGGAATGTTGTCTGTCTCTACTTTAAAAAGTATAAAATAATGCATCCCTTTTTTAAATTTACAGAATTTCCATTGTTTAAAAAGTTGAAGATTTACACTTGGCATTGAAAAAGAATATGTGTGTGTGTGTGTGTGTGTGTGTGTGTGTGTGAGAGAGAGAGAGAGAGAGAGAGAGAGAGAGAGAGAGAGAAAGAGAGAAGAGAGGATATCATCAGAGATTGATATGGGTATCCAGTGATGAACAGAAAGTAATATGGCAGATCTCCTACAAATAAAAATCTGTACTTCAGAAAGGATATTAATAATATAAAATTTAAAAAGTATTCTTATATTCTCCCAAACTTATCCTACAGGCGTATTTTAATAATTTAAGAGTGGCCAGTTTAAATTTCCAACTTATCCAGTCCGTAAGTAGTGTTTTGTCATGAATATTCAACAAAAATTAAGGTACATCTATTTTTAGTTTTTAAGGAACCTCCATACTGTTCTCCATAGTGGCTGTATCAATTTACATTCCTACCAATAGTGCAGGAGGGCTCCCTTTTCTGCAAACCCTCTCCAGCATTTATTGTTCCTAGATTTTTTGATGAAGGCCATTCTGACCAGTGTGTGTGGTGATCCTCATTGTGGTTTTGATTTGTATTTCTCTAATGATTAGCGATGTTGAGCATCCTTTCATGTGTTTGTTGGAAATCTGTATGTCTTCTTTGGAGAAATGTCTATTTAGGTCTTCTGCCCATTTTTGGATTGGGTTGTTTGTGTTTTTTTTGGATATTGAGCTGCATGAGCTGCTTGTATATTTTGGAGATTAATCCTTTGCCAGTTGCTTCATTTGCAAATATTTTCTCCCATTCTGAGGGTGGTCTTTTCATCTTGTTTATGGTTTCTTTTGCTGTGCAAAAGCTAACCCTAAAAATAGAATTACCATATGACCCAGCAATCCCTCTACTGGGCATATAACCTGAGAAAACATAATTCAAAAAGAGGCATGTACCACAATGTTCATTGCAGAACTATTTACAATAACCAGGACATAGAAGCAACCTAAGTGTCCATCAACAGATGAATGGATAAAGAAGATGTGGCACATGTATACAATGGACTATTACTCAGCCATAAAAAGGAATGAAACTGAGTTATTTGGAATGAGGTGGATGGACCTAGAGCATTTCATACAGAGTAAAGTAAGTCAGAAAAAGAAAAAACAAATACCATATGCTAACACATATATATGGAATCTAAGAAAAGCAGTACTAATGAACCTGGTGGCAGGGCAGGAATAAAGCCACAGACACAGAGAACAGACTTGAGGACATGCCCAGAAGGGGAAGGGGAAGCTGAGATGAAGTGAGAGAGTAGCATTGACATGTATACACTGCCAAATGTAAAATGGATGTCTAGCAGAAGCTGCTCCAAAGCACAGGAAGATCAGCTCAATGCTTTGTGATGACCTAGAGGGGTGGGATAGGAAGAGTGGGAGGGAGGCTCAAGAGGGAGGAGATATTGGAATATATGTATACATATAGCTGATTCACTTTGTTGTACAGCAGAAACAACACAACATTGTAAAACAATTTTACTCCAATAAAGATGAAAAAAATTAAGGTACAATGTTTTTTCAGTAAGAGTTACTATTTATTTTGCAGTGGAATCAAGCTTAGAGTGCTAACTTCTATAAACCTTAAAAAATTGCTATTTTCCACAATAGAATAAATAATATAAGGATAAATATTAAATTGCATAGATTCCACATTTCACACTGGAAATGTTATACAAAGTAAAACATAATCTTGATACATGATTCTAATTATAAAGAGTTTGAACACCCTTTAGATTTGAAAAAGGGAAAAATTATAGACATTTATTTACATTATATAAGGGATGAATAGCAGAATTAACTCACTGAGGTACAACTAAGTTGTCTTCAGAGAAAACGGCAATAAGAATTATAAATTGGCCTATGGATTTCACTCCACATGAATAGTTAGCTATGAGGTGTCATGAAGATGCCAAAAGTTCTCAAAATATAATTCATTTTCATTGAAATAAATAATTCATTATGATGTATTGCTTTAGAAGGAAGCAGGACAGTGTATCTAAACAGAGAAAGGGTATTACAGTGCCGGATATTTAAAAAAATCAACAAATGATATTTAATTGAATTTGCACTTATTGTTTTATTTTGTTAAACAGGATCATAGGAGTCTACAGCTATTACATATACTTGGTGGATACATTTTTTAAGTTGAAACACATGCTGAGTAGCTGAAGAGCAAAAATAGGTATAAAGAAAGGGTTTATTCTTGAACCTTGTATATTTTCTTGAACCATATCATCACAATTCTTACGAAGAGTGATTTTTAATACAACAAAGTAATACACACTCCTTTTGTTGTTGTTCATTAAATAATTTTCAGGTTTCGCTTTTTAAGGACTAATTTATTTTACATAATTCTCTTGCCAATAACTTAATGATAACCAAGGCATAATTTCCTGCCAGATTTAATATTTAGCTGAACAAAATGACCATATAAATTATATGTTGCCTAAATCATTTTACTTAAGGAATTTGTGTGTGTGTGTGTGTGTGTGTGGTACGCGGACCTCTCACTGTTGTGGCCTCTCCCGTTGTGGAGCACAGGCTCTGGACGCTCAGGCTCAGCAGCCATGGCTCACGGGCCCAGCCACTCCGCGGCATGTGGGATCTTCCCGGACCGGGGCACGAACCCGTGTTCCCTGCATCGGCAGGCGGACTCTCAACCACTGTGCCACCAGGGAAGCCCCTTAAGGAATTCTTGATTGAATTTTGTTATTCCAAGATAATATAATACATATAATAAACCAAATATAGAAGTGACTAATGATAATTCAGGTACATTTTTACATAGCAATGAAGTTAGATTACCTCCTTTAATGATTCCAGAGAATCCTCTCAGAGCACACAACAGCTATGTTATTATTAAATTAATTGCCTAGCTCTAACTGGTTTTGAATATATTTTAATAAGTAATATTTTGCCACTATTCCCCATCATTCAATTAACAATATCACATATATATATATGTGATATATAATTATATATATAATTATATATATATAATTATATATATATATATTTATATATATATAAATATATATAAATATATATTTATATATATATAAATATATATATAAATATATATTTATATATGTATAAATATATATATAAATTATATATATATAATGATATATAAATTAATATATATATTAATTTCTAAATAGCTACTCATCTGTGCATTTTTTCAACTTCAATAAAGATCATTCTATTTGCCTATCAAATATATTTACACATAAATACTTGACTATTCATAAAGCAGCTACAATCATTTAACCTAGATAATAATGCAAGAACAATTTTACTAGAGATCTAAGTTTTTGCAGTTTCCCCTTTGGGATTACATTTGTAGAAATACTGGAAAGGAAAAAAGGGGTTGAAGGGAATTAACTCACAGTAAAATAGGAAAATATCTGGTGATGACTAGTAGGTTTATGAGACAGTGTTTGTGCAATTGCATTCAAATAGTGCACATGTTCTTTTCTCTCCTCCCGTCCTTTCCTCTTCCTCCCTCTCCCCTCCTTTTCCCTTCTCTCCTTTCCCCTGCCCTCCTTTCCTCCACCTCATCTGTCACACTCTCTCTCCTTCCAATCCATCCATCCATCTGCATATATATGTATGTATATATATATATATACACATACACACATATGTGTATATATATATAATCTATCCATCTAATCTATCTATCTATATATATATGGAAATTATTATTTCAGTACAACATAATCAAAAACCTTGGTTAATAAATCAAAACTGATTTCCAGTTTACGTTGGAAATTTGCTTAAATATGGGACTTGACTGGAAGCTGACAAAATTATGCATCAGTGTTTATCATCAGTTACTACTTTATTTCTAAGACAGAAGTTCTTTAAAATATGCACATACCCCAAACCACTGTAACACCTAAAAATTAATAATTCTAATATTAAATAGCCTGTCAGTGTTTGCATTTCCTCAGATTTCTTATGCCTTATAATTGCTTTTACAATTTGTTTCAATCAGGAAGCACAAGAAAGCCAGTAACTTGTCATTTATATTTCTCTTGAACGTCCCTTAATTTATAATTGTCTCTGCCTCTACATTGATGACTTAACTTTTTTTTTTTCTTTTTTTAAGAAACGGGGCCGGAACTCTAAAGAAAGACCCCGACGTCCGGCGTCTTGCCTCTCGCCCAACCTGGCGACAAAATACAGAGACCGAGGAAGAGGTGCGGAATGGTTGGCGTTATTGGCTGAAGGAATGGACGACGGGGAGTGTGGTGTGGCAGCGCACGGGAAGGGGGCCACTGAATTTGAAGAAGAACCTGTGGACCGCTCAGGCGTTTAGCGAGGACACCTCATTGGGTCCTTTCTTGCTGCCTTCGTGAGCGGGAGGCTGTCCTTACCGGCTCCGGGCCGAGACGGCCGAGGTTTCGCCTGTTCACCGATACATGATTTTCTGCCGTTTCTTGGCAAAAATGGCAACCAGTGATGCCGTTCTCAAGAGACTGGAACAGAAGGGTGCCGAGGCAGATCAAATTATTGAATATCTTAAGCAGCAAGTTGCTCTTCTTAAGGAGAAAGCAATTTTGCAGGCAACTTTGAGAGAAGAGAAGAAACTTCGAGTTGAAAATGCTAAATTGAAGAAAGAAATTGAAGAATTGAAACAAGAGCTAATTAAGGCAGAAATTCAAAATGGAGTATAACAGATACCATTCCCATCTGGTATTCCACTGCAAGCTGATTCTGCGGTTTCTGAAAATGTGATACAGTCTATACCAATAACAGCCATATCTTCTGGTGCCAAAGAGCAGATAAAAGGAGGAGGAGGAGAAGAAAAAAAGATGAAAGAGAAAATTGAAAAGAAAGGAGAGAAAAAGGAGAAAAAACAACAACCAGCAGGAGGAAGTGCTGACTCTAAGCCTATTGATGTATCCCGTCTGGATCTTCGAATTGGTTGTATCATCACTGCCAGAAAACACCCTGATGCAGATTCTTTGTATGTAGAAGAGGTAGATGTTGGAGAAACAGCCTTAAGAACAGTTGTCAGTGGCCTGGTGAATCATGTTCCTCTTGAACAGATGCAAAATCGGATGGTGATTTTACTGTGTAACCTGAAACCTGCAAAGATGAGGGGAGTAGTATCTCAGGCAATGGTGATGTGTGCTAGTTCACCAGACAAAGTTGAAATCTTGGCACCTCCTAATGGGTCTGTTCCTGGAGACAGAATTACCTTTGATGCTTTCCCTGGAGAGCCTGACAAGGAGCTGAATCCTAAGAAGAAAATTTGGGAGCAGATCCAGCCTGATCTTTACACTAATGATGAGTGTGTGGCTACATACAAAGGAGCTCGCTTTGAGGTGAAAGGGAAGGGAGTCTGTAGGGCTCAAACTATGGCCAACAGTGGAATAAAATAAAATAAAACACTTCAGTTACTGAAATACATTAGAGAAAACTTAACAATAAAAAGAAATATATTTGTCACTTGTACCTAAAAGAAAAAAAAAAAAAAAAGAAACGCCATTCATCTTGTTTTATGATTTTGCTGAATATCTCCATGCAGTGTCTTTGAACGTATTGCTGTGTCACCTGTATTTTCCTTCAACTGAATGTTAATTCTAGAATCGTGGTCTGATTCTGTTTTGTTTGCTTGTTTACTTTGCTTTTTCCAAGAATACTTCATAGGTGGTATACTCTTCCAGCAGGAAACATATAAATGATAATCACTATTTTTCCTATTCCATAATGAACGATAAATCTATCTACCCAGTTCCATTTTTTTTCTTTTTTTTTTTTTTGCGGTACGTGGGCCTCTCACTGTTGCGGCCTCTCCCGTTGCGGAGCACAGGCTCTGGACACGCAGGCTCAGTGGCCATGGCTCACGGGCCCAGCCGCTCCGCGGCATGTGGGATCTTCCCGGACCGGGGCACGAATCCATGTCCCCTGCATCGGCAGGCGGACTCTCAACCACTGCGCCACCAGGGAAGCCCCCAGTTCCATTTTTGACATGGATTGCTAAATGTTCAGATTCTATCAGCCCTACTTCTTGTTTAGCTGTAATACTACACAAAACAACTTTCCCTTAAAGTTTGTTTGCTACTCTGAGGCAGAGCTTGTCCCTGGTAGAGAGATTAAAAATTTATTTCTCTTCATTTGCCAATATTCAGAATATGGAGTTGCTTTCCAGAATTTTTCAAAGGTGACCTATGTGTTATTAATATACATTTCTGAGTAACATAATATTCTGGACTCAAATTATCGGATATGATTCAATATTTCACAATTATCATGCTTATTGATGCTCAAAATTGTCATATCTTTGGCCAGTAGGAGCAAATTCAGGACAACTTCTACACCTTCTTGACATGACCTCTATCTTTATCAGTTTCCTTCTTTAATGACAAAGTATTTGCGTATTTCTTGTCATAGAACTGGAATCAGTTATTTCTCCTCATTCATATTAGTGAGAATGATATTGAGACAATAATCTGTCAATAGTGATATTCATTGGTCTTATCTTTTCCTTTTCAAGGGATAAAGCCAGAAAGTACACACACACACACACACACACACACACATATATATATATATATATATATATATATATAAAGAAAATAAATCATAAGTTCATTCTGATATTTCCAGATCATATGTAGGATTCTGAATATTTACTTCTTTGATTTTATACTGATGTGTTTATCTGAAAAACTTGATTCATAATTATATTGTCATAATTAATAATTTTCTTTATCCTGTAGGCCATTTTCTGAATAAAAATACCAATATTACTATCAACAATTGAATAGTGAAAAGTTCATTTTTTTTCTTTGCAGTTTTTTCTCTTTAAGACATATCCCATCAGTCATATTACTACATTTTAAAATCAATGAAGATATTTGCTCTATATGAGCTATGCAAACAGCTTAATATAATTATATTCATTTGTTTTATCTTACTTTCATTTTTTCGGATTTGCTCCTGTAATATAACTTTGTTTTATAATTACAAAAAAATACATCCAAAGCTAATTGTACAAAACAGAGAACTGTGACTTTTCTTCATGTCCTCTACTCACAGTATCATCCAACCTATTTTTTACTTAAGAATATATCCAAGAAAGCTATTAATATCAGTGTATATAGCATATCTTCATTACTAATCCCTTGATTAATTGAAGGATAACTGGATTAAAAACAGTCTTTGACTATTGGTTTAAATTGTTGCTTTTTCTAGGATTATTCATTATGTATTTAATTTCTTTTCATTTTTTGTTACTTATATATTTAATATGACTAAAACATGCAAGATAAAAATGTATAAATAATATTTTGTGTTTTTGTTGATCTCTTTAATATAAATTTATTTACTATAAATCTTTCTCATAACTGCTATTCCATAATTCCAGTTGCTTTGTTTTCATTATCATTTCCAAGATGTTCTGAAATTTCAGACTGTAATTTCCCTTAGACCCAATAGTTGATTAATAAAATTTTGAAATTTCCAAGAAGAATGTGTTTTTAATTATTGATTTTGTCATGGAGTTCTAATTTTATTGTACTTTGGTCAGAGAATACTCTTTCTAATATATATATATATATATATATATATATATATTTTTTTTTTTTTTTTTTTTCTTCTGCAGTGTGTGGGCCTCTCACTGTTGTGGCCTCTCCCGTTGAGGAGCACAGGCTCCGGACATGCAGGCTCAGCGGCCATGGCTCACGGGCCCAGCAGCTCCGTGGCATGTGGGATCTTCCCGGACCGGGGCATGAACCCATGTCCCCTGCATCGGCAGGCGGACTCTCAACCACTGCGCCACCAGGGAAGTCCTCTAATATTTTTAACTTATTACTGTGAATCATTTTTGGTTACCCTAGTGGTAGTCAAGCTTCATGCATATGCCATTTGTAATCAAATTCCCAAACGAGAGAACATCATCCTTACAGAAATTTCCTTCATGGCTTCTTTCTCTTTCAATTATTTTACTCATTTACCTATAGAAAACAATAATTCTGATTATTTTCTAGCACATGTTAATCAGGCTTCTTCTAGAAATTCACCTAAATGAATCGGACAGGAAGAGTCTTTTGTGTAAGGATACAATTACCTTCAATTTTTTTCTAATATAAAATTTAAGACTAAATTTATCCCCCAGCTATTTTTATAGCTGTATCATTGTTTGATATGTTATTCTCTCTAGTTCAAAATATTTTCATGTTGTACATGTGTGTGCCTATGGTGTGTATGTATGTGTATGAGAAAGAGATTCTTCCTTGATCTCTGAATTATTTATGTGTATTGTTAATCTTCATAGAATTTATGGTTCCAGAGATATATAATTTATTACCATAATTGTATTTTATTCAAAAATTTAACTCTGTATAATACTGAGTCTTTTAATTATGCATTTATGTATCTATTTATGTATAGTTTATTTACAATATTATATCAGTTTCAGGTGTACAGCATGGTGATTCAGTAATTTTACAGACTACATTCCAAGTTATACTAAAATAACCACCATAATTCCCTGTGCTGTGCAACATATTTTTTTGCTTATCTATTTTATACATAGTAGTTTATATCTCTTAATCCCATGTACCTATCTTTCCCATCCTCCCTTCCCTCTCCCTACTGGTAATCAATAGTATGTTTTCTGCATCCCTGAGTCTGTTTCTGTTTTGCTATATACATTAATTTGTTTTAGTTTTTAAATTCCACATGTAAATGAAATCATGCAGTATTTGTCTTTCTCTGTTTGACTTATTTCACTAAGCCTAATATTCTCTAGGTCAATCCACTTCATTGCAAATAGCAAAATTTCATTATTTTTATGGCTGAGTAATATTCCAGTGTGTGTGTGTGTGTGTATATATATATATAAAATATCACACCTTCTTTATCCATTCATCTGTTGATGGACACTTGGGTTGCTTCTGTATCTTGGATATTGTAAATCATGTTACTATGAACATTGTGATGCATGTTACCTTTTCAAATTATTGTTTCTGCTTTTTCTGGATATATACCCAGGAGTGGAATTGCTAAATCATATGGTAATTTTATTTTCAGTTTTTTGAGGAAACGCCATACTGTTTTCCACAGTGGCTGCAACAATTTACCTTCCCACCGACAATGTACAAGTGTCCCCTTTTCTCCACATCCTCGTCAATATTTATATGTAGACTTTTTGATGAAAGCCGTTTTGACAGTTGTGAGATATCTCTTGCTTTGATTTGCATTTCTCTAATATTTAGTGATGTTGAGCATCTTTTCATGTGCCTGTTAGCCATCAGTATGTCTTCTTTGCCAAAATGTCTATTCAGGTCTTCTGTCCATGTTTTGATCTGGTTGTTTGCTTTTTTTGATATTGAGTTGTATTAGCTGTTTATATTTTTTTGGATATTAACCCCTTGTTGGTCATATCTTTTGCAGATATTTTCTCCCACTCAGTGGGTTGTCTTTTCATTTTGTCAATGGTTTCCTTTGCTATGCAAAAGTTTTTTTTTAAGTTTAATTAGGTCCCATTTGTTTATTTTTTATTTATTTATTTTGCCTTAGGAGACAGATCCAAAAAAAAAAAATACTGCTGCAATTTATGTGAAAGAGTGTTCTGCCTATGTTCTTTTCTAGGGGTTTTATGGTTTCAGGTCTTACATTTAGGTCTTTAATCCATTTTGAGTTTATTTTTTGTATATGGTGTGAGGAAATGTTCTAATCTCATTCTTTAACATGTAGCTGTCCAGTTTTCTCAGCACCACTTATTGAAGAAACTGTCTTTTCTCCATTCTTTCCTCCTTTGTCATAGATTAATTGACCATAGTTGTGTGGGGTTTTTTTCTCTATTCTGTTCCATTGATCTGTGTCTGTTTTTGTGCCAGTACCATGATGTTTTGATTACTGTAGCTTTGTAGCATAGTTTGAAATTTGGGAAGGTGACACCTCCAGCTTTGTTGATTTCTCTCAAGACTGTTTTGGAAATTAGGGGCTTTTGTGGTTCCATATAAATTTTAGAATTATTTGTTCTAGTTCTGTGAAAAATGTCATGGGTATATTGATAGAGATTGCCTTAAATCTGTAGATTGTTTTGGATATTATGGCCATTTAACAATATTAATTCTTCCAACCCAATAGCATGAGATAGCTTTCATTTCTTTGTATCATCTTAAATTTTCTTCATCGGTGTTTTATATCTTTCAGAATATAGGTATTTCACCTCCTTGGTTATGGTTTTTCCTAGGTATTTCACTATTTTTGATATGACCTTAAACATGTTTTTAACTTTCTTTTTCTGATAGTTTATTATTAGTGTATAGAAAAGCAACAAATTTCTATATATTAATCTACTATCCTGCAATTTTACTGAATTCACTTATTAGTTCGAATAGTTTTTTAGTGGAGACTTCAATGCTTTCTACATAAAGTTTTATGTCATCTGCAAATAGTGGCAGTTTTACTTCTTCCTTCAAATTTGGATTCTTTTTATTCCCTTTCCTTGTCTGATTGTTGTGACTAGGACTTCCAATACTATGTTAAATAGAAGTGGTGAGAATGGGTATCCTTGTCTTCTTCTTGAATTTAGAATTACTGAGTATGATGCTAGCTGTGGGTTTGTTTGAGCCTTTTAAATTATTAGACATTTGTTTAAATTTCATCAAATGCTGTATCTTGCTGAATGTCCCATGTACAATTGAAAAGAATGCATATTGTGAATGTTTTAGGTTCAGTGTTCTATACATCACAACCAATTCCAGGTGATTGAGAGTGTTTTTTAAAACATCTATATCTTTACTAACATTTTTCCTAGTTGTTTTTATAAATTTCTGAAAGACAAGTTTAATGTTACACATTCAGCTTATCATGTAGTCTATTTCTTTATGTCTATCAATTCTTGTTTCATAAATTTAGAAGCTGTTATTTGATCATATATAAATTTTACATATGTTTTTAATATATGTCCAAAAGTGAACATATATTTTTTAACATATATATTTTTGATTGTTTGATTTTTCTGAATAATTCATCTTTCATAATTATGAAATACTACCCTTCATCTCTTGCATTTATATTTGTCTTAAAATTTACTTTTTTCCCATATAAATTTAGCACACACAGTCCACTTATTCTTCTTATGCTTTGAGTTGGTATTTTTCTGTTCAATTACTTTCAACATAACTATAACACTTTATATAAAAATATCATTTTTAGAATTAGTTTTCTCCATTCTGTCAATATCTTTCATTTAATTGGCATATTTAGTGCAATAATTAACATCTAGTGCAATTATTTTTAAAATTGAATTCTAGAATTTTATTTTAATTTATTGTTTATCTTCCTCTTTTTTATTTCTGTCTCTCTTTTCTCTTTTTTTTTTTTTTTTGCAGTACGCAGACCTCTCACTGTTGTGGCCTCTCCCATTGCAGAACACAGGCTCTGGATGCACAGGCTCAGCGGCCATGGCTCACAGGACCAGTTGCTCCACAACATGTGGGATCTTCCCAGATCAGGGCATGAGCCCGTATGCCCTGCATCAGCAGGCGCACTCTCAACCACTGCGCCACCAGGGAAGCCCTGTCTCTCTTTTCTTGTTTCTTTTGGATTACTGGAATATTTCTAGACTTTTAGTTTATTTAATGACATTTTCAATAAGACTATTTGCACACATTCTCATTGCTTGCTCTAGCGATTAAAATACACCTCCATAAGTTTTCATAGTCTTCTAAAAATAATATATTTACACCTGACATAAAACATAGAAAACTTGTGACTGCATATAAAAATTTGTTCACTGCAAGTCCTTCATACTGTAGTTGTCATAGATACTACATTATGACTACATATGTTTTAAAACCCCAAAGACAATGATATATTATAATTTTCTTTTAAAATATTTATACATTGTTAAGAATATTAAAAAGGAAAATATCCTTTGATTCATCATTTTTTTCTTTTCTTTGATTCCTCTTCCAGATTTAATATCTTCTAATACCATTTCATAACATTATCCTTCATTTCAAAGAAATTCTTTCCACATTTCTTGAAGTTCAGGTTTTCTGTTCTGGCAAAAGATTCTCTTTGTTTCTTTTTTCTGAAAACATCTTTATATCAATTTCATTTTTAAAATATATTCTTAGTGGATGTAGAAATTAATTTTGGTGACACTTTAAAAATACTGTGTTCCATTGTCTTCAGACCTCCATTGTTTCTGAAAAGAAGTCCATGATCATTTAAATCATTATTCCTCTGTGCTTAGCATGCTTCTTTCTCCTGGTGGTTCTTATAAGATTAATGTAGATTTTCTCTTTATTTTTTGTTCTCAGTGGCTTGATGAGAAGTCTTGGTAATTTTCTTTGTTCTTATCCTATGTGGGTTTTGCTGGGCTTCTTGAATCTGTAAATTTGTATCTACCACTATGTTTGCAAAAATTTCAGCCATTATTTCTTTAAATAATGTGTCTCTTTTTAAGACTCCAATTGCAAATATCTTAGAGTTTTTGATATTTTTCCACATGACCCTAAAGGTCTGTTCCTTTATTTTTCAATCTTTTATCTATTCTTGAATTTCCACAGAAAAATACTCTATTAGTCTAGGTTTATGTAAGTAAATATTAAAGAATCAAATGTCATTTTTGATAGGATAGTATTATGTTTTAAACATTAAGATTTAGCAATAAAAATGGTGAAGTTTCTTATAGTGTGTTAGTATATTCAGATAGCTTCATCCTGTCTACTGATTTATCTATTTACATGTCAATAATCTACAACAGAGGTTGATAAACTGTGGCCCATGCTCTGGCCGTCTGTTTTTCTAAATAAATGTTTACTGGCTTACAGATACTTCCTTTTCTTTACATATTTTCTAAGACTTCTTTTGTACTACAATGCCAGAATTAAGTAATTGCAACAGAGATCATAAGAACCAGATGTCTAAAATATTACTATCTTGACTTTTAAAGAATAAGTTTGAGAACTCCTGATATTGAATATAGATAATTTAAAAATACAGCAAAATATCTCTATATTAATGAGTTTAAGAGATTAGGTGTTATAATTAGCAGCAAGTTATAAACGATTTTTGTGAGAATAATTTGTGTATAATTCATTAATAACATATCTAATGAATACATATGTCCCCACTGAGAAGCAAAGAATGATTTATTCATCATCTGGTTTTGAATACAAAAAATATTAGCAACAGTTTTTTCATATATGAAAAGAAAATCATCACTGATCCTAATGACATAGTAATTAATTGAAAATCAATCTAGTGAAATCTGTATGTTCTAATTGTTGCTTAGAGAAGAAAAATATATTTTATAATAACTTGACAAGAAGTCAGGTAATATACTAATACTTGTCACTAGTCTATTATCTGGACTAGTGCACAATAAAAGTTAAATTTTGGTTATATAGTAAATATATATAAAAGATTTATAAAAATACTTCTCCTAAATCAAAAGCTAATGGACATTAATGATCCTATCACTAAAAAAATTATACAAGGAATTGTTTCAAAATAAATCAAAGTGAAAATACATAAGGTATTCTTATAAATAAGAATTCAGGATGCATCACTAGATTTCTAGGTACTGAATTTAATCATCACATAAAGATTATCAAGTATTTTAAAGGTATTAAGAGAGAGAGCCCAAGGCACATGTTATATGCAAATCAATTACAAATTAAATCAATGTATCATTTTATATTGAGCAAAGGATAAAAAGTTCCTGAGACTGTCCTAAACTAGGACAGAAATGGACTTCCCTGGTGGCGCAGTGGTTGAGAGTCCGCCTGCCGGTGCAGGGGACACGGGTTCGTGCCCCGGTCCGGGAAGATCCCACATGCCGCGGAGCGGCTGGGCCCATGAGCCATGGCCGCTGAGCCTGTGCGTCCGGAGCCTGTGCTCCACAATGGGAGAGGCCACAGCAGTGAGAGGCCCGCGTACTGCAAAAAAAAAAAAAAAAAAAGTAGGACAGAAATAACTATTGAAGAAACAAATGTTTGGCTAATTATCTTAGGAAAAGATCTGGGAAAATAGATGAATTCAGATCTGTGCCTGACAGGTACAAGGACAGAAACTTTATCACATCAACAGGAAGGGAAATCCTAAAACAAAGAATCCTGGACTGAAAACTCAGTCCTTTCGTTAAGAGAGTGAATGAAAACTGGTGAATGGAAACTATGGAAATTGGCCACAAGTCAACCAAAAATCATTTAAGATCATAGCAATGACTGACTGTACGTACATTTCTTTAACTAGTACTTGCTATATTAAAGTCATTCTTAAAGGATCTTACCTGTATATCAAATAAAGAAGACAATAAGAACTAATGTTTATGTAGTGCTCAATCTGCTTCAGGCACTATTTTAAGTGCTTTAAAACATTAATTTATGTACTCTTCAAAAGACAGTTTCTCTATATCCACAGACTCACATTAACTGTCCTAGAAACCTGTTCTTAACTCCTTTTCTACCACAAAACCAAATTTTAAAGAGAAAATATTGAGTTCTGCAAAGTTTGGAGGTCCCTAAGACCATTCCCACTTCTCACACAAACTACAAGTCCAGGGATCCCTAGGACCACCTTTCAGTTCAATAATTCACTCAAGACTCACAGAACTCATTGAAAGCTGTAATATCACAGTCACTATTTAATAGAGTAAAAAGATACAGATTAAAATCATCCACAGGAACAGAGGCATGGGATAGAGTCTAGAAGACTTCCAAATTTGAAGATTCCACTGGAACTGTGAACAACACTGATAGTTCTCAGCAATAATGTATAGCAATATACATAGAGTATGGGTAACCAGGGAAGTCACCAAAGACCTGGTATCCAGAATTTTAGTGGGGTTTGGCCATGTGGATATGGCTGGCTGCCCATGTGGCTGACCTCAGCCTCTAACCTATGCAGAGATCTAGCTGATACCTTCTGGTTCAAAGCTCCCATGATAAAGTATTGTCAGTATAGACTATCAGGCATGTCCCAAGGCCCCCTGGAAAACAAAGTCATTTTTTCAGGTAGGATATTCCAAGGGATTAGAGATGAGCTCCCAGAAAATGAGGGCAAAGACCAGAACTCTTTTTGAGTAAGGTTAATTCTTTAAGTACACTAGTCTGTAGCTGTACTTTACCTTGATTGAGCTCTTTATGTTCATATAAATATGGAAGGTACAGAGAAAATACCTTTTTCAGATATTTATTAAAGGAAATTGTACTGTAACTAAGTGATAAACACAAAAATATATCTAGTTGTACAGTCCATCTTATCCAAATATGCTACTTCTCTAAATGGCACACTAAAATCCCTTTCAAATTATTGTTATATGGCCTCAAAAGTATCCTGCATATTTTCCTTCACCTGACAAATGGAAAATATCTTTGGTAAGGAAATACATACTGAAAATGATTATTATAATTTGTTCCCCTCTTGTCATGGATGCAAGAAATTTCTAAGAGAGATATAACCTAAAATACAGTAACAACTAAGTATGCTGCAATTTCATGTCTTGGGAAATTATCCTTTTCCCTAATTATGAATCAAACTCTCATTACCAAGACATTCAGAAAAGTTGTAAAGGACAAGTATAAACCCTTACTTTGTAGTCAACACAAGGTACAAGAATGACAAAGTAGGGAACTTACAGTGCGGTGTAGCTAAACTGTTTGGCACAATTTGAAATACTTTACATAAATATTTGTTCCCTGGCTTTATAAGTTGAAATTAAAAAGTAAATATACCTTTAAATAAGCTTACTACACTGAACTAAACATGGTAAACTCCATGTATCAGTAAAGAAATATGCCTATTTGTGTTATAGTATGAACATGCGTAAATCAGATACTTTGTTTTGAACACTATTCAGAATGTGGTAATGTGGAATTACCTTTCAAAATTTTCAGTACAGCTATTAGAATATAGTAGCTGCTGGCATTCTGACTTCTAGCTATAATGACTACTTGCACTGAAAATAAAATGCATCATTTTTGGACATTCATTTTCAATTTCATCTTCCAAGTAGAATGTTATCATGTACAAGATCAATAGAGTGATCTGACCAAACACACAAATCAGATTACACTCTCCCTCTTCCACCATTAAAATTTAAACCTATAAGAGAACATAATACATCATTCAAAGGTTTCCAAATTTTTGCAACATTTTCTATAGCACACAAGAGAATTTCTTTTGGCAAGCTAATGAAATCCAACTAATTGGATATTTTATTTAATACAAGTTTCATTGAGGTCATGTTTATAATGTCATTAATCAACTTTCCCTTTTTTTATTAACTGATTCATGGCAAATAATGCACACTTTATTTTATATTTTCTATTTTGCACATTGAACATCCATTTAAAATACATTTATTTTTCAGAGGTGTCTCATAACATGTCTCCCAGCAGCGAATATTACCCAGAGGTCATTGTGTACCCAAATTCTTTGGCTAAACTCATAAACTATAATTTCTGTAAATTGTAATTTACAGAATTTATAATTTATTTTTTATAAATCATAATTTATATAATTTTATAAATTATATAATTTATAATTTCATAAAGTATAATTTATTAAGCCAAAATCTATTTTTAAAAGAGTATTGTGTTGAAGATTTATCTCGAAGGGAGGGAAACACTCTTTTTCAAGGATATTTTTAGCTCCTGATGAAAACTGGTCATAAAAAAGGTGTTGAATAAAATTAATTTAGATATATGTTACAGGACTTCACTAAAGAGATATCTATGAGCTGCCTCAGGCTACTGGAAAGTGTTAAACATTTCTCATAACTAATCTAATAACCACCCAATAATAGAATGAAATATTTCATCATAACCTATTAGTTCCCCTTCCTTTACCACAATTCATTCTACTCACAGTTATCAAGGGAAAACTATCAGATATGTGTAAGTCTCAATCCTTTCTTAAGCTAACAGTAAATACAAAATACAGGCCAAAGTAAAATGCAGACCACAGTTGATATTTCTACATGTGTTGCATGCATATCAGAAAAGTACATAATTTTAAAACTATGAGAAGAAATTTGATTTAAGTAGCAATAGGATAATCGTCATCTCAGAGATTTTTACTCTTATTTTTTAAGGGGGAAAGGGCACAGATGTATTTGTTTGTATAATCTGTACAGGAACAATCAGGCTGATTCAATAGCAGGGAAAATTCTTATTAGCAGCAAGTA
This sequence comes from Stenella coeruleoalba, assembly GCF_951394435.1. Taxonomy (NCBI): domain Eukaryota; kingdom Metazoa; phylum Chordata; class Mammalia; order Artiodactyla; family Delphinidae; genus Stenella; species Stenella coeruleoalba. The sequence goes on along the minus strand of NC_137150.1, from coordinate 107,999,126 downwards.
ATCAGTGAATAACGCAGCAGGAGAAAATGCTTTATTTTCTAATTTCTAACTCTAATCTCTATTTTCTAATATATTAATTTATTTGCATGACTGTTTTCCACAAATATGACTGCTTAATACAGTTAAATAGGTGGAGGTATTTTTGTTTTTAAAAATGCCATACACTACACATTCATTTTTAAAAATATTTAAAAATAGACTTATCTTTGAACTTCATAACCAATAAACCATCATTTTGTTATTTAAATCATGTGAGATTTCATAAAATTACATATACCTATAATACTTTGATCTAAATTCAGGGTTTTTTTTAATTCCGATTTAATTAAATAATGAATTATAGTATAGTATTCATAGTGAAACCCAACTGATCTCCATGCCTTCACATATGCAAAATCCCCTACATTATAGATCAAAACAGTGTGCCTTTATCTGAAGTCAACCCAAAATTGCTAGTGCTCATGTTTTTCCCATCAGTTTATCTAAATGAGTGATTACAAACAGCAACTAGCCTACTGCCCACTCCAGATTCTGTGTCATTATTCACTGGCCCATTCCTTCCCTCACTCCCAGAAACCACATATGGATTCTATTTTCTAAATGCCTCCTAATTTTTCTCCTACCAATTGCCACTAATTTGGTCATGCTATCATTAATTCTTCCCTGAATTTCTGCGAGTTATCATTGTTGCCTGATAAGCCACTGTTCTCTACCTTTTAGTCAAAGTATGTCATACCCCTCCTTGAAAATATTCAACAATATCATTCTTACCAAATTACCACATTTCTCTTATTTGCTCCACTGACATCTTACTTAATTCACCATGTAACTTATGAAAAACATTGTCTTTGCATATTTACTTTCTCTGTGTTTGTTTAGGTATTTAAGAACATCATCCCTTAAGATAGACTAGCTTCTTAAGGTAGATGACTTCAAAAGTATCCTGACTATTTTCCTACACTGAAAATTGAAAAATATATTTCATAATGAAAATATATTACATACTCCTGTGTATACATTTACTAGCTGTGTAATCTTGGTCAAGTTATTTAGCCACTCTGTAGCTCAGTTTTCTCATCTGTTAGATGCAGATAACAATAGAATTTATCACACAGAATTGATGTAAACATTGCATACAATAATATGTCAAAGCACACAGAATAGTGCCAGAAGCACATTAAGCACTATATCAATATTAGCTATTATTTCTTAAGTAGTATATGAAAACAAAAAAGTTTTCTACTCATCATTACCTAAGACAGTATTTCTTAGAGTTTATGCTAAATTGTTATATGTTAAAGAATATATCTACCATTAATAAGTTAAATAATTCATGAATAAACTCAAAATGATTGTTAAATGAAGCAATAGATATTACTTTCCATCCAAAAGCTAGAGGATATGATGGAATTCTATATGCATAATTGTTATCAAAAAAAGTTAAGCACAATGTCAGTAATGATTACATGCTATAAATACACTATAATAAAGTTTTTAATTTTCATCAATTCCATCACCTTGTTTAGAAAATAAACATAAGCAATTTATTTCTCTCATTTTTATAATTGGTTGCATTCTTATTCAAGATAAGCAAACTACAATGGTATCCTATAACTAAAGGATACAAAGATTTCTATCAATTTCCATTAAAATAATAATTAGTGTTGAATTCTTTCTCATTCTTTATTTTATAAGAAATAACCCAATATTACTTTGGGATCAGAAGGCACCCTGTACATAACTAAGCTACATATATTAATGATACAATTATAGTGGTTTTTATAAAAGTCCTTCTACAAGTAAGAACTCCACTATGAAAAAAATATGATGCAGATAGAGCCTAAAGTGTATTATACCTAGAGACCTTCAAATATTTTTGTGAGTTTATTTTACCAATCTCTTCTCAAAACATTATCTTAAAGCATCTTCTCTAAGAGAATGACAGCATTTATTATAATAAGGTGGATAAGGAATAAATATTTTGAGTGTGAGGCATTTTCTAGCATAGGCTGAGTCCCATTAGTGTGGTTCCAGGTAGTCAGAGAGCAGCAGGAGATATCAATACATATTAACATTTAAGAATTTCTCATTTAGACATTTATTTTCCTTTTTAAAAGTGTAATTAATGAATAAGCTATATCAGTTTCTTGCAGCCCCAATACTATGCTGGCCAATCTCTGTTTACCTAAAGGTGTCACCTTGGGGAAGCTCATTTTGGAATCCCTTTCCTATTGCCCAAGCAACCCATGGGGTTCCCATTCCCACTACTTCACTGGGGAAAATAAACTTACATTCTCTGTTAGGATTCATAATATACTTTCCATAGAAAACAGTTTTATAAGCCGTGGTTAATAATAATGAAAATGTTGCAATCAATAACATTCTTTTTAACATGATGGTAAATAGTACTTGTGAACTAACCTCGAGAACAAATCACCTTTTATGGTATGATTTCTAAGAGGAATGAAAAAGAAAATCTGCATTTAAAAGCATTAAACTTCTTAGGCTGCAGCTTTCGGAATATAGCAAAAATGTAAGTCAGGGAATATTTCTAAATTTACATTCAATAATTAGAAGTTTTTACCACAGTATAATATTAACCACAATGCAGTAAACTATTTTTTTTAGTTTTAACTGCACTGAATTTAGTAACTGAGAAAATTATTGAGCCTGAGTATTTACAACAGCTTTTAATTTCTGATTAGTCCCTCTCCAAAGAAGATATACAGATTGCCAACAAACACATGAAAGAATGTTCAACATCACTAATTATTAGAGAAATGCAAACCAAAACTACAATGAGGTATCACCTCACACCAGTCAGAATGGCCATCATCAAAAAATCTACAAAGAATAAAGGCTGGAGAGGGTGTGGAGAAAAGGGAACCCTCTTGCAGTGTTGGTAGGAATGTAAATTGATAGAGCCACTATGGAGAACAGTATGGAGGTTCCTTAGAAAACTAAAAATAGAAATACCGTATGACTCAGCAATCCCACTACTGGACATATACCCTAAGAAAACCATAATTCAAAAAGAGTCATGTACCACAATGTTCATTGCAGAACTATTTACAATACCCAGGACATGGAAGCAACCTAAGTGTCCATCAACAGATGAATGGATAAAGAAGATGTGGCACATATATACAGTCAAATATTACTCAGCCATAAAAAGAAACAAAATTGAGTTATTTGTATTGAGGTGGATGGACATAGAGTCTGTCATATCGAGTGAAGTAAGTTAGAAAGAGAAAAACAAATACTGTATGCTAACACATATATATGGAATCTAAAAAAAAAAAAAAGGTTCTGAAGAACCTAGGGGCAGGACAGGAATAAAGACAGAACCGTAGAGAATGGATTTGAGGACACGGGGAGGGGGAAGTGTAAGCTGAGACGAAGTGAGACAGTGGCATGGACTTATATACACTACCAAATGTAAAACCGATAGCTAGTGGGAAGCAGCCGCATAGCACAGCGAGATCAGCTCAGTGCTTTGTGACTACCTAGAGGGGTGGGATAGGGAGGGTGAGAGGAAGACGCAAGAGGGAGGAGATATAGGGATATATGTATAGCTGATTCACTTTGTTATAAAGCAGAAACTAACACACCATTGTAAAGCAATTATACTCCAATAAAGATGTTAACTTGTTTTTTAATAAAAAAAATAAAGACACAGGAAGAATGAAATATATCAAATAATATTGTATGGGTATTGGCTAAAATATTAAAGGGGAAAATCTGAAACACCAAAACAATTTAACCAGATTTTCTATGATGTCTAGATTTAATTTACTGAAAATAACACAACAAATAACATAAATCATTAAAATACAACTAGTGAGGAGGATGAGTCAATCCATAAACCATTAAAGAATGAAGGGATATTGCATTTTACTTATCAGCAAATATCTATAAATTAAAAGACAAAGAAATTTGGCAAAAAAAATACACATATTAAAAGATATTCACTAAAGTTCTTCCCATCACCCAAGAAGCATGCTACAACTGCTTTACTATGACATCTCAAATATTGAAGTTTTATTAACTGTGAAATAAATACATTGGTATTATTAGCCAGAGATTGCCAATAATACCAATATATTTGGTTATTGGTATTATTATACCAATATTATAATCCACATCACCATATTTCTCATCAATCAAGAAATTGTCATTTTTTTTTTCCACAGAGTATCTTGAAGTTCATATTGACTAAATGTCAGTGAGGAAGAGATTGAACTCTTTGGGATAGTGATCATGCATTTTCATTCTTGTCTCCATCACTTTCAGCCATTTGAACAGATTTTGGCACTTTTCTTCTGGAAATGTGTGCACACATGTACTAGTAATAGAGGATTAAAGTGCTAGAGGCTTCTTTACATTCCAGAGATATGAAATCCTCAATGTGTTTCAAGCAGTGTCTTAAACAAAGTAAACTCTTAAACAAAATAAACAAAATTAATTCATAGGAATAATTTAAAGAGTTTTCTTGGATCATTCTGATAGTTTTTATGTGGATAATTCAACCTTACATATTAAGAACATTAGTTAACGTCTCTGTAGACAAAAGATGACTGCTTGTATTATGTGTAGTACACTTTTTTCATTCCAAGATTTCCCAAATAAGCCAAAGAGTTTCCTTACCACTTAACCAATAAGATATATCTCTCAAACTTTTGTCCTAATTCAAGAATAGTGAAAAATATTTTTATATTTTATCATTAAGTTTCCTTGAATTCATTGATTTTTTTGAGTAAAATGCTAGCATTTTTGTGTATTGTATATACTACATCAATTCTTTGAAAATTCAAGTGTTCATTGATATATCTTCTTTCACTTTTTTATTTCACAGGAAACTTTATAGTATACAATAACTTTGAAGGTTTGTCTAACTGCCTAACTACTATAAATCCTACTATAAAATCTCCTACAAGCCTGTGAAGTCCACGCTATTTTATTAAAAATATAAATCTATACATGTATGTAGATATGTATGTATACTTATACTTGTAAATGAAGACTTAGTTTATTATATTGTTTAAGGAGGTAATCTATAATTTAATACATTTGTATGAATATGGAAAGTAGGAGAAGGTGTTTTTTTCATGATATTTAGTGCAAGAATACAATGTGTTGTGTTACTTTAGCACCTGCTGTGCTGCCACATGTCAATCCAAGCTCTCCTCATCACCCTTCACTTGCACAAACATCAAACAGAAGGGACATTGAGTAGGATGATTTCATTTGGAATAATTTCCTTATGAATTAACAGCATTGTAAGTCATGTATGAAACCTACTCAGATTTCTAGCTTTAGCTCATCTCCCATTTTCTGATGGAACATTCCCAGGTATTGATAATCCCTATTCAGGTTTCATTTCTCAGAAATACAATGTTTTCAAGAATCAGTAAGCCCTCCAAATGTGTCAATCCTTAATTGTCCTTCAGTGTCTTTTTTGATTGTTTAATTCTAAAATGTTGACTCTGGTCATATCTGTTCTTTTTATCTGGTATTTTGAAGAACTTATCTGAAGTATTTCTCGACTACTTCACATACACTTTTTTCCAGTTATATTGAGATATAATTGACATATATTTTGTAAGTTTAGGGTGTACGATGTGTTGATTTGATACACATGTATATGGCAAAATGATTACCGCCTTAGGTTTAGCTAACACCTTCATTCATCACAAAATTACCATTTCTTTTTCTGTGTTGAGAATATTTAAAATCTACTCTCTCAGTAGCTTTCAAGTATATAGACAATATTGTTAATTATAGTCACCATAGTGTGCATTAATTAGATTCCCAGAATTTATTGGTCTTCTAATTGGCAGTTTGTAACTTTTGACTAATATCTGTTCATTTCCTTCACCCCACAGCCCCTGGTAACCATCATTCTACTCTCTGCTTCTACAAATTCAGCTGTTTAAAGATGCTGCACATAAATGATATCAGAGTGTTTTTCTTTCCCTGACTTATTTTGTTTAACACAATGCCCTCAAATTTCATCCATGTTCTTTTAAATGTCAGGATTTCCTTTTTTTGTGGCTGAATAATATTCTATTTTATATAAATCTATGTAAATATAAAGTTATCTATATTTCACATCTTCATTATCCACTCACCTGTTGATAGTCACTAAGGTTATTCCATACCTTGGTTAAGTGAATAATGGAGCAATAAACATGGAAATGCAGATATCTCTTTGAGATCCTGTTTTCATTTCCTTTGGATATATACCCAAAAGTGGAATTACTGAATCATATGGTAGTTCTATTTTTAATGTTTTGAGAAACCTCCATACTGTTTTCCATAGTGGCTATACCAATTTACATTCCCACCAACATGCACTAAAATTTGTATGGAACCACCTGAGAAAAAAGAATATAGCTGGAAGTATCACACTTACTGATTTCTAACTATACTACAAATTTATAGTAATTCAAAAGAGTACAAGACTGGCATACAAATAGACACATTGATCAATGGAACAGAATAGAAAGCCCTGAAATAACCCACCCCCCATATACAGTTAACTTATATTTGACAAGAGCCCAAAATACTCAATGGGGAAAGGATAGTCTTATCAACATATGGTATTAGGAAAACTGGAACACAACATGCAGAAAAATGATATTGGACCCCTATCTTACACCAGTCACAAAAATTAACTTAAAGTAGATTAAAGACTTAAAAATAAAATTAGAAACTGTAAAACTCCTGAAAAAAACATAGGGAAAAATCTTCACGTTGGTCTTGGCAACAATTTTTTTGAATATGACACCAAAATCACAAGCAACAGAAGCAAAACTCACTAGGTGGTACACATCAAATTCAAATACTTCTACTGAGCAAAAGAAACAATCAACAAAATGAAAACAAGGACTCCCCTGGTGGCACAGTGGTTAAGAATCCGCCTGCCAATTCAGGGGACACAGTTTCGATCCCTGGTCTGAGAAGATCCCACATGCCATGGAGCAACTAAGACCGTGTGCCACAGCTACTGAGCCTGTGCTCTAGAGACCATGAGCCACAACTACAGAGCCCACGTGCCACAGCTACTGAAACCCACACGCCTAGAGACCCTGCTCCACAACAAGAGAAGCCACCGCAATGAGACGCCCACGCACCGCAACGAAGAATAGCCCCCACTCGCCACAACTAGAAAAAGCCTGAGCGCAGCAGCAAAGACCCAACACAGTCAAAAAATAAAAAAATAAGTTTAAAAAAATGTAAACAATAGAATAGTAGAAATATTTGCAAAGTGTATAGTTTGATAAGGGGCTAATATTCAAAATATATAAAGAACTCATACAAATCAATAAAAGAACCCAAACAATCTGATAAGTAAAAAATAAGCAGAGGAACTGAATAAACATTTTTCCAAAGAAGGCACACAAATGGCTAAGAAGCACATGAAAACATGCTCAACATCACTAATCATTGGGGAAATGCAAATCAAAACCACAGTGAGATACTATCTCATGCCTGTTAAAATGGCTGTCATCAAAAAAACAAGAGATAACAAGTGTTGGCAAAAATGTGGTGAAAAGAGACCTTTCAAATATACTTTGAGACAATGTCCAAGTGACATACTCCCAGTTAAGGTAACCCTGATTGTAGGAAATCATGTCCAGGTAAGCAGATTTGAAGGAACTGGTCATACTTAGTTTGAAAAGAAGACCTAGAGGGCAATTTGATCATTACATGGTGTTCAACATGAATAAGAGACTAGATTTATTTTCTGTTGCTTTAGAGGGTAATAGATGAGACATTAATATCAACATACAATTACATTTTAGAGGAAGGAGAGGATAGCCTATTATCTAAGATCTAATTAGATCTATGGATAGCCTAGGAACTGAGCAGAGAGTGAACCAAATGAGAAAATGTATCAGGAAGGTATAAGGTCTAAAGACATAAGAAAATATGTTTATTAGTCAATTAATTTGAGTCAATTCATCAATATTTCAGGAAATAAGTATGAAAAATGCAAGAATACATGACTTTTCTCTTTTGCTCTTTATCACTGTTACTCTCAGCCATGCTTAATCACTTCTCCTCATTCTTTCAGAATAAATGAGATTTAAGAGCTCAGTGGAGAACAACAGAAGACCAAGTGAGTCCTACTAGCAACAAGGCACATGGCCAATCAGTGGTTCATCTTCCTCACCTTGGCTCAGAAGCACAGTTGAGAGATGAAGCCATATTTTCTGGATTCAGAGACTTACCTCTCACCTCCACAGGGAATGCAGTTGTCAGTGGTCCTGAAAATGTCTATTCTAAGGTAAAACTCTAAAAGTAGTTGGCTGAACAATCAATCCTGGCCGAAGAGGAAAAAAAAATGCTTTAATTAACTTTATCTTTCAAAAACACACAAACACTAGTGTTTTTAAGTTACAAGCATCTGAAATTCACTTCAGTTGTAAAAAGTGTGATATTTTTATAAATAAATGAATTAAGAGTTTTAGGGAAGTAAGTTATAAAGAAACAGAAATGCACAAGAAACAATTTGGAAGGGGGGAGAAAAAAATTAACAAGATCAGTGTAGTCTCATTATAGTCAAGATTTCACAGGTGAAATATTCTGAAAAGTAGAAAAATAGTAAATTATTCATGGAAATGTATAAAACCATTAATAAAATGTATCTTAGTATATAAATATACAAATAAAACATATCAAGGTAATTTAGGCAGCCTCTCTTTAGCATTGAACAAAGCAACAAATCTATTACATATCTAACCTTTCTCTTTCTTCCTCTCTCTCTCTCCCTCTCTCAAATAATGCAATTCATTGCTTTAACTGTTTATAATATTTTTTTTTTTTTTTTGGCGGTACGCGGGCCTTTCACTGTTGTGGCCTCCCCGGTTGCGGAGCACAGGCTCCGGACGCACAGGATCAGCGGCCATGGCTCACGGGCCAGGCTGCTCTGTGGCATGTGGGATCCTCCCGGATCGGGGCACGAACCTGTGTCCCCTGCATCGGCAGGCGGACCCTCAACCACTGTGCCACCAGGGAAGCCCCTGTTTATAATTTTAAAAAATAATACTTCTGTATTAAATATTTGTCCTTCCCCTTTTTAAAATAAATAATTTCTTGTGTTTAAATAAATCAGCATGCTTGTGTACTCCTGTTATATTCTAACTGAACATTACTTGTTGTTAATAAGACGTACAGATTGCAAACAAACATATAAAAATTGTTCAGTACAATTAGTTATTGTTACTCACTAGTATGGCTAAAATTTTCTAAAACCTATGATACCAACTGTTGAAGAGAATGTGTAAGAACAAAAATTGTAGTAATCTGAAAGTTTAACAAAAATAAACAACTTGTTAAAGAGACTTAGGAAAAAAGAAAAAGAGAAAATAGAAAATGTATGAGGGGTTAGATATTACTTTAGACCCTACAGACATTAAAAAGATACAGTGAGAAATATTATGAACACCTTTTTGCAAATAAACTCAATAATTTGAATAAAACAGACTTCCTACAAAACACAGTTTACTAAAATTTAAGAAATGGAAAATCTATATAGCTATATACATTAAAAAACGAATTCATAACCAAAATTTTCCCATAAAGAAAAAAACTGATCCAGATGGTTATAAACTATATCAAATTTTTAAGGGAGAAATATTTCAAATTTTATAAAAGCTCTTTCAGGATATAGAAGGGGAAAGATCAGAATTTTATTACAAATACAATTGTGTCCTTTTCATCCACAAAGAATAAGAATAAGCATGTGAGATGATAACATGATGTTTCTGCTTAAAGGAAATGTCTTATCATAGCTTTAGAAGCAGGTAATTTTCTGATATTTGTTGTAATAAGACACATTTAGAAGTATCAACTGTAGTCTGCATTATACATTGTCCTATATTTTGTATTTACTGTTATTTTTGAGAGATATACCTATCTGATAGCTACCTTTTATAACTTTGAGCAGAATAAATGTGTGAAAGGAAGGGGAACTAATAGGTTGTGAAGAAATTTTTCATTCTATTGTTGGTGGTTATTAGATTAGTTATCATGAGAAATGTTCAACACTTTCCAGAAACCTGAGGCAGCCCATAGATATCTCTTTACCGAAGTCCTATAGCAGACAACTAAATTAATTTCATTCAAAATATATTCATTTGATAACTTTTGTATGAAGTTATCAAACTTACTGAGAACCAAAGATATCAATGAAAAATAATGATTCCTTCTCTCTGCCCCCAGTATCACAGATACTATTTAAGAGAAGCTTGAGAAATGAATTTTTAAAAAATACAATATATTTCTATAAATACTACAGCATCCACAAGGAAAAGGTAAATCACCTCATTCAGAGAGCATCAAGTCAAGATTCAGGTCAAGAGCTAGAATCCCGAAGAAAACACAATTTATTGTGAGTTTGGCTTTAATAGTTGTTGCATAAACATTTTTGAACAGTGGAAAAAATTTGAGTATGTCGTGTTTTTGCATAATTTCATTTAGAAAGTACAGTTAATTTCTGCATAATATTAATGACCCTTTGCTAGCAATGTTTTTAATGGCAGAATATTAACAAGAATGAGGAATACCTCAGTTATTTGTTTTCAGCTCAATATTCTGATTGTTTTCAATTTTCCACTAAGAAATAATACTATAATTTATATGTCTATCCATAAACTCTTCCGAATTTCCCACTTCTTTGTGTTAATGTTCCAGAATAGGATTAAGAACGTTGCCAAGATTTAAAATTAACAAGATAAAGGGCATAACACATGGGGGGAGGCAATGCATATTGCTAAAATACTTTCCTAGTAACTGTTACCAGTTTATAGTCTCTTCATCAAATTAATTGCATTCCTACCGACATTAAAAAATTTTATTAAGAAATAATATTTTATAGTTTATATAATATGGAAAATATATATATAATATTAAAAATAGGGACAACATTTTATCACAATAATGTGCTAACCCAACAATAAGATAAAAAAGGTAGATTTAGGATAGGGATGGAGAATTAGTAACTGCTAGTTGTGTAGGGCTAAGAAAATTAATGCACACAACATATCAACTTTTAAATAGATTACAGTTTATTGAATATATATTTATAAATCACTAAAATACAAGCTAGAAAGCAATATTTCTCATATGGTAAAAGATACATGATCAGTGGCAAGGAGAGACTACTTCAAACTTGGACCATGAAAAGTTTTGTGGAAAAGATGAAATTTAACAAGACTTTGAAAACTTCATACGACTTTTCACTTTAAAACATTAAAGACTGAGAATCCATGATAAAAACATAGTAAATTTAAAAATAGTAATAGGATGCAGCAAATGTTTAGAGAGACATTGAATGTAGAAGTTAATAGCACAGATTCTGAAGAGACACTCTCTTTAAACCCAACTCAATTAACTTCTATCTCTGTGACTTTGAGCAAGTTACTTAACTAATCTTTGCCTCAGTTTCCTCTTGCATGAAATGGAGGGTATAAATAGTATCTGCCTACGTGTATTTGAATAAGGATTAAATTAAATGAGGATTAAATTGTTTGAATGAGGATTAAATTTAAATAAGGATTAAAATTTAAATATGTGTAAGGAGCTCACAATAATGCCTGACAAATGTTATCTGTTATACATGGTTGGACATTATTATTACTAACATCATCATCATCATCATCACAATTATTACAAATAGATAATTTGTGAAAGGAAAATCAGAAGATATACTTTAACTTAATAGAGGGACTGAAATAACAAATTAATTAATTTAAATTATCTTTTAGAGGTAATTGGGTAGGCATTAAAATGTTTTCAACAGAAATGTGACAACAAAAATTGGGTTTTTACAAGATGAATTTGGCAACAGTAAACAAAATAATTTAACAATAAATCAGAGTTAATTAGGGAAAAGATAAGGGTAGAAGTAATGGGATAAAATGATGAATAAAAGAATGACATGTTGTTCTCATTCATATTTTTCCTAGCATATGCTTTGAGTACAAACTACACAGCAGATATGGGGCACGCAAAGGAGATAACCATCTCAGACTCAGTTCTTTTAGAAATAATAGGCATCTAAAAGTCCATAGAGACTTCAGGTCATAGAAGAAAAAGACGGAACCAACATACCTGCTGTTTAAAATGTCAAAGCTCAAACACTAATACTTTATCAACACTGTTGTTTCCAAGATGTAATACCTGGAAACTTCCTTCTCCAATTCTATGCCTATCTGTACAGCAGCACTTAACAATCACTTTGATGCTCTTGAGACATCCTCCCTTTTTTCTCCCTTTTAACAGATTTTTTTTCATGGCATTTATACCCTTTTTTTGTTATAGAATGTCTTTTAAAAATCCTGCAACCTTCCTGAGATGTGGGCACTGGAAGTAAAAGTCTTAACTATTTTCCAAGAAAATTTTAAAAACCTTAGATTTTTATGGCAAAGTTGAGCATACCAAGACCATAATCAAATATGAATTTTTCTTATGTTAGTTTTTGGATCTGGAAAATAAGTATAAATTGGCAATATTCATATAGTCACCAATATCCATTAAAAAGTGAGTAGGCTTTGGTCTGTTTTTGTGGCCCTTGTCTTTATTATTTCACAACAAACATGCAGCATATAACAGCTAAAAGTTCTCTTATAAAAAAGAAAACTAGGACATATAACTTTTTTTTCTGGTAGACTGTAAAATTTTAAAAATCAAAAGAGCCTGTAAATTAAGTCAAATATAAAATTAATCTAACTAAAAAAATGTTTAGTTGGTCAAATTATAGCCAATAAACAAAACAAGCAGATGACTTATATTTAAATTTTAATTACTCCAACTGTTAAGTTGGCTATCTTGATATAAATAAAAATTCATTGATGTGATTTTATTAGAATCTCCTTGTGAAAATGTAGTAAATTTAACCATATATATCATCATGATTTTATAATAATATATAATATTTGCAAAGATTATAACTTATTAAAGAAAAATGGTATTATTATTTACATAACAAGCTATTACAAGAAAAACAAAGAAATTACAAAGAAATATTTGTAATATAACTTGAGGATACCATTAAATGTAAAAGCTTAAATCAGTTGGAGGACTTTTGCTTCTAAAAAGATGGCATAGACACACTTCCCTCTATTTTTTACACCAAGTACCACTAAAAATCCTTAATATTACCTACAAAACAAACAGAAGAAGATTCTGAAAGTGGAGAAAAGCAGCCAGATCAACTAAAGATTCTGAGACCAGAAAAACAACACAATAAGGAGTTCCTTGGATGTTACTTTTGCCTCATATACCCCAGACATGGAGCTAAAGAAACCAGCAATTTAGAAATACTAATGGACCTAGAAAAAAGTTCCCAATGAAAGCCTGTTCTCTATAACCAAAGGATGAAGAAAAGGGCATGTTAGCAAGAAAGAAAACTTTTAGGCAATAAACAATATACACTTGCTGAACACCATAAAACCAGATACCCATACCACCCATTCCAGCAAAGGCCAAATGGGGAGCTTAGATTTCTACCCTTACAGGGATATAATGAGGGACCTGAACACCCCCACCAGGATGGTGTCAGAGAAGGCTCAGTGAGAGTCTGGTCTTTCATCATTACCCAGAGGTAACAATGACAACCCCTATATGGTATCAGTGGAGAATACATGAGAAGACAGAAATTCCATTCCTGCCAAGCAACAATGAGGAGATCTACTATTTGGGGTATTAGCAGAGGCCAAGCAGTGAACCTGGACTTCTATGTCCACCTGAAAATATCAAGGTGATGTTACCCTCCCTCGTGCTGAATTAGTGTCAAATAGCTAACTAAAACAAAACAAAAAAAAAATAGATAAGGTACAGTCTTATAATATCCAAAATGGCCTGATTTCAATAAAAAATAATGTGTTATATGAAGAAACAGGAAGATTTCAAACTGAATGCAAAAAAACAATCAATAGATGCCAACATTGTAGTGACTGAAATGCTAGAATTACTTGGCCTCTATTTTAAAGCAACCATGATTAAAAATGCTTCAGTGAATCGTTATGAACATGTTTGAAACAAATGTAAAAATAGAAAGCTTCATTAGAAAAAGGAAGATATAAAGGAGAACCAAATGCATATTTTAGAACTGGAAAATATAACAACAAAGATAAAAGCTCAATGATGGCCTTAACAAGAGAAGGAAGAAGGAAAGAGGAGAGAATCGATAAACTGAAAGATAGAGAAATAGAAATTAACCAATGTAAACAACAGAGAGAAAATTAAAATTTAAATAATGAACAGACTCAGGAACATGTGGGGTTATAACAACAACAACAACAAAATAAAAATAAAAACAGAACATGTAGAAAGTTAGAGTTCCAGAAAGTGAAAAAGATGGTGGGTTCAAAAGTATTTGAAGAAAAAGTAAATGAGAACTGAGAATTTCCTATTTTGACAAGAGTCATAAAGCTACAGATTCAAGAACCTAAGGAGGTTGACTACATTGGGCTACTTCCATTATGGAAGGGGCAGAACTTTGTTTTTAATGGAATAAACACTTAATCTGAATAGAGATTTGCATTTCCTGCAAGCAATATTTCTGCAAAAGCTACCATCTGTGTACTTACAGAATGCCTTATCACTGTCATGATGTTCCACTCAGCATTGCTTCTGATCAAGGAATTCTGTTCATATACAGACTACTATATTTTAAAAAGATAACCAAGAAGGACCTACTATATAGCACAGGGAACTCTGCTCAATATTCTGTAATAACCTAAAAAGGAAAAGAATTTGAAAAAGAATAGATATATGTATATGTATAATTGAAACACTTTGCTGTACACCTGAAACTAACACAGCACTGTTAAACAACTATACTCTGATATAAAATAAAAATTGTAGAAAAAAAAGAAGAAATTCTGTTTGTAACAAACGAAGTGCATTAATGGGACCATGTTCATGGAATTAACTGGCTTTACCATGTTCCACAGTCTCCTGAAGCAGCTGGCTTGACAGAACTATGGAATGGCCTTTTGAAGATGCAATTACAGTGCCAGTTAAGTGGCAAACCTTGTAAGTCTGGGGCAAGGTTCTCCAGGAGATGGTAAATGCGTTGAATAAGCTTCCAATACATGGTACTGTTTCTGTAATATCTAGGATTCATGGGTCCAGGAATTAAGGGGTAGAATGGGAATAGCACCACTCCTATTCCCCTAATAACCCCCTAGAAAATATTTAGCCTCCTGTTTTCATGACTTTATGCTCTACTGGTCTAGAGGTCTTAGTTCCAAAGGGAGGGACACTTCCAGTTGGAAACACAAGAATTCCATTGAACTGTATGTTAAGAATCCTACCTGATCACTTTAGGCTCCTCATAACTCTGAAACAACAGGCAAAGATATGAGTTACTATGCTGGCTGGGCTACTTGATCCTGATTACCACTGGAAAATAGACTGCTACTCTGCAATGAAGGTAAGAAAAAGTATCCATGGATACAGGAGATACCTTGTGCTGTCTCTTAGTATCACTAAGCCCTGTGAATAAAGGCAATGGATAAATAAAACAAACCAATACAGGCAGAATTACTAACGGCCCAGACCCTTCAGGAATGAAGGTTTGTGTCATATTACACTAATTTGCATCATAGTTAAATATTGTTAATTTTATTTAAATATTGTTAAATATTTTTAATTTTATTTCATTGAATTTAAGTTACCAGACATCAGGATAAAGAGTGAAAAAACTAACTCGTTGCATTTTCTTCTGGGGAAAGTCTTAATGTGCTTTAGTTATATGCGGGATAGTTGTATCATCTTAGGTGGAAGCATGACCTTATTGTCTTTATTTGGAGACTATTACAAGGAGCTGTATATGGATGTCAAATTGACAAGTGATAAATTTGTTATGGTTAATTTTTTGTGTCAGTGTGGTTAAGGCACAGTATCCAGATCAAATAATAGTCTAAATACCTCTCTGAAGGTATTTTTTAGGTGAGATTAACATTTAAATCATTAGACTTTGAGTAAAGCTGATTACTCTTCATAATGTGGATGGGACTAATCCAATCAGTCGAAGGCCATAAGAGAAAAAAGACTGAGTACCCCCCAGGGAGAGGGGATTCTGCCTTCCAGACTGCCTTTTGATTTGTGCTGCAATATCAGCTCTTCCCTGAGTCTTCAGGCTACTGGACATTCTATTGTTCTGTGTTTCTGGAAAACCCTGAATAATACATCATATAAATAGAATCATATGAAATTTGTCTTTTTGTAACTGTTTAATTCTCTTAGCATAATCTCTTCAAGGTTCATCCATGTTGTAGCCTGTGTCAGAATTTCCTTTCATTTTAAGACTGAGTGATATTCCATTGCATGTATGCAATACCTTTTATCTAGTCAATTTTCAATGAATGGAAGTGATTTGAGTTGCCTCCCCTTTTTTGGCTAATGTAAATAATGCTGCTATAGTGATGGGTGTACACATCTGCTTGAGTCTCTGATTTCAATTCTCTTGGATATACACCCAGGTATGGAACTGCTGGGTCATTGGTAACTTTCATTTTAACTGTTTGAGGAACTACCATATTGTTTTCCGTAGGAGCTGTACCATTTTATCTTTCTATCAACAATACATGAGAGTTCCAATTTCTCCACATCCTTGTTAACATGTTATTTTTCTTTCTTTCCTTTTCTTTTTTATTTTAATAGTAACCATCCTAATGGATGTTAAGTGGTATCTCCTTGTGGTTTTGATTTGCATTCTCCTAATGATCAGTGATGTTGAGCATTGTTTCATGTCATTATTGGTCATTTATATATCTTATTTGTAGAAATGTCTATTCAAATTCTTTGCCTAAATTTTTACTGGGTTTTTTTTTTTTTTAGTAATAGGAGTTCTTAATATTTTCTGGATTTCAATCCTTATCAAATAAGTTATTTACAAATATTTTTCCCCTTCTATGGGGAAAATACAGTTTGTGTTTTGATAACCTGACAGAGTGTCAGGGAATTTTACTGAATGAAAAAAGACAATCCTTAAAGGTTTCATTGTGTATAATTCTATTTATATAATATTGTTGACTTGAAAAATTATAGAAATGGAAAACTTCTTAGTGGTTACAGTGTTTAGAGTGGGTAGGGATAGGTGAGAAGTGAGTGTGGTTATAAAGGGGAACATGAAAGATCCTTTTGGTGATAGAAATATTTTGTATCTTGATTTATCACAATATCATTATCCTGGTTGTGATATTGCACTATAGTTTTGCAAGATAACACCATTGGAGGGAACTAGGTAAAAAGTGCAAGGGATCTCTCTGTATTATTTCTTGAAACTCCATGATGATCTATTATCTCAAAAAAAAACCAGTTTAATTTAAAGAACAACTGCATGTTTGAAGTAGAGAGTAAGATGTCACCTATTGAAAACTGTAAAAATAGAAATATTTTTCAACATGAAAATGAGGTCAGTTGAGCATTCTTAACTTACTTGTTTTATATAAGAAGATAAAAAATAGAATGCCATATGGTTAAAGAAAGTAAATATCTTTGTTGTGGAAATGACCTATAAGGGAGAACAAAATATCAGAATTTCAAATTACTTACAAATGTCATTCCTTCATTTGATGACTAAATCATAAATATGATACAAAAAAATCTTGAAAACTGGAAACTTTAAAAACCAGAATAGAAGCAAACTGAACAAATTTGAAGTCCAATCTGTTTTCTTTCCTAGATTTTAACAGTATAAACATAAAATTATATTTATGGCCATAAAGTAATCTGGCATTTAATTTAAAATTTATAGTTACACTCAGAAATCAACAAAATAATAAGTTTGAGACCACTACTTTAAAATTTATATATACTTCATGAAATGATACCAAATATCATATAATGGAGACAGTAGTTGTGTTTAAGTGATAGAAATGCAGATGGTACTATTTTAATTCTCTATTGTGGAAATTTTCTCTACTACCATCAAGTTAATATAATTTTTTAAAAATTCTAGGTGTTTTCCAATCTAATATTTTATGAAGTTAACATTAAAAGAAATAGTTTATTTCTGAAAATTGAAAAAAATCCAATTTTACTCAGAGAATACCACTTATAACATGTAGCACATATTCATAAACAGTGTATTAATTAACTCATTAATTTTTGTTATTTAAAATGTATTTTCTGAAATCTAAGTATGATCTTGGTGATACTCAAGGTCCTGAGGAATTGAGCAGTGAAAACTCAAGTTCCTGTTCTCTAAAAGAGCACCATCAGGATAGGAATTTACAACCTCCTTTTTCTGAATCTGTAATATACCCTAACTGCTTAAAAAGACTTCACCTACTCCAAAACATCAAACAAAACCAATTCAAGCTAAAAACTATTCCCAACAATTGAAACTATAAGGCTATTACATTTTTGTCTTTCGTCTACAGTTTTCTTCTGCAGTAATTTTTCCCTCCCTTCCCTTCCTTCCTTTCTTTCTTATCATTCCTTGTTGAATTGTGTCCCCAAAAAGCATATGTTAAATCCCAACCCCTCTACCTGTTAATGTGACCTTATTTGGGCATAAAGTCTTCACAGATGGATTTAGTTAAGATGAGATCATACTGGATTAGGGTAGTCCTTATGTCTAATATGACTATGTCCTCATAAAAATAGGCAAAGAGACACACTGGGAGAAACATCATGTGACAAGGAAGGCAGAGACTGAAGTGTTGTGTCTATAAACTAAGGAATGCCAGATTGTTGGCGATTACCAGAACCTGAGAAGAGACAAGGCGAAAGCCTCTCTTAAAGCCTTTAGAGAGAACATGGCCCCACCAAAACCTTAATTTCAGCTTTATAGTCTCCTGAACTGTGAGAAAACAAACTTATGTTGTTTTAAAGCCAGCCAGTATATGGTAATTTGTTACAGAAGCCTAGGAAAGCAATACACATATTTTTTGCATCTTTGGAGTTATTTATTATCTAAAGTCCACCACAGCATTGTCAGGTCCTTGCCACTTGCACATACATACACATTTTTAATATTATTATCTACAATAAAAATTCAGAGCCTAACCAGAGAAAGTTAAGTTCTGTTCAGGAGTGCAAAAAGGTAGGAAGTGAAAAATAGGGACCTTAATTTTCAGTCTGCTTCTTATTATGTTGTGGAAAACCAACTTGATATTGTCAAGGTAAATTGGAAAGTATGCAGTAATACACTGTGAAACAAACTTTCAGAAATCACTGTCAATACATATTATCTTTGAACTAGCCTACAAATATTTCGGCTTCTAATGTGGAAAAGATACTGTGCTAAATTTTCCTGGTCTAGAAATGGCCTCAGGCAAGGCTGAAACTTGGGCCTACTGAAGTCTGGAAAACCAGTGAAATTACCTTTGATTCACTCAGTTTTTAAGTAATTAATCCGGACTGAACAGGACCTGTGATATGTTACTTACACTTAGAAATGTGCAAGTATGTTGTCAGTATTCAAAACAGCAAGAAGAGGCAGAGGACTGTATAAAAATCCCTGGGAGGAGAATAAAAGCAAGCTTCTTAATGGACATAACAAGATTCTCTTTCTGCTCAGGTATTACTAGAAGCACTGGGTAAATCTGTGGAGACTTGAAGGTCAGAGAAAATGGGTCTTGTGAATGATGTGTCCTGCTTTATATAACAACATCACCCAATATATTTCATATTTTTCACCTAGCCTTATTGTTTTTCTAGGTCTGTAGGCATGTTTCCAACAGTCATGTTAAATTTTTGAAAAAAAAATGCAATGGAAACCAAAAAATATTAGGCATAATGTCTCCTTCAACTGAGCTTGTATTCTATCTGGTGACTCAGAAACACCAGGCTTGCAAATTGACATTCAAAATTAAAAGTTCTGACTGTGCTCACTTCTAACTGTCAAAGAAATTCTACAGGAGAAGATAAGAATTCATCTGCTCCTAGCTGGTTTTAAGAGGAATTGTAGAGACAGGAGTGATAGAAATTTGCATGAAGAAATTCATAGGGTGAAAAATATAAGTTATGTCAGAGAAAAGAATTAGATCACTATGTATGGAATGAAAGGCCCATACTTTCTCTATCTCATCATTGATATGCAGTCTTTTTGTTGACTAACAACTGATGGTTCCTATACACTTCACTAAGTATAAATATAAACAAAATACATGCAAATATTTAACTAGAAATACATATTTTATTAGTTTAGGATCAAGGTTTGTTTCTTTAAATTTTTGAAATATCTATTTAAGTAGATGTTTAGCTTAAATTCCTATTCAACAGTTTTTTTTTATATATACAATTAACATATATCTTTTTAGAACTACAGAATTCTGTATTGGTAAAAATATACTAGGAGCCATTAATTAACCTATTTTGCCAATATACTGCAATACTGAAATTGGTATTTTTCCTCAGAAACATTGAAAACTATCCCCTGTGTAAATACAATATGTAATATTTTTATATATCAATATAAATGTTAATATAACATTTAATATTATATATAAATATATTTAAGCTCTTTATGAATGTAAACCAATATATCATAGAAAGCAACTTGTTATCTTAAGCAACAAGGACATTTATTGTTAGGATATTGGAGAATCACAATACTGCAAAATCAATGCTACAGGAAAGACAGGTAGCACTCCTAGGAGTGACTGAATGTAAGCCAAAATGAAGGGCGGAAATGGCCAGCATGCCAAAGCTGTTGGTGTTATGAATTTGAGCCCTACTTTCCCTATTCACTGTTTCATATGCTAGAGCCCTTAAAGATTTTGAAGAGAGCATCCAATTGGCTGAACCCAAATCACATGACTATTAGCTGGTTCTACCTACGTAGGTGGGAAAAGGCAGCATAAAATGTTTTCCAAGAGTATACCAACAAGGAATTTCCTACAAAATACATCTTTAGTTAATTGGAAGAAGATTTAAATGCCTGACAGTCAAAAATATTTTTTTTAAATAAAGATGCTTATAAAACTGGCAAAAATGTATACAATTTAGTCAATTGGTAAATCATATTAAGCACCAATTAGATATTCAGCACTGTGCTAGTACTCTAGGGACCATACCAGCAATATAAAATTTTGGCTCTTCCCTAAGTAATCCTACTATCTTGTTGACTATAAAAGGGTGACATTAGTTCCCTATCTATCTATCTAATATCTATAATCTATCATCATAATCTCTATCCATTATCTACATAAAGGAAACAATGGGGATGCTCCAGCCTGACATATACACAATAGATCTAGATGTACTTGTGAGACTTGTTTTAAAAAATGCTTATTTTCTTAAATTATCAAGATACATAGAGAATGAAATATAAATATATCCTCATAGAATATAATCCCTGATATGGCTGAAATTCTTTGTACTTCAGCTTTCAAAACACTCTCCCCTTTTTACACTAAACTATACCCATACTATCCACAATTTCAGTGCTCAGATAGGTAAAGCTTGTTTTTGTTCTGACTAAAATGCACTTCCTCTTACCCCTTATATGTTTGCCTCCTTCTCAACATTTAGGATTCTCTGCTCACCCCTTTATCATTGCATTGCTATATGTAAAACTCCTTGTTTATTTTCTGATTAGCTCTTTTCACAACATAAAATTATTTTGTTTATTTCTGTGTTTACTTGTTTATTGCTTGACATGATAATGGCATGAGTCTTGTAGCTTTTTTTGGTCCTGATGAAGATGGTACATGGTATATAATACATGCTTATAAATTATTTGTGATTAGATGAATGCATGATGCTTCACCTTTTAGAAATCATGAGACTAGATCACTTGCCTGAAACTTAAAAAGTTTAAAACTTTTCTTCCATTCCAGAAATAAAGGAGAATTATGGTAGATTTTCTAGAGCTTTATAGAGGATGAAGGTGCTTCTCATTTCTTAAAGAGTATGATATCCGCCGGTATGCAAATTCATGTTTTGCACAAGTTTGAAGAGTATAAAATGCTAATACTGAAAATAAATTTGTGTATGGTTATTTTCCCCAAATCATTGAAGAAACATTTAAAAACTGGCTGAATTAATCCTCTGAAATATTACAGCTATAACAGTGTCAATAAAGAATGACATAGACAGCTGCTGGATGATTTCAAGGGCCAAGCATTTGATGTGCTTTGTGGTTCAAGATGTGATAATTCTTTGGTCACAGTACATGACAGCTTGAGGTTTTCATTTTCTGTGCAGGGAAAGTGGAGAGCATGGATGATCTCCACATCAAATTCTTAACTACTAATCCAAATGAAGGTGAAAAGGTCTCCAGTAATGTTCACAGCTTGGGGGAGAAAAATGGAACGATGAAAACAATGACTAAGGGATAAATGTTTTTGGACCATGTGGACTGTGGTTTAGAAGAAGACTTTTACAAGGTGAGCAAATATAGTGAAACTTTAGAGGTAATGAAAAAGGTCTTATTTTCAATTATTCAATGTTGAAAAAAATAATCTATGAACACTAGTTACAGAGAAGCAAAGACAATCTGGTAAATATTCTTTGTTTAGGTTGGATATTCAAAATGAGAATGTGGAAGAATTTGATGAGCAATCATACAATTTAATGGTGAAATCCAAGGTGTTGCCTATTTTTCTTTTTTCTTTTCTTTTTTTTTTTTACTTCATTTAACCTTGGGAAATTAGAGCCATAGCACTAAAGAATATGAGAAAAGATCAACTGCCTTTTGTTATTCTGAGGAATTAAATGTGCAATAACAAATTTCTCATATTTGAAAAATTGCTGCTGGGTATAAATACTGCCCCAGAGGGACTTCCCTGGTTGTCCAGTGGTTAAGACTCCGTGCTTCCACTTGAGGGGAACTAAGTCCTCTGGTTGGGGAACTAATATCCTGCATGCTTCGCAGTGTAGCCAATAAAAAAACAAAACAAAACAAAGCAAAACAAAAAACAACTGGCCCAGAACCTTAGAAAAGTGAAACTAAAAAGCACCAGAAAAGAAGAAAACTCTCCTGTCTCTTGCTTTATTGTGACAATTTAATACTTTCACCAACACAGTAGAGATTTTTACTGGAAAGATTTTAAAATATGAAGGGATCAGCTTTTGTTATCTTGTTCTGCAAAGGAATCACACTAAATAGAGTGGCTTAAAACAATAATTTGTTATCTTTCATCCTTCTGTGGGTTAACTGAACTCAACTATATGGTTCTCCCTTGGGTTATGTCAAGTGGTTGTGGCCAGAGACAGTAGTCATCTGATGGGTTCTCAGGAGTAGACACTAAAGAGAACTTACTAATTACTATAGTGGCAGTTGATGCTTATTATTGTCTGGAAACATTTGTGGTGCTGTCTACCAGAGCACTTATATGACCTCTCCATGGGATTTTGTCTATTGACAATATGGCAGCTGTTCTAAAAGGGATTGTCACAAAGTAAGTATTCTAAGGGACACTGCCACTCTCTTAAGAACTTGGAACAGATACATGCAGATGGTTACCTCCATATTCTGTTGCACTGAGCAAGCACTAAATTTGCTTGATTTCAAAGTGAAGTGGCAAAAAATCTCTCTCAATGGCAGAAATGTCAAAGAATTTGTGGTCATTTTCCATAATAATTAACACTGTGTAGTGACTTTTAGGAACAATCACATTTTAATAAGCAATTAGAAGCAAAAATCTTGCTGACTTGGGAGGATTTAGTTCTCTTTAGTCACAGAAACATAACATTGGTGTCAGTGACATGTCACATATCCATTTTCAAATCTTCCTCTGTGATAGAATAAATCAGCTACACTGATGTGTCCAACTCATTGCACCATTGCTGAAATTTCTTCTCATATATAACAAAGCAAAATCTATTTATATTGATTGCAAAATATTGTAAAAAGTAATGCCCAAAGCATCCTGACTTGACTTTCTAAAATTGGATTTTCCAGAATCAGCCATATGTTTTTTCCCTCTATGTATAACAAATAACTTCAGTGTGAGAAAACATCATTTTCTGTATATCCTAAGACATTTGACTTCAGTGACTACACAGGACTTGTAAAATGAAAACCATGTCTGAGGACTAAACTTACTGTTATGTCTTCTTTGTCTTTGACTCAAGAAGGGGACTTAGAATGTACCCAGGGACAAGAGTTCATTATTCAGTTACATTCTTGTGTTGTCTGAGAGAGATCTTCATGAGGGCTTTCAAATAATACATATTAATATATACGCAGGACAAGGAAGATGCTTTTTTTGTCTAGAAAATTCTACCAAAGATACACTACATGGCATTTTTAGAGCCAACTTATAAAACTTCCATTGATCTACATGAATGATATCTGTGAATTTGGGAAACCTGGAAGAACATGAGTTAGAAAAACACTTAGAGTATTGGATCAGGTGAAAATATTGTGTTAAAACATGCATTTTGAGGAACATTTATTGTTGTTTGTTTCATTTGGATAGTTTTTAGAGACCTATTTTGAATTTCAAAATGAGTCCAGTTATTTTCAGAACGTGGAGAACATGGGACAAAAAAGAAATAACTCAAGGATAAAGTCTTAAGTACAAATTAATTCAAGGAAGATATTAAAAGATGACCAGTTATTATAATAATTTTGGAGATTATGAAAGTGAAATCATATTCTAAATTACACTAAGGTGATAAAGAAAACTTGTGGGAGTGAATGTAGCAGATTTAAAAAAGGAAAAGAAAAAGCAGAATCTATATTAATTTAGTGGTTTTGTTCAGAATCTGTGAAAACCTATATAGTCTTTGAAAAACAAACACAAACAAATATGTCATCTCTCACCTGAATGTAAACTTCATGATGGCAAAATATTTTCTTCTGTTGTTCATTCCTCAATATTTAATTCTTAGGACAGTGTCTGGCATGTAGTAGGTTCTCAAAAAATACCTGTTGGAAAAATTTTGAATGAACCTATGAATATGAATCAAAAAATCTATGGCAAACCACACTCCTGGAAACAACCCATTTAACCTACTATGATGAATGCAGTAGTATTAATGTTACTCTTTTCATTATTATTTGTAAACTACTGGAAAGGACTTTTAAAAGGAATAAAATATCCAGCTATTCATCAGAGATAGTCTTTGCTAATCTAAAATCAATCTACCTACCTATCAATCTTTCATCACTCTATCTATAAACACAAAGGCTGATTTAATGAGGAAGAAATTCTTATACAATAAAATTTTATTTGTTAAAAACTGGATGCCTAGCCTCAAAATCATAGAGAATATTATATGAGGACTGTATAGATTAAAGGCATTTGCATCAAATATATTCTCATTGTGTCTGCTTCAAGATTGCTAAATATCATGCATGATCTCCTTCTTTCAAGTCAAGCTTGGCCTGGGAGGTCTGGCTCTCAATATGGGCCAGAGAACCCTTCTGAGGTCTTAACAAATCATAAGTCCTGTGAAGAAATCATTACTCTTGAAACCCAAAGACATTTGTGCATATTTTTTGTCTTTTCATCTCTCTCTGTCTCTCATAATCTTTCTCTCCAATGTTATTATATATTCTGTGTGTGTGTGTCTCTTTTTCTTTATATTTTCCTGGATAATGACAGAATCTCCCCTGTGAAGAAGTCTTTCAGGAGTACCAAAATCAAAGCTCTCTGGGGAGAGAAAACATTATTTTCTGGCTAACAGATTAGAAGAACCAGCCATAAGTATCCTATCATATTAAGCTAAGTAAAATTAAATATAAATCAAACATAAGTCAAAGACTTAGATTTAAAAATAAGATATTTAGTGGAATATTAGTTCACTAAATTCATTCCATGGACTTCTACACAGATGCTATGCAGGGACCACAAATTTGTCTCTATGAATTCTACCACATAATACATATAAGTACATTACTTTTTGTAATACTGATTATTTATACTCTTCAAAAATAAATTTTAAAAATATATACAAAGGATAAATGGATTTTTGTGTTTGAGGAAGAAATAATTATCCATGGTATGTTAACTATTCCTAAAATAAGGTTAAATATTTGAATTTCATAATGAAGCCTGTGTATGTCCATGCCCTCAGTGAAGAGGAAGGAGTTGAGCCTGCTTGATAATTGAGGCAAAACAGGTGAGATGGAAACAGCCTAATGACAAGCACTATTCCTGGCCTTGGTGCCAGGTACCATACTCTCCAATCATTATGGTTGGTCTTTCTATAGTCTCAAGTACTGTCTTAGAAGCTTCTTGAGGTAGTAAGATGGGGCACTAGTGGTTCACTTATGTTGTTTCCTATATTCGTGGCTTATTCTCCTTCACTGCCTGATACTTACTGTCTTAAAAAACATTCCTATTCTTGCCTCTATTGAAAACATTTCTATCTAATCCTTTAGTAGATCTAGGGGCTGCTTTGTCCCTCTCAGTCTCCCATGCCTAACAGGCAACCTCTTATCTGTATATGATAGACTGGATGTTTTGTCCAATGGTGGGATGTTTTTTCTCCCATGTTCATTTAACTTTAACTTCACTGAAAATCTGACCCCACTACCATGATGCACATGTATAATCCAAATATAACATTTTGTCACTGAAGTGACAAATATGTATTCAAAGCCTTTTAGTTCTGAGAATATCTATAAAAGTCAAGAAAATTACCAAAATTAAACTTGTCATACGTTTAATTTTCAATTTTACCACTCCTTGAAGCACATATCTTTGACTCCCTAGATTTTTAAAAAATCATATGTGTAATCATAAAAAAACTATACACAGCCTATAGACTTATTCCTATGATTAGAATCAAATTATAGGACTGGAGTCAAGTTACAAAATAGCTTTATTTTATGACAATGACTTGGTTCCTTTATTTCTTGGTATATATTAGTAACTTGGGTCTTTTTTATTTATTAGACTGTATAATACTTCAAAGTATAGCAAGATGATACTTAAGGTTTGAAATAATACCTTGGACTTAAGAAAGAGAAAAATACACCAATTATTTATAGGTCAAGGTTGTATTAGCAAATTCTGATATTAAATATATTGCATTCTTATTAGGAAAACTATTACAAGCCTGTTGGAGACTTCTTTTCTCCATGGAGTATTCTCCTTTTGTCCTTTAAATAGTGCTATAACTTATACAAGCATCATTTGGATCCTGCCTTATAATCATTGTATATTCAATATAAACATTTGCTTTGTGGTGTGTCAATGTGACTTTTGTTGGTCCCTGGAGGAAGAAATAAAATACTCTTATTTTTCAGTGCAGATAACCACATTCCAATTGAACGTTCCACATTTGTAGGCCATATTCATACCATATAATTATTGAATGATAGTTTTGTGTGTTTGATTTTCTTTTGTTTTTTAAGTTAACATTATTGTATAAAACAAATAAAATAGACTTTCATTGACCTTGCATTGACTTATAATTTATGTGCATTTGTGTATTGAATTGAGACTGCCTTAATTAACATGCTCTTTTGTACTGAGCAATTCCAAGATCCACAGGAAGCCACTTTCGTACAACATTCAGTGGCACATACATTTATAGGATATGTTCTAAGGGTACATTCTGCTTTGTAATAATCAGCCATTCATCATAACCCAAGAATAGATTTTTTTCCTCAGAAAAGTTTACCAGATATTGAATTTTAGAAATGAAATCAAATCATACCTTATCTCTGAGAAGACCAGAGTATTGTTTTAGACAACAGGACCACAATTTTCAAGTCTCTCTGATAAACCATCATATCAATCAAATTTAATCAAGTTAAAATATCAATGGTCTGATTTAGAATGTGGTGATTATAAATTGTTATGGCCAATATCTTCTCCATTCACCCCCTAGCTGCCCAAAGAAAGAAAATAAAATATCTACAAAGTGGAAGCTGCTTTACAGGTAAGAAAACCCAATATTAGTTTCTTTTTTCCATTTGTATCACTCATACAATATCAATTTGCAGATTATTCTTTGTACTGCATACTTTCAAGGCAGAAGATGGATGAGAATCCAGGTGTCATTCTGTAAAAAGAAGAAAACTACAGATGGTGTCTTAGTTTCTGGGGCTGCCTTAACACAGTATCACAAACTAGGTGGCTTAGAACAACAAAAATTTATTTCTCACAGGTCTGGAGTCTAGAAGACTGAAACCAAGATACTGACAGGGTTGGTTCCTTCTGAGGTCTGTGAGGAAAAATCTGTTGCATGCCTCTCTCCTAGCTTCAGGTCACCTCAGTCATTTCCTGTCTTGTAGATGGCATTCTCCCTGTGTCTTCTCATCATATTCCCTCAATGTACTTCTCTGTATTTAAACTTACCCCTTTTATAAGGACATGATGATATTGTATCAAAGTTCTTTAATGAGCTCATTTTAACTTAATTACCTGTATAAGGCCACTATTTCTAAGTAAGGTCACATTAGTAATAGGTATTGGGAGTTAAGGCTTCAACAACTTTTTGTTTGACACAATTCAAACCATAATAGATGGTAAAAGAGAGAAGACGAACCTTCTCAGAAATCCACTCTGTGGTTGTAGTTTTTAACATCTTCTGGGAAACATCTACTGACTTCATGAATTACAGAACAATATTTAGCAAATTTATGTGTACTACATTACTAAGTAATGAGGAATTTTTCTAGACAGCTGTGAAAATTAACTTATCCTTTGGCTTAAAATATATATAAAAAAGTCAAATTTGTCAAAAAACAAAAAAGATTATCAAACAAATTTCTCCTCATCTCTGATCTGAAAGAAAATAAGTTCCCACCATCCACCCAAAAGGGATAACTGAATGGTCACCAGAGGAAGAAAGGAACAAAATATCTACAAAACAACTAGAAGACAATTAACAAACATAGCAATAGCAAACACTTACCTATCAATACTGTAAATATAAATGGACTAAATTCTCCAGTCAAAAGACATAGAATGGCTAAATGAATAGAAAAACATGACTGAACTGTATGCTGCCTACAAGAAACTTGCTTAAGTTTAAGGACAGATAGACTAAAAATGAAAAGAAGGAAAAAGGTATCCCATGCATATGG
Organism: Stenella coeruleoalba; assembly: GCF_951394435.1. Classification (NCBI taxonomy): domain Eukaryota; kingdom Metazoa; phylum Chordata; class Mammalia; order Artiodactyla; family Delphinidae; genus Stenella; species Stenella coeruleoalba. The sequence goes on along the minus strand of NC_137150.1, from coordinate 107,970,163 downwards.
AACCAAAAGAGAGCAAAGGTAGCTATTCTTATATTAGACAAAGTAGGCTTTAAGTCAAAAACTGTAACAAGAAACAAAGAAGGTCATTATATAATGACACATGGATTGACTCATCAAGAGGATATAACAATTACAAATATTTAAGCACCAAAAATTGGAGCTGAAACCACAAAGCTCCTAGAAGAAAATATAAGGAAAAACCTCCTTGATACTGGTCTTGGCAATGACTTTTTGGATTTGACACCAAAAGCAAAGGCAACAAAAGTAAGAATCAGTAAGCATGAGGTGATAACTCATTGTGGTTCTGATTTGCATTTTCTGGTTGATTAGTGATGTTGAGTATTTTCTCACGTACTTGTTGCCCATTTGTATGTTTTCTTTGGATAAATGCTTATTCAGGTCTTTTGCCTATTTTACAATTATCTGTTTGAGCTTTTTTGCTATTGAGATGAAAGCATGCCTTATTCATTTTTATATTTACCACTTGTAGGATACATGGTTGCAAATAATTTCTCCCATTTTGTACGCTGCCTTTTCATTTTGTTGATTATTTCCTTTGCTGTGCAGAAGCTTTTTAGTTTGATGTAGTCCCACGTGATGCTTTTTTTAAAAAAATGCATTTATTTATTTACTTTTGGCTGTACTGGGTCTTTTTTGCTGGGCGCAGGCTTTCTCTAGTTGCGGTGAGCTGGGGATACTCTTTGTTGTGGTGCAGGGGCTTATCATTTTGTTGGTTTCTCTTGTTGTGGAGCATGGGTTCTAGGTGTCAGGCTTCAGTAGTTGTGGCATGCAGGCTCGGTAGTTGTGGCTTGTGGGCTCCAGAGCGCAGGCTCAGTAGTTGTGGCTCACGGGTTTAGTTGCTATGCGGCATGTGGGATCTTCCCAGACCAGGGATCAAACCTATGTCCCCTGCATTGGCAGGTGGATTCTTAACCACTGCACCATCAGGGAAGCCCCCACATGATAATTTCTGTGTTTGTTGCCTTTGCTTTTGGTGTTAAATCCAAACATTCATTGCCAAGGCTAATGTCAAACAGCTGTCTCCCTCTACTTTCTATGTTTAAATAGATAGCCAGTGGTTGATTCTCAGACATCCACAAGCATTTTGTAAACAGGTGAGATGTTTATATTGACTGTTTAAAAAATTAACCAAAATTATGCATGTAATGATATATAATAGTTAATATTTAATAATATATTCAAATATGGATACTATAATCTATATATGAATAGATAAAGAAGAACTTGTAGGAAACATATTAAAACTTAAAATATATTAAAACCTAAGTATATCTGGTAATAGAAAAATCTCTCAGTTCACCTCTTCCATATACATGTGACTCAAACAATAAAGAAGATAAAATGGCAATGCAATTTCATCAGTTTCAAAGAATTTAGGTGGTAGGATATTAATCAAATTATATATATTACATGTTGTGGCAAACTATCATGTGCGTTCTTTTGTTGCACAGACTCACAATTTTTTGTCTTCTACCAAGAACTTCAGTTGGTTTACAGAAATGGTGATACAATGATTTTAATCTCCATCCTAAGATACAGACCATTGTTTTATCACATGATTGGTATGAGTTGCTCTGCAACTTTAGTACAAATCAAAATTATCTATATGTTTTTATTTATACTATGATAAATTTTAGCATATAGAAGAAAAAATGTAGACTAGCGAAGTTGAAAGTTGTATACAATGAGAATCTGTTGTTCTATTCTCACATATAGTACTCATATTCTTAGCCAAAATTTGATGATTAAACTTTCTGCTAATTCCATCCAAAAACAAAAGAATACACTTTCTTCTCAAGTGCTCATTGAACATTCTCCAGGATAGATCATATCTTGGGTCACAAATCAATAAAGCATTAGTAAATTTAAGAAAATTGAAATCATATCAAGTATCTTTTCCAACCACAAAACTATGGGACTAGATATCAATTACAGGAAAAAAATCTGTAAAAAATACAAACACATGGAGGCTAACAATACACTACTAATAACCAAGAGATCACTGAAGAAATCAAAGAGGAAATCAAAAAATACCTATAAACAAATGACAAGGAAGATACGACAACCCAAAACCTATGGGATGCAGCAAAAACAGTTCTAAGAGGGAAGCTTATAGCAATAAAATCCTACCTTAAGAAACAAGCAACATCTCAAATAAACAACATAACTTACACCTAAAGCAATCAGAGAAAGAAGAACAACAAAAAAAACCCCTCAAAGTTAGCAGAAGGAAACAAATCATAAAGATCAGATCAGAATTAAATGAAAAAGAAATGAAGGAAACGATAGCAAAGATCAGTAAAACTAAAAGCTGTTTCTTTGAGAAGATAAACAAAATTGATAAACCATTAGCCAGACTCATTAAGAAAAAAAGGGAGAAGACTCAAATCAATAGAATTAGAAATGAAAAGGGGGAAGTAACAACTGATACTGCAGAAACACAAAGGATCAGGAGACATGACCACAAGCAACTCTATGCCAATAAAATGGACAACCTGGAAGAAATGGACAAATTATTAGAAAAGTACAACCTTCTGAGATTGAACCAGGAAGAAATAGAAAATATAATCAGACCAATCACAAGCACTGAAATGGAAACTGTGATTTAAAATCTTCCAAAAAACAAAAGCCAAAACCAGATGGCTTCACAGGCAAATTCTTTCAAACATTTAGGGAAGAGCTAAAATCTATCCTTCTCAAACTCTTCCAAAATATAGCAGAGGGAGGAACACTCCCAAACTCATTCTACGAGGCCACCATCACCCTGATAGCAAAACCAGACAAATATGTAACAAAGAAAGAAAACTACAGGCCAATATCACTGATGAACATAGATGCAAATATCCTCAACAAAATACTAGCAAACAGAATCCAACAGCACATTAAAAGGATCATACACCATAATCAAGTGCGTTTTATCCCAGGAATGCAAGGATTCTTCAATATACGCAAATCAATCAATGTGATACACCATATTAACAAACTGAAAGATAAAAAACATATGATAATCTCAATAGTTGCAGTAAAAGCTCTCAACAAAATTCGACACCAATTTATGATAAAACCCCTCCAGAAACCAGGCATAGAGGGAACTTACCTCAACATAATAAAGGTCATATATGACAAACCCACAGCCAATGTCACCTTCAATGGTGAAAAATTGAATCCATTTCCAATAAGATCAGGAGCAAGACAAGGTTGCCCACTCTCACCACTATTATTCAACATTGTTTTGGAAGTTTTAGCCACAGCCATCAGAGAAGAAAAAGAAATAAAAGGAATCCAAATCACAACAGAGAAGTAAAACTGTCACTGTTTGCAGATGACATGATACTATACATACAGAATCCTAAAGATGCTATCAGAAATCTACTAGAGCTAATCAATGAACTTGGTAAAGTAACAGGATACAGAATTAATACACAAAAATCTCTTGAATTCCTAAACACTAATGACGAAAAATCTGAAAGAGAAATTAAGGAAACAATTCCACTTACAACTGCAACAAAAAGAGTAAAATACCTAGGAATAAACCTACCTAAGGAGACAAAAGACCTGTATGCAGAAAACTATAAGACACTGATGAAAAAAATTAAAGATGATACAAACAGATGGAGAGATATACCATGTTCTTGGATTGGAAGAATCAGCATTGTGAAAATGACTATACTACTCAAAGGAATCTACAGATTCAACGCAATCCTTATCAAACTACCATTGACATTTTTTACCGAAATAGAACAAAAAATTTCACAATTTGTATGGAACCACAAAAGACCCCAAATAGCTAAAGCAATCTTGAGAAAGAGAAATGGAGCTGGAGGAATCAGGCTCCCTGACTTCAGAATATACTACAAAGTTACAGTAATCAAGACAGTATGGTACTGGCACAAAACAGAAATATAGATCAATGGAACAGGATAGAAAGCCCAGAGATAAACCCACAGACATATGGTTACCTTGTTTTTGACAAAGGAGGCAAGAATATACAATGGAGAAAAGACAGCCCCTTCAATAAGTAGTTCTGGGAAAACTGGACAGCTACATGTAAAAGAATGAAATTAGAGCACTCCTTAACACCATACACAAAAATAAACTCAAAATGGATTAAAGACCTAAGTATAAGGCCAGACACTATCAAACTCTTAGAGGAAACCATAGGCAAATCACTCTATGACATAAATCACAGAAAGATCCTTTTTGACCCACCTCATAGAGAAATGGAAATAAAAACAAGAATAAACAAAAAGGACCTAATGAAACTTCAAAGCTTTTGCACAGCAAAGGAAACCATAAACAAGAGGAAAAGAGAGCACTCAGAATGGGAGAAAATATTTGCAAATGAAACAACTGACAAAGGATTAATCTTCAAAATTTACAAGCAGCTCATGCAGCTCAATATCAAAAAAACAAATAACCCAATCCAAATATGGGCAGAAGACCTAAATATACATTTCTCCAAAGAAGATATACAGATTGCCAACAATCAAATGAAAGAATGCTCAACATCATTAATCGTTAGAGAAATGAAAATCAAAACTACAATGAGATATCACCTCACACCTGTCAGAATGGCTGTCATCAAAAAATCTACAAACAATAAATGCTGGAGAGGGTGTGGAGAAGAGGGAACACTCTTGCACTGTTCGTGGGAATGTAAATTGATATAGTAACTATTGAGAACAATATGGAGGTTCCTTAAACAACTAAAAATCGATCTACCATACAACCCAGCAATCCTACTTCTGGGCATATGCCCGGAGATTATCATAATTCATAAAGAGTCATGTACCACAATGTTCATTACAGCTCTATTTACAATAGCCAGGACAAGGAAGCAATCTAAATGTCCATCTACAGATGAAAGGATAAAGAAGATGTGGCACATGTATACAGTGGAATATTAGCCATAAAAAGAAATGAAATTGAGTTATTTGTAGTGAGGTGGATGGACCTAGAGTCTGTCATACAGAGTGAAGTAAGTCAGAAAGAGAAAAACAAATACCGTATAGTAACACATATATATGGAATGTAAAAAAAAAAAAAAAAAAAAGGTCATGAAGAAACTAGGGGCAGGACAGAAATAAAGACACAGATCTACTAGAGAATGGAGTTGAGGACATGGGGAGGGGGAACGGTAAGCTGGGACAAAGTGAGAGAGTAGCATGTGCATATATAAACTACCAAATATAAAACAGATTGCTAGTGGGAAGCAGCCACATCACATAGGGAGATCAGCTTGGTGCTTTGTGACCACCTAGAAGGGGCGGTTAGGGATGGTGGGAGGGAGGGAGATGCAAGAGGGAAGAGATATGGGGATATATGTATATGTATATCTGATACACTTTGTGATAAAGGAGAAACTAAAACACCATTGTAAAGCAACTATACTCCAATAAAGATGTTAAAAAAACCCACAACTTTCTGCTAGATGGTATACCTCAAATTAAATTCTGCATAAGAATCAATTTATATACCTTCTGTAACTATTACAAAGAGCGATTCCAATGATCCATAACATATAAACTAAATCAGTACGTATGAGGTTGGATACTGATTCTGTTTACTAAGTAAACTATCAAAAATTGTCAGAAAATCACAGAGCTGGAAGAATAACTGAAATATCTCTTACTAAAATGTTTTAAATGACTGTTCACTGACTGCTTCTTAATTTCCTTCTTAAAATTAAAAAAAAAACGGATCTAGATATAAATCAGAGGCACAGGCTATATGCTCAGAGATTCATATAGCAAGTCTGTGGTCTAACCACAGGCTGTATTATTTTAAAAGTCCTGTAGTGACTATTTTGTAGAAGCAGGATTAAGAATTATTATTTTTATTTTTTTGTGGAATCTAAAATATGATACAAATAAACCTATGTGCAAAACAGAAACAGACTCACACACATAGAGAACAGATTTGTGGTTGCCACTGGGGAAGTGGGATGTGGGAGGGATGGATTGAAAGTTTGGGGTTAGCAGATGCAAACTATTATATATAGAATGGACAAACAACAAGATACTACTGTATAGCACAGGGAAATATATTCAATATCCTGTGATAAACCATAATGAAAAATAATATAATAAAAAATATATATTTATATATATGTACAACTGAATCACTTTGTTGTACAACAGAAATTAACACAACATTGTAAATCAGCTATACTTCAATAAAAAGTAATATTTATTATTTTTTTTTAATGGAAATGTTGGGAACCATATAAAATTGATAATTTCTTCCAACATACAAAATTTAAAATAAAAATAAATGTATTTATATATTTGTTCTCTATGTCTGTGTCTCTATTTCTGCTTTGTAAATAAGACTTTTTATACCAAATTTTTCAGATTCCACATATATGTGTTGATAACTGTTGATAACTGATAACTGTTTTTCTCTTTCTGACTTAACTTCACTCTGTATGTCAGTCTCTAGGTCCATCCATGTCTCTACAAATGACCCAATTTCCCTCCTTTATGTACGGACACCAAGGGGGAAAGGGAGGAGGTGTGATAAATTGGGAGATTGGGATTGACATATATATACTATTGATACTATGTATAAAATAGATAACTAATAAGAACCTACTCTATAGCTCAGGGAACTCTACTCAATGTTCTGTGGTGACCTAAATGGGAAGGAAATCCAAAAATAGGGGATATATGTATAAATATAGCTGATTCACTTTGCTGTACAGTAGAAACTAACACAATATTGTAAAGCAGCTATACTCCAATAAAAAATTTTTTAAATGTATTTATCAATTTGACTGACTAGGGCCATCTTTGATGTATTTCAGATTTAGGAATAATTAAAGGTATTCTTTAAATTACTTTAAATGTAGTAATTGTTCACTGTAAAATTATCCTCAGAAGAGTATACCAAATGTTATAATATGAAAAGTTAAATTCCTTGAAATCCCCATTTTTCAATTATACGTATCAAAGATGAGTTAGTTTTCAAATATTTTTTCTCAATGTTATGTAGTTATATATACATATGTAAAACAAAGAACAATAACAACAAAAACAACAACAAATATATACATTAAAATGTCAGTTTTCATTATCAGATACCTGAATCCCTCACCAGAAACATTCAGACTATCTTCACATGTAACTTTTTTTTCTTTCTCATAGAAAAAGATAATAATATTCCCAGTGCTCTGTATTTTATTGAATTTTCCACATATGTTGGCAATCTTCCCATACTAGAACTTGTGCATCTAATTGTTTTAATGGCCACTTACTAATACACTTTACAATTATAAAATAATGCATTTAACCATCCCTTCATTTGTAAATATTACATTGTTCCACTTTTGATCTAAACATTTTAAGAGTGTAAAAATAAACATGTTTACTTCAATTTCTACCACTGATAAAAAACAAAGGTTTTTGCATTTGAACAGTTGCAAGTTAGTGACAAACCATTCTCCAAAAATATTCCATAGATTTTAACCCCTTCCCAATAAAGCATGAATGTTCATTTCCCATGTATTCTCACCAATAGTGATGATTATAAAAATAATTTAATTTTTGGTATTCTAATCTAAAAGGTGCCTTGTAGTTTCAATTTTCTTTGCTATAATTACAAGCAAAATTAAACCTTTCTGCCTATTTATTGATGGTGTGATTATTTTTCTGTGAATTGCCTGTTTGTATTATTTTGTAATATATAAGTGTTCCTATTCTGTGTATATATACACATAGTAGAAAAAAACAAACAAAAAACAAACAAACAAAAATCCCACTAGTCACTGCTCTATTACCTGTACTTACTGAGCACCTCTTAAAATTACATGTTTCATATATTGGAAAAATAAGTATTTTGTAATTTTATTATTTTTTGTCAAAATTCTTCCTCCTTCATATGCCTACATCACATTTCCACCTCCAGGAGCATGCCTTATTTTTAATAAAATCTAGACTTGGAGAAGTTTGACTTTGCTCTTATAGCCATTTGTGCTGATTAAGTGAAGTGTACTCAATATGCTTAGATAAAATGTTTTCTGACAGAAAAAATAATATTGTTCCCACCTAAAATGCTTTGTCTCAAGGTAAAAATAGCCAATTTCAGTCTTTCTTTAGAAAAAAATCATAGCATTCATACAATAACAATGTGAGAGTCAGAGGGGTGGCTAACCAGGCTGTATTTCTGGAAGACTTCTTAAGCCAGATTTTCCAATCACATAGGGCCAGTTAGGCCCTTCATCTTCTCTAGGTAGATAAATTGAGTGCCACACACTTTGCTGTGCAGGGAACTTCTGAATGAAATCTTTTAAAACAAAGATCTTGTTTGCTGTGAGTGAAAATCAAGTGAGAGCCTTGCAATTTTTATTAATAAAAGAGATTTACATGGTAGCTGATCTTGTCTTAGAAAATGCTTGATATTATTGAATATTTACATAATTTTGTTATTTGATAAATATTTACATAGTAGCCCCTAATCAATTGTACTCTGGATAGAGTCTGATGTTTACCTGTATTTTATCCAAAGCCATCTTTATTTATATTTATAGAAGTACAGATAAAGATGCTTTCTGGGTTAATTATTCTAGTGTGCTCATGCACAGTGAATTAAATCACTTATATACTGGTATTCACAACAGTAAACTTATTTTTAGAAAAACTAACATCATGACTAAGAGAATAAAAGGAAAAGTAAATATAAAGAAGAAATAAAAAGAGGTAGAACATAACATGCATATTATACATGTAATGCATTTGTAAAAATAACTCAGGTTAAAATAGTAAATACCATTAAACTCTCCTAATGTTTTTTATTGTAATTTCATTTGCCAAACTGAAAGGCAACTATGATTTTGGAATTTTCTCTATTAAAAATAAGTATCATGTAATATTCAAGCATTCAACTCTGGAATCAGATTCTTTTTGATCTAATTATTATTAGATCAAATTAAACTAGATTTATGCATAAAAAAGCATTTAGCAAATTGCTTATCACATAATAAGAGCTCAAGAAATGTATGCTATTGTTATCAACATGATAAATAGCTGCTAGTCTCTATACGAGAAGTCAAAATTTCCTGTGACAGAACAGGGAAAGAGAATGTTGGTAAGCTTATCATACATTTATGGGGTTGTGTGTATGTGTGTATGTGTGTGTTCTGTTTATTGAGGAAATAGGGGGAGATACCTAGAAGGTATGTTCTACTTTAAGATGAAAGATTAAAAATATTACAAAGCAATGCAAAATAAAAGAATTAAAGGATGAGAAATTGAATTAACACAAGGCTAACAAGAAGAAAAACTAATAGGGAGACAAAGTATCAAGAAAGAAATCAAAATGGATTTTACTTTGAAATGTGTAATTTTGAAATACTTCATTGAGAAAGAAAGCAAACAAAATATATAATGCTTTTGAAATTGTATAATGTTTTATTGTTTGTAAATCATTTTCACTCCTTTCTACAGTGATCTTGTGATAGCTATTTGAGTTTGCAAGATAAGTTTTATACTTTCTGTTTAACAGATAAGGGATTAGGACCTAGAAATTGTAAGTGATATGACCAAAGTTACATCACAAATGATCAGCAAGACTTGCAATTAAATCCTATTTTTCCTTAGTGCTTTTTCAAATTGTCTCCGTTAATATATCTTACCAATATGGATCATTTCAAACCTTTTTTTTTTTTGAAAACCTATCACATGCTGAGAGTTCTGTCACATACTCTACAGACCTTTTATCATTTAAGACTTCTAATAATCTTGGGAATATGTCATAGAACAGATTTGAGAAAACAGAAATGTTGGCTAATTTACCCTAATTATATATTCCGGCTTGTAAATTGTGGATCTGTGGCTTGAACCCACTATGTCTGACTCCAAACAGCATCTGACCTTTTGCAGTAGGTCTCACAGAAGAATGGTTTCCTGTTGATGAATTCTCATTGGCATCTATTGGCCACTTCATAAATACTTACTGAAAGTCAGAGCGAGCTAATGAGTACATAAGTGAATAAATGTGTTCCAGTGTAAAATATCTGCACCTCTACCACAGATGTCTGGGAACCGGAAGTTAGGGAATAATATGAACTACATAAAGAAAAGATATACATTTCTTACCCAATCACATATCCCTAGCTGTCGCAGTCAGGGAAAGTTTTTAATATTGTTACACAATAATCTATTATTCATTTTATAATATTATAATTATTCATAAAATTTGCAATGTGTGGTAGAAAGTATGTAAATTTTGATATAGAACTAAAGGCCATTATTGACTTTTATTATTTCTATTGCTATATTCTGACTGTCACCTACTGGTTTTTAAAAATAGGAACTATTAAATTCTAAAAGTTGGTGTGCTGTTTGGATTCTGGAGATGATTGTGGTTTGAAAGAGACATCTGACTCATGAAGAAAATAAGTATACATATCTGTAATTGCACCCCAAATTTTACAGAACAATAGCTGAACCAGACTAAGAAATAGGTTTGTCATATTAAACAATTTTAAATCTTTTTAAAGCTTCTACTACAGAATACCTAATAGTAAAGGCCAAACACCATTATATGTTATAAAATCATAAAATGCAGTTTTATGAAAAATTTTTCATGTTTCACCTTTCCATTCCAATTATCAAAAACTTTACCAGATATTCATTTAATCTGGAATTATTTTCATTACTTCCTAAATGTTCACCATGCCTCTATACGTATCTATCTGTCAGAGTACACTTCACTTTCTATTCTAATGTTTTAAAAGATTGTTATTTCAAAACTTCAATATTTCCCATGACCTAGAAAAATGATTATTGCTTTGTTCTTAGACAGACTTGAAATGTAGCCAGACTTACACATTAATATCTCATTTAAACAGTGATTCTCAACTCAAAAATAAAAAATAGAGAGAGAGGATAAATCACTTTGAAAATCCCTACAGATGATTCAGACAAGTATCCTCCTCCCCTTTGCCAAATTTAAACCTTTTGCTAAGGTAGTGTGAACCTTATACCACAAAATGAACTGCAAAATCACAGAATACCCTTCCTTCATTCCCACTATCTCCACAAATATTTCCTCATCTTTATAGCTCAGTACAATCATATTGATACATATTTGCCTCTATCATCTTAGAATTCCATAGCATTTATTAGTTATATTGTATTTTCTCATTTCTCCATCTTATGCTAACTTCAATAACATCAGTTTTATTTCTCATTTGTGTAAAAATCTCCCTGACAGGTTGAAAGGTTGAAAGTCAATGGTTCTTTAAATAAACTATGGAAGTTGTCACATAATTGGGCAGGTAGTATTTGATTTAAAAAAAACTTGAACAAATGAGAACTTCAGTATATTATTATATCATTCAATTCAAAATTACTGGGACGAATAAAATAATCTATGTGAAAACACCTATTCATTGAAATAGGACAAACTCAAGATCATTTAGCACAGTGGAATGGCACACTCAAATACTTGTAAGAGCAAGGTTACTGAGTGGTTATATTTTTTTTCTTTCTGGATGCATTTGAGAGATACTCAAATTCTCAAAATTAACTGTAACTCATACTGAATGTTCAAGGGCCCAAATCCCTTATCTATCTCTCTCTCTCTTTTTTCCTGTCCCTAACACATATAATCACAAACCTCACTACTCAGGTCCCCAGCCTCTTTTTCAAACATTTGACAGTGTCTTTATCAATAACGTATAAATATTTATTTAATGGAAAAGAGTAGTTTAGAAGAAAGTGTTTCCTGTTTTGATAAAAAGAGAAAAAACAAAGAAACATGTTCTCTCTCCCCTTCCCCTTTCCTTTAGCCTCAATTTGGGATGAGATGATTGGAACTGAAGCTTTGGACGATTAGAACTGAATCTTTCAACCATGAAAAAACAAGTATGAGGACACACCCTATACTCTTGATACAGTGAAGTGGAAAGATGAAGATGTATATTGTGAGCAACTCATCCAATGCCCCAGTTGTCTAACTCTGAACTTAAACTACTATTCATCAAGATTTTTGTCACTCACATTGGTAAATACTTCTCCTTGATACATTAACTTTTTAATTTGAATTTATGATCACTTTAAAATTTCTTTATAATTGTCAGATAAAGTAGCATATTTTATGCTTATTTTATATCCTGCTTTCTGACTGCATCTAAAGTGTTTAGTAGGGATATTGAAAACAAGATTATTTATCCTAGGAAAAGGTAGTTTAGGGTATTGGAAAGCCATGTATAATTTCAAAACCTTCGACAAGTTTTACCACATCACGAAAGAAATCATATGAATCTCCTTTAAAAAAAAAATGAACAAGATAATACTGACATTGACCTGTTCTTTGACCTCATTTTCCACAAGTATAGTCATATTAGATTGATATGAAAGTTTTCACTTCCTTGCTTTCCAACTTTATGTTTGGGAAATAGACTTTCCCTTGATGCTGCAAATACTGAGTTAAATCCTTATCCCCTTATGTGTGATTCAAGGAAGACAAGCCTCAGAGAGCTAAATAGTGGAAATAATTATAGACAGTCCACTCTCACAGCTTAAGTCTCTCTTGCAGCATTGGGATTTTAACGTGACATATAGTATTTGAAAAAACCTACTGTATTATTTTTCTTTCAAAAAATTGAAATAAAATCATGTTATAGTTCTGTAATACCAAACAAAGAAAATGTGCTTTTGTTTTCAATTTGACCTTTTTTGCCCATAAAACAGGCTTTCACATGTCTCTAATTTTCAAGACTCATTAACCATTTACTCTAGAATTTTATGCTGTTTTTCTTTGTAATTTTACCCTGAACAACATAGGCTTAAATAATATGTTTTAAAGAGTTTCTTTCATTTCTGAATTTAAAAAGAAACCATAAGTATTCAGAAAGAATTGACTTTTCAAATAACTTTGTAAGAATATCAAGGCAATGTGTCATTTCAGAGTACTATTAAAAACCTATATTGATTACAGTGATATTTGTTGTTTAGAAAAAAAGTAGCATTTTATTTATTTTCTCATATTAGTCTTACTGGTTGAGGGGGTATTACTAACTTTGTTTTGTACAAAGTTATTGCTTTTTTGCACTTTGCTTGTGTTCAATACCATTACTATTTTGAGAAATAATTGTAAACTAAAAAAAGTTTTACATTTCCTGAAAGAAATTATGCATAATCTGAATGAATTATTTTTCCTTTTTTTTTAACATCTTTATTGAGGTATAATTGCTTTACAATGGTGTATTAGTTTCTGCTTCATAACAAAGTGAATCAGTTATACATATACATATGTTCCCATATCTCTTCCCTCTTGCATCTCCCTCCCTCACATCCTCCCTATCCCACCCCTCTAGGTGATCACAAAGCACTGAGCTGATCTCCCTGTGCTATGCGGCTGCTTCCCACTAGCTATCTATTTTACTTTTGGTAGTGTATATATGTCCATGTCACTCTCACACTTGGTCACAGCTTACCCTTCCCCCTCCCCATATCCTCAAGTCCATTCTCTAGTAGCTCTGCGTCTTTAATCCCATCTTGCCCTTAGGTTCTTCAGGGCCTTTTTTTTTTCTTTTTTTAATCTTAGATTCCATATATATGTGTTAGCATACAGTATTTGTTTTTCTCTTTCTGACTTACTTCACTCTGTATGAAAGATTCTAGGTCCATCCACCTCACTACAAGTAACTCAATCTTGTTTCTTTTTATGGTTGAGTAATATTCCATTGCATATATGTGCCACATCTTCTTTATCCTTTCATCTGTTGATGGACACTCAGGTTGCTTCCATGTCCTGGGTATTGTAAATAGTGCTGCAATGAACATTTTGGTACATGACTCTTTTTGAATTCTGGTTTTCTCAGGGTATATGCCCAGTAGTGGGATTGCTGGGTTGTATGGTAGTTCTATTTTTAGTTTTTTAAGGGACCTCCATACTGTTCTACATAGTGGCTGTATCAATTTACATTCCTACCAACAGTACAAGAGGGTTCCCTTTTCTCCACACCCTCTCTAGCATTTACTGTTTCTAGATTTTTTGATGATGCCCATTCTGACCAGTGTGAGATGATATCTCATTGCAGCTTTGATTTCCATTTCTCTAATGATTAATGATGTTGAGCATTCTTTCATGTGTTTGTTGGAAATCTGTATGTCTTCTTTGGAGACATGTCTATTTAGGTCTTCTGCCCATTTTTGGATTGGGTTGTTTGATTTTTGATAGTGAGCTGCATGAGCTGCTTGTAAATTTTGGAGATTAATCCTTTGTCAGTTGCTTCATTTGCAAATATTTTCTCCCACTCTGAGGGTTGTCTTTTGGTCTTGTTTTGGTTTCCTTTGCTGTGCAAAAGATTTTACGTTTCATTCGGTCCCATTTCTTTATTGTTTTTCTTTCCATTTCTCTAGGAGGTGGGTCAAAAAGGATCTTGCTGTGATTTATGTCATAGAGTGTTCTGCCTATGTTTTCCACTAAGAGTTTGATAGTGTCTGGCCTTACATTTAGGTCATTAATCCATTTTGAGTTTATTTTTGTGTATAGTGTTAGGGTGTGTTCTAATTTCATACTTTTACATGTAACTGTCCAGTTTTCCCAGCACAACATAATGAACAGGCTGTCTTTTCTCCACTGTATATTCTTGCCTCCTTTATCAAAGAAAAGGTGCCATATGTGCTTGGGTTTATCTCTGGGCTTTCTATCCTGTTCCATTGATATATACTTCTGTTTTTGTGCCAGTACCATACTGTCTTGATTACTGTAGCTTTGTAGTATAGTCTGAAGTCAGGAAGCCTGATTCATCCAGCTCCATTTTTCATTCTCAAGATTGCTTTGGCTATTCGGGGTCTTTTGTGTTTCCATACAAATTGTGAAAGTTTTTGATCTAGTTCTGTGGAAAATGCCACTGGTAGTTTGATAGGGATTGCATTAAATCTGTATACTGCTTTGGGTAGTACAGTCATTTTCACAATGTTGATTCTTCCAATCCAAGAATATGGTATATCTCTCCATCTATTTGTATCATCTTTAATTTCTTCATCAGTGTCTTATAATTTTCTGCATACAGGTCTTTTGTCTCCTTAGCTAGGTTTATTCCTAGATATTTTATTCTTTATGTTGCAATGGTAAATGGGAGTGTTTTCTTAATTTGACTTTCAGATTTTTCATCATTAGTGTAAAGGAATGCCAGAGATTTCTGTGCATTAATTTTTTATCCTGCTACTTTACCAAATTCATTGATTAGCTCTAGTAGTTTTCTGATGGAATATTCCAAAACTATGTTGAATAAGAGTGGTGAGAGTGGGCAACCTTGTCTTGTTCCTGATCTTAGTGGAAATGCTTTCAATTTTTCACCATTGAGGACGATGCTGCCTGTGGGTTTGCCATATATGACCTTTATTATGTTGAGGAAAGTTCCCTCTATGCTTACTTTCTGGAGGGTTTTTATCATAAATGGTGTTGAATTTTGTCAAAAGCTTTCTCTGCATCGATTGAGATGATTGTATGGTATTTCTCCTTCAATTTGTTAATATGGTGTACCACATTGATTGATTTGTGTATATTGAAGAATCCTTGCATCCCTGGAATAAATCCAACTTGATCATGGTATATGATCCTTTTAATGTGCTGTTGGATTCCGTTTGCTAGTATTTTGTTGAGGATTTTTGCATCTATGTTCATCAGTGATATTGGCCTGTAGTTTTCTTTCTTTGTTACATCTTTGTCTGGTTTTGCTCTCAGGGTGATGGTGGCCTTCTATAATGTGTTAGGGAGTGTTCCTTCCTCTGCTATATTTTGGAAGAGCTTGAGAAGGATAAGTGTTAGCTCTTCTCTAAATGTTTATTAGAATTCGCCTGTGAAGCCATCTGGTCCTGGGTTTTTGTTTGTTGGAAGATTTTTAATCACAGTTTCAATATCAGTGCTTGTTTTTTGTCTGTTCATATTTTCTATTTCTTCCTGGTTCAGTCTTAGAAGGTTGTGCATTTCTAAGAATTTGTCCATTTCTTCCAGGTTGTCCATTTTATTGGCAGAGTTGCTTGTAGTCATGTCTCCTGATCCTTTGTATTTCTGCAGTGTCAATTGTTACTTCTCCTTTTTCATTTCAAATTCTATTGATTTGAGTCTTCTCCATTTTTTCCTTGATGAGTCTGGCTAATGATTTATCAATTTTGTTTATCTTCTCAAAGAACCAGCTTTTAGTTTTACTGATCTTTGCTATCGTTTCCTTCATTTCTTTTTCATTTAATTCTGATCTGACCTTTATTATTTCTTTCCTTCTCTAACTTTGGGATTTTTTTGTCCTTCTTGCTCTAATTGCTTTAGGTGCTAGGTTAGGCTGTTTATTTGTGATGTTTCCTGTTTTTTAAAGGTAGGATTGTATTGCTATAAACTTCCCTCTTAGAACTGCTTTTGCTCATCCTATAGGTTTTCTGTCATCTTGTCTCCATTGTCATTTGTTTCTAGGTATTTTTTGATTTCCTCTTTGATTTCTTCAGTAATCACTTGGTTATTAAGTAGTGTATTGTTTAGCCTCCATGTGTTTGTATTTTTTACAGCTCTTTTCCTGTAATTGATATGTAGTCTCATAGTGTTGTGGTTGGAAAAGATACTTGATACAATTTCAATTTTCTTAAATTTACCAAGGCTTGATTTGTGACCCAAGATATGATCTATCCTGGAGAATGTTCCATGAGCACTTGAGAAAAATGTGTATTCTGTTGTTTTTGGATGGAGTGTCCTATAAATATCAATTAAGTCCATCTTGTTTAACGTATCATTTAAAGCTTGTGTTTCCTTATTTATTTATTTTGGATAATCTGTCCATTGGTGAAAGTCAGGTGTTAAAGTCCCCTACTATGACTGTGTTACTGTTGATTTCCCCTTTTATGGCTGTTAGTATTTGCCTTATGTATTGAGGTGCTCATATGTTGAGTGCATAAATATTTACAATTGCTATATCTTCTTATTGGATTGATCGCTTGATCATTATGTAGTGTCCTTCTTTGTCTCTTGTAATATTCTTTGCTTTAAAGTCTATTTTGTCTGATGTGGGAATTGTTACTCCAGCTTTCTTTTGATTTCCATTTGCATGGAATATCTTTTTCCATCCCCTTACTTTCAGTCTGTATGTGTCTCTATGTCTGAAGTAGGTCTCTTGTAGACAGCATATATGGGTCTTGTTCTTATGTCCATTCAGTGAGTCTGTTTCTTTTGGTGGGAGCATTTAATCTATTTACATTTAAGGTAATTATCTATATGTATGTTCTTATTCCCATTTTTTTAATTGTTTTGGGTTTGTCATTGTAGGTCTTTTCCTTCTCTTGTGTTTCCTGCCTAGAGAAGTTCCTTTAGCATTTGTTGAAAAGCTGGTTTGGTGGTACTGAACTCTCTCAGCTTTTGCTTGTCTGTAAAGGTTTTATTTTCTCCATCAAGTCTGAATGAGATCCTTGCTGGGTAGAGTAATCTTGGTTGCAGGTCCTTCTCCTTCACCAGTTTAAATATGTCTTGCCACTCCCTTCTGGCTTGCAGATTTTCTGCTGAGACATCAGCTGTTAACCTTATGGTGATTCCCTTGTGTGTTATTTGTTGTTTTTCCCTTGCTGATTTTAATATGTTTTCTTTGTATTTAATTTTTGATGGTTTGATTGATATGTGTCTTGGTGTGTTTCTCCTTGAATTTATCCTGTATGGGACACTTTGTGCTTCCTGGACTTGATTAATTATTTCCTTTCCCATAAATAGCGAAGTTTTCAACTATAATCTCTTCAAGTATTTTCTCAGTCCCCTTCTTTTTCTCTTCTTCTTCTGGGAACCCTATAATTTGAATGTCAGTGCATTTAATATTGTACCAGAGGTCTCTGAGACTGTCCTCAGTTCTTTTCATTTTTTTTCTTTATTCTGCTCTGCAGTAGTTATTTTCACTATTTTATCTTCCAGGTCACTTATCCATTATTCTGCCTCAATTATTCTGTTATTGATCTCTTCTAGAGAATTTTTAATTTCATTTATTGTGTTGTTCATCATTGTTTGTTTGCTCTTCAGTTCTTCTAGGTCCTTGTTAAATGTTTCTTGCATTTTGTCTATTCTATTTCCAAGATTTTGAATCATCTTTACTATCATTATTCTTAATTCTTTTTCAGGTAGACTGCCTATTTCCTCTTCATTTATTAGGTCTGGTGAGTTTTTACCTTGCTCCTTCATCTACTGTGCATTTTTCTGTCTTCTCATTTTGCTTATCTTATTGTGTTTGGGGTCTCCTTTTTGCAGGCTGCAGGTTCATAGTTCCCATTGTTTTTGGTGTCTGTCTCCATGGCTAAGGTTGGTTCAGTGGGTTGTGTAGGCTTCCTGGTGGAGGGGACTAGCTCCTGTGTTCTGGTGGACAAGGCTGGATCTTGTCTTTCTAGTAGGCAGGTCCACGTTTGCTGGTGTGTTTTGGGGTGTCTGTGGCCTTATTATGTTGTTAGGCAACCTCTCTGCTAATGGATGGCTCTGTGTTCCTGTTTTGTTAGTTGTTTGGCATAGGGTGTCCAGCACTCTAGCTTGTTGGTTGTTGAGTGAAGCTGGGTCTTGGCGTCGAGATGGAGATCTCTGTGAGATTTTCACTGTTTGATATTATGTGGAGCTGGGAGGTCTCATGTGCTCCAATGTCCTGAAGTTGGCTCTCCCACCTCCAATGCACAGCACTGGATCCTGGCTGGAGCACCAAGAGCCTTTCATCCACACAGCTCAGAATAAAAGGGAGACATAATAGAAAGAAAGAAAGAGGATAAAATCAAATCAAATAAAGTAAAGTAAAATAAAATAAAATTTTTAAAATAAAAATAATTATTAAGAAAAAAGTTTTTAAAAATAGAAACAACAACAACAAAAAATGGACCAACAGACCCCTAGGACAAATGGTGAAAGGAAAGCTATACAGACAAAATCACACACAGAAGCATACACCTACACACTCACAAAAAGAGAAAAAGAGGGGAAAATAATATATCTTTGCTCCCAAAGTCCACCTCCTCAATTTGGGATGATTCATTTTCTATTCAGGTATTCCGTAGATGCAGGGTACATCATGGTATTCCACAGATGCAGGGTACATTAAATCTGTGGAGATTTAATCTGCTGCTCCTGAGGTTGCTGGGAGAAATTTCCCTTTCTCTTGTTTGTTTGAGCTGATTTGGGGCCCTGGCTCACTCAGGCGAGGGGGAAGGAGGGGTACAGATACGGGGTGAGTCTGTGGCAGCAGAGGCCAGCGGGACGTTGCACCAGCCTGAGGCACACTGTGCATTCTACCGGGAAAGTTGTCCCTGGATCACAGGACCCTGGCAGTGGCAGGCTGCACAGGCTCCCAGGAGGAGAGGTGTGGATATTGACCTGTGCTTGCATGCAGGTTTGTTGGTGGCTGCAGCAGCAGCCTCAACATTTCCTGCCCGTCTCTGGGGTATGTGCTGATAGCTGCGGCTTGCACCTATCTCTGGGGCTCCTTTAAGAGGCGCTCTTAATCCCCTCTCCTCGTGCACCAGGAAACAAAGAGGCAAGAAAAAGTCTCTTGCCTATTCGGCAGTTCTAAGCCTCCTCCTGGACTCCCTCCCGGCTAGCCGTGTTGCACTATTCCCTTCAGGCTGTGTTCACGCAGCCAACCCCAGTCCTCTCCCTGGGATCTGACCTCCAAAGCCCCAGCTTTAGCTCCTAGCCCCCACCCACTCCAGCGGGTGAGCTGACAAGCCTCTCAGGCTGGTGAGTGCTGGTCGCCACCGATCCTCTCTGCGGGAATCTCTCCACTTTGCCCTCTGCACCCCTGTTGCTACGCTCCCCTCCGTAGCTCTGAAGCTTCCCCCCCACCCAGCCCCATCTCTGCCAGTGAAGGGGCTTCTAGTGTGTGGAAACTTTTCCTCCTTCACAGCTCCCTCCCAGAAGTGCCAGTCCCGTCCCTCTTCTTTTGTCTCTGTTTATTCTTTTTTCTTTTGCCCTACCCAGGTATGTGGGGAGTTTCTTGCCTTTTGGGAGGTCCGAGGTCTTCTTCCAGCGTTCAGTAGGTGTTCTATATGAGCAGTTACACCTGTAGATGTATTTCTGATGTATCTGTGGGGAGGAAGGTGATCTCTGCGTCTTACTCTTCCGCCATCTTCCTCCCATCCTACCTTACTTTTTTATACGTGTATTATGCTATAACGCATAATCTAATGCATGTCATCATACTTTCTCTTATTTTCTGATTATAACATTAAAAATTATTTACTATTAAAAAGACTGAAAAATACTGAAACATTTAAAGTGAAACAAATTGCACAGAATCAGGCTATTTAAAGGTGAATCAAGTCAGAAAATCTACACTATGTAGGTCATTGGTGGTTTTAAATTAATAATCTCTTGTTGGGCTTTATATTGTTCTCTTTTTTCTCATTATTATAAAGAAATTATGATAACATACATTTTCTTAATTTTTCCCTGTATTTTGGATTATTATTGGAATTTATGGGTAAAAGTCAATCATTTTTCAATGCTCTTAGTTAATAAAAGATGGTTAAATGAACTTACATCATCATCATCCTTATAGTGTAAAAGTGTGCTCATTTCATCTCACCACTTTTTCCTGGCATTGGATATAATCATTAATACACATATGCATACACATACCCCCCACTATGAAAATTAGGTAACATTAACATTTTATTTCTTTTTTGATGCATCTATATAATTGTCTTTAAATTGAATTTATTTATTTATTTTGCAGTACGTGGGCCTCTCACTGCTGTGGCCTCTCCTGTTGCAGAGCACAGGCTCCGGACACGCAGTCCCAGCAGCCATGGCTCATGGGCCCAGCCACTTCGCAGCATGTGGGATCCTCCCAGACCGGGCCATGAACCCGTGTTCCCTGCAACGGCAGGTGGACTCTCAACCACTGTGCCACCAGGGAAGCCCTAAAATGAATTTTTGACATTTTTTTTACCATTTACTTTCCCTGTTCTACAGATTGCATATTGATGTCATTTGCACAGTTTTTGATTGAATGACAGCCTTTTTTGTCTTATTCATTTGTATGAACTCTTTTTGAATTAGCCCTTTGTCTATCACATGTGTAGCAAATTATTTCTCCCAGTTTATCATTACAATTTTGTGGTTAATTGCCTCTCAATATTCATTATTTCTATATTCCTTATATTAATAGAAACCCTACATATTGCCTCAAACTCTCCTTATGAAATCAACCCGTTCTCAATTAATGGTCATTCACACCTCTCAGATTCTATCATTAAACATTTGCAGTCACTCTTGACATTTCTCTTTACATCATATTCTATCTGTACATTCTGCCAGAACATGCTATTATTCCAATCAGTTCCCACCATCACCACTGTTAACAATTCACTGTGTGTCACCATCATCTCTCACTTGGATTATTGTAGTATATTTGTGACTGATCTCCTAACTTCCACATTTGTCTGCAGTCTATTTTCCACATAGTTGCCAGAGTGATCCTATTAAAATGTCAATATCAGATCAACCCCACAAAAGTTTCACCATAAAAGCCAAATCCCTAAAATGGCCTACTAGTAGCTTTGTGAATTATAAACTCTTGGAACTCATCTCCCATTATGCAACTTCACCATCACTCTTCTAAAACACATTGGACTCATTGCTCCTCCTCAATCATATAAGGCGTGCCTTCAGTTCAGGGCTGTGCACCGGCTTTTCTCTATGCCTAGAATGCAGTAGGGAGTGAGCCTCTTTAAATGACTTGAAAACAACCTCTCTACTCATTTATTATTACCCCTACTGTCTTAATGGTCACAGGTGTATTCTTTATTAATAATACATTTAGAAAGAATCATTAATACTTCTTTTATAGCCTCATTAATGATCTAAAGAAATTTTTGCATTATGGACTATTTTGTCATAGAATCTTAGCAGTACATAATAGTCTTGAAAAAGTAATCAATCGTGAACACATGAACTAATTTTAAAACAGTCCATCCTATTAAGAGATCAATTTTTTTTTTTTAATTGCAGGTTTCGGTGACTTGTTCTTATTAATTAATTTATTTATTTTCACTGTGCTGGGTGTTCGTTTCTGTGCGAGGGCTTTCTCTAGTTGTGGCAGGCGGGGCTACTCTTCATCGCGATGCACGGGCCTCTCACTATTGCGGCCTCTCTTGTTGCAGAGCACAGGCTCCATACGTGCAGGCTCAGTAGTTGTGACTCACTGGGCTACTTGCTCCGTGGCATGTGGGATCCTCCCAGACCAGGGCTCGAACCCGTGTCCCCTGCATTAGCAGGCAGATTCTCAACCACTGCCTCACCAGGGAAGCCCAAGAGATTAATTTTTAATAAATCACCTTTTCATTTTTTTGAATTTTATTTTATTTTATTTTTATTGAGAAAAAATACACATTTTTTCTCAAGTGCATGTGGAACATTCTCCAAGATAGGTCACATGTTAGGCCACACAACTAATCTTAATACACTTAAAAAGGGTGAAATCATATCAAGCATCTTTTCAGACTGCAACCATATTAAACTAGAAATCAATTACAGAAAGAAAACTGGAAAATTCACAAATACATGAAGATTAAACAACATGCTACTAAACACCAATGGGTCAAACAAGAAACCAAGTGATAAATTAAAAATCACCTTGATACAAACAAAAATGGAAGTATAACATCCCAAAATTTATGAGATGCAGCAAAAACAGTTCTAAGAGGGAATTTCTTAGCAATAGATGCCTACCTCAAGAAACAAGAAAAAGTCTCAAATAAATAACCTAACTGTACACCTCAAGAAACTAGAAAAAGAAGAAGCAACAAAGCCCAAATTTAGTATAAGGAAAAAATAAATATTACAGCAGAAACAAATAAAGTAGAGACTAAAAAGACAATAGAAAAGATCAATGAAATGAAAAGTTTGTTCTTTGAAAAAATAAACAAAATTGACAAATTTTAGCTAGAGATTTACCAAGAAAAATAGAGGACTCAAATAAATTAAAATCAGAAATGAAAGAGAAAATATTACATCTGATACCACAAAAATACAAAGGATCAAAGAGAGGACTATTAACAATTATACACCAACAAACTGGAAAACCTAGTAGAAATTAATAAATTCCTAGAAACATACAATCTACTAAGACTGAATCATGAAGAAATAGAAAATATGAACGGCCCAGTTACTGGGCAGCATTTAAGTACCGAGATCAGTTCTGAGATCCAAATTAATATTTAAAAATATACAGAGTAATGGAAAAATTTTTCTGTTGTTGTTCATGACCACAGAAAGAACTTTGTCATTTTAGACTTGTTGAAAAGAGTTCCCTCTTTTAATTGTTACTTGATATTCCTTGTTGTGGCCACTATTTCTGTATTTTTTTTCTTTTTCCAGTTACATGGTTTTATAACTAGTTTGGGGTCATGCAATTGTAATAATGGGCAGTAAGAGAAGACTGAGTGGCAGAAATTTAAATTTGTATTTTTTTATGCAGATAATATGCAGATTGACTGTCATTTTGGGTGGTGGATCCCTAAATATACATCTAACCACTATTTGATAATTGTTTCCAGTTGATATCATGTGATAATATAATTCAATATATATTCATATATTTTTCTATTAAAAAAGAACAATTTGTGGAATTATGCAAATTTTCTTTCACTAAAATAATAGTTTAAATTTAAATGTGCAAAAATCACTATAAATATATTTTATTTGATGTCCTTTAAAATTTTAATAAACTGTTTCTTGACTTAGGTGCCAAACACATATATACAAACACATAAAAAAGCTCCAAATAAATTGCCTAAAAATAGGTTTCATCCAGGTCAGAAAGCTTGTTGTGACACTATCATTGCATAATGAATACTGAAAAATATAAATTTATGTCACATTGATATAATGCCAACTTTCTATCAGTTCTCAAGGACTGCTTTATTTATCATTCAAAATAAATGATGCCACCTCACAATCTCATATAAAATCTCAATTTTCTTTGATGAACTTTTATATAAATGCTGACAGATTTGATGATGCCATTTTATGTGATGACTAAATCAGGACTCATATTGACATGTTTGTACATTAAAACATATTGCAATAATATATAAATCTCATATAAAATCTCACAATCTCATATAAAATCTCAATTTTCTTTGACGAAGTTTTATATAAATGCTGACAGATTTGATGATGTCATTTTATGTGATGACTAAATCGGGACTCATATTGACATGTTTGCACATTAAAACATATTGCAATAATATATAAATCTCATATAAAATCTCACAATCTCATATAAAATCTCAATTTTCTTTGACAAAGTTTTATATAAATGCTGACAGATTTGATGATGTCATTTTATGTGATGACTAAATCAGGACTCATATTGACATGTTTGCATGTTAAAACATATTGCAATAATATCATATGCTTTGATTTACTTTTACACTTCATTCTTCACTTTGCATCATTTTCTAATGAATATTTGAACAAAATAGATTCAAGGTAAAGTTCACTTTGGTGTATCATAGTAATATTATTGAATATATCCCCAAACTATTGTATAATATATAATTAAATGGTGCTCCAGTGTTTATAAGAATTGCTTATGTTTTCTTTCTACATCATTTATTCTATCTGTAGGAGATATTGGCTCTTGTATATCATATTGCATCCTAAATTATTTCAAAATATTAGTCTCTTCTTCTAATACATAGACCTTTATGTAAATTCTTTCTATTTTGACACGTCATATTTGCTTACTCACAAAATATATCAATTTTTAAAAGCACACATTTAGACATTATCTTAACCTAGGGTGCACATTGATTGAGTAATATTTCTAATATATTACTATTTAAGTGTCTTTTAATAAAATATGCTATGCCAGGTATAAGGGAATCTAAGTGTAAGATATGCTGCTCTCCATAAATGTATTATTTCAATGGCTATCAAAAATTTTTTCAACTCACCATAATTCATCTGGCCAGTTCTATTTATGAGCAATGCTTAGACAGTATTGTATACTAAAACTGTTCTCGTATTCAATGTGGTTAAGGGAGAGATTTTTTTTTTTATTGGAGTATAATGGCTTTACAATGGTGTGTTAGTTTCTGCTCTATAACAAAGTGAATCAGTTATACATATACATATGTTCCCATATCTCTTCCCTCTTGCATATTCCTCTTTCCCACTCTCCCTATCCCACCCCTCTAGGTGGTCACAAAGCACCGAGCTGATCTCCCTGTGCTATGCGGCTGCTTCCCACTAACTATCTATTTTACATTTGGTAGTGTATATATGTCCATGCCATTCTCTCACTTTGTCACAGCTTACCCTTCCCCCTCCCCCTATCCTCAAGTCCATTCTCTAGTAGGTCTGTGTCTTTATTCCTGTCTTGCCCCAAGGTTCTTCATGACCTTTTTTTTTCCTTAGGTGCCATATATATGTGTTAGCATACGGTATTTGTTTTTCTCTTTCTGACTTACTTCACTCTGTATGACAGACTCTAGGTCCATCCACATCACTACAAATAACTCAATTTTGTTTCCTTTTATGGCTGAGTAATGTTCCATTGTATATATGTGAGAGATTGACCAGGTGTCTCCTTTGGGGAAAATGTAACCCCCAGAGAATAAGTAGCATGAAATTCACCCATACAACCTACCCACTGGAAATTTGTGACCTGACTGATGACACACAATTCCACACTTGTTTGGAGAAAGTGCATTTAAATGAAATTTGAAGAAAAAGAGGTAAAACATTCTAAATCATGAAGCCAGGAGCAGAGTCTACAAGGCATAAGAAAAATTATGAGGGACTCTTCAAAGAATAAATAGCTTGTTCGAAGTGAAGGTTTCATACCACAAAGAAATAGAAGGTATATTTGTAAATATAGACTGGAACATATTACTTTTTCTTAGATTTCTTAGGAATCTCTATATGATAGGATCATGGGAAGCAAAGGAATAGCCTTGCTTATATTTTCAGTTAGTAATTAGGCAAAATTGAGATATTTCCCTATATAAATGTGAGGGGGAAAGCAGGAGAAGGTGGATTCAGCAACAATGTGAGAGATTATTGTAGTTCTAGGTAGTGAAATAATAAAGTGAATAGAAAGGAAAGAGAACTCATTAAAGATATTTTTTTAAAGTAAATTTATATAGAAGATTGGATTTAAGGATGAAGAAATAAAATATCAGAGATGCCTAGAGATTGAATATAGGGTTGTCATGAATACACACAAATATATAATCATAAAATATTATGTATAAGTAATTGGCTAACAGATTCCTAATCCTGAAGCTGAAATTTGGAAACTGTAGAATTGCTTAGCCCTCACTGACAATGTACATTTGTTACACATTTGCATTAATTATTTACACAGGGTTTGTGAAGTCTGACAGAAGGGCAGAAAAATGATAACATGCTCAAAATGTGTTCACAGGGGCCCTTTAACAGACATAGTTATATGTACTCATCCAGATGTGATGTGTGTCCTAACAGATCAATCTAGCTTTTAGAATATGATCTGTAGCTATTTATCATGCATCTTTTCCATTTTTTTTAATTTATTTTATTTTATTATTTTTTAACATCTTTATTGGAGTATAATTGCTTTACAATGGTGTGTTAGTTTCTGCTGTATAACAAAGTGAATCAGCTATACATATACATATATCCCCATATCTCCTCCCTCTTGCGTCTCCCTCCCTCCCACCCTCCTTATCCCACCACTCTAGGTGGACAGAAAGTACAGAGCTGATCTCCCTGTGCTATGTGGCTGGTTCCCACTAGCTCTCTCAACCACTCTCTCTTTCCACCACCCCCCTTTTTCATAAACCCTATGCTGTGCGGACAAAGTCCCAAATTTTTATTTAACTTCCAATTGAAGTTCTCACTGAAGCCAGAAGAAACACAGATGGACAGAAGAGCAAGAAAATTGCTCTTGTACAGCAGAGGGAATACAACCAATATTTTATAATAACTTTAAATGGAGTATAATCTATAAAATATTGAATCACTATGTTGTATACCTGAAACTAATATTGTAAATCAACTATACTTCAAATTAAATATATATATATATAATATATATATATATATATATATATATATATATATATACCTTGTGAACTCTTACACAGTATAAAGAAACCAGAAATAAAGTGCCTGTTTTGTTCATTTTCCTTCTCAAAGTATAATAAATGGACTAGCATTTAGAAGTTCACTTATTAGGAAAAGATGTTAAAAATTTTAGTGTTTCCAAAATGTATGGATTATTTTTCCTCAGCTGTGTAATTGTGTGTGTATATGTGAGTGTGTGTATATCTGTCTTTAAGAATTAAATATTGGTGAGTTTTAAATTATCCATCTAAATGTACAATATTTATGAATTCTATATTGTTAACACATTCTATACTGTTACACACATTAACTAGAACAAAGGTTTAAAGTATTTTTTTATATATACCTTTGGGTCACTCAGAGTATCTAGCACAGTGCAATAATAAGCTTGCTGGAAATGTAAAAAATGAATAAATACATAATATCTCTGTGACTAAAAGGGTAGACCTTCAAGATAACTATTTAGGATTCAAAGTGAACTGTTCTTTAGATTAAAAATAGAGTTTTTCTTTGACAAGTGGCAGGTTAAAATATGACCTTAAATTAACCAAGACTGCTATCTCAGGAATGGCAAAAGTTTCATCTTTGTATGCTTGGTTGATTGGGATCACCTAAATAAAATACTTTGTTTAAGCTGTTTCAGTAATTAATGCAAAAAATATATAGATCAATTAGCTATACCTACCATGTACTCTAGATATAGCAGTAGTAGCATGCATAGTTGATGACCCCAATTTTATTCATTTATAAAACACTTTCCTCCATGGAACTATATAATACATCGAATTTCACAATATGAAAAAAAGCTTCTTATGACAGAGGCTCAGAGAAGGGAGAAACAATATAACAATATGTGAGCCACAGGCAAAACTTAGAGAAGAAAAGGAAGATACAATTAGCCTTTTGGGGATTGGTGGAAGTGTCAGGACTTAAGAGAAAATATAAGTGAAAAATATACACATAATCATAGAATATTATCCGTTGGACATTAATATCAAGTAGAGGCAGGTTCCCTGAAAATAGATTTTATTCTTAAGTGTACTTCTAAGTACCTTTCTCTGCTGGCCCTGTGCCTCCAAACTCCCATTACCTTTGCTTTATTTCCTCCATTCTGACTCTATTTTTAATCTCTCTTCACCTATAATTCTACAAAAAAAAAAAAAAAAAAAAAGGATCTGTAATTGCTGCTTCCCTTCTGCCTTTTCAGTTCTCAGGCCACTGTTGTTTTACTTTAAAACCCATCCATGATGAAACTGTTTTCTTAAAGGTTACAAATGACCTCCAAATTGTCAAGTTTGATTGCTGCTTTATCATCGTTCTTAGACTCTGCAGAATTTGTTAACAATCCATTTCTAAAAAGTCTACTCTCCATCCATGAGAATTTGTTCTCTTTGTTTCATACTGAATCTTCAAGGTCTTTTACTAGGTCATTCCAAATACATTATCTTCTTTTTTATTTCTTTAACATTATTTACTGAGCTTTAAATATTTGTCAAGATCCTTATGAGTATGGAAAATTAAGACTTGTCCTCAGTGAGCTCATGCTCCAACTGGGTTGTTAGGAATACAGAGAAGTACACAATGCTCAAGTGAAAAATGTAAACACACCTTTAGGAGGTGACAAAAGACGTTTCCTGTATTTGAAAAAGTTTCAGAATTAAGTGACTACTGGAAACTGGTATTCATGTGGACATAAATTTCACCAATTTGATTAGTTGCTTATTCATTCCTATTATTAATACAATAAATAATCCATTGATGGAATCATGAACCTCGCCTATCTCTGAAAACAAAGACAACCCTCTCTGAGGGGAGATTATTACAGTTCCCTACAGCACTATATTTCACTTGTCTACTTTGGACACCATCTCAGGAGGAACTACCACTTGCAGAGTATCTGTGATTGCCCAAAGGCAGGTCATTTGTAGAGACGTGGATGGACCTAGAGAGTGTCATACAGAGTAAAGTAAGTCAGAGAAAAACAAATATCGTATATTAACACATATGTGGAATCTAGAAAAATGGTATTGATGATCTTATTTGCAAAGCAGAAATAGAAACACAGTAGTAGAGAACAAATGTATGGATACTGAGGGGGAAAGGGGAGGGTGGGAGGAACTGGCAGATTGAGATTGACACATATACACTATTGATACTATGTATAAAATAGATAACTAATGAGAACATACTGTATAGCACAGGGAACTCTACTTAATGCTCTATGATGACCTAAATGGGAAGGAAATCCAAAAAAAAAGGGATATATGTATATGTAGAGCTGATTCATTTTGCTGTACAGTAGAAACTAACAAAACATTGTAAAGCAACTATACTCCAATAAAACTTAATTTTAAAAAGATATACCTAAAAAAAAAAAAGATATACCTAAAATTTCCTAAACTATAGATAAGCTTACAACCAAACTTCTGTTTACTCTTCAGAATAACATTAAACAAACTGTATACTTATTGATGCATTTGAATATAGAAAATAAAAGAAAACAAGTCAAAATTTCACAGATTCACATTTGATTATCATCAAATAATATGATGTGGTTTTATTGCTCCTCTAGTTTTCAAGTAATAGTCCAAAAAGATTTCTGAAGGATGACTTAATGAGGTCAATGGACTGATAAGTGGAAATAATGACATATAGTACATATACTAATCAATGATTTACAAATCATTTTTAACACTATATGTTAAAAAGCTCTATAGGAAATTTTTTAAAATTGTATGTTCTCCATTTTTTAGAAAAATAAGTGGAACTTTATTATATTTGAGTGATGTGTTCACAGTAAAACAATTAACAAGTGAAGAAAAAAGAGTAAAATAAGCATGTCCCTTTTTATTGTCTTCTGTTTTTGTCACTATTCTGTGTTGCTCTTATTGATGATAGATATTCTTTTAAAAGAATCAAAATACCAAAAATTATTCTTTTTGGAGAATGCAAGGCTTTCTCTGATGAAACCAAATGGGTTGTAGTTATAAAGAAAATTTCACATTGATAAACCTGAAATAGAAACGTTTCAAATAGTACATATCAGATATGAATCAGATCTCAAAGGTTCAGAGGTTCATGACCTTAACTTCTTTGAAATGATGTCTTGAAACTTTTCAGGGTTGTGAGAATATTATACCACTTATTTAAATCTTATGGTTTACACTGATGTCAATTACAAAAAGACAAAGCAAAAGAAAACACTGGGCAGTAATTATGTTAATTATAGTGAAGGAAACCATGGATAAAGATGAGCTGTGTGCTGCTTTGTGGAAAGATATTGCTTCACAGATCTAAATATCATTTAAAGAATTTATAAAAGAAAAGTACAGAGAATTTATTTTATAATGTGGACACTACTTTGGGATATAAGTCAAAATAATAATAATTAGATATTAGTTGATGAGAAAATACAATTTTAATAATACCATTCAGTCTCTAAAGACATGAACTATTTAACTAAGAAATTGCACAATTAAGAAATAACTATTTGATGACCAAATTTTTATGGCATTCTATAAAATTTTAAATAAATTAAAATATAAATAAATAAACACAGTAGCTTTGAAACAAATAATCTTTTAGTACAGTTGCATTTTGTTTATAATGATACACCTCAATCAGTAAAATGCTTTTGAGACCATGGTCTCAATAACCATTATTATTTATTAATATATTATATTCAGGTATTATTTTATTGCTGTATTTTGTACATCATAAAATAGACACAAGGTAGAAATGAGTAAGATTTGCTTGATATCATCGAGTTATATATGCCCTGTCTTAAAGACTACTACTCTGATATCATAAACAACTGTATCATAAGCTATTTCCTAGGCCTGGATTCCTGTACCATCCATAGAAACCTAGAGCTCTTTATTGCTGTTTCCAAGAATCTAAAGGCTGTTTAAACAATGTGAAGGAGATTGTTTGAAACAGAGTGCATCTGTGAAAATGTCATCCCCAAATAGATGAATGAATGTTTTTCCAAAGGTATCTTATAGCTGCTGAGCTCATATTAGGTAGCACTGGAAATAACTATTGCAGGATAAACATAAGAAGTATGAATATTATGAGGGATAGTGTCAAGGACCTCCGTCAATTCACCAAAGAATATTTGGTGTACTGCATATGAGTAAAGTTAAAATATTTGATCATCTTTATTCTACAGAGGGAACAGTTAAAGTCTGAGGAAGTTAAAGGCACTGTTTAAAAGCTGGTTTAACATAAAGATACATGACCATCTTTAAAATGGTGAAATGGAAACTAGAAAAAAGAGTTCCTACAAACTACTATGTATAAAACAAATAAGCTACAAGGTTATATAGTTGTATATATACAAACACAGGAAATATAGCCAATATTTTATAGCAACTATAAATGCAATAGAACCTTTAAAAATTGTGAATCACTATGTTGTGCACCTGAAACATCTAGTATTGTACATAGAACATACCTCAAAAAGAAAAAGAAAAAAAAAGAAACAAAGGTTCCTGTCTCTCAGATCAATGAGTGAGAGAATGAGTCAATTTTTAAAAAATCATTGATGAAGCAAAAGGCAAAAACCTCTTTATATGTTGGTCTCAACCTAGGATCAATTGTAGAATTTGATTATCAACATAACATCACATTGTAGTATCATGTACCTAGAAGCAATGTAAACTTCTAAGTCAACACTTCTATATTAATTTGGGAGGTCACTTTTTACTTTACGCTTTATTGTGAAGTTATTTCAAAGGAAATCTGCCCATCTAAAGTGAAACTGAATGTAAGACTTGCTTTTCTAATCAGTACACATACTAGAAGACAGTTAGATTCATTTTGCTGCTGCTGTTGCCTTTTCTGCAACTTCAATTACATTGTGATGTTTGGGGAGTACATGATTTACCTGATATGTTTATGAGATGGAGGTAAAACAGGAAGACAGGGATAATGAGGTTGCCTGCTGCAAACTGTTTGTAGAGCATACCCTTCCAGTAGGCAGTTATCCACATCAAGAAGAAATACAGAAATAGATGCCAACATGGTCCTTGAAACAAAGATTGAGTAATAACTTCATGCTTTTTGTAAAAGGACGATTATATTATAAAAGAAAAACACACACACAAAGCACTGATATTAACCACAGGAACAATGTAGTCAATTTGTTAATTGAACTGAATTTGCATGGAAAATGCAGATATTTCAATACTGAATTATTGTCCATTTTGTCCTTTTACACTCATATACTTGATTTGCATATCTTTATTCAGGAGAGACCCTTTCAAATTCTTTGAAATGCAAACATATATAATAACAAAATATTTAGAATTTCACATAAAGGTTTCATAAGAATTGTTCACCTAAATGTATTTAAATAAAAAGTGAAGTGGGTTTATTATTATAGGTATTTGACACATACCGTATGTTGATTTTCTATTTTATGAGAGTTTCATGTGGTACATAGGTTTATTTTATTGGAAGTATTTAATATAGGAAAAATGTTACTGTGTATAGATAGTCCTGATCTATCACCATAGCTGCACTGATTAGATTAATCTGCCTCCTGTATAACTACATTTAATCACACGTTGCAAAATAAAGATTTTTCAACATGTCGTTGTCATCCAACTAGATTTCTTTGTATTCTGCTTGCAAACTTAACTTCAGGCATAAAGTACGTTAAAAAAGAAAATAATCCATTAGGTAGTAGCATTTCTCCTGAGCACTCCAAGATCAAACTCATCTTAGTGATTATATTTCATTGCTCTTCAGTACAGGTTAGGAAGATTATTCTCATTTTAAACATTGTTAGTTTTACTTTAAAAGTACAGAAACATTTCCAGGTAATAAAAAATATTTAGCAAGCTACATTGCCTCAAGGCTACACCACCTACACCATATAGAGATGATCAAATGAAACCATCATTCTTTACAACAATCCTGTCATAAATGTTTACTGCAATGGTGCTATCAGGCTACCTGAAATAAAGTAAGCCAGAGTCCTTGCACACAACATTTCAGAGTTCTATTCTGTGGCTACCTTCTACCATCCCCCAAACTCCTCCCCTTGGTGGTACTCACAAAAACTGGGGTCAAAGCCGACCCTTGGTCAGCGGGTCAGCAATATTTCAGTCTCATTTATGTGAGAAATTGGAATGTAGGCTACATCTTTATACCAGAATACCAGAGTAACAAGCATTTGAGAAAAAAACAAAACATATTTTGTTCTTAGTGCCTCTTCTTTTTTCACCATTTATATTAAATTATAGTTATATCTATAATTTGCTCATGAAAATCTTCCCATTGAATTAATAATGTATTTATTAAAATAAATTATCTGTGTATATCAGACTATCAAGAGTTATAGGAGTACACTGCTGACACAACCATACATCTTTCTTTTGCTGGCTTAATTTTTAGTTTGAAAGATGAAAGACTGACCTGAAAAAACCATTTGATATACAGTGCTGTATCTTATATTTTTATTTTATCTGAAATTCTATGAAAATAAAGATATTAAAATGCATCAAACTGAAATGAAAAATAAATTATTTTCCTTGTAGATAAGTATAGGTAAGCATATGCTTTTGTAATTAGCTTTTTAAAATAGATACACCAAATCAAAAGCAGATTCCATACATAGGTCTCTACCTAATAAATAGCCTATTTTGTAGGGAGGTCAGCACACATGGGAAATGATAAGTCCTAAAGATCAAATTACTCCTTCTTCTCTGTTGTGTAAAGTGTTCAAGCTGAAACTTGTCGGAGTATATTTCTATACTGTTGTTAGTTCAGTAGCATTAAAAAAACCTAGAAGTTTTTTAAATGTGGGAAGAGGATCCAATTACCCCATCTTAAATGTAAAAGCCTAGAAACCATAAAACTGAACGATTCAATAAATCAACTGAAGAAACCTGCCAAGAGGATATATTAGTGACTTATTCATCTTTAAGCACATATAAAAGACTGGACTCTAGGGATGTTGTCATAAAAAGGAATTTTCTAGTATACTCATCAATCCAACTATTATTTTTTCCCCACTTTAGACATTTTCTACTATACATTCAGGACTTAGAGATGTGATGAGCTTGACTGATGTTGTTAGGTAATCTTCTCCCCTCTGGCCTCACATATCACCATGTTAAATTTCTCTAAGTTGTACATTTGGGGGAACATTGGAAGAGATAATTTTAATTTTGCTAATATCATTGTATGTGTTTGATTCTCTAGCAGTGCATTATTCATCACATAAAATTTGATCCAGGGAAACACATACCAATCTGTAGAGTGGGTAGCATGTTAAAAAAGAAAAAAAAAAGCATGAGAAATACTGCCAAGAGTACATATTCAGTTTAGAGCAGCATTTAAGTGGTTCCAAACACTCATTTGCTTTCATCTTCATTTTATTTTATTTATTTATTTATTTATTTATTTATTTATTTTTAAGATGTTGGGGGTAGGAGTTTATTAATTAATTAATTTATTTTTGCTGTGTTGGGTCTTCGTTTCTCTGCGTGGGCTTTCTCTAGTTGCAGCGAACGGGGGCCACTCTTCATCGCGGTACGCGGGCCTCTCACTATCGCAGCCTCTCTTGTTGCGGAGCACAGGCTCCAGACGCGCAGGCTCAGTAGTTGTGGCTCACGGGCCCAGTTGCTCCGCGGCATGTGGGATCCTCCCAGACCAGGGCTCGAACCCGTATCCCCTGCATTGGCAAGCGGACTCTCAAAACTGCACCATCAGGGAAGTCCTTTATTTTATTATCTTTATTGGAGTATAATTGCTTTACAATTATGTGTGTTAGTTTCTGCTTTATAAAGTGTCTGCTTTAGAACAAAGTGAATCAGCTATACATATACATATATCCCCATATCTCTTCCCTCTTGCGTATCCCTCCCACCCTCCTTATCCCACCCCTCTAAGTGGACATAAAGCACTGAGCTGATCTCCCTGTGCTATGTGGCTGCTTCCCACTAGCTATCTATTTTACATTTGGTAGTATATATAAGTCCATGCCACTCTCTCACTTTGTCACAGCTTACCCTTCCCCCTCCCCATGTTCTCAGGTCCATTCTCTACGTCTGCCTCTTTATTCCTGTCCTGCCCCTAGGCTCTTCATAACCTTTTTTTTTCTTTTTAATCATCAGTTGTGGGATACCTTATATGGAGATTTCAGTGTTTCTCAGTTTGATACATTGCCCAGTTTTCCTTTTGAACTCATTCATGTATTAAGGCTGATCGAGTGTTCTGCAGATAAAATTTTGGTGCTTTGAGTCATTCTTTAAATAAAATACAGGAACTTTCCTTGAAGTGACATAAAAATAAACTTTGAGGTGTGAATTTTTTTTTAATTTATTTTCCTCCCAATCTCTTCGTGTTACCACAAACCACAGGAAACAAAATCACAAATTTTTAATTTTGCAGAG